>NW_025765647.1:0-1200000 GCF_003918875.1 Haliotis rubra
AAGAAGAGAGAGAGAAGGAATAGAAGAGGAGGGAAGAGAGAGAGAAGAGAGAGAGAGAGAAAAGAGGAGTAGAGAGAGAGAGAGAGAAGGAATAGAGAGGGAGTGAAGGAGAGAGAAAGAGAGAGAAGAGAGAGAGGGAATAGAGAGGGAGGGAAGAGAAGGAGAAGAAGAAAGAAGAGAGGGAGAGAGGTAAGAGAGAGAGAAGAGAGAGGAATAGAGAGGAGAGGGAAGAGAGAGAGAGGGAAGAGAGAGAAGAGAAAGGGAATATAGAGGAGAGGAAGAGAGAGAGAGAGGAATAGAGAGGGAGGGGAGAGAAGAGAAGAGAGAGAGAAGGAACATAGAGTGGAGGGAAGAGAGAGATAAGAGAGAGAGGGAATAGAGAGGAGGGAAGGGAGAGAGAGGGAATAGAGAGGGGAGGAAGAGAGGAAAGAAAGAGAGAGAGAGAAGGAATAGAAGTGGAGGAAGAGAGAGAGAAGAGAGAGGGGAATAGAGAGAGTGGAGGGAAGAGGGAGAAGAAGAACGAATGAAGAGAGAGAAAGAGAAGTGAAGAGAGAGAGGAGTGAAGAGGGAATAGAGAGGGAGGGAAGAGAGAAGAGAGGCGATGAAGAAGAGAGAGAGAGAAAGAGAGCCATGAGGAGAGGAGAGGAAGAGAGAGAGAGAGAGAGAGAGAGAGAGAGAGAGAGAGAGAGAGAGAGAGAGAGAAGAGAGAGAGAGAGAGAGGGGGAAGAGAGAGAGGAGAGACAGAGAAGACAGAGAGACATAACATAAATTCAACCTTAAACCTGTTTCATCTCACTCCAGCTTGCTATCCAACGTTCGCATTACCATGGGTCTATGTACAAGAGAGGGAAACACGGAAACAGATTTTGTTACACGAAGCCTATATAGTAAAATACAAATAGAAAACCACTTCGCCTGTAGAACTTTGATGATAGCTTTAACAGGAATGTTATAGTTCCGCTAAACCGCATTACGAGTGGAAAATTACAGTTGAATCTGTTTTCCGTCCAAAGGCACAATACATCCGGGTTCACAAATTCAATGTTCAGAAAGGACTTAATTATTCCTGGAGGTCGTCGTCATACCTGAGGTCTATGGAGGAGTAACGTTTACGGTGTAATGATGTGTAGATGAATGAAGATGAGGCGTATAAGCTTCACAAGACATTCATGTATAATATGAGCTTGATATGGGTATATAGGCAGAGCCATCCTTTTGTGTTCCGTACCTAGCTTCTGATTTAAAAGCTATGAATACACAATGCCATTTAAAAAGTGGTCAAATGTGACATACGTTATATTTGGGATTACACTTTCTTAGTGAAGTACAGATTCTAATACATTTTGGGCCGAGTCCCATCCGGGATTCGAACCCCCAGCTGTAGCGAATACGATCACGTTAAGTAGCCATAATCTAGAAACGAAGTGTATGCGAAACTTTGAGGTATTTTAGATGGAGGAATGAGTTATACCGCTTTCAGCAAGATTCCACTTATAGGGGATTGCCTCGCTTAGAAACAGCGTCCGCAAGACATAAAGGTATATAGACCCTACCCTATTACTGCCTCTGTATAGTAACAGGGTAGGGTCTATAAACCTATATGTCTTTTTAAGGGTGTTTCTAAGCGAAATAGGCTTCACACATTGTACCCATGTCGAGAATCGAACCACGCGTACGGGTCTTCGGCGGGACGAGTGACTGCTTAAACCACTCCCTCCTTCAAGATAAAAAAGAAGTGTGTACGAGATGTTTACGCATCCAAGATTGAGGTCCGAAGTGTGTGTATTTGAACTACCATGTATCAATAATGGAGTAAACTGACGCTTTAATTTGTCTCTGAACATACAAAGAAGCAGAACACTCCATAGATATTCAAAAGGAGTTGATCGATGCTCATAATGTTGATCACTGGATTGTCTGGTCAGACAAGTCACTCCTCCACACTCACAAAGCTGTACACGCATTTCAAGCCAGTAGATTTATCTACAAGATGACACATCGATCACAAAACTCGAAGACGTACTTTGGGAGCTAGGATCTTCGGAATTTAGAAAAATCGCAAGTTCTGTAGTAAAGAGCTTCCACGTTAATCAAACCCATTATAATTGATACATCTACATGAGGGAAGAGCGAGGGCTCTATCGTATCCCAATTGAGTTGATCGATGCTCATGATGTTGATCACTGAATTGTCAGGTCCAGACTCGATTTACAGAACGTCGATATACACCTGGAATATTGCTGAGTGCGGCGTTAAACACTGACTGACTGACTGAGTTTGGTTTTACGCCGCTTTTAGCAATATTCCAGCAACATCACGACAGGGGACCAGAAATGGGCTTCACACATTGTACCCATGTGGGGATTCGAACCCGGGTCTTCGGCGTGACGAGCCAACGCTTTAACCACTAGGCTACGCCACCGCCACCGGCGTTAAACTACAAACAAACCAAACCAAAAGCACATACCTTTATTCATGAGTATAAACAGAAGCAAAGGTGTAACCATTACAAAACTTACTAAAGAACGTAGGATCGTATTATGCTGATATAATTAATGATTTTCCTATGATCATTGAGAAAGGGTTTGCCGCGCTGATATCACAAACATGCGTTTGTCAACCTGACCTGTGGTGGTAGGGTAGCCTAGTGGTTAAAGCGTTCGCTTGTCACGCCGAAGGCCGGGGTTCTATTCCCCACATGGGTACAATGTGTAAAGCCCATTTATGGTGTCCCCGTCGTGATATTGCTGGAGTATGGCTAAAACCGGCGTAAAACTCAACTCACTCACTCACTTTCAACTTGACCTACATCTTGGGAGATCCATAACAGCTTACAGAAAGATTTATCTACGCGAGGATCCTCTTTTTAAAACTGTAAATCCAGGACATACCTGTGTTTGTGATCTGTGATAAACTGCACATGTCCTGAATTGGTGCTGAAATCATCTAAACATAGACCAGGTGTCTCGAATTGTTTGTTTGGATGGTTATAAAAACATGTTTATACAAATCTAGCCATTGTTGACTTTGTAATGCACTAAGTCTGGGTATTCATGACCCCGAGTGTTCAGACATATCGTCAGTGTATTGCTGGCAAGCAGTGAGGTCTATTCTTTACAACAGGATCCGAGCATGTCTATCTTGTCTCATACAGTCGACCATTGTAAATGAATGTAACTTGCTGTCAGCGTTCGAAATAATCGCCGGCCCGGAGGCCAGGGCCGGTTGTTATTGTATCGGGCTGGAAGTTTCAAATATTTGCAGGCCCGTGTGGCCTTAAGTAAAATATCTGTCTTTTTTCCAACTAGAATCTTTCCCTTGTTTGTTTTCTAATTCATTAACGTTCGGAAATCATTCATGATCCACCATGTTACGATAACTTACAGTTTCACTTCCTGGTATTTCTGCGCTTTGCGCATAGGAATATCAACACCAGTCTTTAACAAATAAAAACTTCTCTCTGCGCCATAGGCTTCATTAATTGATTTAGTAGAAGCAGTGTAAAACTGTAGTGTAGCCTCTTTTGTTTTTATTGGTTTGACTTTAACAAAATGGGCCTGCAGATTTCATTCAGGGCCTGTAGATTTTAAAGCCTTTAGGCCCTGATGGTCAACTGGCAAATTAAAGTATTGCAACACTGCTTGCTGTTATAGGTAGGGGTATTGTCCGGTAGGTTGACATCTAGGTATCTACAGGAATAGACAGGGTGTCAAGCCAGGCTTGCAGCCATGATGAAAACATGACTGCATGCCCACAATAAATCTAATACCAACAAATGTACATGCTCACATGTCGTCCTGCCTGTCTACATATACCTCATATGTATGTCTCTCAATATTCAGTAACCCATGATTGTCGTAAGAGGCGATTAACGGGATCGGGTGGTCAGGCTCGCTGACTTGGTTGACACATGTCATCTGTTCCCAAATGCGCAGATCGGTGCTCATGCTGTTGATCACTGGATTGTCTGGTCCAGACTCGATTATTTACAGACCGCCGCCATAAAGCTGGAATATTGCTGAGTGCGGCGTAAAACTAAACTCACTCACGCATAGATGTATCACTCAGTATTAATAGAACATACTGTACAGCTCAGACACAAAGTATATATTATAGTTTTCCACCGTCTCCCTATTCTGGCAATGTCCCTTTGCCCTGAACACGCCATTGTTATTGGGAAGGTATTGGTTATACAATAACTGTCGATATATATACAGTGCTGATCGGCAGGTGGGGACTAACGTATTCAATCTGATTGAAAAGGTTGAATGCAATCTTGCTCCGATTGCGAGCAAGTCATGGCAACAGCCTAAACTTCTATGCTTCAGCGCAGTACTAGCGCACGCCTTAATCGTCTATTGTGTGAGGTGAGGTGAGGTGAAATTGGGTTTTACGTCGTGCTTGAGAATAGTTCGCTCATATGACGACGTGCATGCGTGTGTATGTGTATGTGCGGCTGTTTGTACTAGCCCAGACTTAAGCTGGTTTTATAGTGCTAGCCCACTGAGATACCATGCCGCAGAGAAGCATGAATACCCCACTCAGACACATTATACTGACTCCGAGCCGACCAGTCCTTATTGTACCCATTAATGCCGAGCGCCAGACAGGGACCAACAAGTACCATATTGTAACGTCTTTTGGTATGACGCGGTCGGGGATCGAACCCGCGACCTTCCACTCCCCGGGCGGACGCTCTAACCACTACACCACGGAGGCGGTGTCTATTGTGTACACTGGTACACTGTTGTATAACTACATTGATATTACACCAGAGTGAGTGAGTTTAGTTTTACTCCGCGATCAGCAACATTCCAACTATGTGGTGGCGGTCTGTAAATAATCGAGCATGAGCATCGACCTACGCAATTGGGAACCGTTGACATGTGTCAACAAAGTCAGCGAGCCTGACCACCCGATCCCGCATCCCGAGGTCCACAAAGGAATTTTCAGAGTACGTCCATTTATAATTAAAATTGTTATTATGTGTATGTTTATTGCTGTGAAGAGCCAGGTGCCTTTCTTTGTTGACAATTCTAGCGGTCAGAGGACAACAACAACTTTAATAGAAGATAACAAGTACATCTGTCCAGAATGTATTTGATACCAAACAAGTACTTTTGAAAATACTGCTACGTGTCATTTAGCCCGACCTGCTATGGAAATTGAAGAATTGAATATAAAAATAATCTTGTTTCTTAAAACTTTCAACAACAAAAAAGTATGGATCGGGTGGGCGGATTTTGTTTTTGTATTTCATTTAAATTTCTTTTATGTCCCAAACCCCTTGATTTCTGAGAAAATTTACACCTTTCCTCCGATAGAAAATCAAAACTTAGAAGTGTAAAAAATCCATGCACGTTTTGAGAGTCATAGTTGCATTTTCTCCTGTGTGAAAAATGGAAAAAGAATCTTAGGGTCGGGTCGAATTTATGGGTCGGGCGGTAATGAGAAACGAGAACATTTATATATATGGCCTAGGACTTAGTGGGGCATTTTCATATATGGCTTAAGCTCTAGACGTATTTGTTAAATATCACGTAACAAGTACCGTCATCCCCAGAGTAATGTTGATATTATAAACTATTATGACGGTTCAACACAGAGCACATTGATGATGTACAACAGTATTGCAAAGAAATGTATGATACTCTCACTCCGTCCCACAAAGTGATCTTAAAGATGGTAGTACTTCACATAGGCTGATCCACAGGGGTTCGAATCACTGTTTGGACAATAATTTTTAAAAAATAGTGTATTTTATGTAATGAGTATAGCGGGAGAATTTTCTAAAAAATCCATTTCTTCACCGATTTCGTTCAAATTTGAAATATAAGTTACTCATAACATATAAAAACAATATACGGTTGCAAAAATCTAGATTTTTATTTTTAAAAAAATTATTGTCCAAACAGCGATTAGAACCCCTGTGGGCTGAGCAAGGTATTGAAGCGCTTGTTCTCTTGTGAATTTGCGCTTGTCAAAGGTTTTCCTCGTCCGAACGGACATTATATTATACTCCCCAAGCTGCGATTTCAATCTCCGGCTCGTATCTCTCCAGTATCAGAATATCTGACCCCCCTGTCAATAGATATGCCTGTGGGGTGATGCAGTTCCAGAGCGAGGACGATTCATAGGTCACAGTGACCTGCATGTATGTAAGGCATGAGGCTCAAAGTTTGAGAGAACAAAATACCTTTCGCTTCGGTTGAGACACACATGCCAACTGACAGATCACATTCTGGACAGTCGAAGATGTGTATTATCGTGCATAATACCTACATGAAACATTTTATAAAAAGGAAGATAACTGGTGTGATACATATTCCTTCCTGGTCAAGGAACAAGCTGGTCTCAGGGACAAGTATTTATAGATATATTTTTTATTTACAGGCTTTTCAATCCATCCCGAGTGTCAATCGTCTATTAACTTCAGAAAGTGTTTTATTAGCTTGAATCAGTTGTTATGATGAAAGATATTTATTGTCGTAGACACAATTTATGCTGTTTTGAAGTCGTTTGTCCCACTTGTTGGTAATCGTTTGTTTGAGAAGGAGGCCGCCAGGGTGACATGTCAGGTCCTCCAGTACATGAGATATAGTAAACTAACTGTCACCTGCCCAGGGGATCGCGGGGCCTTCAAATACATTTTATATATTTATATATTTTATATATTATTTATCACAATTTGCAGGTGAAGACTGCTGATTAGTGAGTCTGTGAAATAATTACAGGGCCTTGGTTTACTGCATACCTTCCATAATATTTCTCTATTCAAACTATTCTACAGTTATATATCCGTGTTCTTAATAGCTCTCTGCCAGTAATACCATTCTGTCCTTAATGCATTTCTGTCCTTAATGCATTTCTGTCCTTAATGCATTTCTGTTCATAATAAATCTCTGTCTATATTATCTCTCTGTCCGTAATACCACTGTCCGTAATACATCTCTGTCCGTAATACCACTGTCCGTATTACCTCTCTGTCCGTAATACCTCTCTGTCCGTAATACCACTGCCCGTAATACATCTCTGTCCGTAATACCACTGTCCGTATTACCTCTCTGTCCGTTAAACATCTCACCGTAATCGTTTGTCCATAATACCCCTCTGTTCACAACACATCCATGTCTGTCCACAATACCCCTCTGTCCACAATACCCCTCTGTCCACAATAACCCTCCGTCCACAATACAACTCTGTCGATGATACATCTCTGTTCATATCCCCCTGTGATACAATCTGATTAATACGATCGTCCTCGTTTCAATAAGCAATACTTCAGATTGTATTGCGAACGGTCAGCTGAACACTGGCGTGGGTAGTAAATCAATAAAAACACTTCTATGTACTAATCGGTATCATGGTGGTATTTCCCATGTGGGGTATAATTAAGTCTGAATGCGTTATAGAGAGAAGGTCCACTGCATGCATTATGACTCAGTGTTAACGTTGGTCGGTGCATTGTGCTGCTATATGTATATCACCGACAGCTGTGATTGTGCATGAAAGTGAGCTTAGAGCCTCAGCTGCGGATGGTGCACGTCTTTAGTATGCTGTAGATGGCCAATACTAAATGTTTAATCATAGGACTAGGGAAGGAAATTGACGAATTTGCGTGATAACTTTGCGTACAGTTAGTGGCCTTATTCTACTAATCCTGATGTAAAGAATGTAATGTGAAAACGAACAATATGTATTTCATATTTGTCCGCTTTCGGACACAGAAAGGAAACAAGTGAGAACTACGATGTCAGTAAGAAGACTGTCAAACAACTGACTCCGATATTATGCTTACCTTTGCTGAATCTTTTATGTCAGTGTTATCAATAAAAAATACGTGAATATGTTTCAAGGCTCAAGAACTTTTATACAAAAAGTAATCATGAGTCTTGTATCTTGAAAACGAGCTCTTGTACGTCCCGACGTAAGGGTGATAATGAAGATTAAGTGAGTGAGTGAGTGGGTATGGTTTTACGCCGGTTTTAGCAATATCCAGCAGGGGACACCAGAAATGGGCTTCACACATTGTACCCATCTGGGGAATCGAACCCAGGTCTTCGGCGTGACGAGTGAACGCTTTAACCACTAGACTACCCCACCGCCATGGAACAATGAAGATTGTGGACTCAGCATGCAGAACACACCGGAACACAATGGTGTCGCCGCTAAAGATCACGTTACAGCTGGCGGCATAAAACAATGATTTGACCAAAACATTACGATGGTTGTCAAAACGTTACAATGCAGAAAACAGTCACCGACCTACTGCAATATTAATATCCAAAACATAACTATAATGCCTGTATCAAGTACATCACCATCGAATAAATACATCACCATCGAATAACCATTTTCGCTTTTTCCTTTTCGTGCTCATTCTGTTGATCACTGGATTATCTGGTCCAGACTCGATTGTTTACAGACCGCCGCCATATAGCTGGATTATTGCTGAGTGCGGCGTTAAACAACAAACAAACAAACAAACAAATAAACAAACACATATGTCCGTGTATACTTCCTGTTACTAAACCGTTTATAGATTTGTCTTTCTCAACATGACCCGTGAAGATCCGTGTTAGAATTGGTCTTCAGCGATTAACGGGATCGTGTGGTCTGGCTCGCTGACTTGGTTGACCTGTCATTGTATCCCATTTGCGTAGATTGATGTTCATGCTGTTGGTCACTGGATTATCAGGTTCAGACTCGATTATTTAAAGACGGCCGTCATATAGCTGGAATATTGCGGCGTTAAGCAACAAACCAACCAACCTTCACAACATATCTACAAGAAATGTCAACATTACAAAACACATAATGAAATCACTGATACTGGCATTTCCTCACATTAGGAGAAATATATACTTATAGGGTCGTACAACCCCTTCCCGGGTGAGAACCTTACCACTTATCTCTTCATTAATCAGGTCAGTCAAGGTGGCCTTGTGGTTAAAGCGATCGCTCGACACGCCGTTTTCCCGGGTTTGATTCCCCACAGGGGTATATTACGTGAATCACATTTCTCCTGTTCCTGTCATTGACATGCAGGAATTTTACTAAAAGAGGATAAACATCATATTCAATCACTCATTCAGGAAACAGATCTCGACCCACTGTGGTGGATGTCGCTCACGTCCTTTTCAAGGACCGCCTCCGTGGCCCCGAGTGCGGAAGGTTGCGGGTTCGATCCCCGACCGCGTCATACCAAAAGACGTTAAAATATGGTACTTGTTGGTCCCTGCCTGGCGCTCGGCATTAATGGGTACAACAAGGACTGGTCGGCTCGGAGTCAGTATAATGTGTCTGAGTGGGCTATTCATGCTTCACTGCGGCATGGTATTGGGCTAGCACTATAAAACCAGCTTCAGTCTGGGCTAGTACAAGCAGCCGCACATACACATACACACGCATGCACGTCGTCATATGTGCGAAATATTCTCAAGCACGACGTTAAACCCAATTCCACCACCACCACCTTTTCAATAGCCACTGAAGACTACGTAAAATATACATATTTTAGAAATATTTTTCGGAAAGTTGTTGAAGAGAAAATTCGAATGGAAAACTGACATTATATTATATTTGATATTTGTCATAGATAGAGTTATGTATGCAACGCCCGTAATGGCAGCTACTTGGAAAACAATTTATTAAGATAAGAAATGTCGTTTGACATGTTTTATGAATAAATTATATTTCACATTGTATCATATAGTTTTAATATTTAAAAATACCCCATTGCGTTTGATTTTGTCCAACTGTCACCACACCATGAACGAGTGAGTGAGTGAGTTTAGTTTTACGCCTCACTCAGCAATATTCCAGCTATATGACGGCGGTCTGTAAATAATCGAGTCTGGACCAGACAATCCAGTGATCAACAGCGTGAGCATCGATCTACGCAATTGGGATACGATGACATGTGTCAACCAAGTCAGCGAGCCTGACAACCCGATCCCGTTAATCGCCACTTACGACAAGCATGGGTTACTGAAGATCAATTCTAACCCGGATCTTCACGGGTATCACCATGAACCGAAACTAGAGGAAGTATATGTGTATGTATAATGTGTATACTTATTGTTTTAGCTTATCTCTTGTGCTTGTTAACAAACATACGCGTATGTGGTTCTGGTAAGGGTATGCGTGTGGGAACGGTGTGGATTACACTGGAACAGAAGGACGAATGTATTGTGGTGAACCAGAGCGAATACAGTTAAGCATAGCGGAGTTATGCCCCTTGATCTTTCAGTGTGTATAGTCCGTTTGGCTCAAAACCGGACCGATGAATTGCAATCTAATTCGAAAACTAATAACATATAATACTCAATGAAACGCTGATCATAATCAAAACATCAGACCAACTCTGAGAGGTTTTTGTAGAATTTATGTCCTAAAAATATAAAAGTTGTTTAACAAACTATCATTCATATGTTGACACAGTTCACTATTTGTTACGAGGGAGGGGTGTAGAGAAAGGGACAGTCAGGTGTACGTGAGGCACGTGCACAAGTGCGACAAAGTCATTTATCTGTGCTGTGCCGTCTCCATCCTTTGTCGCACTCCTCCCTCGTAACAAATAGTGAACTATGTCAGTAATTTAATGATAGTTTGTTAAACAACTTGTTACTTTTTAGGACATAAATTCTGCAAAGAAATCACAGAGTTGGTCTGATGTTTTGATTATGATCAGCCTTCAATTGAGTATTATATGTTTAGTAGTTTTCGAGTTTGATTGCAATTCATCGGCCCGATTTTGAGCCAAACGGACTATAGGTCTCTTGGTTTTTGAATACTGAAAAGGGACATTGTCGCGTTGTCCCTTGTGACAAGAAATAGCTGTCGCTATAGTTAGCTGCTATGTCCATATACTACCGCGATGACGGGACAGCGATATAGCGATATTGTGGTACAGACCCGAACAAAATAATGACACAAACGAACGCGCAACGGCAACGCGAAAGGACGACATTGCGATAACTCTATACGGAACTTCAATAACACAACACATGAAAACAGCACACACGACATGGATATAACACACATCACGGCATGACATGAATATAATACATCACATGGCATGGATATAACACAACACGACATGGATACAACACATCACGACATGACATGGATATAACACAGCACATGACATGGATATAACACATCACATGACATGGATATAACACATCACGACATGCCATGGATATAACAGCACAACACGACATGGATATAACACAGCACGACATGGCATGGATATAACACATCACATGACATGGATATAACACAGCACGTCATGACATGGATATAACACATCACATGACATGGATATAACACAACACGACATGACATGGATATAAGGCAGCACGACATGATATGGATAAAAGATAGCACAACATGACATGGATATAACACATCACGACATGCCATGGGTATAACACATCACATGACATGGATATAACACAGCACGACATGACATGGATATAACACATCACATGACATGGTTATAACACAGCATGGCATGAATGGATATTAGATAGCACGACATGATATGGATATAACACAGCACGACATGACATGGATATAACACATCACATGACATGGATATAACACAGCACGACATGACATGGATATAAGATAGCACATGATATGGATATAACACAGCACAACATGACATGGATATAACATAGCACGACATGACATGGATATAGCACAGCACGACATGACATGGATATAACACATCACATGACATGGTTATAACAGCATGGCATGATATGGATATTAGATAGCACGACATGATATGGATATAACACAGCACGACATGACATGGATATAACACATCACATGACATGGATATAACACAGCACGACATGACATGGATATAACACAGCATGACATGATATGGATATAAGATAGCACGACATGATATGGTTATAACACATCACGATATGGCATGGATACAAACAGCATTACATGACATGGATATAACACAACACGACATGACATGGATATAAGACAACACATGACATGATATGGGTATAACGCAGCACGACATGACATGGGTATAACACAGCACGACATGAAATGGATATAACACAGCACGACATGACATGGATATAAGATAACACATGACATGATATGGGTATAACACAGCACGACATGACATGGATATAAGATAACACATGACATGACATGGGTATAACACAGCACGGCATGACATGGATATAACACAGCACGACATGACATGGGTATAACACAACACGACATGACATGGATATAACACAGCACGACATGACATGGATATAAGATAACACATGACATGACATGGGTATAACACAGCACGACATGACATGGATATAAGATAACACGACATGACATGGGTATAACACAGCACGACATGGCATGGATATAACACAGCACGACATGACATAGGTATAACACAGCACGACATGACATGGGTATAACACAGCACTACATGACATGGGTAAAACACAGCATGAGATGACATGGATATAACACAGCATGAGATGACATGGGTACAACACAGCACGACATGACATGGGTAAAACACAACATGAGATGACATGGATATAACACAGCATGAGATGACATGGATATAACACAGCACGACATGACATGGGTAAAACACAGCACATGACATGGGTATAACACAGCACGACATGACATGGATATAACACAGCAGGACATGACATGGGTATAACACAGCACGACATGACATGGGTATAACACAGCACGACATGACATGGATATAGCACAGCATGAGATGACATGGGTATAACACAGCACGACATGACATGGGTAAAACACAGCACGGCATGACATGGGTATAACACAGCACGACATGACATGGGTATAACACAGCACGGCATGACATGGGTAAAACACAGCACGACATGACATGGGTATAACACAGCACGGCATGACATGGGTAAAACACAGCACGACATGACATGGGTATAACACAGCACGGCATGACATGGGTAAAACACAGCACGACATGACATGGATATAACACAGCACGACATGACATGGATATAACACAGCACGACATGACATGGGTAAAACACAGCATGAGATGACGATACCTCAACACGGCATCGATAAAACCACACACGACATGGCAACAGCACAACATTGCATGCATATAACAACACACAACACACAACACGACAACACGACATGGCGATATCACAACACTAAACAGCTATATATGAAGATAAAACGAAACACGATACAAATATATAATCACGCGGTATGGCTACATTGCATATCAAATGCAAAATACAAAAATATAAAATGCGTGTACCTAGATTCATACTTATATCAAATACTATAGCGTCTATTTCTTTTCATGTACAGGAATTGCTTTAACTGGCTTCGCTGAAAGTGAGCGTGATAAATGCCAGCCTAAACCCCCATAATGAGCTAGCAAGGTAACCAGTTATGAACCGAAGCAAAACTGTTGCAATTCTACATCAAATAATCCTATACCATCCGCAAAAAACATAGCCAGCCGAGATACCCACATTAATCTCAGTGGTTTTTGTCTTCCCAACAAGAGAGTGGCAGGACGAAATATAATGTTCAAGCTACAAAATTAACAAAAACATTTTCACTAATTGTGTAGCTTATTTCATGGCATTTGAAAGTCACGCTTTTTACTAGTAAGTGTTTATATAAAGTTGTAGAATAAATCAAATCGCACGACTCGCGTAACGGATTTTTAATCATGATTAACTGAGTGAAGAAAGACCAAGTTAACCTGTGTTTTGTGTGTGCAATGGTAGTAGTATTTTTTTCACCACGCACAGATATAATTTTGTTCGGTGGGTGAAAATGAGACACGTCGGAATGAAAATTAATAGCGGGCAGGACATGGGATTTTGAGGAGTGAGTGAGTTTAGTTTTACGCCACTTTTAGCAATATTCCAACAGGGGACACCAGATATAGGCTTCACACATTGTACCCATATTCAGAATCGAACCATGGCCTACGGCGTGACGAGCGAACGCTTAAACCACTTGACAGCCCCACAGCCCTGGATTCCGAGGAAGAAATGCGGACTGCCTAACAACTATTCATTAACGAGGCGACTGATCAACTGGACTAAACGGAGACGCTGTAACTGTCATCGAATCCAAAACAATATTCCATATAGCTTCGGTCAAATTATGTTTCTAAGATAACGAAAACGTTGTAATTATATATTAGAACGATGCGTTCTTGGAGCCATCTGACCGCCTCCGTGGTGTAGTGGTTAGAGCGTCCGCCCGGAGAGCGGAAGGTCGCGGGTTCGATCCCCGACCGCGTCATACCAAAAGACGTTAAAATATGGTACTTGTTGGTCCCTGTCTGGCGCTCGGCATTAATGGGTACAACAAGGACTGGTCGGCTCGGAGTCAGTATAATGTGTCTGAGTGGGGTATTCATGCTTCACTGCGGCATGGTATCTCAGTGGGCTAGCACTATAAAACCAGCTTCAGTCTGGGCTAGTACAATCAGCCGCACATACACATACACACGCATGCACGTCGTCATATGAGCGAAATATTCTTAAGCACGACGTAAAACCCAATTTCACCTCACCTCTTGGAGCCATCTGTAGTCGTTGTGATGTGTAGTCACGAATCAGTTTGTTGCAATATTCAATTAGTTAAAATTAATCAATCAGACTTTTCAAGAAATGAAACGCAAATAATGTTTTTGGGCAAGTTACTCATGTGGACTTCCTGGGAATAATATTACCCTGAAGTCTGTACCTAGTGGGTCCACCATTAGTTCCGCCAGCTGATGGCACCACCTTGCTATTGACGAGGGGCGGTGGGGTAGCCTAGTGGTTAAAGCGTTGGCTCGTCACGCCGAAGACCCGGGAAAAATTGGGAAAAATTTCAACACGGGGGCATCAACTGATGAAGTTGCACCGTTGTTGCATGACGACGCCGTTAATCAGTGTTGTGTGTACATTGATACATTATCATGTAGTGTAACGCAGGTCGTTGTTGTATTTTGATCACTCAGACATTGACATTATCGTCTAGCTATCAATGACATGTTAACGTGAGTTTCAGTTGGTTAAAGGTCTTTGGGTTTTAAATATGGATGTTGGCAGCCGGGCAAAATATAGCATACACTTGAAAATTAGAGATCACGTCGGTACTATAGTCCGTTTGGCTCAAAAGCGGACCGATGAATTGCAATCTAACTTGAAAACTAATAAACATATAATACTCAATGAAACGCTGATCATAATCAAAATATCATACCATCTCTGTGAGGTTTTTGCAGAATTTTTGTCCTAAACATAATAAAGTTGTTTAACAATCTATCATTAAAATATTGACACAGTTCACTGTTTGTTACGAGGGAGGAGTGCAGAGAAAGGGACAGCCAGGTGTTCGAGAAGCACGTTCACAGACAAAGTTATTTATTCATTAACCTATGCTGTGCCGTCTCCATCCGTTCTCGAACACCTGGCTGTCCCTTTCTCTGCACTCCTCCCTCGTAACAAACAGTGAACTGTGTCAATATTTTAATGATAGATTGTTAAACAACTTTATTATGTTTAGGACAAAAATTCTGCAAAAACCTCACAGAGATGGTATGATATTTTGATTATGATCAGCGTTTCATTGAGTATTATATGTTTATTAGTTTTCAAGTTAGATTGCAATTCATCGGTCCGCTTTTGAGCCAAACGGACTGTTGTAGGCTGAAATACTGAAGACGTTAGGCTCAAGACACATGCTCGTGAAGATCCGGGTTAGAATATTGATCTTCAGTCAGTAACCCATGCTTGTCGTAAGAGGTGACTAACGGGATCGGATGGTCAGACTCGCTGGCTTGGTTGACACATGTCATCGGTTCCCAATTGTGCAGATCCATGCTCCTGCTGTTGATCACTGGATTATCTGGTCCAGACTCGATTATTTACAGACCGCCGCCATATAGCTGGAATATTGCTGAGTGCGGCGTGAAGGTAAATTAAACTCACTCACTCAAGACACAGCTATGACAAATGGAGATCAAATACACCTCCATTGAAGTTGTCTTGTTCGGTTCAGTTTTAGTCACCATTTATACTCTTAAAAAGTAAGGGAACTTCATTTTTAATTTACGATTGAAGAAACTAGGAGGTATATCGGAGTCAATGAATGTTGATATCATAATAATGAATGCTTTGAGAGTGCATCACCACTTGCACTTCTATTAATTACAGGTTATCTATTGGAGAATGATGAAATGTCTTAAATGGAAATCATGGTGATATTGATGAATTGCTGTAGAGAGTGTTGTGTATGTGTTGCTTGTGATGGCCGAAGATTGCAACATCTGACGATAGACATTAACCTATGAATTCTGTGACATTTATCTTCAACCAATTGTTTCGTCACTTACACCACTTATCAATACGTTAGTAGTTTAATTCATTTTTAATGGCTAATGTGGTTATCATAACATTCATAATATTCTTGTTTTCCACGCAGAGCAAAACCAGTATGACAATATATAGGTGTCCGGAGTTCAGTGTATACTTATTTATAATAAATAGCTGATATAAAACATATAATGTCTCAATCTGGTACATTTTCCCTTCATGTATTCACAGTAACTGTGTCTTAGGTACTTTGGTGTATACAAGTAATCCTTAACAGCATATATTTTTCAAACATATAGTGAAACTAGAAACAGAATAGCACTTAAAGGTGAAAAAAGGTTGGCACATTATTTAATATGGCGGCCATCTTGAAATCCAAGATGGCCGCCAATGGGATGATGGGCAAAATGGGAAACATTGCTTTTTATGTTAAGTGTAGTGAGTGGTTTCAGAATATGCATACTGTTGCTAATCTCCAATTTCTTTGAACGAAAATACATAATACAATGGACTATTCCCTATGACCGCAGTTGTTTGTACAGTAATCGCTCTTGAAAGATGATTGTTGTATATGACATCAAATTTGCATGTGTACGATTTTCATTTTAAAACAAAAAAGACGACTCGAAACAAACACTAACAACTGTGTGATGCATGATGAGTAAAATTAATGGTCTACAGTGATTTATCGACCTTCTTGAAAACCGTCAAAATCAAGAATGACACCCCATGCACGTGTATGGGGCTATTGCGTTGTGTACGTGCGTGGTGTTTAGGGGTGGCGATAAAGAGAAATGGTGGTGCCTCCATAAGATGTCCATCTTTGAAAAGTTTGTTAAGGCTTGTACGTCCTATCCAAATTGAAAAGTTCAGATTCCCCTACTTTTTTTGAAGAGTATATTTGTAGCCAGAACAGAACTTTTACATCGAAGATTTTACGCTTTTTTGATGATGTAATGTAATGTAATGAAATTCATCGCAGGTTACAAGGTTCTTTTGGGGGAATTTATGTCACCTACCTACCGTCTGACCACCCGATCCCATTTATCGATTCTTACAACAAGCATGCGTTTGCCGAAGACCTTTTCCAACAGGATTTGTATTTCATTGTATTACAAAGATTTTTTTCGAAGTGTAGAAAATCGCCATGGATATTATTAATTAGACTAATATAGATATAGACTGATTAGAATTCTTATAAACTAGTAGTTTATATAGGTTCGTATGGACATTTCATGGGCAAACCGAGCAATCAGCCTTACTTCATAATGTCAGATGTGTCTGATGTCCAATATCAAGCTCATTTGGACGTTTGCCAAGCTGTTAAAGTAAACTGGTTATCGCCACGATAACTGTCTGATGTTATTGTTCATCTGTAGACAGGAACCCAGTATGGGTATTTGAAATATCACGAGACAAGGGGAGTAATTAGTCCATGGCAATATATTTCCTTTCTAGACTTCAAATCAGCAATATGTGGGGTAGGTAATCAGTGTTTTTAAAACTTTGAATTATCGATTTACTTGCTGCTGATCTGACAGTCCGACTCATCTGATTTCTTGTAACAGTCGTTCTGTTTTTTTCAACGCAGCAATTCGTTTTGAAGAGTTATGTCCCTTACATGTGTCAGTATGCAGTGACCTTAGGTTCGAATTCCAGATTGACCGTGATTATGTTTCTTAATTTTGCTTATCGACGCAGCCATGAATTTCGCCAGTGGCACACAGTTATTAATTGCATTGCGTTACATAATCTCGCATGTCGATGTACATGCTGTTGATTACTGGAATGTATGATTATTTACAGACCGCCGCCGTAAAGCTGGAATATTGTGCGGTGTAAACAAGAAACAAACAAACGTAACATTTTATAACTAATACACTCTTCCAAGTGACACTGACCAACGCATGCACTCCTTCACTGATTCATTACGTGGGTAAACAGCGCATCCTAGATGAAGTTTCTCAGAAACTTACCAGTGTTCATGGAATTCCACCAAATGGCAATTGCGTAGGACCTGCAGCACTTTAGGCCTTCATCTCAGACTGGGCCTGGGCCGACGGGCGGCGTCAACATGTCATTTCGAACACTAACATCCGGGTTTTGTTGCGAACCCCACGCTTACTGCAGTAGTATTGTTAACAGCCGACTCTCTCTTGTCACCACTGAAGATCTTCAGTAACCCATGAAGATCTTCAGTAACCCATGATTGTCGTAAGATGCAACAGGTGGTCAGACTGGCAGACTTGATTGACACATGTCATCGTATCCCAATTGCGTAGATCGACGTTCATGCTTTTGTTCAGTGGATTGTCTGGTCCAGACACGATTATTTACAGACCGCCATATAGCTGGAATATTGCTGAGTGCGGCGTAATACTAAACTCACTCTCTCACTATCTTGTCGCGTGGAGGCCTACTGTATCAGAGCTTCCAACCCTAAGAGAGAAAAATGCTTGAGATGCCGGAGTCCAATGGGCGGGTCCAGGGTGGAAACATCGCCCCCTGAAGCCAAAGCTTAATTGCTAATTCCTTCTCAGAAAAGTCACCGCAAACGATGTATTCAGTCGTACTTAAGCAATTCTAGGTGGCCATTTTGTGAGATTTTCATATGAACCCAGTGTGATTTATGAATTTCATCGTGATAGCGGGATATGTGTAATAAAAGCAAGAGTCCCGAGGAAACGGCGGTATGGGGGTTAAAGCGTTCCTTCGTCACGCAGAGTGAGTGAGTGAGTGAGTGAGTTTAGTTTTACGCCGCACTCAGCAATATTCCAGCTATATGGCGGAGGTCTGTAAAGAATCGAGTCTGGACCAGACAATCTAGTGATCATAGTCGCCTTCTGTGGCAAGCATGGGTTGCTGAAGGTGGAACCATAGTCACTCGATTTCACATTACCAAAGCTGAGAGTTTAGCTTATCAAATATCTACGTACTAAGTCACAAAGATGTTCGACACCATCTGTCCCTTAGCTATAACAGTGAACTAAATTATCTCAAAATATTTCGTTATGCGAAAATCTACTTAGCCACTGATTGAATAGTTTATATCAACTTGATTCAGAACAATTTGTGTTCATGTCATTGTCATCTACGTGGTGTCTGTTTAACTTCCGATCTCCTATTTCTCGTAGACTCATGAACGGAACCCATTAATGACAAATGCCAGGCCCGGTCTATTCCCGATATTGAGGTTGGATACGATATTCTATGGTCTAATTTCAGCGACCTTCGTTAATCAGTAATGTACACATATCTACCTTTACATTAGTTTTCGAGACTGCTTCTGAAACAGTTCGGTTTTAACGGATCAAAAATTATCGTATTCGGTCCATACCTATCACAATTAAATTAAAATATGGTCACATGTTGCTGGCAATCCTGTACAGCGAATACCGCCGCCTAACACGACTGGACTTTACCGCATGTAACGACCGCCTCCGTGGTGTAGTGGTTAGAGCGTCCGCCCGGAGCGCGGAAGGTCGCGGGTTCGATCCCCGACCGCGTCATACCAAAAAGACGTTAAAATATGGTACTTGTTGGTCCCTGCCTGGCGCTCGGCATTAATGGGTACAACAAGGACTGGTCAGCTCGGAGTCAGTATAATGTGTCTGAGTGGGGTATTCATGCTTCACTGCGGCATGGTATCTCAGTGGGCTAGCACTATAAAACCAGCTTCAGTTTGGGCTAGTACAAGCAGCCGCACATGCACATACACATGCATGCACGTCGTCATATGAGCGAAATATTCTCAAGCACGACGTAAAACCCAATTTCACCTCACCTCACCTCATGTAACAGTGCTTACAATATCAACCATTCTCCAGGAGAAGGATGCTGTTTTACAACACAATCTTAGCGATTAACTATGGAAGCCTAGAAGGGACATTGCCGCGTTGTCGCCCTGACAAAAACAAGCAAAAAGTGTCAAAATTAACCAAAGTATGACAATGCGGGAATACATTTTGGCCATTTGTCTCATGGCCGCTATGTCGCATGTTCGCGTTTTGAATGGTAAAGTTATATTCAACCAAACACGACAATGCATCATAACGCAATGTCTCTTCTAGGAGTCCATGAAAGGAAAAATGGTTAAGAAAACGTTCCATACGGACGTCTGTATCTACCGGATCATCCTAAGTTGTAACCCGAAGTTCTGAAGCAATGTGAATATCTTGATTGCATGGAAATGATCAAGAACGTCAAAGTGATACGCCGAATCGAAGTCCGCATGTTCCATAGAAAGCCGAGGGTTTTCATATCCACACAAAACGAACATTGACCTTTAATGCATAGTTGCGAAAGGAAGTATAAAAAAGTCTGCATTTGATACAGCTTTGTTGTTTAGTGTAATATCATTGCCACAAGTATGTTCATGTATAATTGAGAAATGATCGCAACGACATTTGGTTTCTTTGTTTTCTGTTTAATATCACATTTTGCAATATTCCAATATACTCTTATGGCATGCAGGGTTTGCTGAAGACCAGTCCTAACCGGGATCTTCATGGGATCTTGCAGGGGTTGCTGAAGACCAATCCTAACCGGGATCTTCATGGGATCTTGCAGGGGTTGCTGAAGACCAGTCCTAACCGGGATCTTCATGGGATCTTGCAGGGGTTGCTGAAGATCAATCCTAACCGGGATCATCATGGGATCTTGCAGGGGTTGCTGAAGACCAGTCCTAACCAGGATCTTCATGGGATCTTGCAGGGGTTGCTGAAGACCAGTCCTAACCAGGGTCTTCATGGGATCTTGCAGGGTTTGCTGAAGACCAATCCTAACCGGGATCTTTATGGGAGCATGCATGGGTTGCTGAAGACCAGTCCTAACCAGGATCTTCATGGGATCTTGCAGGGGTTGCTGAAGACCAGTCCTAACCGGGATCTTCATGGGATCTTGCAGGGTTTGCTGAAGACCAGTCCTAACCGGAGTCTTCATGGGAGCATGCAGGGTTTGCTGAAGACCAGTCCTAACCAGGATCTTCAGGGGATCTTGCAGGGGTTGCTGAAGACCAGTCCTAACCGGGATCTTCATGGGATCTTGCAGGGTTTGCTGAAGACCAGTCCTAACCGGAGTCTTCATGGGATCTTGCAGGGGTTGCTGAAGACCAGTCCTAATCCATCTCTGCAGGGCGGGGGATCTTCATGGGATCTTGCAGGGTTTGCTGAAGACCAGTCCTAACCGGAGTCTTCATGGGAGCATGCAGGGTTTGCTGAAGACCAGTCCTAACCGGAGTCTTCATGGGATCTTGCAGGGGTTGCTGAAGACCAGTCCTAACCAGGATCTTCATGGGATCTTGCAGGGGTTGCTGAAGACCAGTCCTAAACAGGATCTTCATGGGATCTTGCAGGGGTTGCTGAAGACCAGTCCTAACCAGGATCTTTATGGGAGCATGCAGGGTTTGCTGAAGACCAGTCCTAACCAGGATCTTCATGGGATCTTGCAGGGGTTGCTGAAGACCAGTCCTAACCAGGATCTTCATGGGAGCATGCAGGGGTTGCTGAGGGGGTCTTCACTGTGTAGTGCTACAATGTGTCAACATGACCGCGGCATAGCAACTCAATCGAGCTAATACAATCCGAGCATCCGTGTAGTTCACTGGAATTGAATCACGCCAGGGAGTTGTTTTGATCAGCATTCACTGAAACCGAACAAAGAGTAAAAGACCTTTATTTTCATCTTCGCTGTCAGGATTACTTTCTATGATCACACTAAGACAAGCCTGAACGTTGAGTCTGGTTCTGTATGAATGACATTAGGTTCTGGAGAAGAAATTAATGATGACCTTCTCAAAATATTGCCTCAAGCATCACAATATTCCCTATGTTTTAGTTACGTCTCTTGGGCGTGACAGCATCTAATAATCATGCTACGAGTTCATCATGAAAGAGGCACACGTCTAAGCCCTGTATTACGTAAGCTTTCCAGTTACACAAATGATATTTAGATAAGGCTTAACTTAACGTTCAGTTGTTTCTCTTACATAGTGATGTGTATGCAGAGGTGTGTGTGCGTGCGCGCGTGTGTGTGTGTGTGCGTGTGCGTGCGTGTTCGCGTGCGTGCGTGCGTGCGTGCGTGCGTGTGTGTGTGTGTGTGTGTGTGTGTGTGTGTGTGTGTGTGTGTTTTTGTTTGTGTGTGTTTGTGTTTGTGCTTGTACTAGTCCAGACTTGTATTTTCCTCTGAGATGTACACTCACTCCGAGCCGACCAGGGCCTATATTTTCGAAGCTCTCTTAGCGCTAAGATAGTCGTAAGTGCCATACATTAACATTAACTTACGACTATCTTAGCGCTAAAGAGCTTCGCTTCAATATCGGGGCCCAGACCTTCATTTATCCCTTTAATGTACCATGCCGGGTACCATTTGTTGAAGCCTCACGGTATCTCCTACCTTCCGTCAGACGCCCCTCCACAAGACCATGGATGCGATCATTTAATAGAAGTAAACTGATACGCACGTTACAAGGTTGACCTTACAACGAACTGGTATTTAACATGGCGTGTTATTACCAATGTGATAAGATCTGATGTTTAGTATTCACTTCTTCTTTGTTGTTGTCTCTCTTATCAATATCTCAGTTGCATAAGTGTCTGTGTGCTTTGATCAAGGCCCCGTTCCACAAAGCCATCGTAGCGCTAAGGTGATCGCAACTCCCATACTTTAACATGGACTTACGACAGTCAGCGCTAAGGTGATCGCAACTCCCATACTTTAACATGGACTTACGACAGTCGCAGCGCTAAGGTGATCGCAACTCCCATACTTTAACATAGACTTACGACAGTCGTAGAGCTAAGGTGATCGTAACCCCCATACTTTAACATAGACTTACGACAGTCGTAGAGCTAAGGTGATCGCAACTCCCATACTTTAACATAGACTTACGACAGTCGTAGAGCTAAGGTGATCGCAACTCCCATACTTTAACATGGACTTACGACAGTCGCAGCGCTAAGGTGATCGCAACTCCCATACTTTAACATGGACTTACGACAGTCGCAGCGCTAAGGTGATCGTAACCCCCATACTTTAACATAGACTTACGACAGTCGTAGAGCTAAGGTGATCGTAACCCCCATACTTTAACATAGACTTACGACAGTCGTAGCGCTAAGGTGATCGTAACTCCCACACTTTAACATAGACTTACGACAGTCGTAGCGCTAAGATGATCGTAGCTCCCATACTTTAACATAGACTTACGACAGTCGCAGCGCTAAGGTGATCGTAACTCCCATACTTTAACATGGACTTTCGACAGTCGCAGCTCTAAGGTGATCGTAGCTCCCATACTTTAACATAGACTTACGACAGTCGCAGCTCTAAGGTGATCGTAGCTCCCATACTTTAACATAGACTTACGACAGTAGCAGCGCTAAGGTGATCGTAACTCCCATACTTTAACATAGACTTACGACAGTCGCAGCGCTAAGGTGATCGTAGCTCCCATACTTTAACATAGACTTACGACAGTCGCAGCGCTAATGTGATCGTAACTCCCATACTTTAAAATAGACTTACGACAGTTGCAGCACTAAGGTGATCGCAACTCCCACACTTTAACATAGACCTACGACAGTTGCAGCACTAAGGTGATCGTAACTCCCATACTTTAACATAGACTTACGACAGCCGTAGTGCTAAGATGATCGTAACTCCCATACTTTAACATAGACTTACGACAGTCGCAGCGCTAATGTGATCGTAACTCCCATACTTTAAAATAGACCTACGACAGTTGCAGCACTAAGGTGATCGCAACTCCCACACTTTAACATAGACTTACGACAGTCGTAGCGCTAAGATGATCGTAGCTCCCATACTTTAACATAGACTTACGACAGTCGTAGCGCTAAGATGATCGTAGCTCCCATACTTTAACATAGACTTACGACAGTCGCAGCGCTACGATCGTTTTGTGGAATGGCGTTCATAGTAATAGGCCCAATATTATTGTGGTAAAGCGTCTTATTGTATATATGGGCGGAAGGGTAACCTGTGGTTACAGCTTTTGCTAGGCACGCCGAAGACCGGGTAGGATGGGTTGAAGCCCATTTCTGGTGTCCCCAGTCGTGATATTGCTGGAATATTACTAAAAGCAGCCTAAATGCATATTCATTCTTGTATAGTCTGATCGGCCATCTCATGGTACTCTCTTACTGGTTGGTCCGGGTTTGAAAAGGTCCCAACAAACCATGCTGCTTGTAAGATATGACCAGTGGGTCGAGAAATCACCCTAGGCTAATTGGTCGATTGCTCATTATTATTATTATATAGGAAATTTATATAGCGCACATATTCAGGCAACTAGTGCATGCTCAAGGCGCTGGTATTTTTCCCCTCGATCATTGGATGTCAATCTCAACGGCACATCGTATATCAATCTCAACTCTCTGGGGAGTATACAACTCTTGCAGCCACTAGGCGCACCGAGTTATGTGGCTTTTTCATCCTAACGAGGTACCCATTCATAGCTGGGTGGACTGGGACACATAGTCTCAGTACTCAGTCCAGGTTCACTGCTGTACCCGCAACTAGGTGTTTGCACGTATTCATGTGGCCACCATCTGGTCATATACCAACGGATTCGTGGGTTCTTTTAAGTGCACCTGGTTGTGTACTGTACACTAGGAGTTGTGACAACCCTTAAACATTTTGAAACTGTCAACCAATGGGTTGTCTTACCAGATTCAATTATTTTTTGGCCACCAGTATATAGTTAGACTATAGACTATTAATGGACTCGGCGTTTTACAACTCACACACGCACGCACGCACGCACGCACGCACGCACCCAAAAACACACAGATGAGCGCGCGCACGCTCACGGTGCCGTGAAAAACATTTATTACAGACGACGCCCAGTAACGCATACCTTCTTTAATAAAACATGTCGCTCCAGAGTAATTACTCCTTAATTACATAAACATTAAAGAGGAACTCTTTCTTTTACACATCCCTCTAACAATGACACCTGTAGTGACTTCCATTCCGTAACGCCAGATTATATCACAATCAATATTGACGCAGAGACACAGTCAGTCAAACTGATAACCGTTATTAAAGTGATGAGGAGCTTGCAGCCCGCTCTGAAGTGTTACGACGTTAAAGATAGATGACATCGGGACTTGACGTAATGCGTTACTGCAATGTATTACAGCCTGCAAGTTGTCCATGACACGTTGTCCATGTGTGAAATGCCCTGTGTGGTTTTGCAGTGCCCACACCCTCTTACAACACTTGGTGCTTGGGATGGTGCTTTGCTTTTGGTTCGTCCGCATCCAACAACTTATTTCTCTTTAATGTTGTTAAGAAAATAGTTAAGGCAAGATATTTATGGCTGACATCATTTCTTCTGTTATGATGTGATGCTTAGTATAGATCCCATATTGTTGGCAAACCTTTATTAAGTATCAACATGTCGAACAGATTAACAAAAATAGTTTAGAAAATAAATTAACGCTGCATTGAATGCATATGAATAAAGTATATGCTAGAAATGATACTGTGTACTGCAATTGCACTTTGGTTTGAAAGAGGGGCTGAATATTGCTGGAAGAGAGCACTAGTAAACGCGATGTAAGGCAATGCTCACTCATTGCTCACATATCCCCGATTGAATCCTATAGTGAGTTTAGTTTTACGCCGCACTCAGCAATATTCCAGCTATATGGCGGCGGTCTGTACATAATCGAGTCTGGACCAGACAATCCAGTGATCAACAGCATGCGCATCGATCTGCACAATTGGGAACCGATGACATGTGTCAACCAAGTCAGCGAGCCTGACCACCCGATCCCGTTAGTTGCCTCTTACGACAAGCATGGGTTCATTCTAACCCGGACCTTCACGGGTAGTATTTAATAGTGAATGAGTTTAGTGTTACATTGTACCCATGTGGGGAATCGAACCCGGGTCTTTAGCGTGACGAGCGACGCTTTAACCTTTAGGCTACCCCTCTCAGAAACTCAGGAGCAAGCTACCTGAGACACTTACCCATCAAACTACTAAAACAGCATCGTGGCATAGAAGCCGTAGGCCCGTGTTCGATTCCCTACAAAGACACAATGTGTGAAGCTCATTTCTGGTGTCCCCTTCCGTAATATTGCTTGAATATTACTAAAATCGGCGTAAAACTCACTCACTCACTCACTCACTCACCAACGTCGTTAACATCTGACTTTGGACCTCTGCGCTTCGCAAAGGACAATGACTCCATTTATGTCACACTCAAGTGTAATTGTAATTTCAATAAAGTTGCAATTTAAACTTGGCAGATTCAATTGTTTATGTCAGAACAAAGAGGGGAGATCACTTACTTAAGGCGTCCTCAAATACCGTTGCCATGGTTCCCAGAAATAATGCGCCAGGAAGGTATCCGAGGCTCCAAGAAAAATGGCTTCCATTAATATGCTCGCTTGACTCTCAATCAACACTCGACAGCTATTCCATTGATCTCGTTAGACGTTTTAGGAAAAGACACAGCAATAAAATTCAAGTGTTTCACCTTTAATGTGTTTCACTACAAATTAATTAGGCTTCATCAGCATTTCGTATTTTGTAATTTCATTACAAACGCATTTGTACAAAGTACATTGCTATTAAACAACCTCCTTTAGACACCAAAGGAGTATCTTTGATACAATTAAACCCTGATAAATCGAATTAATTCGAATCGGGGTGTGAGATGTGTTTGATGGCGACGTAGCAGAAGGACCTAGGGAACTATGGCTTGATATTATGAGTTTGTTTGCCTCGAACATAATAACGTCCCTGAGCATATTTCGAACTTGTCACTGAGTCGAACTCGAACAGGGAATAATTGGAATACTTTCAGTTTTCAAAGTTTTCGACACAAAAGTGATGTCAAATGCAATTTCAAATTTTGCCTTATACCTTGTTTGAAAATGGAAAATGGACTAGACTTTGCATGTGTTTGTGATCGGAGCCATCGAATTCGCAGGGTAAGCTCATTATCACTTGGTATCTTCACTATGTGATATTGCCCAATTAGGGGATAAACATCATGTGATGGCCAATACCCGGGTGTTATTGAGCATTTGAAGCACGGGAGTTCATTTGGAACAGATGGCGTTAGATCATGTTTTTCAACCAATCAGATTAAAGAACACAGTGACTTCCGGTTAACAATAAACATTTGCTTATCAATGCAATAGTAGGAGTCATTAATTTGACTTTACTTCACTCCAGGATTTATCATTGTTATTTTATTCGGTTTAGTCGCTGTTATCCTAATGGGCGTGCAGTTTGCCTTCAACTTTTGGTCAGTTCCACTGGAAACAAACGGGATTGTTTTGCATTCGAGTGTCCTTGAGTCACTTCATTGTTCTTGATTCCTGTAATTGAAATATTCTAGATGTCATTGAGGGAAATATACTGACTCAAATAACTAATTATATTACTCCCGACACAGGCAGACGTCGAAGCATATGTTGGACCATCGTCGCCAGGGTAATATTAAAATGCCAACTTACGTTTTTAAGACACTGTGTCTTACCAATTCTTAATCCGATTTGTCAACCTCAATTCATCTTTACCTTTACGAAATGTTCATTTATTGTTAATAATAGATTACATTTGCATAATCATATGCAAATCTAACTAATAAATGTTATTAGCTGAAAAAAACATTAAAAAGAAATCAGTTGATATGCTTTCGTTTTCGTAGTACTACTTAACCGGTGAGTTAGATTTTCATATTTATTCATTCTGGTGAAGCCTATTCATTACATGTCAATGGGAACAGTTAGATAGCAAATATATAACATCGGCGCTGGAGAACAATCGGTATCGATTATCTGCCGAAACAGATTGAATTGAGCGTAAGAGGCAAAATACTGGTGACAAATTGTATGAATGGATCTGGAAATCAGTGATGACACCAGGTGTTCCAGAGAACCGTATGCATGGCCTGCTCCACCTGTGGCACACTGCCGTGCGATGGTAGCCATGTAAGAGTGAGTGAGTGAGTGTTGTTTTGCGCCACAGACACAGCTATTTACCTCCACCAATAGAGGACATGGAACTCTTCTAACCTGCGCGGGTTAGAGTCGCTGATCACCCCATAAAACGAGACAATCTTTCCTTACTGTAATTTTAAATGACATGACAACGTACATATTCAACAAACTTAACATTTATAGCGATCTTTTTATCGTTCAGTCTAACGAACATCAAATCTACAGGAGACACAAACACCATGAAAAGCAGGGTCAGCTTATCGCTTCATTTCCAAATCCGACTAACAAAGAGGCGAGACAGTCATATAGGTCTCTGCCATGCCCAGGGGACGCAACTCTGAACAGCTAATTGCGACGCCTCAGACGCCTGGGCCACCTGGGCCACAATAAAAACTGAAATGCTGTGACAGACAGACGCTGTAAATATACAACAGACATTATCTTAAACAGGAACGCCACACAGGAACATGTCTACAGAAACTGTTGAAGGAAGATGTCGATCTTTCAAAAAAACACGATAACAGCTTCCGACTGATTGTCAAGTCTATTGATTTATTTTAAAGTCTATTAATCTTTATGGAAACAGTCAAGACGTTGAATGCCATGCATATATCTATCAAAGGTAATCAGAAACTAGTATCGGACGAGTGCAGCATCTCGTCTCGCCAGACATTCAGACCGACATGCTCTGTATAGCTGATACGATTTTGATTTGATTCAACCTTCATCTATCAATCACATAATGAGGTTTTACCAACGTTTAGGTCTGATTGTTAGACATTCATGGCTTTCTGTGTGTATACAAATATGAATGGTGTAAACCAAGGTTATCGACCAGAAAACCTCAAATGATTGTAGAACGAGATTCCACTGCAACGGAAAACAGGGCTTCAAGTACACGTCTGCAGCGGAAACCACACGGCCGAAACCCATTCATGGTTACAGCACGATTGCGGCTCATAGCGCACATGATAGCAGCTTAAAGCAAGCATGTTTCAGCTGAAGACCAATCCTATACAGGGTCTTCATGGGAGCATGCTGGAGTTGCTGAAGACCAATATTAGCCGGGGTTAGCCGAAACCCATTCATGATTCAGGCATGATTGTGGCCGATAGAGCACATGATAGCAGCCAGATAGCAAGCATGTTGCAGCGGAGATCATACATGATAGCAGCCAGATAGCAAGCATGTTGCAGCGGAGACCATACATGATAGCAGCTAGGTAGCAAGCATGTTGCAGCGGAGACCGTACATGATAGCAGCCAGATAGCAAGCATGTTGCAGCGGAGACCATACATGACAGCAGCCAGATAGCAAGCATGTTGCAGCGGAGACCATACATGATAGCAGCCAGATAGCAAGCATGTTGCAGCGGAGACCATACATGATAGCAGCCAGATAGCAAGCATGTTGCAGCGGAGACCACACATGATAGCAGCCAGATAGCAAGCATGTTGCAGCGGAGACCATACATGATAGCCGCCAGATAGCAAGCATGTTGCAGCGGAGACCATATGATAGCCGCCAGATAGTTGCATGTTGCAGCGGAGACCATACATGATAGCCGCCAGATAGCAAGCATGTTGCAGCGGAGACCATACATGATAGCCGCCAGATAGCAAGCATGTTGCAGCGGAGACCATACATGATAGCAGCCAGATAGCAAGCATGTTGCAGCGGAGACCATACATGATAGCAGCCAGATAGCAAGCATGTTGCAGCGGAGACCATACATGATAGCCGCCAGATAGCAAGCATGTTGCAGCGGAGACCATACATGATAGCCGCCAGATAGCAAGCATGTTGCAGCGGAGACCGTACATGATAGCAGCCAGATAGCAAGCATGTTGCAGCGGAGACCATACATGACAGCAGCCAGATAGCAAGCATGTTGCAGCGGAGACCATACATGATAGCCGCCAGATAGCAAGCATGTTGCAGCGGAGACCACACATGGTAGCCGCCAGATAGCAAGCATGTTGCAGCGGAGACCACACATGATAGCTGGCAGTAACCACACAGTCATGATTGTTGCTTAAAGTACACATGCTAGCAGTGGAAACCAAACATTATTGCAGCGGAAAGCACACATGGCTTGCGGCAGCGGAAAGCACACATGACTTGCGGCAGTGGAAAGAGCCGACTTACTACTATGTGTCAACCCAATCAGTTGGTCACCTATCTATTGCCTAAGAAATTGTTAAAGGCAATGCAGTTACTAATTCAAGTAATTAATCTTTTTAATATCTTTTTAGCTGGTTTACTTCATTGAGTGAAACATTATGGAAACTAACTGACTTTCAGCTAAAATATTTTGGCCGGCTTTGCCTTCAAGTTAAGGGGAAATGAAAAACATATCGCTGTTCGTAAGAAATTGTATTCAGTAAAAGGAAGACACACACACACACACACACTAAATTAAATAAATAAATAAATAAATAAATAAATAAATAAATAAAATAAATAAATAAATAAATAAATAAATAAATAAATAAATAAATAAATAAATAAATAAATAAATAAATAATGAAATAAATAAATAGATAAATATAAAAATAAAAGTAAATAACAATCCGAAACGATTCAATGAACTCCTCAATTCAACTTTCTGCTGAATTATTTAAAACACTCTCTGAAGATAAAGTTGAAACACGTGGGAGAGATATCCCTGCTGTGTCTAAGTACAATGGACATTTTACTGTAAAGATGCTAAAACATGGTGTCAGAATGACCTTTGGATCTAACTTTGTCTTCATCGCGATCCCCGCGACGCAGTACAATGTATTGAGACATATGTTTGACAGTGACATCAAATCACTCCCTCGTCCATTCACAGAACCATGGCCATACACGTTTTCACTTCTAGCTCTGTTTGTTTCACGAAAATAACATTGGCCACTTACAGAGGCACTAATGGAAATGGATCCAACCCCGGGCGGTCCGTGAGTCGAAGGTTCAGCGTGGAGAAGATGCGAGCAGTGAAGATACTGCAAGAGCGTCATGCGTGTGCAGCCGTCGCTTAGCCGACGTTGTAATAACATTTGTCAGTGAACGACAAGCATTGCAAGGCGTCGGCAGCACTGGATCGGCACTACTTGGGAGGTTCAGGATGACCGACAAGGCAACATCAGTTACAGGTAGGCAACACATGTTTAATTATTTTCGGTACAATGCGGTACAGGTACAGCCAACGACTCCCACAGGTACACGTTTGACGGGACAGGTAGACAAGATGTATTATATAGGTGTTTAGGAAACATGACGAACATTGACAAGAACTGATTTAAGACAGTTACAGGGAAGCACATTTTAGGTGTTGTGAAGAAACTGTTACAGGTAGATAATTACTGCACGTGTAAAGCATCTACAGATTGAACAAGCAGTGATTGAAGGTGTTCAGGTATTGATGAGGAAACTGTTACAGGTAGATAAATACTGCCACACGTACATATATACAGGTGAACAAGAAGTGAGTGTAGGTGCACTGACAACATGATGTTTTAGAGGTGTTCACGCATGACGTACAGGAACAGATGTAGACAGAAACTCTTACAGGTAGATACGGACTGCTACACGTACACGGCTACATATACAGGTAGACAAGGTGTGGTTATAGGTGTTCCGAAAACATGAAGTACAGGTTTGGTAGAAAACTATACAGGTAGAACTGTGGAGGAGGAACACTCGCCTGTACATAAATATTACCACTGGAGTGAGTGAGTAAGAGTGAGTGAGTGAGTGAGTGAGTGAGTGAGTGAGTGAGTGAGTGAGTGAGTGATGAGTGAGTGAGTGAGTGAGTGAGTGAGTGAGTGAGTGAGTGAGTGAGTGAGTGAGTGAGTTTAGTATTATGCCGCACTCAGCAATATTCCAGCTATATGGCGGCAGTCTGTAAATAATCGAGTCTGGAACAGACAATCCAAAGATCGACAGCATGCACTGGAAGGCAAACAAGAGTTAAAGCAAGACAATAAGTGTTTATTCATTTTAGGCATTACATGTGCACACAGGAACAAGTATATGTTAGTGAATGAAGTAAATAAAGTGCAGGTGTAATTACAAATTTCCACAGGTGAATAATTCCTGCCCAGGGATCATCATTTATAGGAAGGAAAGCAACAGCAAGTGTCGATAAAACAGTCATTACAGGTACGAAAGGTAGAAAACAAACAAATATAGGAAGCAAACAACAGTATCAGGTATAGTCAATGACTATCACGGGTAGGTGGGTAATGGTTTTGGTTACAGGTGGGAAATATAATGCCATAACATTTACAGGTAGGTTATAAAGCCAAAAGGTAGGTAAACAGTTTAGAATGGTCAGCTAAAATAGCTAGGCACATACACTGAATGGTCAGCAAGAACAGTGGAATTTTCCACATGTACATTTTGAACATGCTTTCCACTGCATCGTTTAAAAATGAGGTTTGATGAAATATCTCTTCTGGCGACAAATCATGGCAATTTCGCTAACATAACGCGAGAATCACAACCTAACTGGCATTGGGTGTATCACAAGTAAAGTTTAATTTATTTGGAGTCCCTGAATTAATATTTTTCACGATTTAATTAAACGGTAAACCTTTCATCTTTATTACACGTTATTAATTATTTTCTGCTTCTTTTGTCATAACATCTCCGTTACGTGGTCGGATCGATACAATTTTCTACCACAAAGTTATTAAATTTTGTTTGAAACACTACCTGATACCGATAAAGATTAGAATTATGAAGCCGGTTATGTATGATTATTTTGTTGTCCAACTGACGTTCCATTGCCAGAGACAAAATGTATTTGATCCCTTTCTGTATTTTTGATAATGAGAGAGAATAAACAGACACATAGAAACACTGACCCAGACACATATACACAGTTACACACAGACGCGCATACACATAGACAGATGCATACAGATAGACAGACAGATATGCATATACACAGTGACACATACACATAGAGACACACACAGATAGACAGATACATAAACATACACACAAATATACAGACATAGACATATGCATAGAGATACACAGAGACGCACACAGATAGACATATGCATACAGAGACGCACACAGATACACACAGTTACATACGGATACACACAGATATACATACACACAGCGACGCACACAGGGTAGACAGTAACATACGGACACACACAGATATACATACACACAGCGACACACACAGGTATGCATACAGAGACACACGGACACACACAGATATACATACACACAACGACACACACAGATACACAGACACATACACGGATACACACAGCAATATACATACACGGACACAACAGATATACATACACAGATAGACAGTTACATACGGACACACACAGATATACAAACACACAGCGACGCACACAGAACGGATACAGACAGTTACATACGGACACACACAGATATACATACACACAGCGACGCACACAGATAGACAGTTACATACGGACACACACAGATATACATACACACAGCGACGCACACAGATAGACAGTTACATACGGACACACACACAGATATACATACACACAGAGACGCACACAGAAAGACAGTTACATACGGATACACACACAGATATACATACACACAGATAGACAGATGCATACGGACATACACAGATATACATACACACAGCGACGCACACAGATAGACAGTTACATACGGATACACACATATATACATACACACAGCGACGCACACAGATAGACAGTTACATACGGATACACACAAATATACATACACACAGCGACGCACAGAGATAGACAGTTACATACGGATACACACAGATATACATACACACAGCGACGCACACAGATCGACAGATGCATACGGACACACACAGATAGACAGATGCATATAGAGACAGACACATATATACATACAGAGACACACACATATACACAGACAGATATACAGACACAGACACTCACACATTCGGACGCACACAGATTGACAGACATATATACAGAGACACAAACAGACAGACACATACCGATAGATACATACAGAGACACACAGATACATATTACAGATTTATAAACAGACAATTACTCAGGCAGACACAGACACAGACACTATAAGTTATCACATCGTGTCGAGGGAAATACGGGGTTTTATCAGGCCGGAGGCGAGGGGAATACAACCTTACGAGGGACTGATAAAACCCTGTATTTCCCGAGACACGATGTGATAACGCATTTATCTAGCCGAATGTTTTTACTAAATCAAAAGAAAACAAAACAAAATTCTCAGTTGTTGTGGAAAAACGTTTCCTTGCTGCCATGTTGACACCAGCTGATCGATTGACCTCAGTGCAGCGCACGTTACTAAAGGCTTGGTGATGCACGCTTTTCTCACTTCGCGTGGTCACCGAGGCGTGGCGGGATAATACGACTTTTTATTACCCACGTGGTCAACGTATGGGTATTTGCATATTAATCTCGTACGTCACACGAGTGTCGTATCGCGTTGACCTGTGTCGTAACGACTTGACCTGAAATTCTAACGATTTGATTGGATAACCGATGACCTCTCAATTAGGTCACATTCTGACGTAACTATTTTTTCATCCATAACAAACACGTGAATTCATTCATTCTACAACTTAAATGCATTGTGGGAATGTAAACATTGCGAACGTTGCCGTGTCGCTGTTTAATTGTGAGTCGAACTGAGACATTATATCTGTCGAAAAACACAGACGCAATGTTTCCACCAGTGATGTTAGCCGAATGAAGCAACTGGAAACCAAGAAACGAGGTGCAACGGAGTAGTTTACTGTAGGAGGCTGTACGAGGCGATGACAACTGACATGCATCGTGACGTCGGTTACCATGGCAGTGACGTCATTAGTGTGACGTCATGCAAATATTGTACTACAGTACAAAACTCTTCCGCAACCCCTTTATGAAACCGGTTTCGGTTGGAAACCAAAAACATAACAAAAATACGCTATTTTGTCAATTTAAATGCATGTAAGACGTGGGTAATAAATAAAATACCACACTCGGTCTCATAGCATACGAATTATACGAAACTCGTGACCTTCCTTTGTTATCTGACCTCGCTTTCGCTCGGTCAGATACCATAGGAAGGACACTCGTTTCGTATAATTCGTATGTAATGAGACCTCGTGTAGTATTCTCTATTGTACTCCCTGCTCGCGGATCGTGACGGGTGTACATGGTATTTTATCAGAGTCACGTGAACCAATCAAAACTCGACATTCTTACATGAGGCTGGATAACGACACTTACGCACAGAGAAACATAAACGGACACTGCATATGTGATACTAGTTGATTCCCAAATTGAAAGTAAAAGTTGTATTCTAAAAACAACAAAGTATACAAATGACTACAAAGGTAGTACAATTGCAGTACAACATAGAGTGACATCACATATTCAAATGTAGTACAAAAACAGTTATTACTGCAACAAAGATTGTAATATTCACCTCACTGTAACGATGGTCTAGTTTACAAAATAGGCGGAGTTAACTCCCTTTATATACTTGAAAAAATCCCAGAAGATTCTTCTACTTCCTGGGTCGGAATATAGTGGAAAGGCCCATAGTTTGAGTTGGGCTTTACGTTACATCGGCATTATTCCAGCCATATAGTGACCAGATCAAGTCTGCATTCATAAACATTTCAAGTACAAAGTCCAAATGAATTTTATTTTAAAAACATATATATTCATTACATTGCTATTTTAAAAACAGAAAATGTCATAGCACTAAATTCAAAAGCAAGCAATTCGTTGTGGAAAGGCCCCTAGGGTTGTAGTACCTTCCAGAACTATGGTTTTGTAAATAATCGAGTCTGGACCAGACAATCCAGGGATCAACAGCCTGAACATCGATCTGCGCAATTGGGATACGATGACATGTGTCAACCCAGTCAGCGAGCCTGACCACCGGCTTCTTACGACAAGCATGGGTTGCTAAACATCAATTCTAACCCGGACCTTCACGGGTACGAAAGCAACCACCAGATTATGGAATGATGTTTTATGGTAGACATTTAGAGGACATTTACATTTTTGACGTCAGTGACAAAAACGATGCCAGATGCATTCCCCATGTTGACTTGTACTCTATGTGTTTGTCCAGGCGAATAATTGACTAGCCTCTGCCTGTGTTTGTGACGGGTGCTACCGGTGGGGCAGGATACGCTCAGCTTATCGCTAACGCTGGTAGCATCACTATTTGATGCCTAGTTAAACAACTTTTTTTATTTTTAGGACATAAATTCTGCAAACAAATCACAGAGTTGGTCTGATGTTTTGATTATGATCAGCGTTTCATTGAGTATTATATATTTATTAGTTTTCGAGTTAGATTGCAATTCATCGGTCCGATTTTGAGCGAAACGGACTATAGTCGAAATGAGAGATTCAATTCTGCTCTTGTCAGTGGTGTCTTGTTGATGTGGAAATCGTTTTGTGATTTATTACCAGACCTCAGGTGCCCACTGCCGGTCATCAGAAGACTATCGACCACGCTGGTTGTGATGGGAAGTGTCTCGGCGGTCAGTGGGGTCCCCACAGTGGTGTTAGCTGCTCCTATCCCATCTGTACCCTTCATCACGGGCTCCGGAGTGTGGACGGGAGCAATGGTATGTACACTTTCAACGTCGGGTATGAAGCCCATTTCTGGTGTCCTCCACCGTGATATTGCTGGAATATTGCTAAAAGCGGCGTAAAACCCAACTCACTCACTCACTCACTCACTACAATGTCGGATATATTTCCAAACTGACAATATAAATTTAGTAATTAGATCTACAGCAGTCTGCAGCTATCTAGAGCTCAAAGTGACTATTAATTATAGATCGTAATAACCGTATTTAGTTGTACTTATTTCGACTTACTTATACAGCATGTGGCCTGGATCAAAATAGCGGTTCGTCATATCCGTCAGTTCGTTATAAGCGTATTCGTGTTAAATGTAGTTTACTGTACATGGACAAGTGCGTTTCTTATTCGTGATTAGGGGGACGGTTAAAGCTGAAGGTATGTGGGAAACGTTGGTTCGAATCCAGATTTTCAACCTTATAAACTTCGAGTGTGTTTTTTTCAATACTGTATCGTCTATGATTTGACACACTTTGGAATTCCCCCAAACCATAAATTTTCAACACAATAACAAAAAATGAAATTTATTATGACAGCGATTATATTTATTAATATACTACCCTCAAAAGCTTAGACATACAAGTGTAAATGTAGCCACTTACTTCAGTCAACTGTTCTAAACTAGATTTTGCAAAATATTCCAAACTGTTTAAAGGTATTCTTTACACATGAGCTGATGTATTGTAAAACAAATTCGTAACGTTGAAAAGATTATTGTCATGAGTTCAATAAATGATGAAACTCAGTGAAAATTGGCTAATTCTTAACAAAACTTTACACCAAATCGATATTTGCACATGATTTTCGGCAAGTTGATGTATGATCCTCGAGCAAGTCATCTGCATAAGGTTGGCAGTTGGTTCCCCCAAGTTAGTGGAGAAATGCATCTTCGATGTAACCATATATATTTACATAACATAGTGAGTACTTTAAGTGACTCTAAACTTTCGATGGGAAGGATATAAATACTTTGCTGCAGAGCTTCATTCGAAAAGAAACGTATCTCGGCGATGCCAGTTAATGCGTTGACATGCCAACCCTTCACTGCACTAAGTGTCGAAGGGTCAGCTGAGATTTTCTCACATACAGATAACCCCAGGGGTGTTCTTAAATACAATCAGTGCTGACCACGTCGGCATGTGACGGAACAAGACCTGTTCTGCACTCATCACTGCCTCACAATGGTATCTCAAAGCAAAGGCACCAGTTAAAGTATGGAAGTTACGGTATTCTTAGCGCTGATATCACTTACAGGAAAGATGGAATCGGTTAACGTTTCTGTTAGCGTTGTGGGTGCTCTTGAAATGATGACCTTGGGATGATGTGAACACGTCTCAATTTTATTGGTTGCGGGTTATTTACTGTTAAGTGTGTTTACGGATGCATCAATGAAACTAATAGTGATGCCAATAATGGTACACGCAGCATGGTCCTGTAGGATGAGATGTGAAATCGTATCCAGGCACGATACGGCACATTGCATACAAGTTCCTATAGATGAATCCGAATTATTTCTGGGAGAAGGATCCACACATAGTATTATATGTTTTCTCTTGAAAACATCAAGACATCCTTACATAACGAATGACATGATGTCGTAGTAATGTCATGCATAGCTTATTCTATTTGTTTATTTGTCGGTATCCCCCCCCCCTTCCTCCTCGTCATCATCACCATCAGCATCAACATTATACTACTGCTCTACACACATTAGGTCAGCATAGATATATAAACACAAGCAATCACTCGGATAACGTATCTGCAATCTGCATCCAAATGCGGTTATTAATAGTTATCGTTGTTAAAATATGCATCATCAATGCTACTACTATTGCTGCTGCTACTACTACAACTATCACCACCGCCACTACTATAACTACTACTAATGATACTACAACTATCACCACCACCACTACTACAACTACTACTACTGCTACTACAACTGCTACTACTACAACTACTACCGCCACCACCACGACCACTACTACTACAACTACTACCACCCACCACTAGTACCACCACCACATGTACTACTACTGCTGCTATTACAACAGCCAAAACTACTACTACTACTACTGTTATTACTTGTACTACTACTGCTACTACAAAATGTCAAGTGTTGTGAAAAAAATACATACATGCATACACAGATCAACCTCCATACATACACAGATAAACCTCAATACATACATACATATATCAACCTCCATACATATATACACAGATCAACCTCCATACATATATACATAGATCAACCTCCATACATACATACACAGATCAACCTCCATACATACACAGATCAACCTCCATATATACACAGATCAACCTCCATACATACACAGATCAACCTCCATACATACATACATAGATCAACCTCCATACATACATACATAGATCAACCTCCATACATACATAGATCAACCTCCATACATACATAGATCAACATCCATACATACACAGATCAACCTCCTTACATACACAGATCAACGTCCATACATACACAGATCAACCTCCATACATACACAGATCAACCTCCATACATACACAGATCAACATCCATACATACATAGATCAACCTCCATACATACGCAGATCAACCTCCATACATACACAGATCAACCTCCATACATACATAGATCAAACTCCATACATACATAGATCAACATCCATACATACACAGATCAACCTCCATACATACGCAGATCAACCTCCATACATACACAGATCAACCTCCATACATACACAGATCAACATACACAGATCAACCTCCATACATACGCAGATCAACCTCCATACATACACAGATCAACCTCCATACATACACAGATCAACCTCCATACATACACAGATCAACCTCCATACATACACAGATCAACCTCCATACATACACAGATCCACCTCCATACATACATAGATCCACCTCCATACATACACAGATCCACCTCCATACATACACAGATCCACCTCCATACATACACAGATCAACCTCCATACATACATACATAGATCAACCTCCATACATACATAGATCAACTTCCATACATACATAGATCAACATCCATACATACACAGATCAACCTCCTTACATACACAGATCAACCTCCATACATACACAGATCAACCTCAATACATACACAGATCAACCTCCATACATACACAGATCAACCTCCATACATACACAGATCAACCTCCATACATACATAGATCAACCTCCATGCATACGCAGATCAACCTCCATACATACATACATACATACACAGATCAACCTCCATACATACACAGATCAACCTCCATACATACACAGATCAACCTCCATACATACACAGATCAACCTCCATACATACACAGATCAACCTCCATACATACACAGATCAACCTCCATACATACACAGATCAACCTCCATACATACACAGATCAACCTCCATACATACATAGATCAACCTCCATACATACACAGATCAACCTCCATACATACACAGATCAACCTCCATACATACACAGATCAACCTCCATACATACACAGATCAACCTCCATACATACACAGATCAACCTCCATACATACACAGATCAACCTCCATACATACACAGATCAACCTCCATACATACATACATACATACATACACAGATCAGATCCTCTCCATACATACACAGATCAACCTCCATACATACACAGATCAACCTCCATACATACACAGATCAACCTCCATACATACATACATACATACACAGATCAACCTCCATACATACACAGATCAACCTCCATACATACACAGATCAACCTCCATACATACACAGATCAACCTCCATACATTCACAGATCAACCTCCATACATACATAGATCAACCTCCATACATACACAGATCAACCTCCATACATACACAGATCAACCTCCATACATACACAGATCAACCTCCATACATACACAGATCAACCTCCATACATACACAGATCAACCTCCATACATACACAGATCAACCTCCATACATACACAGATCAACCTCCATACATACACAGATCAACCTCCATACATTCACAGATCAACCTCCATACATACACAGATCAACCTCCATACATACACAGATCAACCTCCATACATACACAGATCAACCTCCATACATACACAGATCAACCTCCATACATACACAGATCAACCTCCATACATTCACAGATCAACCTCGTCGAGTCCGAACTGGCACTAGGCCAACCCCAATTACAATCGATTATCAAAGGTTCCACGTGTGAGGTCTTGAAAGGACATACAATGCCATGGTGTAAATAGTTTCTTGGTGGCACAATCCTGCCTATAACGTGTCCATTCACACTGGCTCCCTGTCTACAAATGAACAATAAAGATCTCATACTACCGCTTATCGTGTCGAATAATTACTCTTTTTCGGCTAGGCAAGCATCCAACCGATCCTCATGACGCACATTAGACACCTTTGACATATGGTCCAGATGATTATTCTGTTTGGCGTTAAAGGTCAATATAAATGAATGTAAAGAGCACAAGAAGAATTATAATTAGCATATACTCTAGTTCGTTTCTTTCGTTTGGTTTTACGCCGCTTTTAACAATATTCCAGCAATATCACGGCGGGGGTCACCAGAAATGGGCTTCACACATTGTACCCATGTGGCCGTGGGGTTCGAACCCGGGTCTTCAGGGTGACAAGTGAACGCTTTACCCACTAGGCTAGCCCACTGCCACTCACTTGCTTGGAAAGGAATTAACTAAGAAACGAAGTAGAACAGGGTGCCATTGTACAAAGCGATCTTAGCGCTAAGGTGATCGTAACTCCCATACCTTAACATAGACTTACGACTGGCGGAGCGCTAACGTTGTTTTGTACAACGACACCCTGGGCCTAGATTTTTGAAGCTAAGATAGTCGTAAGTTAATGTTAATGTATGGCACTTACGACTATATTAGCGCTTAGTTAATGTTAATGTATGGCACTTACGACTATATTAGCGCTAAGAGAGCTTCGAAAATCTAGGCCCAGGGACCCATTTCACAAAGCGATCGTAGCGCTAAGGTGATCGTAACTGCCATACTTTAACATGACTTACGACAGTAGTAGCGCTACGACCTCTTTGTGATAGGGGCCCTATCATCAACACACTATGCTTATCGTAAAAGCCGACTTACAGGATTAGGTGGTCAAACTTTGTTGGTGCCTGCCGCCGTATCCCAACTGCTTAGGTCGGTGCTCATGCTGTCAATCACTGGAAAACCAGACCAATAATGGAGTACTTGTAGGATGTTGCCATATAGCTGGAATAATGCTGAATACGGCGTTGAACAACATCCTGAATCAGTATGGTGTAATTACTCTGTCGGGGAAAGATAAAAGTTCCACACAAGTCGAATGTATGATATTCCATAATCAGTAACGAGTCATTTACTCGAATATTTGTAATAACTGATATGGAGTGAGACAATGGTTTGTTCAGTAAGTGCTGGTGGTGGAATTGGGTTTAACGTCGTGCTTGAGAATATTTCACTCATATGACGACGTGCATGCGTGTGTATGTGTATGTGGGGCTGCTTGTACTAGCCCAGACTTAAGCTGGTTTTATAGTGCTAACCCACTGAGATACCATGCCGCAGTGAAGCATGAATACCCCACTCAGACACATTATACTGACTCCGAGCCGACCAGTCCTTGTTGTACCCATTAATGCCGAGCGCCAGGCAGGGACCAACAAGTACCATATTTTAACGTCTTCTGGTATGACGCGGCCGGGGATCGAACCCGCGACCTTCCGCTCTCCGGGCGGACGCTCTTACCACTACACCACGGAGGCGGCCCGAATATTTGTAATAACTGATATGGAGTGGGACAATGGTTTGTTCAGTAAATGAGTATAGGTTTACGGCACTTTTAGCAATATTCCAGCAATATCACAGCTGGGAACCCCAGAAATTGGCTTCACACATTGTACGGCTGTGGGGAATCGAAAAGGATCTTCGGCGTCCCGAGCGAACACTTTAACCACTAGGCTACCCCACTGCCCCTTGTTTCGTAACAGATTTAGTAAGTGAAATATATGAATGTTGTTTTACGGCGTGGTCAGCACTTACCATTACGACAACCTCCGGCCTTGTTGAAAAGTATCTTGACTTTTCAACGTAAAGTGACGTACCCAATTTATTTCATTCCGTGTATGTGTACCATATATATAAGAGACGACTATGGCGGTGAGGCTTAATGACTCGATTGATGGATGTCATTGCGTTACTTTTGTATAGGTCGATGTTCATGAGGTTGATCACTGAACTGTCGTGTCCAGACTCAATTATTCACAGACTGCAGTCTATTTGTTATGTTCCTCGTTATTTACAAAACAAACACCCCAAAACCAATTCCATAAACACAAGCTCAAAAATAGCATATGGTTCTGCAGCGAGATATAACAGTAAGTTTTAAAGCCTCTTTTAGCAATACTACAGCAGTATCACGGCGGCCACCACAAAAGGGCTCAAGACGGCACTCATGACGTTTATTGTCCAGGCAGTCGCGTACAGAAGAAAGCGTTGTGTAACGAGACACATATCACGTGACCGGACTTTTCTCTTGTTTGTAATCAAACGCGCATATTCATAATAAGAAGAGACTGGACTCACGAAAGCTTTTCGGCGCTCTCTTCATAATGTTTTACATTGTTACATATATATTCTTCCACAACTGCGACAGTTAGGTCTATGACAGTACATATTAGATATCAAACTGGCTGCATCGTTTGCTCTCCATCAGCTTCGATGACAGCACGTGAAGCCGAACAACCTATGTCAACAAAGGATCGCTACGCAAATCGAAATAGTGTTACACGTTTTTGGATATCTTCTCAGTGAAACTAAACCATTCTATTAAAGATGATTAGTTAGATGTGTAGACTCGTCAAAAATAAAAGAGCTAAGAAATATGTACATTATATTGAATGGACATGGCAAGATGTGACGAATCGTCACATTTTTCTGGCCTGTGGCAGAGGTACTATGCTGGCTTGCCGCATGGAACTCTGGGTAGGAGAGTGGTAACGAGAATAACGTTAATAGTGTGTGATGTCTTTGTAACGATCGCTTGTTTTTGTTTTGTAGGTGATTATTGTGGGGGTTTTAGGGCTAGAGCTCGCCAAGGAAGCAATGAAAGAAAGGTCGAGGAAGCTGAAGTGGCTGGTAAGTTTAGATAGAAAGATCTTGTGGCAACGGATGCATCTTACTGGAAAAAATTATGTTTTTTTTAAAAATTTCTCTGTGAGTGAGTGAGTGAGTGACCCAATGGAACGAGACAATGTTTCCTCGCTGTAATTTTAGATGACTTAACAACTTAAAGAATTAACAAGCTTAACATTTATAGCGATCTTTTTATCGTTCAGTCTAACGTACATCAAATCTACAGGAGACACAAACACCATTAAAAGCACGGTCAGCTTATCCCTTCATTTCCAAATCCGACTAACAAAGAGGCGAGACAGTCATAGGCCTCTGCCATGCCCAGGGGACGCAACTCTGAACAGCTAATTGCGGCGCCTCAGACGCCTGGGCCACCTGGGCCCCAATACAACCTGAATTGCTGTGACAGACAGACGCTGTAAATATACAACAGACACCATAGAACTGGTATGGTGCAGACACAATGACATGATAAACATAATCAAGGTTAATGTTACAGTCAAACCCAATTAACGCTAGCATGGTTAAAGCGTAATGGTAGCGTATGGCCTCGACAACGTGTTAAACATCAACAATCCACTTGACTCCAACCTTGGCTTCGAAATTGTTACTGCATTTGAATTTGATTTCTAATTATATGAATATGAAAGCAGGTGGTGGCGTTGACACTGTTCTTATATCGAAATTGCGTGCTGAAATATTGTACCGTAAAGATATGGAAAAAAAACGAGAGGGAAAAGAAAGACAGAGAGAGATAGAGAGGAAAGGAAAGAGTGCGCGAGAGAGAGAGAAACAGAAAGAGAGATAAAGAGGGGGAAGAGAGAGAGGTGACAGAGAGAAAAACGAGATAGAGGGAAAGAAAGAGGGAGAGAGAGAAACAGAAAGATAGAGGGAGAGGGAGGAAGAGAGAGGAGTGAGAGAGAAAGAAAGAGATATAGAGACAAAGAAAGGGTGAGAGAGAGAGAAACAGAAAGAGAGATAAGAGGGGGAAGTGACAGAGAGAAAGAAAGAGATATAGAGGGAAAGAAAGAGGGAGGGGTGACAGAAACAGAAAGATAGAGAGAGAGGGAGGACGAGAGAGAGAGAGAGGAGGGAGAGAGAGAGAGAGAGAGAGAGGAGGGAGAGAGAGAGAGGGAGGACGAGAAAGAGAGAGAGAGAGATTAGGAATTCCGGATGTTAGTAAATCGTAAAGGTCACGAGAAGCTCATTACAATCAGTGTAAATAGAGATACTTAAAGGGCCTTGGCAACATATATTGAAACAAGAGCTCAAGTGTCTCTCGTAAATTGGAAAACTAACCTGGATTCTATTTGACCTTTAGAGCTCCCGATTCCGTCGATAATGTTCGATTCGTAAAAGCCAGGCACAGGAAGAAATCAACCACTTTGATCCGATCCCAGTTATATAGACATATTATAAAGTAGGGGAACTTGAACTAGAAGTATAAGAGTTAACAAATATTTCAAAGACAGACATCTTATGAACGCACCAACATTTCTCTTTATCGCCACCCCTAAATACAACGCATGGATGCACGTGCACAACGCAGTACACGTGCATGGGGTGTCGCTCTTGATTTTGACGATTTTCAAGAAAGTCGATAAATCACTGTAGACCATTAATTTTGACAATCATCGTGCATCACACAGTTGTTAGTGTTTGTTTCTATCCGGGTGCTTTTGTTATGTTTTTGTTTGAAAATGAACACCAATCATCTTTCAAGAGCTGTGGTCATAAGAAAGTGCAAAACATTCATTATCATCAAATCAGCATTAATTGCCTCCGATATATCTCCAAACAAATTTCAATCGTAAATCAAAAATGAAGTTCCCCTACCTTTACTGAAGAGTATATTATTAGCATAATGACAGACACTGAGGCCCAAAACGAATATCAAGAAAAGAGACACAAGTGTGTATTAATTTGACTGTTAGCATGTGGTGAAACACATTGTGTTTATTACTCAGGAGCATCAGCTGTTCAATAGTCATCGTGATCGTAGTCGTGCAAAACAGTCGGAGTTGACAGAGTTGCGTTCCTTAGTCGTGTCAGATATTTATGATCGTGAGTTCGATTTCCGGTTCCGGTTCCGGTTCTAGTTTTCTTAGCACCATATCCTTACTGTAAGACTTGCATCACACTGTAATTTCCCCCTCATGAAACACCGTGATGTAACTGAAATACTATTCTCAGCGGCGTTCACATAAATCCAGTCACTAATAATACATATGTCCTGTTTTGGTACTGATATATGCCTATACAATGTCCAGACGTCAGGTGAAAGTATTCTGTTTCCATAGTAACGGATCATCAGCACATGGACGAGCATCTTATTGTGCTGTTATTAGCGTGGGTGAGAGAGGCGCTGTCACTGACCTTTATATCGCTGCTTAAATACTTCCAGATCGATTATCACGAATGTTATAAATGCACTATCCTATATGTATTATACAAGGCCAGATAGTTTGTAAAGTACCTGGCAGTTAGGGTAGCCATGGCCCAAGTGGTTAAAGCGTTTGCTCGTCACGCCGAATACCTTGGTTCGATTCCCCACACAATGTGTGGAGACTCCCGCCGTGATATTGCTGGAATATTGCTGAAAGCAGCGTAAAAATGTAACTCACTCTCTCAGTCACTCACTCACTCGTACAGTACCGCTTGAAATTTGACGTGGTTGATTATTCTATCAAACAAAGTACATGAAAAACACCCCCCAAAACAATAATCTGAAAAAGAATTTCGACCAGTCAGAGAGCTGGTATCCGACACGCCTTCACTCGGTGCGGTCCGATGTCGGCCATTTGTGCCCAGGTGGTTTCAAAGTGGTGAGTCGACCGTCGACTGTGTATGTTATTTATAAATAACAAAGAAATTATAAGTATTTTAATAGGGTCTGAATAAACACTAAAGTCAATGTAGATTTGCCAGTTTACTTTAGATACATCAATATAAGGCGAGGGTTACTTACGGAGCAGTCTAAGTAAAATTAGGTTCATTATTATTCGTTACACTGTTATACTGAGTCTAACAAATCCTTGTGGAAGGTCGCGTCAGGTAACCTTTGAGCGACCTATGACCGTCCAATCAAACGCGAGACGACCGAACGGATTTAACCAATCAGACTACGGCTACTATTTAGGGTTCGGCGGGACTTACAAAATGGATTTTCTCTTCCCCGGTCACCAACACTGATCTCACAACAAATGAAAACCCGCATAAAACACAGATATATGACCTGCAGAATATACGCTTTGGGGTTTCTGTTGACATGGTTATCATTAGCTAATATTTCCGCAAGCTGACATCCTTGAATACTGACAAAACGCTATTTTCTTCGACTGTTTACTCACTGTTGTGGCCTGCTCCATGTGCATCACACGGAAGCGATCGTACGGAAAATAGCATTCGGAATCGTTCGGGTACAAAACTTTTTCGAAGTAAAAGTTGAAAAGGTATGTGCGAATGTTAACTTTCGCGATTTGGTAAGCTGTGTTCTGATTGGTCAATTGAAAAGAGTACCTGACGCGACCTTCCATAAGGTTTTGTTAGACTCAGTATAGCAGTGTAACGAATACTACTGAGCCTAAGTTTACTTAGACTGACTTACGGAGTGTCTAGCCATGTCTGTAGATATATCTAAAGTGCATTTCTAACATTTATGACATTCCAATATTTGGGAGTATTCAATATGCAATCAACGACTCTAGGGCCTGTGGCGTTTCTAATTGTTTTGTTATTAGTCTGGGCGAAAATAACTTGATACTTTAATGACGTTTTTGATAACATCATTTTGTACCAAATCAAAGTGCACGTCTACCTGGCGACATTTCCGTATGAGGAATATTTCAAAGATTCAAAGACTTGGAATTCAAGCAAAGTAAACGAATATTGGTCATCAGGTTTCTTAAAGTGATCTTACACTTACACTGCTGGGTGAATTGTAAATAACCTTTGAATGAAAGGAATTAAAAGATATATTCACTCCCTGTATCTAACTCTGGAAATTGGCCTACATGTGTACTGTTTTATTAATTTAATTGAATTGTTTTTTATTGAAAAATACATTTTTTTCTTATAAGGGTCTTTAACTAATAAAGTTAACAGTTTAATGAATATTTTTAAATGGGATGTTTCTCTCCCAATACTGATATACACGTGTACAATTTCTGTTTTTTACATTGATGTTTCCTTATATACTCATGTCAATAATGGTTGTCAAAACCCTCCCCACCCCTACCCCCACACACCCCACCCCACACACCCTCTCCAATAAAAAATTAAAGGGGGTGACAACCATTATTGGCATGAGTATATAATTTACGTCTTAAACAAAGAAAACGAAAGTAAAATGTCTAATTTCCTGCGATTTCTTCCAGGCTATTTCAGTGCAGATAACATCAATTTTCACCACCCAGCTCGTTCTGCTGCACACAGCGTGGAGTGTGTGGGGCCTAGTAGCGTGTCTCACCAACCCAGATCCTGGACCACACTTCGCAGCGCAGTGCAACGTTAACAACGGGGGTATCACCGTCCAAGCCGCATATGGCGTTATCGTCGGAATTGGAATGGTGGTCGCCTGTGTAGTGACATCCATCTGTTCCTCAGCTGTAGTGAAGGCCATAAAATCTACAGAACGGGAGGAAGGAACGGAAGTGATCGTATAATGAGGGGTCATCTCAAACGTATTTATGAAGTGTAACGGCAAGAGGCTACACAGTTTCTCTCATAAATGACACTAGAGAGAAATCATTTGGTTTTCAGTGTGTGTGTGTGAGTGCATGCGTGTGTGCGTGTGCGTGTCATGTTCATGTCCGTCTTCGCATTCTAAATGCGTACATCGATGCTCCCGGCGACAATCACCGGATTGTCTGGTCCGACCCACTATAACGCTGACTACGACTAGCATAGGTTTCCGTGTACCAATCCAAACCCGGAATCCCTACGCAGCGTATTTAAGGTAATCAAGGGACATTATATTACGTTGTTCACTGGTTACGAGGGGGGACATGGGTTGATGTAAACATAAACAAACATCGAGGGTACATCAACCCATGGGCCCAGAGGGACCAGTGAACAACGTATTTATCTTACCGAACACCTTAATGTTAGTTTTGAATTGTTTGAAGCACGGGTACAAATCTTTTTTGTAGCCATCGCTCGATTATGCTGACAAGAAAAACAGATTTAGAGTTATCTCCCTTCCATCGATTTGCATTCGCAAAACATCGGTAATTTCCGTACATCATTACTTGATTCAATGTAATTCGAGATAAAGAATTACTACCACGAAGTACAGAATGAGTTGCCATTGACAGCGGGGTACATTGAAATATTTCTCGCTTGTAAGCGGGGTACATTGAAAATAATAGAAGAGCGCTCAGCGAATCAGAAAGCGACATTTATGTGTGAGGTAAGATAAAATTATATGGCCAACAGCTGACCTTGCTAATTTCAATCATGTGATGGACTTATGGAATGATCAAATACACAGGTTAGAAAACTTTGACAAATGGAACAATTACTTGTTTCTTTATTCAATGCTTAACGGACGTACTCAACAATATTCCTGATATGATAAGCGAGTCTGCACCAGACAATCCAGTGATCAACATAATGAGTGTAGATCTACGCAACTGGGATACGATGACATGTGTCAACCAAGCCAGCGAGCATGACCACTTGATCCCGTTAGTCGCCTGAAACTGTGGAAATCTAGACTTGCTACATATTCTAGACTTGCATGGGCTTTCTTGGATATATTTGTTTCAGGGTCTGTATGACAGACTAGACAAGCATGTGTTGCTGAAGACCAATTCTAACCCAGATCTTCACGGGGAGACAAGCATGTGTTGCTGAGGACCAATTCTAACCCAGATCTTCACGGGGAGACAAGCATGTGTTGCTGAGGACCAATTCTAACCCAGATCTTCACGGGGAGACAAGCATGTGTTGCTGAGGACCAATTCTAACCCAGATCTTCACGGGGAGACAAGCATGCGTTGCTGAGGACCAATTCTAACCCAGATCTTCACGGGGAGACAAGCATGTGTTGCTGAGGAGCAATTCTAGCCCAGATCGTCACGGGGAGACAATCATGTGTTGCTGAGGCCCAATTCTAACCCAGATCTTCACGGTTTTTGATGAAAGAAATCCAGAGCAAATTAATCAGTCATGACAAGAAGTGAATATACATTGTCACGAAGTACGTAGACAACAAAATTGTGTTGCAAGAATTCAAGTTGATAACTGAGATAAGGCATGCACGTTGAGCGTTCAATTTCACACACGTGCGCTTGTTTATTGAGTATTTTCTAAATATATTTCAGTTCAGTTTCCGTTTTGATATGTAATAAGAGCTGACAAATATATCAACGAGTTTCAAAGCAACATATATTCATAAACAAGTAATCAACTTTTACCTTGAGCTTGTAATATTGGCATTTCATTTCACTTCATTTTAGATATTGTAGCCGTAAACTATTTTAATCTATTTTACAAATTATTATACCTCGAAAGTACATATACGGCGTATACAAGACAAACTTAATGATAACCAAAATATATTACAGTATTAATATCTACAAGAGTTATACTTTGTCACAAGCCATGATATAAAATTGATGGAAGGAATCCAGGAAATAATGGCACAACACGAACTCAATATTTTGTTGATTGCTTTAAATATGTACTTCTATGGAATCCAAGAAGGGACACTGTAGCGTTGTCGCATTGCCGCGTTGTCGCCCATACAAAAAACAAGCAAAATGTTGCCATATTAACCAAAGTGCGACAACGCTACAACGCGACAATGTCCTGTCTAGGATTCCATATACTACTGTACACTGTTGCACTTCGATTCTTCCCCATAAAACGAAAATCCCATTCTTTCTGTTCATGTACAATGAAGCCCCACACCCCTCTGTATCCGACCCTGCATGATTAGAATATACTGAGAATAAACAGTCAAGCGCCAGCCTATTTCAAAACTAAGATGTGAAGCTGTGGAAATGTTAGGCTAAAATAATTTGGAAGACCAATCCATATTTAGAGAGAAGGTTCATCTGGTAACTGATTTAGAGATATCATAATCATTTGTATTTACAATTAAAAGAAATATTGTTAAAGATATGATGGCACTGCTTTTTAAATCAAAATAACTATTCCTATTCTGCTTATGCAACACTATTAAACTTAGGTTTCACTTGTCAAAGATGACAATCGTGTGACCATATAACAGTCATTTCTGATTTTCACTTTTCAAAAGAAGATAACCTTTTTGAGGAAAACAAAATGCATGTTTTCCAAAAGCGCATACATCCTGTTTAAAGTAAAAGATAATTTCCATAATGGTTTTGGTTTTAAACTAAAGGTACTAAACCAAATTATGATAGTTGTTTTATTCTGAAAGATTTCCTATGAGACAACCTATATTGGCAAAATATACTGGGTGGCGCTTAACTTTTTATTCACAGTATACTATGTATACGGGACGGACGCTTATGTATAATACACCATCTTGAGATTATTCCGAACATTATAATTCTAAATCTTTTACTGTTAAAGGTAGCTCACGTACACTCGCGTAACCTTGATCCGTGGATATAAGGGAAATGCGGCGAAATTCATGTTTTAAATGCATGCTTTCATTTTGTATACGCACTGATTATTTTATTCATTGATTCAGCAAATTGAAAATGCCTAATATTCCACTCGTGAATGAAACTTTTGTTTACGGAAGCCATTTGCAATCATCACCCATTCGTGTGCCCACAAAATGTGACGTCACCTTGTTTCGTGGATTACGTAGTCGGTTACTTTATACCACTATGTACGACATCCCACTGCAGTAAATATTGACACCAAGGGAAGCAGACAACGAGAAGTGAGAATGTTGGAGCTAACGGTATCTTATTTACTTGACATTTTGTAAAAAAAAAATTTGGTAATGGTGGTATTTGGGGCTATTTATCCTAATGCTGGACAAGTACATTTAGTGTAATGCAAAGATTCGGAACTTTTTTGTCAGCGAGGCGTGGCATTGTGTGTACATCCAAAGTACCGCTTTGTGACGTCAGTCGAGACTTAATTTACGAACTAGCTTGATAATATTTGCGATCCACGAATCAAGGTTATCCACGAAGTTAGGTTACGCTTCTGTAATTGAAATATAGCAATAAATGCTGATAAAACTGGTTTATGGAAAAAAATTGCAATAAATCTAACAGGTTTAGATAACCAAACTAAACACTTATGTTTTTTTCTAGTATTAACCTGTAACTGTGTAGCTTTAAATTGGAACTTATTCCACTTGAAAAATATTATTGTCATTAAATTTTCAATTTAGAAAAATCACATTTGCGATTCTGGGAAAATGTCTAGGAAATTTGAACAAGTGAATTTACACTAAAAAGACATTATTACTGTTTTTGAGCTTTAAAATCATATTTAGAAATATACATTTGAAAATTAAACATGAACTGAAAATAATTCAACAAATATTGTTTTCAACAAATTATTATTAATATTATCATAAGCAGTAGTATTATATCAGTGAGGTTTAATTCTTTGTAAAACATGTTTGTGCGAATGCTTGTGTAATGTCAACGACGACTGGAATTTGACTGAAACAGAGTTATCGTTCTTGTCTAAAGTAGTTCTAGTCTTCCTACGCCAATATGAAATCCTGCAGTTGACTGGCACGTGTCGGCTAGTTCAGGAATAACACGAATTGGCCATGAATGTGGAACATTACGGCTATAGTTTCAAAACAGTGAGTTCCATTAGGATTATGCATTAACAAAGTAACAATTTCTTATTTTAAGTAACTGTGTTTCAGAATTTCTGATTGATTGAATAAAAGTGCTTGTTGACGTATTTTGTAATAGAAAGTCCTATCATCTTAGTATGTTTTAGCAAGGACTCTGGGTATTTGAAAAGTGTTTTTTTTTACTATTGTGAAGTTAAGACTGAGATACATCAACAAAACAACACGAAGATAAAGGAAATGCATACAGATTCCAAGAATCCTGTTTTGTTTATCATGAGCTGTTTTCTGGCTGAAACTAATTTGTTACAGGACTATTTTGTCCCACTTCGGTTTGGTCGTCCGAGTTGTTAAAGTAGTCTTCCAATCATTGGGCTAATAACTTTGTTCTGGCACCGAACTTAAATAACATAAATCTGAAAAACAATACTCCCAAATGTATCTGATATTCCAATCAGGATGTCCCTAATGCGTCTCAACGTTCATTATGAGATTGTTTTAAAAACAGCTGTCGGATTGTTTCTAAAACAACCCTGCAGTTTCTTTCCAATTTTGAATATGGTTGTGTATTTTTCAAATTGTGAAACAAATATGTGTGTTGTTGCTTTTTAAGTTTTCAATTGTAATTTGACGGAATAATGAAATTGAACGCCTGTGGAAATCATGCTGCCATATTTGGCGAATTACCTGCTACTGTACACCACCTACAGGGTATTGCATGGCGATATCTTTGTTTATCCATGTATATATGTATTCTGGTAAAATACAGATATAGTTGCTTTATGTAATAAAAGACGCTTTTGGCCGCTGGGTAATTATATACATTATTTGTCTGTAGTTTCATAGGATATATCTTGTTATGAGCGACTAATTATTTACAACGTCATAAAGGACGGTGATTTTAACCATAATGCGTTTGGTTCATCCCAAACCCAGGTGGTCATGACACAAACCGAAACATGAGTCTCATTAACCTATTCAGACAATGACCTACTTTTCTGCCGATCCGAATTTTCTCGTGTGACAGTGAAAAGATACACCACAAACAGCTATGGTTACACTGAATTTCAATTTCTTGTTTCATAAGAAAATGGCGTTTACAAGTTAATTTTAATTTGAAACTTGAATAACATCGTATTTCTATATTTTATGGCGAGGTGTAGGCAGCATGACCTTAACTAAGACGTCACAGACTTCCCCGTTTGATGAGTTCGTAAAATGATTCACAAGTCATCTGGCTCACTGGTTACACCTGATATGTGTTCTTTGCGCCTCTTCAATGTAGTTTTGTAACGCACAATGTGATTGATATAATATCAAGTCCGTACCAGACCGCCAAATTGTTCTATCAGCAGAGCCTCGTTTTGAGATTTCCACGATTTCCAGATTTCCGCTTGTCAGAGCATGCTGTACGACAGAGCACGCTGCACGACGTGTTTACAAGGATTAGAAGGACCGTAGTGTTGCAATATACAAGTGCTTAGATGTATCAAATAATACTGATTAATATCTATGTATCCAGTTGAATGAACTGGTCTCAAAATTCTGGACTGGTTATTGTAATAAGTTGCGCAATAGGACGGAACCCAGTCAACAGGAAACGAGACTGTTGTGTAATCAATGTTTTGACCTATAAATACTGATTATGTCCATAGTACTTATTTGCTAAAATGCAAGTTGTGGTCCTATCCAAGGTTGTAGGTAAATGTTCGCTTTGCAGGTTGTATCCCTTTGGCGTGCAAGGATGTAATGAAGAACCCGTTTTCACATACAGAAACGTAACCTAAATTCGTGGATAACCTTGATTCGTGGATCTGCTATCTCGTAAATTAAGTTTCGTATGAAGTCACAAAGCGGTATTTTTTATGTACACACAATGCCACGCCTCGCTGACCAAAAAAATCCAAATCTCTGCATTACACGTAAATACACTATTTAATTGTCCAGCACTGAGATAAATAGCCCAAGATCACTAATACAACTAATACTAATTTATATTTCTACAAAATGTAAAAAAGATACCGTTAGCACCAACCTTCTCACTTCTCGTTGTCTGCTTTCCAAGGTGTCAATGCTTACTGCAATGGGATGTCGTACATAGTGGTATAATAAGTAACCGACTACGTAATCCACGAAACAAGGTGACGTCACATTTTGTGTGCACACGAATGGGTGATGATTGCAAATGGTTTCGGTAAACAAACGTTTCATTCACGAGTGGAATATTACATTTACAATATGCGGAATCAATGAATAAAATAATCAGTGAGTATACCAAATGAAATCGTGCATTTAAAATATGTTTTTCGATGCACTTCCCTTATATCCACGGATCAAGGTTACGTGAGTGTATATTTTAAGATATCAGTAATTCTACTTCAGCACCATAATTTGATTAAAGATATCTTCAATAATCTACTGATATCTTAAAAATAATATTGATAATCTTCATAAATACTACTGTAACAGATATCTTCAAACAATTGAAGATATCAGTAATTTCTTGATAAATGTGAAAACGGCTTGCCATACATCGCTGAACTGCAACATTCCAGCAATATCAAGGCGTGGTACACCAGAAACGTTCTTCACCCAGTCCACCCAGGATGGGAAAGCAACATTAGCTTGGTGCGCCTTGTGGCTGCAAGAGTTGTATGATCCCCAGGGAGTTGAGATTGAAAAATACAGTGTGCCGTTGATATCCAATGATCGAGGGGAAAATCAAAGCGCTTTGAGCATACATGTACATGGAATGGACTAAGCGTTATAGAAATACCCGCATACGTAATGATAATAGACCTACATCGTTTTATTTGTGTAGAGGATAGACTGTCGGTTCGCAGAGCGGAAGTTCTGTTGTATAAAACAACAGACAAACACACACGCAATTACGCACCCACACAAACACACAGTCAGGGACACAGACAAACACACACACAGTTACGCACCCACACAGTCAAGGACACAGACAAACACACACACAGTTACGCACCCACACAGTCAAGGACACAGACAAACACACACACAGTTACGCACCCACACAAACACACAGTCAGGGACACTGACACACGCACGCGTGGCACACACACACATAGAGACAGCGTCGCGATATACAATTAACTAACTTGAACCTGATGTTAGATCCCTTTCACCTCAGATTATATGTAATCGCAAGACCAAGGGGTCTTAATCATGTTTGAGGCACATAAGACATGTTTGTTTGTTTTTTGACGCCGCAATCAGCAATATCCAGCTTTACACCTGTATCTATGTCAGTGACTGAGTTTATTTTTACGCCGCTTTTAGCAATATTCCAGCAATATCACAGCGGGGGACACCAGAAATGGGCTTCACACATTGTACCCATGTTGGGAATCGAACCCGGACCTTCGGCGTGACGAGCGAACGCTTTCACCACTAGGCTACCCCACCGCCCCGTATCTATGTGAGGCAAGATTGTCTTGGCTTAAAATCCTTGGGTCAGCACAGGTAGAACGCGAGTTGTATCCATTTTGATAACAAAGCGATATTTAGATCGATGTTCGTTTAGAGTGGTTTCACAAACATGGCCTCCATAGCAGAAGGCCTGGTCGATCAGATAACGGAAAGATTTGAGGTTTCGTATATAAGAGACATACATGCATGCAACATGACATATTACCTCAGCTCAGGTAATAATGAATGTTGCAATTCGCTATTACAATAACTGGCAATCTTTCTTGTATCATTCGATATTGCTCATGTCGGCAACATCAAACGATAATGGGATCGTGTAACTCAGTCATAGCATAAGTCATTCAGTCGTTTGAACTTCAACGATCAATGGCGTTTGCGCTCAAACATATACATGTACAGGTACATGAGAGGGTTGATCAACAACTTGGAACCATTTGTCTCCTGAATTTTGAGAATAATTTCTGCGTAAACGTAACAGGTAATGGCTGGGGTCATAGCAGTAACCACTTGTTGGATCACATTTTGTTTTATCCTGTAAAACGTTCTCTGATTTGACTATCGATATGTGCAATAATTCACTTACAGTTTATTGCAGAAGGTAGGCTTGAAATGGTTAAAGGTGCGTACTGGACTTCGAGATACGTCACACAACCTGTTAACAATCGAGCCAATCAAATGACTGAGGCCAAACGTATCATTCTCAGCAACAAGGATACGATGACATGAATCGACCAAGTCACCCAGCCTGGTTCCCTGTGTCTGTTGCGCCTGCGCTACGCTCCGACACTGTCAGTGTCGGAGCGTAGCGCAGGCGCAACAGATACAGGGAACCAGGCTGCTAAGTCACCGAGCATGTCAGTCGCTCCTGACAGCAAGCATGGTTTCCTTAAGACAAGTTCTAACCCGGACATTCACGGGGAGAGACGAGCACAGGTTGCCAACGATAAATAGTTATCTATAGTTTCAGAGGTCGATACAAGCTTGGGTTGCTGAAGACCAAGTCTAACGCTGTTCATCACGGGACACTGTTTTGTGTGTTACAGGTGTCATGAACACCATTGAAAGAATGAATTTCCAAGAGCATTATCATTTATACAAATTCTCGTAGTTTGATTTACTTGTAGAACTTATTGTCGCTTTAAACAATTATACAAACAAACTGTCATTGACAACACAGCATTTAAGCATATATATCTTGATACATTTAGTGTATATGCCAAGATGTGACTGATCTCCAATTTCAGAAAGATAATAATGCTGTCGGTGTAGGTTTCCGGCTATCTGAGGACGTGAAACTGTTAAATGAAGACGTGGAGCCCTATAATTTCTAAAATATTGACTCTTTCAGAAAGAGGAATGGCCTAGTTGGCTTCTAATCTTGGTCATTTAAGAAGCTGAAAAACGACGAGAAAGAGATGCACCAGTGTAGCGCTGTAGGAGTAATCCTTAATGATATTAAACATTTGTATAAATATCAAAACCTTTGTTTTATCAGTATTATTCTGTTGTAATATTACCAAAACTAATTACGATTCTTATCCTGTCTTCTTTTCTAAATTAAAAATAGATTAAGAAAATCAGTTTGTCGATTTTGCTATTTACTTGCACTCATTGTGCACTGCTTGTCATTTGGAATAATGCTTTCATATTCATATCAGTCGATGATATAGTGTGGTGCCATGGGAACAAGGTAAACATACAGATAATAATTGTCAGTGTAACACTACACCAAATTATTAGTCAAGTCATTTAAAGTTTACAAGTTTTATCTTTGAATGTTAATCTGTATGTCGATATTTCCATGTTCGCCAACAGGCAGGCATATTACTGGTTCATATTAATAATTGAACAAAACATTCTGCAAAGATATCGCAATTACGAGGCAAAAGATGGAGACTAATCTGTCGACTGTTGCCATGAAAGTCCGTTCCCTTTTGTCAACACGAAACAGGTATAAAAATGTGTGTTATGGGTGTATCATTATATCTAGGGTTGGAAAATGTGATGATATGAACAGAATGAAATCAATGATCATGACTCTCATGTTTCAAAGCTACGTGTGTGGGTAGGCGTTGTTCTGTTAAAATTCAAACTGATCACCATACCTACACGCATATGGTACGACAACTGACCTAAAAAACTCACGACCATAGAAAACCCAAACGCTTTGACTATCAGTAAGGATTACTTTGGACCCATGCCTGTAGGTGAGCCATTACTTGCTCTGGTACTTCATGTATTCTGTAAATTCGAAATAAATCGCGACTAAACAACTATGCCTGTGGCGCCATGCTATCTCCATTCTAAATGGCGATTAGTTGTCATGGCGACACCAGTTACTGGACATCTAAACTGAGGTGCATTAAACTTAAATGAAGTTAAGTTTTATTTAATTTGATTATGTCGGCGGTTTGTAAATAATCGAGTCCAGTGATCAACAGCATGGGCAAAAATCTACGCAATTGGGATACGATGACGTGTGTCAACCAAGTCAGCGAGCCTGACCACCCGATCCCGTTAGTCGCCTCTTACGAAAAGCATGGGTTACTGAAGATCAATTCTAACCCGGATCTTCACGGGTTCGTAATTCTGTAAACAAAATTGGTTCGAAGAAGACAGGGTAAGAAATCGGCAACTACAACGACCCTACTATATTTATATTTTTGCTGAAAACAATATTCTCAAGATGACTAAGATACACGTTATCATTTGTGTACTCTGCTACTTTGTTTATTTTAACAAGTTATAATCACAATACATCAACAAGACCACGTTGAACTGTTCTTTCAGTGCGCCAGCTCTGTTTATTTTTTTAGTATAATATTGTTTACTGAAGATATTTTCAATTGAGAATCAAACACGCAATAAAATCGACAGAAATCTATTTTTCTTTTGCGCCACAGCTTACAATTAAAGCCTACGGCTTTCAACCGACGGCGAACAGTTTGATCACAGAATGAATGTAAAAACTTATTGATTTAAAGCGTCTATGCTTGAAGGTGATTCAAGTCTGTCGTTAACGCAATATGAAGCTTCACAATCTGTCCTTTATCAACATTTACCAATTTTCATATTCCCCACATCACCAGTGTGCCTATGTGAAGAAAGAAGTAGTAATTGTGATTCGTAGAGATGATTACAAGCCTATCGGACTGATTTGCCTGACGTTATACCTATTACTTGTCATCTGTGTGCTGCTGTCATGTATCGTGTCACCACGATGACTACCGTTATGCAGCAGCACTATGTTCTAATGATCGCCTTGGGTTGGTTGGTTGTTGTTTAACGCCGCACTCACTTAGCAATGTTACAGCTATATGCCAGCGATCTGTAAATAATCGAGTCTGGGCCAGACAATCCAGTGATCAACAGCATGAGCATCGATACTTGTGTCAACCAAGTCAACGAGCCTGCCCCCCGATCAGGTTAGCCGCCTCTTACGGCTGACTGACTGACTGAGTTTGGTTTTACGACGCTTTTAGCAATATTCCAGCAACATCACGGCGGGGACACCCGAAATGGGCTTCAGCATTGTGCCCATGTGGGGATTCGAACCTGGGTCTTCGGCGTGACGAGCCAACGCTTTTAACCATTAGGCTACCCCACCGCCCCCTCTTACGACAAGCATTGGTTGCTGAAGACTATTTTAACCCTGACCTTCACGGGTCGATCGTCTTAAGACCCATGGGTGACACAGTCAAGCCTTTAAACAACGTTTTCTGCTTGCAGTTTCTTTAGATAAAGAGCATTTGGGTACATTCAATATGCTACTTATCTAAGGAAACTGCAAGCAAAACACGGTTTAAAAAGCTTGATGGTCCGGGTTAGAATTGACCTTCTGCAACCCATGCTTGGGGTAAAAGGCGACAAACGGGATCGGATGGCTCTTCCCTGCATTTTCAGCATGTTTCACTGTGCATTATAAGTTTTTTTTTGTAGCAATTAATCCAGTGTTTCGCTTTTACCTGTTCGGGAGCATACAATATCGTTGGAGTGAGTGGGTGAGTTAAGATTTTACGTCACATCGGCAATATCGTGACTAAAAAGAAATTATAATTTAACAATAAATAAAGGTAAATTTTTAAAACCTGCCAGCGAAGGATAGTGAAAACAACTATAATATCACAGATAAGAATCTAAACTAGTATACAAATCTAAAATATTTTAATTACAGAAGACAATACAATATAAAACAGGGCAACAACTGAAGGAAGATCACCATACTAGGGACCATGTGGACTTATAGAACATTTGCTTCCTGCATGGACTCCAGTTGGATTTACATCATCCCTTCAGGATATCGTTGGATAGTTCTTCCCATGGGCGCAGATACTATCATATAATAAGGCGTAGAATATACACAGTCCTAGGACTATCACAATGGGAGATATCATGGGCCAGGTTAAGGAACAAACCATTAAAAGGACAATGTAAATGAACATCCACTATCACATGACAAGGCAAATGACCATCCACTATCAAAGGGCAAAGGATATGAACATCCACTATCAAAGGCAGGGTAAATGAACAGCCACTATCAAAGGGCAAAGGAAATGAACATCCACTATCAAAGGGCAAAGGAAATCAACATCCACTATCAAAGGCAGGGTAAATGAACATCCACTATCAAAGGGCAAAGGAAATCAACATCCACTATCAAAGGCAGGGTAAATGAACATCCACTATCAAAGGGCAAAGGAAATCAACATCCACTATCAAAGGACAGGGCAAATGAACATCCACTATCAAAGGGCAAAGGAAATCGAACATCCACTATCAAAGGCAGGGTAAATGAACATCCACTATCAAAGGACAAAGGAAATCATCCACCATCCACTATCAAAGGCAGGGTAAATGAACATCCACTATCAAAGGACAAAGGGAAATGAACATCCACTATCAAAGGTAGGGTAAATGAACATCCACTATCAAAGGACAAAGGAAATGAACATCCACCATCAAAGGGCAGGGTAAATGAACATCCACTATCAAAGGCAGGGTAAATGAACATCCACTATCAAAGGACAAAGGAAATGAACAGCCACTATCAAAGGGCAAAAAGGAAATGAACATCCACTATCAAAGGACAAGGAAATGAACATCCACTATCAAAGGACAAGGTAAATGAACATCCACTATCAAAGGGCAAAGGAAATCAACATCCACTATCAAAGGACAAGGTAAATGAACATCCACTATCAAAGGACAAGGTAAATGAACATCCACTATCAAAGGACAAAGGAAATGAACATCCACTATCAAAGGCAGGGTAAATGAACATCCACTATCAAAGGACAAGGAAAATGAACATCCACCATCAAAGGACAAGGCAAATGAACATCCACTATCAAAGGGCAGGGTAAATGAACATCCACTATCAAAGGCAGGGTAAAATGAACATCCACTATCAAAGGACAAAGAACAAATGAACATCCACTATCAAAGGACAAGGTAAATGAACATCCACTATCAAAGGTAGGGTAAATGAACATCCACTATCAAAGGCAGGGTAAAATGAACATCCACCATCAAATGGCAAGGCAAATGAACATCCACTATCAAAGGCAGGGTAAATGAACATCCACTATCAAAGGCAGGGTAAATGAACATCCACCATCAAAGGACAAGGCAAATGAACATCCACCATCAAAGGCAGGGTAAATGAACATCCACTATCAAAGGGCAAAGGAAATGAACATCCACTATCAAAGGACGAGGTAAATGAACATCCACTATCAAAGGACAAGGGAAACGAACATCCACCATCAAAGGTAGGGTAAATGAACATCCACTATCAAAGGACAAGGTAAATGACACATCCACTATCAAAGAGACAAGGGAAATGAACATCCACTACCGCATCAAAGGACAGGGTAAATGAACATCCACTATCAAAGGACAGGAGGTAAATGAACATCCACTATCAAAGGACAAGGCAAATCAACATCCACTATCAAAGGACAAGGCAAATGAACATCAACTATCAAAGGACAAGGCAAATGAACATCCACTATCAAAGGACAAGGTAAATGAACACCCACTATCAAAGGACAAGGTAAATCAACATCCACTATCAAAGGACAAGGTTAATGAACATCCACTATCAAAGGACAAGGCAAATGAACATCCACTATCAAAGGGCAAAGGAAATGAACATCCACCATCAAAGTCAGGGCAAATCAACATCCACTATCAAAGGACAAGGTAAATGAACATCCACTATCAAAGGACAAGGTAAATGAACATCCACTATCAAAGGACAAGGCAAATCAACATCCACTATCAAAGGACAAGGCAAATGAACATCCACTGTCAAAGGACAAGGTAAATGACCATCCACTATCAAAAGAAAAGGCAAATGAACATCCACTATCAAAGGACAAGGGAAACAAACATTCCACCACCAAAGGTAGGGTAAATGAACATCCACTATCAAAGGACAAGGCAAATGAACATCCACTATCAAAGGCAGGGTAAATGAACATCCACTATCAAAGGACAAGGGAAACAAACATTCCACCACCAAAGGTAGGGTAAATGAACATCCACTATCAAAGGACAAGGCAAATGAACATCCACTATCAAAGGACAAGGGAAATGAACATCCACTATCAAAGGACAAGGGAAACAAACATTCCACCACCAAAGGTAGGGTAAATGAACATCCACTATCAAAGGACAAGGCAAATGAACATCCACTATCAAAGGCAGGGTAAATGAACATCCACTATCAAAGGGCAAAGGAAATCAACATCCACTATCAAAGGACAAGGCAAATGAACATCCACTATCAAAGGACAAGGTAAATGAACATCCACTATCAAAGGCAGGGTAAATGAACATCCACTATCAAAGGGCAAAGGAAATCAACATCCACTATCAAAGGCAGGGTAAATGAACAGCCACTATCAAAGGACAAGGCAAATGAACATCCACTATCAAAGTCAGGGTAAATGAACATCCACTCTCAAAGGCAGGGTAAATGAACATCCACTATCAAAGGGCAAAGGAAATCAACATCCACTATCAAAGGACAAGGCAAATCAACATCCACTATCAAAGGACTGGGCAAATGAACATCCACTATCAAAGGGCAAATGAAATGAACATCCACTATCAAAGGACAAGGCAAATCAACATCCACTATCAAAGTCAGGGCAAATGAACATTCACTACCAAAGGACAAGGTAAATGAACATCCACTATCAAAGGACAAGATAAATGAACATCCACTATCAAAGGGCAAGGCAAATCAACATCCACTATCAAAGGACAAGGCAAATCAACATCCACTATCAAAGGACAAGGTTAATGAACATCCACTATCAAAGAACAGGGCAAATGAACATCCACTATCAAAGGGCAAAGGAAATGAACATCCACCATCAAAGTCAGGGCAAATGAACATCCACTATCAAAGGACAAGGTAAATGAACATCCACTATCAAAGGACAAGGTAAATGAACATCCACTATCAAAGGACAAGGCAAATGAACATCCACTATCAAAGGACAAGGCAAATCAACATCCACTATCAAAGTCAGGGCAAATGAACATTCACTATCAAAGGACAAGGCAAATGAACATCCACTATCAAAGGACAAGGTAAATGAACATCCACTATCAAAGGACAAGGTAAATGAACATCCACTATCAAAGGACAAGACAAATCAACATCCACTATCAAAGGACAAGGCAAATCAACATCCACTATCAAAGGACAAGGTTAATGAACATCCACTATCAAAGGACAAGGTAAATGAACATCCACTATCAAAGGGCAAGGCAAATGAACATCCACTATCAAAGGACAAGGGAAACAAACATTCCACCACCAAAGGTAGGGTAAATGAACATCCACTATCAAAGGACAAGGCAAATGAACATCCACTATCAAAGGCAGGGTAAATGAACATCCACTATCAAAGGGCAAAGGAAATCAACATCCACTATCAAAGGACAAGGCAAATGAACATCCACTATCAAAGGACAAGGTAAATGAACATCCACTATCAAAGGCAGGGTAAATGAACATCCACTATCAAAGGGCAAAGGAAATCAAGCATCCACTATCAAAGGCAGGGTAAATGAACAGCCACTATCAAAGGACAAGGCAAATGAACATCCACTATCAAAGTCAGGGTAAATGAACATCCACTCTCAAAGGCAGGGTAAATGAACATCCACTATCAAAGGGCAAAGGAAATCAACATCCACTATCAAAGGACAAGGCAAATCAACATCCACTATCAAAGGACTGGGCAAATGAACATCCACTATCAAAGGGCAAATGAAATGAACATCCACTATCAAAGGACAAGGCAAATCAACATCCACTATCAAAGTCAGGGCAAATGAACATTCACTATCAAAGGACAAGGCAAATGAACATCCACTATCAAAGGACAAGATAAATTAACATCCACTATCAAAGAGCAAGGCAAATCAACATCCACTATCAAAGGACAAGGCAAATCAACATCCACTATCAAAGGACAAGGTTAATGAACATCCACTATCAAAGAACAGGGCAAATGAACATCCACTATCAAAGGGCAAAGGAAATGAACATCCACCATCAAAGTCAGGGCAAATGAACATCCACTATCAAAGGACAAGGTAAATGAACATCCACTATCAAAGGACAAGGTAAATGAACATCCACTATCAAAGGACAACGCAAATGAACATCCACTATCAAAGGACAAGGCAAATCAACATCCACTATCAAAGTCAGGGCAAATGAACATTCACTATCAAAGGACAAGGCAAATGAACATCCACTATCAAAGGACAAGGTAAATGAACATCCACTATCAAAGGACAAGGTAAATGAACATCCACTATCAAAGGACAAGGCAAATGAACATCCACTATCAAAGGACAAGGCAAATGAACATCCACTATCAAAGGACAAGGTTAATGAACATCCACTATCAAAGGACAAGGTAAATGAACATCCACTATCAAAGGGCAAAGGAAATGAACATCCACTATAAAAGACAGAGGCAAATGAACATCCACTATCAAAGGACAAGGTAAATGAACATCCACTATCAAAGGACAAGGTAAATGAACATCCACTATCAAAGGACAAGGCAAATGAACATCCACTATCAAAGGACAAGGCAAATGAACATCCACTATCAAAGGACAAGGTAAATGAACATCCACTATCAAAGGACAAGGCAAATGAACATCCACTATCAAAGGGCAAAGGGAAATGAACATCCACTATCAAAGGCAAAGGGTAAATGAACATCCACTATCAAAGGACAAGGTAAATGAACATCCACTATCAAAGGCAGGGGAAATGAACATCCACTATCAAAGAACAGGGTAAATGAACATCCACTATCAAAGGGCAAAGGAAATCAACATCCACTATCAAAGGACAAGGTAAATGAACATCCACCATCAAAGGGGCAAAGGAAATGAACATCCACTATCAAAGGCAAGGCAAATGAACATCCACTATCAAAGGCAAAGGAAATGAACATCCACTAACAAAGGACAAGGCAAATGAACATCCACTATCAAAGTCAGGGCAAATTAACCGACACCAGTAAATGAAAGAAAGATGAATGAATAGACACTAAAACATTCTCACAAAATCAGTAAAGTAAAGTGAGTGAGTGAGTATGGTTTTACGGTGCTTTTAGCAATATTCTAGCAATATCACGGCGGGGAACACCAGATATGGGGCTTCACATTGTACCAGTGTGGGGAATCGAACCCCGGACTTAGGCGTGATGATCGAACGCTTTACCCAATAGCACCACCACCCCCACCCCACTATCTCTTAAAAGAGGCTAGTCACGTTTTCAGTTCACTGTCCCATTTAAAGGAATTTATTTGTTTGTTTACCCAAATTCTAAATGTCTCTCAGAGCAGTTATTTGGTTTTATTTCCTCAACGATCTGGCTTCAATTTCAGGTATATGTATGAGACAATAGTATACGAATGTAATTAAGCTAATTACCAGCTAATATGTCAAGATAGCCATTTTGGGACAGCAAAGTGCCCCATTAAGCATGGAAAGATTGGCCACGATAGCACAGACTGATATCCTTGAAGTTACTATGTAGTGCCGACAGATACATTATATTGATTTGATTCTGGGAGTATTGTCTGTTGACACATTAAATGATCTCCTTAACTTGTGACATTTTGGTCCCTTGCGGTTTCCTACAGGACTATTATTGGTTATATAATCGTCATGTACACATTCACACAGACATGATACTGGTAAAATATGGCGGTCTAAGGAAAACACTCACCATTCCCTCTCACGTTGAATCTTTCAGAACTGAAAATATTTTACAACTTTTAGGTATCACTCCACACGTGCGATCTCTTGTAACCTTGTATTTTTCCTTATTCGCGAACTGATTGAACACGCAAATGTCAACAGTATTTTGGTAGACAATATAAATATTTGCATTAGAGTGTATTTCACAGTTTTCAAGTCCTGTCTCAATCCTAGCACCTACAGATCCCACAGTGTGAATGTTATACATCTGAATTTGAACTTCTAAATGAACTGATGTAGTTAGAGATGAGTAAGTGAATGTGGAAATGGAAGCATTCATATTGATTGTGATTCTGATTTAATTAGATGACAGTATTGTCTGGAATATCAGCAATATTCACTGATGGAGACACTCGTGCAGGGACATCCTAGGATGGTGTGGCATTATATTGTAGTTTTCCGATTACAGTGGGGAAACAATTTAGCTATTTAGCGAATACTCAACCGCTGATATTCTACTTAAGGAAATAACTTTACAGCAATTAATTCAAAACGTCAACACAAGAGACTAATCAAAATCTGTTATCTTCCGATGCAGATCCCATGGGGCTATATGGCAAAATGGTGATGAAATCCGTGATGACACCAGGTGTTCGCGAATAGGGAACAGTTAGGAGGTGTTTCAGTTCACTGTAAATGTCATAGTGTAAAGTAGCATCAAGTATGAAGGTGACACATTACATGGAAGTTAATTACTGTGTATATGCTAGCGCTCGAACGTTGGAGGAACTTAACAGTTTCTAAAGAAAAAACATCTGATGCTTATGATAACACCAAAGAAAAAACGGTTTCAATTAAAACTAACCGAAACTAGGAATCACATTTTCTTAAATTAAGATCATCAGGGAATCCAATCTGAAAAAGGCAAAAGACAATTTGGAGAAAATTGTAACTGAAATTCAAAACAACGAAACAAAATATATTTCTCCAACTTGTGGAGTCCCTTAAGGTAAACATATAGTTTTGGACTAAAAGAAGGGACAAAATGGGAACCGAAAAACAATTTTATAAAACAGAATAAACTCTTTAGGAGTAATGAAATAATGAAAAGCAGTTTTATAGGCAACTGAATAAAGGGTGATGGTGAGCATGATAAACGGGCTCCCATGGATGCCAATGAAAGGTTCTGGAAACAGTTGTGGTCTGTACTCGGCGACTGTAACTTTAAGGCACCATTGGTCAGTGAATATGGTCATGCAATGATTGGGTCAGTGATTACGGTCATGCAATGATTGGGTCAGTGAATATGGTCATGCAATGATTAAGGTCAGTGGATTGCAATGGAGTCAGTGAATATGGTCATGCAATGATTGGGTGAGTGGATATGATCATGCAATGATTGGGTCAGTGGATATGGTCATGCAATGATTGGGTCAGTGAATATGGTCATGCAATGAATGAGTCAGTGAATATGGTCATGCATTGATTGGGTCAGTGAATACGGTCATACAATGATTGGGTCAGTGATTACGGTCATGCAATGATTGAGTCAGTGATTACGGTCATGCAATGATTGGGTCAGTGGATATGGTCATGCAATGATTGGGTCAGTGAATATGGCCATGCAATGATTGGGTCGGTGGATATGGGCATGCAATGATTGAGTCAGTGAATATGGTCATGCAATGATAGAGTCAGTGAACATGGTCATGCAATGATTGGGTCAGTGAATATGGTCATGCAATGATTGAGTCAGTAAATATGGTCATGCAATGATTGGGTCAGTGGATATGATCATGCAATGATTGGGTCAGTGAATATGGTCATGCAATGATTGGGTCAGTGAATATGGTCATGCAATGACTGTATGGTCATGCAGTATGGTCAGTGAATATGGTCATGCAATGATTGGGTCAGTTGGTATGGTCATGCAATGATTGAGTCGGTGAATATGGTCATGCAATGATTGAGTCAGTGAATATGGTCATGCAATGATTGGGTCAGTGAATATGGTCATGCAATGAATGAGAAAATAACTGGGTCGTTTGTCTGTTATATCTCACCAGATTGTCTGAAAAGTGTAATAAAAAATGTCGTCCAAATCTGATACAGCACCACGGCCTAATGGCATTGGAAACCGGTATTGGTAACTGTTCCCATTTGTCCAAACACCATTACTTTACTGTTTAAATTCCATCGTCGGCACAGGCTATGTTCCTCTGTGGTTCTGCGAAGGTCGCACAATACTCCTTCCCACGAAAGGAGACTTCAATGATTCCCAAAACTTCCGCCCTATCACATGTTTGAATATACAGTATAAAATCTTCACAGGGAGTTGGACAAACCTCGTATCATCTTACTGCTCTTTCAGTGATCTAATTAGTAGAGAGCAGAAGGAGGTTGGTGGTGCAAGGATCAACTTCTTGTACAGAAAATGATTTTGGAAGAAGCTATAAGGTATCACCGCAACCTCTCCATAATAGAAAATGGCTACATAATAGAAAATTATTATTATCTCGTTGAAACGGACTGCTTCCAGGTTTTGACAAACCTAAAACCATTGACTGAGTTCAAGTATCACAGCTGATGTATACCACTGTTTAACTATTTTATGATCTAAGATAAATTTCAGCTGGTCATGTATGCACATGGCAATTATTCATGTAAATACCAATATTGTTTTATGTGCGTCATGTAGAAAAGGAACTTCATTCAAAATATCTAGTGACAGTGTCGGTGTTTCTTGTCATTTGTGGGGCGGTGGGGTAGCCTAGTGGTTAAAGCGTTGGCTCGTCACGCCGAAGACCCGGGTTCGAATCCCCACATGGGTACAATGTGTGAAGCCCATTTCTGGTGTCCCCCGCCGTGATGTTGCTGGAATATTGCTAAAAGCGGCGTAAAACCAAACTCAGTCAGTCAGTCTTGTCATTTGTAGAGAAGTTCAACTGGCTTCATCTCCTTGAAAGATGATAAATAGTAAAACAGAACATGTAACATAAAATCGTGTCATGTCTGATGACATTAAAATGGCACTTCCTCTGCGTATTTGAATGTAGTTAAATAAAAGAAAATAACAGTACCTAGCGTCCTACTTGTTACACTCAACATGTTACAGGGCAAGCGGCGTGTCTTCAAAGACTTCCAGGACAAAAAACATTATCCATCATTCAGGGACTGTTACCCAAACTAAAATGGTGGGAGAATGGGGAGACAGCATCATTTTGCAGGCAACAGCTGGCCTCTATACACTCATTCTCACTCAACATGCACATTTATTCTATGTCGCATGATTGTAAGGACAAAAATATTGAACTTCTCCACAAAAGTTAGTTTGGAAATAGAGATACACTGGGTATTCTGTGTTTATGTACCATTACCATTTCCATAATGCATAAAAATATATATTCTTACAATATGTAAACATCACATTTTAGCTAAAAGTTGCATGTCGCCAGCGACGGTGTATATGTTTGTAGCATAAAATATAAACTAGTGATAGTGAATGTTATCTCTTCATGCATCATGTGGAAGATATCATGCTGAATTTTACTGTGGGGTAGTCATTTCACCTCATTTTTGAGGGTATTAGTCAAATTTTAATGAAATTCCGCTGTCTCCAATTCTTTTGTATTTTACGTTATGCTCCAAAAGAAAGAAAACAACATCAAAAGTAAAAACCTACATCCAGTAACTTTATAAAAGTAATCGCTCATGCTTTATTGAAGACACCGAACATCAAATCTGTTTCGTGTAATAACTTGTTAAACTATAAATATGTTGGGAAGATACAATATACAGTATAGCAGCGTGTATTTTACGTTGCGACGTTATAAGACCTTATACATAACCTGAGCACATCCATGTGATCCTCTGGTAAGGAGTATGCATCCTAATTCCTTTTCCCGTATCCTATATTCGCACTATATCATTTATTTAACTTCCGTGGCTCATAATAATGACTGATGTATTTTACGTTACGTATTCTACGTTACGGTGTTTTACGTTATAGTTCCATATATGGCTATTTAACATCACATACTGTGCATACGCCACTAACAAATTTGATGACGCCATGAAAACATGTTGCGTTCATTCATGCTGATTTCAATGTGCGTGCTGCTCATGATCTGAAGCTCTGACGGGTTAAATCATTGGTATGTAAGTACTGAACGTTCAGCCTTATGATTCTTGTATATATGTACAAGTCGAACTGTTAAACGTTTGTCAATGCGTGTAATGAAGATATTCTAATGAGAAGTATCATGTATCATCATGCTCGGTAATGATAAACATACTAAAATTACCATATGACATTCATAACGTAAAATACAGTTGCTGTAACGTAAAATACAATCAGATTGTACTGGCGTTAAATGAACATAAATGCCTATATAATCCAACGTTTCTTGATGAACGTTTGTTAAAGATATGTAATTAATGTATGTGTATTTGTGGTGTTCTGAAAATGACAAAAACTACAGCCGTTATGTTTGACAGTATTTTACGTTACAGTTGTATTAACTGTTTATTAGTAATGATGTCCAGGTGGCATACCTCCTTGACGTTGTCTATAAATATACAAATGCCAGTGTAAGGCATTCAATGCTACTTTAGATGAACTGGAGAATCTTTTTGGAAATTCTTGTTTGAATTTTCTCCATTTGTTAAAGGTCACATGCAACCAAAAAATCAAACATAATTAAAACACAACTATCACTTATTCATGACATATAATATACATTGCTGGTTATGAAAAAACATATAAACAAAATTATAAGCGTACAATCGCAAATCAAAAGTACAATATTGTGTACTTGGGAATTCCCAAGAAACGAAGCAGCCGGGATACCGAACCCAGTCAGAACGGCTGGTTCATTTGCAGATTCCCTCACGGCTCATTGTGTGTGTATATATATAGATGTTGGGTTTTGTAAATACATGCTCATTTTTTGTGTATAACATTTTGCAATCAACAGACATCATAACATGTCATGTGTTCAAGTATCACACCTGCCTGTCTGTGTAATTACATAATGTGACAGAGACCGAACTCGGGCCATAAATCAATGCATTTTGTTTATGGTTTATAGCCTGATTGGTGTTAAGTTCAAATTGCATGTGGTCAGTGATAGCAGCTGTGTATTGAATATTGTCATTAGCAGACAGGCAGGCAGACACACAGGTGTCAATAAAACAAGACACTGAGTTTTGTCTGTGACAACGCCATATCTATATCACAGTTAGAAATTCTGTCAACGCTAAATAATGACATTGCTTTTAAGTATCGAACTGAGAAAGTGACTCGGTAAGAAGAACGTGTGGTGAAATAGACAAATGAAATTATATAAACAGTTAATTTACTGTCATAACATATAAAAAGCTCGCGCCTGTGAGATATCAACAAAACATTAGAAAAATAGCTCACACCAAAGCCTTCACCGAGTATTCACCGGACAACCCGTTTCCAAGCTGCGCGAATCTATTTCACTGCGCACGTGCTATGGGCGCAGCCCAGCTGTTGAAACCAGTTTTCCCCCGGAAAGTCGGGGGAAAATTAGTGAAACGTTTGAACTCCGATTTCGCACGGTTTTTTTCATCGCGTTATTTTTCCACTTTATAAGTTGAATTTGCATTTTTGACGATTTGTTTCGGTAAGTCCATACCGAAAGGTATCAGAATCTGCAAAGTTGTGTTTTACGTTGCATGTGACCTTTTTAATATAAGGGTCAAATTCTATATAACATCTGATTACTCTTTTGATTTATCTGTGTTGAAATTAACTTTAGTTTGTTGAAGGATTTTAGCAAACATTTAAAACTAGTTGTACTAAAGTTTTACATTAATCTAATATTAAAGTACTTTGTGTGACGTAAAATACACTAGAAAATACCCCCACTGCTAGTAGCTGCCGTTTAATAACAAACCATAAGACACTGTATCCTGTCATTCTGTACATATGTCAAGTAAATAATACTTGTCGTTGTCATATCGAAGAAATGGTGTTAAGAAAAAAAATCTGATTTCCATGATCACACATGTGCACGCTGACTGAGAATGAGTGTATTGTGTATAGATTTCGAAAAAAACATGGTTCTGTTTTTGTCTGTTTGCTATAAGTGTCATTATGGGGTGATTGAATACGAGTTCCCAAAATTGCTTGTGACCCCATTTCGAGACAAAAATATTTGTATAAACCTATCACAACATAGTCATGTAGCATATCAAAAGGTAGCTTATGGTGCATGATATAGAGATAACCACATAATATGGTTCTAATTTCAATTTGGTGACATAAAGTATGACATAATCATATAAATTCATCAAATATTGTCTTTCCTTCATTGGACACCAACATTGTAAGTATTGGCCTATATTAATGGAAATCATTTATTCAATCAGTGTATTCTCCCATTTCATAATATTTACTACCACAGGACTAAAAACCGGATAGTAAACCTTTGAAATAAACGTAGATACAGTAGGAAATACATGCCTTGACCGGATTTACGTATATTTTCAGATATTTCCTAACTTCGGGCACATATTTCATATGAGTCTATACCTTTGAAACATATGCTCATCGCACATTTTCGTATGCACAAGAACCTCGTTCACGTATGCCATGACCGGATTGTCAAGTATTTCCAAACATGAATTGCAAAACAGATAACCCAGTAAATACATGATCATTCAGTATTTCCGATGCATTCCTTTGAATTTCAATGGGTGCTGAAATTTACGATTTCGTTCTAAGTTTACCCAGGTTGGAAACATGTAAATTTACTTAGGTGGGGAAACACTTGTAAATTTTCACATGTGCAAATGTATACACACCTTAGATATTTATGTATCATACCGGATTTCAGGGGTATGTATATGAACGGTTCATACACCTTTATGTTTCCTGTGCTCAAGCAAGATGATCATTTGTTTCCATCATGTGAATTACTTGGTTCATGTAATTTCATTTTCACACATTTTAGTACGTTTGAAATCAACGTTCACGTGACCTCATTATTCTTATCATCAAAAGAGCCTGACTAAGAAAGCGGTATTACACAAGCTAACATGGCTTATTAAGCTGCGCTCGCACTTGTTGCCAGTATCAGTTACGCTTTGTCTGCGGTGTTGGCAAATCTTGTGAGTGGTGAACAAAAGGGCGATGAGCTGCCCCTTCGTCCTTGCAAGTGTCCCTAGCTGTCCCAACAGAATAGCACTTTATCTCTCTTGTAGTCTGTCTCACAGTCCCTGAACCACATTATTTTCCCTGCTGCCAAGCCCTCTCTGCAGTGCTAAAGCCCTAAATAAAGCAAGACTAGATTTCCACAGGTTCTGAATCTCTAGTCTCCCTGGGGCTCCTTTCCAATTTAAATGGGATTGTCTGTTACTATCAAAATTATATATATTCAGAGACTAAGCATTAGTCTATCTCTCTTTGAGCACGGCAAAATACGCTACACGAACCAACTCGTAATTTCTTAAGTCTCTTCAGCTCGCGCATCAGTACTGTAAAATAAGTTTTGGCAGTACATAATTGGAATATTATTGCACTGCATGTGACCTTTCTTAATAGTCTCACAGTGCCTGAACCATGTTATTTCTCCTTCCGCTCAGACTTTGCTGTAATAACGCCACACAAAAATAGTTTTTATCGTGTAGCGATTATGTCTGGATGGCACAGGCGGGTGCGTTCTCTGAGTATACCATTGGCATGTTGGGCCTCTGTGCCTTTTGTAAAATTTGTCTTGATTGTCCTGTTTAAATTGACGATCCATGAACCCAGAGCCCGAAAGCAAATGTCACACAAGTAAATGTGATGTTGCATTGCTGCAATTTTCAATGTCGGAGAAGTCCTTCTAACAAGATATATATTCCGTTGTTTGGAGCAGGCCTATGACTATTACGCCCCAGTGTTGCTAAACATCTTGCAGACCTTTAACCTGACATAGACGCAGACCTCGCATGTTGAACTTCAGATCTGACAGGTGCCGAAAATATTGATTCCGGCAAGAATGCAATATCTCAGTGGGTTATTGTTTTCCTAGGTGAGTGGAGTGCTTTCTACAACATTGGAGATAATGGTATCGTTGTCTTCCTGATATTTCCCCGAACGGAAGCTCTACCCATTTATGGTACAATGTGTAAGTTACAGATTTGTAGGGAATAGTCTTAAGACTTTTCTACTTTGACCAGGATTCTTCGAACTTGCAACAGTCGTTTGAGAAGATCAAGAGAGAAAGGGGTAGTGTGCAATGTATCTGGCGGACGTATTTGGAGAAAGTTCGAAGAATGTTTCTGTATAAATACAATAATAGAAATACCGGTTATGTTTGAAACGTACCCTCAATCTGATAGCCAGGGAGATTATTGTGAAAGATCGCAATATGTATCATCATAAACGGGCCCAGATAAAAGTACATGTCATTCATTCCCACATTATATCCCCTTTATAGACACGGGACATGGTTGCTACAGGTATCTATAGGTATCTGCCTGTTTCACGCTACATACATGTATTCAGATTACTGAGAAAAAGTAGCGACGCAGGTTCTCCTCCATCACACATATAATTGTATAGATATCCAGTGATTAGGGATAGCGCTGCAGCAACTTATTGAAATTTACGACATACACTATCATCTGAAGTAGTACTGCTATACCCAGCCTCGTATTTATTTCTCTCTTACATAAGGTGAAATGTCACAGGGTTGTCATGGTAACGATAATTTGTCATACTATTTATTGTCTTATTCTTTTATCTACGATTAGAATTTAAATCAGTTTTGGCGTGAGCATCTTTAGAGAAAAGAAGCTGTAAAACGAATATTGATGTGATCGAACCTATAGGCCTTTGTCAAAGCGCGTTTCAAGCCACCTACATAAAAAAACCTTCTTGATAATTATATGCTAATCCATGGATATCATGGGCATGTGTTTGTGAATCATAATCAAATAGTGATGTTACGAGGCGGCCATGCCGCGTCAACAACACATGGAAACGCACGTGAATTGCAATACGGGCCCCTAAACCACTGATGCTCCGTGACCTGGAGACACAATTCATGTGATTGAGCGTATGTAGGCAACAGACAAAATGGATACTTGTGCTGTTATGCTTTTGAATTATTAAGTATTCCTTCTTGTCACGGGATACAAGTATACTTTCCAGTTTCAACCAAATGTACATTCGAAGGATATCGATATCTAGGTTAAGCTATTGGAATCATATTTACAATTAAAAGACTCAAACAATGGTCAGTTGTCCAAATATTTTGTTTTCCATATCTTGTCCCAATCTGTATCCAGAGACCATACAATAGTCTATTATATAGTCTCTGTTTTATCATAGTCAGAGAACGATATTATTTTCCCTTCCGCCCAGCCCTTACTGTAATGCTTACGCCCTAAATGAAGCATATCTAGATATTCCCAGGTTCAGCGTCTGTTAAAACTCACTGCAGGGTTCGTGTTACAGAGTAAACAATACCAAACACCGGCGGCTGGCGGGGACCAACATCTTCAGTAACATTTACATCTGCCAACGCTTAATTCGCAAGTGGTGAGGCAATACGCTAATGAGGCTAAGGGTCCTGTACCATGCTTGTGAAATATCTAGGGTCCTGATGCCTTATATTTAGTCTATAATCTAAGCAAGTCTAGCTATGTATGGCTTTAAGTCACTGCTTGAAGAAAAGCTCCTTTAGAATTTGATTTGGTAAATATTAGTATTTCACTGACTCAGTCACATTCGAAAACGCATAGCAGCCTATAATTCAGTGTGACTATGATTAAGCCATCACTGTAAAACACAAGGGTTATTTCCTTTGAGTTAACTGACAGGCTTTCGGTATCAAATATTTAGAACTCCAGCCAAAGGTGGAAATATGGCGTTTTGTTATGCTTTTGTTGCACTTAATGATAAGTGATTGTTAAATGTACATATGATGTTTTTGAAGGATAATCTCAGCTGACTCAGAGACTTTGCACGTGTTTTCCCCACTCTTTCCACACCCATCCTTCAGTTTTTATGTTTGTGACATGATCTGCACACTGATAACTTAAAGCAGCTATATAAATAATAACTGTTTGCAATCTTTACCCAATGTAGTTTTCCATTTATTTAGCAATTTTCAGTTTCTATTAATTTCTGGAAATTTTGTACGGAGGTACATTTAATTAACAGTTTCACCCAATAACAGTAAAGCATAGTTATAAAACGTTTCGGTACTTTGATAGATTAATAAGTTCACATTATATTCCATGATATTGGGATGCCAAAATGATTAACATTATTATATAATGTATAACAAATCAGACAGCAAAAAGCAAAAATTAAAAACGGATGAGCAACATAAATGATGTCAGGGAGTAAGCTTTCAATAATTACAGAAACTGCTTAGTTATCTAACTTTATGAACTAATTGCAATCACTACAGTTTTCTATAATCTACCCAAGAGATGGAATCAAAATAGGTGTACAGTATATTCCGTCGGGTAACTGAAATTTAAGAAAACGTCCGTGTGGGACAACATCTGTATTCCGAATCAAAAGAGACCATCTGACGTAGTGGTGTAACGATTCATCGATAGTATCGATGTTTGCATAGTCAACTATGCGATACGAATGCATCAATACAAAACACATTTGGGCAATACATCAGGATATTAATATCGCAAGGGCTGTGATACATCGATGTATCGCCACAAGAGACCTTATATCCCGATACTACATAAGTACTACGGAAAGTTGTAAGGAGTATTGCATTAGGAAAAGGAAGGGAGTCTCTTTGAAATTCTTCTGAAGTGATCCTTGTACTGTGAGACGAACAAATGAAAAAAAAAATTACAGAGAGTTTAAGGTAGCTGGTCACGTGATCATTATCGTATTATAGTTTCAGACCATCACACCGATTACAAATGAGATATTCTTCAAGATCATTAAGGTTAACAGCTGTGTTTGTTCAAACATGCCATAGAAAGTCAAGTGAGTGTATGAGTGTTTTTTTTCCAACACGTGGGCGGACATACATACTTACCATTGCAACCGCTTCACAATATATTATATGCACAAATATTCTACATACACAATGAATTTTAGCAGAGTGGGTCGTTTATGTTTCCGTAGTTCCACCAGAAGACATTTTGGATAATAAATATCACACTTTTGATATAATCATACACAATTAAGTGTTTTGCCATATATTCTTACAAACTTAGCTGCAAATACTTGCAATACTGCTGACTCACCTTTAAGCAATATTTACGTATTCACTCACTAAGTCTTTTGTCACTCCAGATGTTTTGTATGCATGCGTTGGTTATGTACAGCAAAGTATACCATGTATACAGCTTAGTATTTCTAAGTAACCCACCTTTGTCACACTTTGGTGTGAAAGGTGTCTGTTGAGTTTACACAGGACCCTTTGTGTGCCCTGTTGATACTATTTACACTCATATGGTCCTGCTTGCAGGTGCAATATAGCAATTATGTCACTGCGTTCACCATACATTACGGATTTCCATATTGCATAAATACCTACACTGAGCACTTATTATCTTAACTTGACAACGACTGGTAAACATCTTTTGTATTCAATGAATAACCTGTAAACACCATTCGACAGCTTAACTACTGCACCTGTGACAAACAAATGTACTATGTGAACACCGAGAGGAGAGAGCAAGGTTCACATTCGTCATGTGGAGGCACCTTTAGGACAATTGTGCATGTAGCTATGAGAAGAAGTACCGCAACCTTGAATATGACTTAGCTCTTCGTCCAGAAAATGTATACCAGTTCAGGTATAAAAAGAGGGGTATGGTCTTACAACAGCACGTAGCTCTCTTGATTCCACCAGCGAGATTCTGACTTGGTTTCTGTTAAGCCCGGCAAAGCCATAACATACCATTACATTGATTAAATTGCTACAGTTCACAGAGGTGTCATAGCTCAGCACAGTTATCATTGAGGTATACAGACCAAAATAATGTTCAACACGACCCTTATGAAACTACGTCAGTGTTAAGTATCATGTGCACACATCGCACGTTGGTAATGTTTTTTCTCAAACTAATACATCGAAGTGTTCAAACTAATACATCGAAGTGTCCAAACTAATACATCGAAGTGTTCAAACTAATACATCGAAGTGTTCAAACTAATACATCGAAGTGTTCAAACTAATACATCGGAGTGTTCAAACTAATACATCGAACTGTTCAAACTAATGCATCGAAGTGTAAAGAAAGGAAAGCCTGGTCGGTTGCAAAGCTTTATATTTAGTTATTGTTGAGAGCTTGCCATGTGTGAGCCCGGGCTTTTTTCCATGATGGTAGCTACGCCCCTGTTTACCTTCGTCCTTTATTTTGCGCAAGGTACTGACAGATATACCAGTAGCATCGCTGGCATTTTTGAGTGCATTGTGTGTGCTGTCGGAAATAGTACACATGTATTGAATGACATTGTAGGCAACCTCACGTGTTTGTGAATGAATGACTTGACCCCGTTTACCCGATTTAGAGTGCGACATGAAAAGTTTCAAATACCTGCAGAGTTTAATACTCTTTTAACAGTCCACTTACAAGATACTAGTATACACATTCTCGAGCAATAACACAACGTTTCCGAATCATTGCGTAGAAAGAATTACTGCAAGGATCAAAAAAATCACGTGCGCGAAGTTTTCACACCTGTTCCCCATTCGAGTAGGTAGTGGATCAGTTCACGGCACGCTCCCAGCTCTCCTTTCACAAACGCGTCTTTTGTGCACCTCATTCTAATGTTGGTTAGACAGTAGGAATATTTGTTTGTATCTGTTACGTGAACAAAGGAGTTGGTGTAGAAGTGACAGAGGGTGAACATTTCAAAATCTGTGAACTGTACAATACTTGTCTTCAAGTAATTGAAATATGTTTTAGTTGTTTGACAAATAACACCATTTATTCACAACTTCCCAAAGGAAACTTCAGTTTCAAATTTATTTTAAGGCGTGCTGAACATGTTTGACTGTACCTTCTTCAAAATGAAATGCTGAAAATCTATGAGATCAACAGCTCTTTAAGTGTGTGTGTAAATGTAACAAGTGTACCTAAGGTCAATTATTTAATCTATAATGTAATTTCCATTACAAAATGTATAAACGGTATTACCTACTGATCAGAAAGGCTTATCAGTACCCCACCGCCACCACCCAACCCTAGGCCTACCCCATACCACACCCTCTCCCTCACACACACATGCACACACACACTCCCTAACATGCATATCGCTCTGGCCCATAGACCCAATATTGTAACCTTTTAAACAGACATCAAGTGTATGTCAAGAAAGGCAGGCACATTAATAGTGGTGCTCAGTCATGGGTATCACATCGTCATGTGTTTCTAATGATCTCCGTGCATTATGGCGTGGTCCGACGCGCTAACGAACCCGATGTGACAGTTACATTACAAAACCATTGAAATACATGTTAAAGTAGTGTTAATCTTGTAACACTATATTTACCCATTACCAACTATTTACGCGTGTACTAAATATATGACAAACCTAACCCTGGTCATACGAGATTTCAAAGGTATTGAAATGCATGTCCTACAATCACAGCATTTACATACATTACACATGCTAGAAAACACGTGAAAACAATGGCCAGATTTACACACCTGTAAAATACAAGTAAATACAGAGTTGAGTGTTCGTTTATTCTAACACCCCTTTAAACGTGTGTAAATCTGACAGCCAGATGATACGTAGATTTAAAACGTTGTTCATATGGCCGCCGGATGAAACGTATATTCCCTAATGTTAGTAAATTTGGGTAATACAGTCATTTTGTGTGGTGTACCGTGACACACTTATGTAGCAATAATTTGAACCAGGTAAAGTTATTGTGACTATTATATCATATAGTCATGCATATGTGTCAAATCAGGCCTACCAGTACAGTCAGAATTGGCACACTTAACTACATATTACAAGGTTGGGTATGCAAGTGCAATATATAATGTGTACTGGCATTTATTTTAACTTTCACAAGGATTTAGCATTGGTAAGCAACTTGCATTGTCAGTCAATCCGTCATTAAAGTGCAAGAACAAAATATGCTGTTGAAATACAAGCTTCGAAATTATTAGACATACGAACACAAGCATGAATTCTACGCATATTTTTTCTTAATTTGGAAACTAGAGAGGCCCTCGTCAGGGAACATGCCTCCGCGTTGCAAAGCAATCTCCATTCACTATTACATGTTTAAAGTACTACTGCGTACTTGTACTTTCACCAAACCGTACGCTGATAGCCATTGTGTCATACCTAACCACCAAGATTCATTCAAATCCATCCATAACTTTTTGAGATATTATTCATATTCCCCATTTACTTAACATTGCGATTATTTTCAAAGTACCTCTGTGTGCATGTACTTTAACATACACTCTTAAAAATAACATAGCAAAATAAAATTTGAAAATATTGATCAAACGTTTGTACGCATATGTCAAATTAAGCATCTTTTGAGGGTTGAATATTGTTGTTGGTGTGGTTTAGAAGAACGTGCGTGAGCGAATGCAACCATAAACGATTTTAAATGGTTTTATCGATCATGATTGTCATGATGAGCGTGACTGTTATCGAATACAACCAAAAGCCGCAATTATTGCTTTTCACGTGCAAAGCATGAGTACAATCTATAACTATAAAAGACCCAAAATGGATCCCGCAAATTCATCAAAGACATTTGCACATACTGGATGAGAAAATGGGAAGTCCGAATGGTCGTGGCGACGACCTTCAGCGTTCATCCCAACGCAATAAGTCGTTTGTGGGATCGTTTTGTGCATTCCAATTCGACAAATGACCATCCAAGAGCAGGAAGACCGTGAGTCACCACACCAGCCCAAGATCTCTACATCCGGGTAACGCACCTACGTGGCTGCCATCGTTCCGCCCGGGACACAGCACAAGAATGGTTTGGAGCCCGGAGAACGGACCAGGAACCGTCTCCGAGAGGCAGGTATGCATGCCAGATGTCCAAAAGATGCTCCCTCAATGACACGATTACATCAACATCCGCGAGTCAGGTTCTGTAACACGGTGTCGCCATGGAACCTTGGAAATTTGGAGGCACGTATGGTTCAGTGAGGAATCGCGGTATCCCCTCAAGCGACGTGACGGAATACAACGTGTCTACAGACCATGCAATGAACGCTTTGCACCCAACTGCATCAGACAAGAGGATTTGGTGGAGATGGTGTCATGATGTGGGGAGCCATTTCATACATTTGCAAATCGGAATTGGTGCTTGTCCAAGGCAATCTAACGGCCGCTCGATATTTCGACGAGATTCTATGTCCTCACGTGCATTCTCTTGTCGACCGTCAGAGGGAGATGTACCAACAGGACAACGCCAGACCTCACACATCACGTGCTACAGTGGACTACCATAAACAACATCAGTGTCCTCCCCTGATCCCCGGATCTGAAACCAATTGATTATCTGTGGGATCAGATCGATAAACGTGTACGTCAACGTCGTAATCCGCCATTGACCCTTTAACAGATGTTCAACATGCTGCAGGAGGAATGGAGTAAAATTCCACAACGAAACACAACTGATTCGATCTGTGTCGTGCGGTTCTAGTGGTAAGAGGTGGTCATACAAGGTTGTAACGTCAACGTCACCTCGTGGACAGCAGTAATGACCATGATGACTGTCATTCTTGTGAAATCTGCACGAGATACCAATGTATTGCTCCACATGATTTCAATGCTGTACCGTTTATTTTCGTTGATTTACATATCATTGAATAAGACCAAATTTTTCAAGGATATTTTGCTTTTGCGTTTCTTTTTTGAAGAGTGTACTTTTTCAACATCTAATTGACTTGTCCTGGGGACAGACCCAAGAGATCCAGAAAGTTTCATTGAAATCCATCTAGTATTATTTGAGTAAAGATGCTAACACATAAATACACACACACACAAACAGGGTTGAAGACATACCCTCTGCAACAAAACTTCGGTTTTGACAGACGCAGTTGTGATCATAGTGATTATTATGCATACATATATTATTGAGATTCATGATATATAATGGTAATTGTAAAACACCCATCACAAGGTACATTTTGACATACTACATGCCTATGTTGTGATAGGTTTATTACAATATGTTTTTCCCACATTGGTGTTGCAGCTCGATTATGGGTACCGGTGTTCAGCTATCCCAGAATAACACTTATAATGGAACCATGGTTTTTCTGAATCCATATGCAATACTGATTACAATTATCAGTGGTTCCAAACATTAACATGCACTTCCCACGGAAAGCATATTTGCTACATAAACCTCTGCACTACAACGTGTTGAATGACATTTAATAGGCCGCAATACCTATTTGTTCAGTTTCCCTTTAATGGCTGGTCGTAAAGATGAAAACAAACTCCTACATGAACGCCACTCTCAAAATAGTCACCAATAAAATGATATTATATACCTCACAGACTGATACCTATTTACTGTTACCATCACGGGCTATGTTTGGCTGTCTGCTGGTGATGACATTTCACACGTGGCGTCAGTGAGTGTAATTAGGTCTTCATTTGTTCTCATAAGTTAACTGTGACGATAAGACGTAGCACACACGCCCAGACTAATGCATTTGGCATCCATACCTATAAGACCCGTGACCGACAGGTTTAGAATTGGTCTTCAGCAACCCATGTTTTCCGTATGAGGCAACTAACGGGATCGGGTGGTCTGCCTCTCTGACTTGATTAATACATGCAATCATATAACTGTTGACTAGATTCATGCTCTGTAAATATTCGAGTCTGGACCAGATAATCCAGTGATCAACAGCATGAGCATCAATCTACGCATTTGGGACATGATGACATGTGTCCACCAAGTCAGCCAGCCTTATTTACAGTCCGCCGATATTTAGCTGAACTATTGCTGAGTATGGGATTAAATAAACAAAGAATATAATCCATACTGACCTGTAAGCACACAAAGGCGGAATTATCCATGACACGGTGTGATGTCCGCGCAGAGTGACCAGTCATTAGTCCAGCGATTAGGGAAGCCTAGTGGATAAAACATAAACTCGTCTAAGACCCGGGTTCGATCCCAAGACAGGCTCAGTGTGTGAACCCCGTTCGTAATATTTCCAATCGTGATAATACAGGGATATTGCCCTATACGGCGTCAAACCAAACTCACTCACTTAACAGTTCGAAGTAGAAATATTTGTATTTTCTTGCTGTCGTTCAGGAAATACGTTTCTGACTATCGCTTCGTGAATCAGTACGGCACTCCAGCTGTGTAGTGCCTCACATATGTATTTTTGCTGTAATCAATTTCACAAAAACAACCGAACATTAATAATGTAGAAATTTCCCTATCTCCATTTAACGCCACCCAAAGCATAGTGGTGTATTCAAATACAATACGCTTAATTAGCCGAATGCCATTTGTCTGGCAAGTCTTCTAAGTGTTTCATAATGATCCATATCCCGAAGCTGAACACAAGTCCCCATAAACACTGATTAAAATGAGTCATTAAATGGGGAGCCATGGAGTGTATAGTCACACACAATCCTGAAACAAATAATTCCAATACAGATAAATGAAATTCTGTAATATTTGAAGGAAGTGAAATAACCGTTTCTTCTCTGTGAAATATGTCTATTTCAGAGACTGTTGCGTTTATAAATTCTCCTGAATCATAACGGTATAGTCTGGTGAGGGTTCTTACTTGTTTTGTCTTTGTTTTTGTTTTGGGGATTTGTTTTGTTTTGTTTTGTTTGTTGTTGTTGTTTTGTTTTTGTTTTTTATTTGGTTTTGTTTTTGGTGTTTCGTTGGTTTTGTGTTTCTTTTTCTTTAGTTTGTTTTATTTTTATTTTATTTTTTGGGGGTGGGGGCTGGGGACACCTAATTGTGCCTGCACCTATTGTTCTAAGTAGGGGTTCAATCGACCATGGTAGATAGGTAAACAATGGAGGGATTAACTATAGTCTGTTGCAGTAAAACAGATTATTAAACTATTAAGAAAAACTCCTAAAATACTTTACTCACATAATTTATTCATTTTATTGTACACATACATGCATATGTTTATACAACATACATAACATAACACATGACATCTGTCATTTACACATTTACAACCAAATGCGACGCAACATCTGGGAGATTTACTCCTGGTCAGCAAGTCATTAATTTCACTTTCAATTTTGTATCCAGATTACGATATTTTCTTCTTTTTGGTGCCAGACTACCACCAGAACAGTCTCGGCATGTGGCTGCTGTTATTTTATATCCACGAACTTGAAGATGATTGGGTGGACTATTTTGTTTAGTTTTGAGTGCCAACCTTCCAAGTGGTTGATGGTCCTGGAACCGATTGTATAAAAGTGGTTCGAAACACTACGCCCATCCACCTTGACCCACTGTTCAGTTGAATAGCCAGTGAATCTCACAATCCCAGCATCTTCAACGTCAACATTCTCAAGGGCATTCAACCAGATGTCGTCAATGTCACGTGAATGGGCAGAGGCATGACGGCTGAGTCTATTTACACTGGGGTCTTTGTTGAAGAGCTTCTGGAGACCAAATTTTTAGCATTTCTCCATATCGCTTGACGGTAGTGGAACATGCATTCTTTCAGCTGGCAGCTGAACACATTTCTGGCAGCATTTTGGGCAGCTTGTTCAAAGTCTGTGAACATGGTCACTGGTGCCAAAGAATGTTGTTCTCGGCGACATTCTGCACAACAATCTGGAAAAACATTTGTCTGGGTCTTTGTCTGGTAGAAGTGAGTGAGTGAGGTTTGTTTTACGCCGCACTCAGCAATATTCCAGGTAAATGGCGGCGGTCTGTAAAAGTCTAATCCAGTGATCAACAGCATGAGCTTCGATCTGCGCAATTGGGAACCGATGACATGTGTCAACCAAGTCAGCAAGCCTGACCACCCGATCCCGTCAGTCGCCTATTAGGACAAGCATGGGTTACTGAAGGCCAATATTCTAACCAAGACCTTCACGGCTCATTCCATCGTGTGTATGAGTGAGAGAGAGAGAGTATGGTTTTACGCCGCTTTTAGCAATATTCCAGCAATATCACGGTGGGGGACACAAAAATGGACTTCACACATTGTATCCATGGGTGGAATTGAACCCAGCTCCTCCATGACGAGCGAAGGCTTTAACCACTAGGCTACACCACCGCTTCAGTAAGTGAGTGAGAAATGGTTTACGTTTTCAGCAATAGGCAAGCAATACCGCAGCGGGGACACCAGGAATGGGCTTCAAGTCGAACATTAAAGAATAACCAACGAGTTATCAGGAATTACTGATTAACAGCCCCGCGTGCAGCTCAGGGCTTACAGCATTTATGCTTTCACGGGGACCCATACGGAAATTCATACTCGACACTTCGATCACCATACTCTATATATTACTTATTAGCATTTTAAGAGTGAATGAGAGAGTGCGTTTAGTTTTTAAGCCCCGTTTTAGCAATTTTCCATCGATATCACGGCGGGGACACCAGAAATGGGCTTCACACATTTACCCATACCCATCGAAATTAACCCGGGTCTTCGGTCAGCAGGTCTTAATGGCCGAAATCATAACCTATTTCGGAAAATATTCAGTAATTTCTACTTATTATCTCGATCAGCAGCTGATGTCAGTAAGTGAAATGGATCTGCCCATTTAACGCTGGCTGACCAGTTGTACAGCAAAATATAACACTGATGGTCTAAAGGCTAAACTGTCATGGGAGGATCTTCAAAGATTCCTAAACAATGATACCGAACTCTGTTCAAAATCAGCAGTAGATGTGTATTCATTTGACAACCAACAAAACCATAATGATTCCGAACTTGAGTCAAACAGAAATGTACTATAGTAGACAACTGAACATGTTCAATTTTGTCATCCATGTCCATAAGAATGGTGATGGCATCATGTGAATTTATCCAGAAACAGTTGCAAAAAATGGTGGCATGCAGGGATTAACTGGTTCCCAGATCTTTCAGCGCGACTTCAATATACAGACAGAGTCCAGCTTGACCAATCCGGACGTGACGTCAAATAAACGAGCAGGGCGTTTTAAATGGCAGCCTATACCGGCTCCCTAGCTTTGGCGAACGTTAGCGCGCGCAAAGGGAGCCGGGAACCAGCTTACCGTAAGGAAGCGAAAGTACTAGTCGAGAAGTTTTCAAGGGAGGTAACTCTAATTTGTTTACGCATTCAGAGGGCGAATATTATGTATGACGAGGCAGTTTTTATCATCTTAGTCAAAGAACATAACGTAAGTGTACGGTTGACATTTAAAGGGATATTTTGTGACAGATTAGTGTACTGTCATCTTGTTGTTTTGTAGAATTCGTTGGTTTCACATTAATTTTCGACTCGCTGTGCGCATGCGTAGAGCGTGTAAAAATATCCTCCGGCCATATCCGGTTTGGTCGTATTAGCGATATTGTAAACACGCTCTAAATAAATGCTGTATAAAAATTATTTACGCGTGACAACTGTTCATAGTTGAGTACATACATCAATTTGCCTATGCTTTTCAATATTTGATGTCCTATTTTGGTGGCATTGCATCAGAGATGTGTTTTTTTACTTGTGAGAAGGGGTAGCCGGCGGCTCTCGGCTAGAGAAGGGGATGTGCAGGAAGGACGGTGGACGGGTGGTGGTGAGATGTGTTTATACAAGAGCTTGTTAACAAACGTTAAGCTATTTATTAAACTGATTCCGGTCCCTTCCATTCATAAATGAATTGAGATTAGTTAAATTCGACATAAAACCATATATTTGTTTTGATTTTCGCTTCCTTTAGAGTGCGTCTACACTATCGGTAAAGCTTACGACCAAACCGGATATGGCCTGAGGATATTTTTACACGCTCTGCGCATGCGCACAGCGAGTCTAAAATTAATGTGAAACCAACGAATGTGAATGGCCCTCCCTAAAATTTATATCCCAGTTTCACCAGTTTTCGGCGACGTAACAGCGATTCGCGGTACATATGTAACCATGCTATCGTAATAAAAATATTTTACATTCAAGACAAAGTACGTTAGCCAAGGTGTTTCCTCTTACTTTTTTATGATTCTCTCGGCTTCGTCGGTTGAGCAAGGCCGCCATGACCGTAACGTTCTATATTTGGCAACTTGAGCATTACGTCACCAGTTTTCGGCGATAACGTTATACACAGAATATCTATGGTGTTCCAATGTAGATATAATTCATCAAGGCAAATTAAGTGTCTCCTAGTCACTTGTCAATCTTTAAGAGTTAAAATATAATGTCAGTTCAACAATTTCAAGCACAGATAAGCGATGAAATCCAAACAGGTTATATACACTGTTGATGACAGTTTGTGAATGCAGTTCACTCTTCCACTGGGCTGTGATCACAGTGGGGACAGAAAAATGCCGCATGTAATGCGCAAAACGGTGACACTTGTACAAAGACAAGGTGAACCCAGTGACCACATTTGTCACACTGTGCCCATTTCACAAACGTGATTGAGTCACAACGATGCAATGCATCGGGTGTAAATTTTCCGCACACACAGCAAACTTCGTCGTCATCAGTTGCACTGTCGGAAAAACTGTCTGAGAAGGTTGTTGATGGGGGCGAGCGGGCGTTTCGTTTTGCGCATGGTCCTTTCCTTTTGACTTATTGTGGCCAGAATTCCCTTTAGACAACAGGGACGATGTGGACAACGATGTAGTGCCGCTTGACTTCTTCTTCCCTTGCCGACTTCCTTATCAGCCTTCCGTTTCTCTGGATGCTGTTTCTTGTGCTTTCGCTATCCTGTCAACAACTGCCTGATCTGTGATGACTTTCCGCCAACGATTTTACTGATGGTGTTCCTTGGCTTGTATGTTTGAACATTTCTCAAAACTTCTCCACCCGACATTCCAAGAATGTCCTTGCAGTATCCAGTCTGTCGTCGGTGTCCTGTCAATGAAGCCGCACCTGTTGAATTTGAAACCGCTGGGTGTCGGTCTAGAGAAAGATCGGGCAGGCATTACAGCCAAGTCATCAATCACTTAGGGGCTGAGGGGAAGATTCCTGATTTTGTGAAAGATGACAAAATGTTAACAGGAGTTAACGTTGAGTTGAAAACACGACATGCTATGCTGCATATATCATGCTTTCCGATAGCTTTTCCAGAGTTCACTCTTAAGAATGAATGACATGATCGTATCCATGTCGCGTCTCAAAAGGCCCGGTAACATCCGATGTCCAGTGGCTGTAGGAGGTGGCTTGTATGAGGGGGAAGAACAAATAGGACAATGTGATTTTCCGTGCCCATTCTATCAATCCAAGGAAGCGTGACTTTGTGTCCGTCATAGAGGATGAGAACGGGAGAGTCGGCTGCGCGTGAGGGCAAGTGTCGGACCAGGTGCGTTTTCATATCGTGCTGAATACTTCTGTATTAGACCACCCTGTCTCTGAAACTGTGCCTCCAGTACCGGGTGTAGCTCCTGATAACAGCTCATCTCTCATCACGATGTCCAGGAAATACAAAGTAAGGGGGAACGCTGCCACCAGCTGCGTTAACAACGGCAACCATTGTTACCGTTTGTGATTTCCCAGATGTCACGGTCTGTGGTTTGCAATGTATCCCGGCGACGATTTTGGGTGCTGTTACATCAGTTGATAGTCCCTTTTCATCGATATTAAAAAATTGCCTGGGGTGAACTTTGAAAGTTGTACTTTTGCATGGCGTTGGAGAGTTCTGTGAAATACCGACTGATGTTTTCTTTGGTGGCTGATCTCGCCCTCGCTGCTTCAAGTTTCCTCGGTTTCTGTACTTTAAGTTCCGGCCATCTATCTAAGAAACTGTACAGCCATCGGAGACTTAAAGGATGATCTCTGTCTCTGTGTCCTTGATTGGCAGCGTAATCGCTTGCAAGATTAATGGTCTCCTGACGCGATATAACCATAGCCAATCTCCCCATAACTCTGATATGGCTCGCTAAAAGGATTCTTCTTGTGAGGAGAACAGAGGCATGGGACCGACTTGACAGTATCTACGCTGATATTGCCCAACAAAGCGATCCTTAAGGGTAGAAACCGGAACCCCCACCTGGCTGCTGCTCTCTGTGCGGACACATTTTCTTCTACCACTAGTCTGTAAGCATTATCTAGATCATCTCTGGTGTAATTGGACCCCCCCCCCCTCTCTCTCTCTCACACAAACACATATACACACACACCTGCTTGTCATGTACAAAATCATGTTTGGTTTCTCATAGTTCACCTGGGCTTGAACGGGAATATACTAGCTGAATGCCAACAATTATCATGATTATATTGACCACTTTTCAAACTCTTGTTAATGCGTAATCTCATGGACTGTAGTACCCAATGTCTTCAAATTTGGTGACAGGCTACATTGGGGGATTATGCATACACCAGTCGATTTGGGTGACCTTGACCTTATCTTCAAAGGTCACCCAAGACACTTTGACCACCTTTCAAACTTATGTAAACACGACATCTCATAAAACATTGTACCCAATGTCTTCAATTTTGTCAACAGCCTACATTGCATGATTATGCAGACACCAGTCATTTCAGGCATCTTGTATGTGACCAAAAAATAAAAAGTAGTAAATATGTTATAAATATTCCATTTTTTAGCGGCGGGGGACATTGCCATATCAGTGGCAAACACTTGTTTTATTTGGCCGGAGTTTGATTACACATGACATTGGTAATCAATGCTTCAGGGTGAAATAAAAAGAATATCAAAGGAAGAATAGTAAGTAAGTAGTTACATTAGCACACCCTGGTATCAGTTTAGCATGAAAAACAGGTTTTACTGTTATTAGCTGTTACATAATACAGTACGGCGGTGGGGTAGCATGTTGGCTACTTGTCACACCCGAAGACCCGGGGGTCGATTCCCCACATGAGTACAATGTGTGAAGCCTATTTCTGGTGTCCCCCGCCGTGATATTGCTAAGTTCACAGTAAGCCTACAATCAGTGTGCTATCCAAGTACATAAGACTATAGCTTCATTAATTAGTCTAATTTTAATAAGAGTATGAATTTCTTACAAATTACAGTCATCCCTCGCCTTAGCGTGGGTCTCGGGGTCCATGGACGACACCCCGCATTGTCAGACACCCAGGGTATTGGTAACATCTAATGTATCTCAGGTGATGGTTCAATTATGACAAACATATATGTGTGTACACATGAAAACATACATGCATTTGTGAATGGTTACGATACTAAAGTTGAAATGCTCGTGATTGAGGAAAAGAAAAAAATTGTAATAAAGTATTTATGTGTGTAAGATCAATCTGTTATAAAGGTTCACATTGAGTGTGTTTACAACTTTAACTGCTGTAACGTCTGAGACCATGGAAATCCATGTGGACATTCTTATGGTCAACAGGTACCAGGTTATATGGTTCATATAGACTTATCTTGTAATAGAAATAATTAACATAGTTACAGCATGATACATTTGATATTTTAAACAAATATATACTATATACAGTCAGAGCTCGTATATCCGAACTTTAGATATCCGAATACATCGGTTTCTGACATTCTTCACAAAAAATGAAATTTTCTAGTTACAATTTACCTTGTATATCCGAATGTTCGGTTTCCGTATCCGAACGGTCAATTTTGGTAACGAAACAGAAAAATATGTAAATCAAAACCCAAGGTCTGTTGTCGGCAAGGGATGAAAACATGAAGTCTATCTATTTACACAGAAGAAATAGTTCATTAAATATTTTATTTATTCAGTAGAATATGTAATTATGATAACACATTTTTATTGACTATTTCTGAAGTTTGAAAGTCATTTTGGTTTAAACATATTTTATTATTATTTATGAAAATGAATTGGGATTGGTGAACAAGCATTACTGCTTATGTTAACACCGCTCCCATGCAACATAATTTACAAAATGAAATGGAGGATGTGACGTCATCGATATTGACTATTGCATAAATATATTTTTAAGTACATATAAATATATACAGATTACATCAAATACAACTATTCTCTAAGTAGTCATAATCAGAGAGTTACAGTTGTGTGTGTCTAACAAGCTATTGTAGGAATATAAATCAATCATGAGAAGGCTGTTGAGTTAATTTAAGTATTTTCCTGAGCAAATTTGAAGCGTTGTGTCTTGATGATATAATCGTGGACGGATTCAACTATTTTCTGGTTTACATAAGGAGTAAATTCTTTGTTTCCGTTCAAAATGGTATCCAGGGTGCCGTTCCACTAACCGATCTTAGCCCTATGCCAATCGTAAACCCCTAAAATCCCAATCTTAGCGTGACGTTACAATCGGCATACCGTTCCACTAACCAATCTTACCTAAGTCAATCGTAAAGTTAAGATTCAAAGTCTAAGCTGCTCATGACCAACTTAGGATAGCTAAAATCAATCATAGAGAAACCAAAATGGTGGCTTTCCTATTCTATGTGAAAAATAAGAGCGAGCATTTCACCGTGAGCGTCCCCTAAAATCCCCAAAGAAATGAATTTGTATATTTCTGTGATGTAAACAAACACTGCACTGAAGCCTTACAAATGTCAGGCAAGTCTGACCACTGTCGTCATGGGAACACAACCGAGCGAGTCGGTGTGACACATTTGTACAACAATATTGCAACGTCATGGTTAAGAATAAGGACAGCTGTGAAGTGAACAATGTTCTGAAGCAAAAAGACACAAATATGTTTGATTTCACTGCGCATATTTGGTGGGGGATTCTAAAGGCAAGCCGCGTGTGATTCAAGATTAAATTACATTTGTGACGTCATTCCATTGTCTGCTCGCTCCATTACTTTTCAGGAATGGAGCAATGTGTACCAGCTTCAAATTAAAGACTTCATTTTGTCATTTTGACATATAACTTTGATAACAGAAATATTCCCAATACTTTGAATGTAATTTAAGTAGGGTAATATCCTCGTAACTCTCCATTCCTTAAAAACAATGTGCCTCGCATGCGAAAGAGTCTCGATCTAAGCTTGGATGGGATCGTGAAGATCGGGACCCGGCTACGATCGGCCTAAAGATCGGTTAGTGGAACGGGTGTAACTTTTAGCTAAGACGATTGTAAAATTGGCGTAACTTGCTAAGATTGATCTTAGATAAGATCGGTTAGTGGAACGGCACCCAGGTTATAACGGGTAGTGTAAAGTACATATTAGTTCTTATAAAGTGAGAAAATAGTGTAGGGCGTTTTCACTCTGATATCGACAAGAGCAACATGGACTGTCTATTAAATGTCTTTTATACCTATCGGCGTTGAGGTCGCTAGATCCGAGCGTGAGTCGGCAGTGAACGATGTGACAAAAACAAGAGCCATAATTAAGGTCAATATAAATCTTGTTTTCGTTTTTTGTAATTAGGTTTTTAAATTCTGTGAGACTACATGACCCTTTGGAATTTGGTAGGGCATTCCATAAATTTATTGTGTCCGGTAAAAAGGATTGGCATAAGAGGCAGTTCGACTGTAAATTCCTTGTATTTCAGAGTTATTTCTTAAACTATAGCTTGTAGTTTATTAATTTCTCTTTCAAATGATCACGAAGTTACCTACACAAAATGTTTAATTTTTAAAGACATTTACCTGAGTATGATAATCAATTTATCTTATAAAGTTTCATTAAGTTACCTCCACAAGATTCAGTTACATAGCAAATCAGTAATTAGCTAGGGTTAATCTATTCTATCAGGCAGGGGAGTATGGTGTGTTTTCTTTGTTAATTACCTACTCCACTGTCTCATAACTGGGAGTGGGGCGGTGGGGTAGCCTAGTGGTTAAAGCGTTGGCTCGTCATGCAGAAGACCCGTGTTCGATTCCCCACATGGGCACAATGTGTGAAGCTTATTTCTGGTGTCCCCCGCCGTGATATTGCTGGAATATTGCTAAAAGCGGCATAAAACCATACTCACTCACTCATAACTGAGAGTCTCACAATTGGGAGTTCTCACAAATGGGAGTAGACCTGTAGGTTAATTAGAGAAGAAACAATTGAAAATGTCGGCTTTGTTAAAAAATCCAAGCAGCGAATAACAACTCTGTCCGTCAACAATCATCAATCAAAGACTTTTTCAAGCCGATTTAATTTATGTTATGTTATGTTATGCAAGATGTTATGTTAAATAAAGATGTAGTTATGTTTCAATGTTATTTTTAGTTGTTTTGTATTCATGTGCAGCCGACCACCTAGGTCCTGGTTCGGATATCCAAATGATTCGTTTGTCCGAGCAATTCAATAAAAAAACAAAGTGTTTTGATAAACGAGGTCTGACTGTATACATGCAATTGTATGCCTACCCTTGATCTTCAGTTCAGGCTCGCTGACTTGGTTGACACATGTTATCGTATCCCAATTGTGTAGATCAATGATCAGGCTGTTGATCACTGGATTGTCTGGTCTAGACTCGATTACATTTTCGACCACAGTGATGCAACTATCCAGAGTATTATCAGGGTAAAACATTTACTTTTGTAAAACACAGACAATCTTTTCTTTTCACACAGGAATAAACAGATAGAAAAGCTATGTATTGGTAATTACAAAAGTTTACAATTTATAAGCCAACTTTACTACATGTAATGCACAATATTAAACACTTATTAAGTTACTTTAATATAACATGTAGTGTGACATTTAAATGCAATAACATGCAGTATAAATGTATAGAAACTTCTTAAAGTAACCTGAGTCAAATAGCATGCTGGCAACCTGTCCATGGGCGGAGTGTTTGCTGGCTGAGAACATGCAGTGAAACAAAGGCTTAACTTGGAGGGTCAGCTTGGCCGGCCGGCTGGTCAGTCAAGCACATCCTTGCTTTGGTTTAAAAAGCATTTAAATCATCCTGACAACTTAATTATTTATAGACAATAGGAAAAACTGAAGCATAATTAAATAAATATGGACAAGAGTCATATCTGCCAAGGAGTAGAGAGTAAGTTTGGTTTTACACCGCTTTTAGCAATATTCCAGCAATATCATGGCGATCGAGGGACACCAGAAATGGGCTTAACACATTGTACCCATGTGTAGAATCAAACCCAGGCCTTCTGCATGATGAGTGAACGGTTTAACCACTAGGCTATCCTACCTCCCTCATCTGCCACATAAACAGGGTAAACAGTTTGTTGGATAACGCAATTCAAAAAGATTGTTCCCCCCAAAATGTAATCCTCCTGCAGTTATAATGGATGATCCCCCAATATGCTGAAATTGTGCAATTTGGGGAAAAAAGGAAGCTGATTTTGAAAGTTGTGTTTTTATGCTTTGATTACAGGAATTGTTCACTGTTTCCATGGTTACAGCTGATATGATCTGCAATACATGATCCACAAGCTCATTATCTTTGACCAAAAAGTAAATGAGTTGAAATTATGTCTCTGAATATGGTAACAATCTATTTAACATTTTGTTCAAATTCAAACCTTAATGTGATTAATGTGTCTAGTCATTTGTTTCTTGTGAGACTTTTGAGATTGAACATCCAGATAGTGCATACAAATGATACATACATACATACATACATACACACATACAGACACACGCACGCACGCACGCACGCTTGCACGCACGCACACACACACACACACATACATACATACATACATACATACTCTATATCATGAGGTAGCAATTTCAGACCAAATATATATATGTATGAAAAAGGCGATAATTAATCCAAAAAAATAGTATCTCATAGGTCAAAGAAAAGTAAAAAATAATTTTAAATGAATATACAGGCATGTGTGTATGGACAAAGTTAGTTTGATTGCCCCGTACAGCCGTAGTGCAATACAAAGTTCACATGCCCTAAGGTAGACCAAAAAATGACAATGTTAAAAGATTATGTTTTTATCTGCAATACTCTTGTTATGATTTTTTTTTCAAGGATTAAAGAAAAGGTATTAAACTGAAAATGGGACAGTGGGGTAGCCTAGTGGTTAAAGCTTTTACTCATCACACCTGAGGACCCGGGTTTGATTCCCAACATGGGTACAATGTGTGAAGCCCATTTCTGGTGTCCCCTGCCGTGATATTGCTGGAATATTCTAAACACTGCATAAAACCCAACTCACTCACTCACTCATTCAGCTGATAATGTTTCATTTGCTAAAACCCAATTTAAGAATGTAATATGGAAGATATATGATATGTTATTTTATGTTTTCAAATAATAAAACAGTTTTTGCCATTCATGTACATTGGTCTGTGTTTTAGTGCTGACACAACAATATGTCGGAAGCTGGTATCAGTAGCGTGATGGGAGTGTACTCCTCTCTCAGCCAGGCAGTGACGTGGAGCTCAGTTCTGGTCTATGGAATCATATTCGGCCTGTCGTATGGGTTCTACAAGGTCATCCTGAGGCCATATCTAACCCCACTCCGAAAGGTAAGGATTGGCAAGTGGGGCTGGCTATTGATATAGATCAAAGAGATTGATATTTGTTAATTAAATGTTGATCGATTGTTGATAAATATCAGAGACGTAACTTTAAGCAAAAATGTCTGAAAGAAATTAATATATTTCACATCACTGGTGAGTTGTGACATGTTTATGTATGGATTATTAACAAAACAGTGCCCTGAACATAATTTAACAAAGTCATAAAATTGCATATTGTGTGAGAAAATAAACTATATTTCAACCACAAAAGATATGAGATAATATCGATGACACAATTTTCAAATCGATGATCATTAATAATTTTCCTGTCGACAATATTTCCGATTATCTATTATTTCAGCCAGCCCTATTGGCAGGTGGGGTTTTGTGACACTTTTAGCAATCGGAGTTAAGGTCAAGGCTACCTTATTTCAGAGCTACAGATAATGTTTTGGGTCATTGAGTTATGTACTAGCTTGTGTTCATCTCAATTGGGTATCCTAATTTTTCTTTGAGTAACCAAATATATTGTACCCACCTCACTCAAACTCATTTGGGTATTTTGCCATTTTCCATTAATTGTAAACATATAATCAAGATTAAATGTTGGTTTACGTGTTTGTTATTTGTATTTGGTCTGTAATGAGAAACAGTAAGAAAGACTGCAAGTTGCCAAGCTCATGTGCGGAAATAGAATCTCTCAGTATACCTCAGTTATTTGATCTGTCCTCGGTAATCTCTATCACATTTTTGTGTGTACGCATGTAAGATCAAATTTATTGAGTATTTACAAAAGTACAAGCGTACTTGTACGCAATAGACTTAATAGGAATTGAGTTCTCATGTAAATATTTGCATCATTTATGCAGACGCACAGCTTATCTGTACCTCTGCTTATTGAAGCACCTGATGCGGAAATACATCCAGTAGGCAGGTGAAGAAGTGTGCAGATAGAAATTCAGCAGATAAAATCTTAGTGGACCAACAAATAATGAAAATTTGAAATGGTGGGCTCTAAATTATATCTATATATTTTCTTTATGTTTAGTGTGTCCTTATCAACGTCTATTCTTTCCAGACCCATGAAGGTCAGGATTAGAATTGGCCTTCATCAACACATGCTTGTAATAAGAGGCGACTAACAGGATCGGGTGGTCAGGCTCGCTGACTGTCATCATATAGCTGGAATATTGCTGAGTTCAGTGTTAAGCAACAAAACAAAATCTATTCTTTTCAGATACCAGGACGACCGATCGGCAACATTTTCCTTGGAAATTTACGAGAGATATTTGGTGGTGAAAGCATTGATGTCTATGTCAAGTAAGTAACATTCAAATTTGTCATTAAAGGCACAATGTCACACATTTCCTACAATATTTTGGCCTATATTTTATATATTGGGACATATGCACTCACTTTAGCTTCCTATTGATGCAATAAAGATTTATTATCCCTTATGACTTGCCTGATATCGATAATTGAAACTTCGAGGCGAACAGCTTCCATACAGAGAACACTTGCCATATATGGCATGTAAACAATTGCTCCTTACATTGAAAAATGTCGCACGCGGTATTGTCGGTGTTTGCTGAACTGGTTTCAATCACATGTTAGCGTTTAGGATATTTGTAGAGAAGTGCTCCAAAGGGACATAAATCTATTGGGTTCGCTTGAAATAATGTTCGGCCGGAAGATGGCACGAGAGTCAGTTAATGCAACGTTGCATTAATTCATTCGAACATTTTAATTTGATATTGTAATCTTAGTACATAATTGTTTTAAATAAATTATTTGGTAGCTTCCATGAGGGCTGATAGTTAATTTTATTGAGAGAAATGCATTATTTATTTTTAGAGAAATGTTGTGTGACATTATGCCTTTAAGTTAGTGATAGTGAGTGAATCAAAAATCTATGTCTCATGTAAAATTGCAGCCCAAAAGCATTTGGATACAATAATAATAATATGACAGCAGTCTGAAAATAATAAAATACTGTGATTGACATCATGAGCATTATCTACGTAATTGGGATATGGTGACTTGAACCGACCAGCAAGCATGACCATCCAATCCTGTCAGTCACCTTTTATGAATAGCATGGATTGTGGATGACCACCTCTGGTCCTATATCTTCACGTGTGTCCATCCAGCTAGGGACACATGGTACTTCAGGGGTGGAAATAACCCATTGCCAGGCAGCCGAGTCCAGTGTTTTTTTCTGTGTGAAAAATTATCAGGGCAAGTGATTTTACATGTGCCACTGTACGAGTACACTAGCAATTTTAAAGTTATTTCCACCCTGTACTTAAATTACTGACCCCTGGAGATCTGGGTTAAAGTTGATCTTCAGTAACCCATGCTTGTCATTAGAGGCAACTAATGGGATCGGGTGGTTAGGCTCGCTGGCTTGGTTGACACATGTCATCAAATCCCAGTTGCATAGATCGATGCTCCTGTTGTTGATCACTTGATTGTCTGGTCCAGACACGATAATTTACTGACCGCCACAATAGGGGGAATATTGCTGAGTGAGGCGTTAAACAACCAACCAACCAACCAACCAACTTGAGGTACTATTTCTACCTTCATGCTACTTAGTATGATGATGACAGACCAAGGATCTCGAAAACAAATTGCGATTGGACCCCATGATCCTTTGATGTTAGATAAGGAACTCAGTGTTGCCATGGTTACTGGTTTTCACTATGGATATTTGGGAGATATTGCAATGGAAACCACAGAAATATTTCGTTATTACCTTCCTAAGTAAATAACTGTTTGCTTGTTTTAGATTTATCAGTGGACTTTTCATTCCAAAGATGTATATATGTGACATGTTTGTGTTTAAGATGGGTGAAGGAGATGAAGACAGGCATGATCAGGTACAACCATATTCTGGGCCAGCAGAGATTGCTGGTGGCAGAGGCTGATGCCATGAAGCACATAATGGTCACTCACAGCAAGAACTATGTCAAGCCAACGTTCCTCTTCAGGTCAGTGTGTCCTGAATCCATAATGGTACACGAATACAGTGAGATCCTGAATACCTGGACACATTCTGTTTTTTAAGTAAATCGTCCGGATAACTGAATACCTGGATATCTGGAATTCTGTCTTGCAGACTTTGGTGTTGAAACGGTAGCAACCATACACTTCTGGTGTTAAATCACTCCCCAAATAGCGTGGTCGTTTTGATTTGCTAAATACAATTCACTCAGTGTCAGATAGGCCTGTTAGACACAAGCGTATCTTTGTTTAGCTGAGTATCTTTGTTTAAACACAACTAGCTTTGTTATCTTTGTTTAGACACAACTAAGCGTATCTTTGTTTAAACACAACTAGCGTATCTTTGTTTAAACACAACTAGCGTATCTTTGTTTAGACACAACTAGCGTATCTTTGTTCAGACACAACAAGCGTATCTTTGTTTAGACACAACTAGCGTATCTTTGTTTAGACACAACTAGCGTATCTTTGTTTAGACACAACTAGCGTATCTTTGTTTAGACACAACTAGCGTATCTTTGTTTAAACACAACTAGCATATCTTTGTTTAAACACAACTAGCATATCTTTGTTTAGACACAACAAGCGTATCTTTGTTTAAACACAACTAGTGTATCTTTGTTTAGACACAACTAGCGTATCTTTGTTTAGACACAACTAGCGTATCTTTGTTTAGACACAACTAGCGTATCTTTGTTTAGACACAACTAGCGTATGTTTGTTTAGACACAACTAGCGTATCTTTGTTTAAACACAACTAGCGTATCTTTGTTTAAACACAACTAGCATATCTTTGTTTAGACACAACAAGCGTATCTTTGTTTAAACACAACTAGTGTATCTTTGTTTAGACACAACTAGCGTATCTTTGTTTAAACACAACTAGCGTATCTTTGTTTAGACACAACTAGCGTATCTTAGTTTAGACACAACTGGCGTATATTTGTTTAGGCACAACTAGCGTTTCTTTGTTTAAACACAACTAGTGTATCTTTGTTTAGACACAACTAGCGTATCTTTGTTTAGACACAACTAGCGTATCTTTGTTTAGACACAACTAGCGTATCTTTGTTTAGACACAACTAGCGTATCTTTGTTTAAACACAACTAGCGTATCTTTGTTTAAACACAACTAGCATATCTTTGTTTAGACACAACAATTGTATCTTTGTTTAAACACAACTAGTGTATCTTTGTTTAGACACAACTAGCGTATCTTTGTTTAAACACAACTAGCGTATCTTTGTTTAGACACAACTAGTATCTTTGTTTAGACACAACTAAGCGTAGCTTTGTTTAGACACAACTAAGCATTATCTTTGTTTAAACACAACTAGCGTATCTTTGTTTAGACACAACTAGCGTATATTTGTTTAGACACAACTAGTGTATCTTTGTTTAGACACAACTAGCGTATCTTTGTTTAGATACAACTAGCGTATCTTTGTTTAGACACAAGTAGCGTATCTTTGTTTAGACACAACTAGCGTATCTTTGTTTAGACACAACTAGTGTATCTTTGTTTAGACACAACTAGCGTATCTTTGTTTAGACACAACTAGCGTATCTTTGTATCTTTGTTTAGACACAACTAGCGTATCTTTGTTTAGACACAACTAGCATATCTTTGTTTAGACACATCTAGCGTATCTTTGTTTAGACACAACTAGCGTATTTTGTTTAGACACGACTAGCGTATCTTTGTTTAGACACAACTAGCGTATCTTTGTTTAAACACAACTAAGCGTATCTTTGTTTAGGACACAACTAAGCTTATCTTTGTTTAGACACAACTAAGCAGTATCTTTGTTTAAACACAACTAAGCGTATCTTTGTTTAGACACAACTAGCGACTATCTTTGTTTAGACACAAGTAAGCGTATCTTTGTTTAGACATAAGTAAGCGTATCTTTTGTTTAGACACAACTAAGCGTATCTTTGTTTAGACACAACTAAGCATTTATCTTTGTTTAGACACAACTAAGCGTATCTTTGTATCTTTGTTTAGACACAACTAAGCTTATTATCTTTGTTTTAGACACAACTAGCATATCTTTGTTTAGACACATCTAAGCGTATCTTTGTTTAGACACAACTAGCATATTTTGTTTAGACACAACTGGCGTATCTTTGTTTAGATACAACCAGCGATCTTTTGTTTAAACACAACGTATCTTTGTTTAAACACAACTAAGCGTATCTTTGTTTAGACACAACTAAGCGTATCTTTGTTTAGACACAACTAGCGATCTTTGTTTAGACACAACTATCTAGTATCTTTGTTTAGACACAACTAGCGTATCTTTGTTTAGACACAACTAGCGTATCTTTGTTTAGACACAACTAGCGTATCTTTGTTTAGACACATAACTAGCGTATCTTTGTTTAGACAACAACTAGCGTATCTTTGTTTAGACACAACTAGCGTATCTTTGTTTAGACACAACTAGCGTATCTTTGTTTAAACACAACTAGCATATCTTTGTTTAGACACAACTAGCGTATCTTTGTTTAAACACAACTAGTGTATCTTTGTTTAGACACATCTAGCGTATCTTTGTTTAGACACAACTAGCGTATCTTTGTTTGTCTTGCAGGCTGTTCACAAGAGTCACAGGTGATGGTTTGATCAGCTTGAATGGTGAACAGCATCTGACTCAGAGAAAACTTTGCCTTGGAGCATTCAAGAGTTCATTTCTAAAAAGTGAGTACAGAGGACATTGTGTCAGATAGACTACATCACAGACAATGCAGACTCAGCTGGAAAGGTAGCTATCAGACTGAGTGGAGCAAATGGGATTTATATGCTGATATTGGCAATATGTCAGCAAGATCACTCTGGCCTCACTTAACTTAGCCAGAGATGACAAAGCAGTACTTTCACAGATTTATCTAATCTCTTCAATGGGCCATTGTTTAACGAAAATTGTTTAATTTTCTCAGATATTTTAGAGAAGTGTTGCTTGATAAAACTAGACAAATCCTTTTCCATAATCGTAAGAAATATCTGCTAAATGTACACTTCAATGTACTGTTTCAACTATACTCAACTAAATTATAAACTTGACATTTGTTAAATTGAATATCACAATGGAAGAAGAGAAGTCAGTAATGAGTGTGACATCGAAGGCAGGCAGTGACAGCAACACATCTCCTCATGGACAGGAGAGCCTGTTGGCAGACACTACCAGGAAGTTGTCACCATGTTGTAGTGAAGTCCTCCCACCGTCTGAGGGTTTGTAAACATTGTTGCTGTTTCAGACATGATTCCGGCCATACAGAAACATGGCGAGGAGCTGGTGGACTTCTGGGCCCAGAAGTTGACGGAAAACGAAGATACAGATCTGGATGTTGGTGATGACATGAGTAGAATGGTGAGTCCTGGATGTTGGGGATGACATGAGTAGAATGGTGAGTCCTGGATGTTGGGGATGACATGAGTAGAATGGTGAGTCCTGGATGTTGGGGATGACATGAGTAGAATGGTGAGTCCTGGATGTTGGGGATGACATGAGTAGAATGGTGAGTCCTGGATGTTGGGGATGACATGAGTAGAATGGTGAGTCCTGGATGTTGGGGATGACATGAGTAGAATGGTGAGTCCTGGATGTTGGGGATGACATGAGTAGAATGGTGAGTCCTGGATGTTGGGATGACATGAGTAGAATGGTGAGTCCTGGACATTGGGTTGACATGAGTAGAATGGTGAGTCCTGGATGTTGGGGATGACATGAGTAGAATGGTGAGTCCTGGACATTGGGTTGACATGAGTAGAATGGTGAGTCCCGGACATTGGAGATGATGTGAGTAGAATGGTGAGTCCTGGACATTGGGTTGACATGAGTAGAATGGTGAGTCCTGGATGTTGGGGATGACATGAGTAGAATGGTGAGTTCTGGATGTTTGGTTGACATGAGTACAATGGTGAGTCCTGGACATTGGGTTGACATGAGTAGAATGGTGAGTCCTGGATGTTGGGTTGACATGAGTAGAATGGTGAGTCCTGGACATTGGGTTGACATGAGTAGAATGGTGAGTCCTGGACATTGGAGATGACGTGAGTAGAATGGTGAGTCCTGGACATTGGGTTGACATGAATAGAATGGTGAGTCCTGGATGTTGGGTTGACATGAGTAGAATGGTGAGTCCTGGATGTAGGGGATGACATGAGTAGAATGGTGAGTCCTGGACATTGGGTTGACATGAGTAGAATGGTGAGTCCTGGACATTGGGTTGACATGAGTAGAATGGTGAGTCCTGGACATTGGGTTGACATGAGTAGAATGGTGAGTCCTGGATGTAGGGGATGACATGAGTAGAATGGTGATTCCCGGACATTGGAGATGACGTGAGTAGAATGGTGAGTCCTGGACATTGGGTTGACATGAGTAGAATGGTGAGTCCTGGACATCGGGTTGACATGAGTACAATGGGGAGTTCTGGATGTTGGGGATAACATGAGTAGAATGGTGAGTCCTGGATGTTGGGGATGACATGAGTAGAATGGTGAGTCCTGGATGTTGGGGATGACATGAGTAGAATGGTGAGTCCTGGATGTTGGGGTTGACATGAGTAGAATGGTGAGTCCTGGACATTGGGTTGACATGAGTAGAATGGTGAGTCCTGGACATTGGGTTGACATGAGTAGAATGGTGAGTCCTGGACATCGGGTTGACATGAGTACAATGGTGAGTCCTTGATGTTGGGTTGACATGAGTAGAATGGTGAGTCCTGGACATTGAAGCACAGTTCAGCACAACAAAAATATCTAAATATTGAAGCACAGCTCAGTAGAACAACAGTATCTAAATAACGAAGTACAGTTCACTTGATCACAAGCATCTAAAAATAGAAGCACAGTTCAGTATTTGAGAAGAGAACATTGAAGCACAGTTAAGTAGAAAAGCAGGTTAGTTTCAGTTGAACATTTGTGTGATACATTGTATCTTTAGAGCTCCTGCATCCAGATGGCTGCAGACACTAGCATGACACGGAAACAAATATTATAACAAGTTTGTTGTTGACAGACAATGGACATCATCTCAGAGTGCGGGTTTGGATACAACACTGAGGCACTTCATAAACCAGAGCAGAAGGGATGCCGGGCCTTTACAGACCTGTTATATGGCTTCAAACCCAAGTGAGTGTAGATCAGGATGGCCTCTGTAGTGCATAGAGTGCCTGACTGGAGAGTGGAATGTTGGGGATTCAGTACCCTAACTGTCTCTGTCATGTAGTGCATAGAGTGCCTGACTGGAGTGTGGAATGTTGGGGATTCAGTACCCTAACTGTCTCTGTCATGTAGTGCATAGAGTGCCTGACTGGAGAGTGGAATGTTGGTGATTCAGTACCCTAACTGTCTCTGTCATGTAGTGCATAGAGTGTCTGATGGAGAGTGGAATGTTGGTGATTCAGTACCCTAACTGCCTCTGTCATGTAGTGCATAGAGTGCCTGACTGGAGTGTGGAATGTTGGGGATTCAGTACCCTAACTGTCTCTGTCATGTAGTGCATAGAGTGCCTGACTGGAGTGTGGAATGTTGGGGATTCAGTACCCTAACTGTCTCTGTCATGTAGTGCATAGAGTGCCTGACTGGAGAGTGGAATGTTGGTGATTCAGTACCCTAACTGCCTCTGTCATGTAGTGCATAGAGTGCCTGACTGGAGAGTGGAATGTTGGGGATTCAGTACCCTAACTGTCTCTGTCATGTAGTGCATAGAGTGCCTGACTGGAGAGTGGAATGTTGGTGATTCAGTACCCCTAACTGTCTCTGTCATGTAGTGCATAGAGTGTCTGATGGAGAGTGGAATGTTGGTGATTCAGTACCCTAACTGCTTCTGTCATGTAGTGCATCAGTAACCCTAAGAGTGCCTGACTGGAGTGTGGAATGTTGGGGATTCAGTACCCTAACTGTCTCTGTCATGTAGTGCATAGAGTGCCTGACTGGAGTGTGGAATGTTGGTGATTCAGTACCCTAACTGTCTCTGTCATGTAGTGCATAGAGTGCCTGACTGGAGAGTGGAATGTTGGGGATTCAGTACCCTAACTGTCTCTGTCATGTAGTGCATAGAGTGCCTGACTGGAGAGTGGAATGTTGGGATTCAGTACCCTAACTGCCTCTGTCATGTAGTGCATAGAGTGCCTGACTGGAGAGTGGAATGTTGGGGATTCAGTACCCCTAACTGTCTCTGTGGTCATGTAGTGGACAGAGCGTCTGATGGAGAATGGAATGTTGGGGATTCAGTACCCTAACTGTCTCTGTCATGTAGTGCATAGAGTGCCTGACTGGAGAGTGGAATGTTGGGATTCGAAGTACCCTAACTGTCTCTGTCATGTAGTGCATAGAGTGCCTGACTGGAGAGTGGAATGTTGACTGGAGAGGCATAGGAATGTTGGGGATGTTCAGTACCTAACTGTCTCTGTCATGTAGTGCATAGAGTGCCTGACTGGAGAGTGGAATGTTGGGGATTCAGTACCCTAACTGTCTCTGTCATGTAGTGCATAGAGTGCCTGACTGGACAGTGGAATGTTGGGGATTCAGTACCCTAACTGTCTCTGTGGTCAAGTGGACAGAGCGTCTGATGGAGAATGGAATGTTGGGGATTCAGTACCCTAACTGTCTCTGTCATGTAGTGCATAGAGTGCCTGACTGGAGAGTGGAATGTTGGGGATTCAGTACCCTAACTGTCTCTGTCATGTAGTGCATAGAGTGCCTGACTGGAGAGTAGAATGTTGGGGATTCAGTACCCTAACTGTCTCTGTGGTCAAGTGGACAGAGCGTCTGATGGAGAATGGAATGTTGGGGATTCAGTACCCTGACTGTCTCTGTCATGTAGTGCATAGAGTACCTGACTGGACAGTGGAATGTTGGTGATTCAGTACCCTAACTGTCTCTGTTATGTAGTGCATAGAGTGCCTGACTGGACAGTGGAATGTTGGGGATTCAGTACACTAACTGTCTCTGTGGTCAAGTGGACAGAGCGTCTGATGGAGAATGGAATGTTGGGGATTCAGTACCCTAACTGCCTCTGTCATGTAGTGCATAGAGTGCCTGACTGGAGAGTGGAATGTTGGGGATTCAGTACCCTAACTGTCTCTGTCATGTAGTGCATAGAGTGCCTGACTGGAAAGTGGAATGTTGGGGATTCAGTACCCTAACTGTCTCTGTCATGTAGTGCATAGAGTACCTGACTGGACAGTGGAATGTTGGGGATTCAGTACCCTAACTGTCTCTGTCATGTAGTGCATAGAGTGCCTGACTGGAGAGTGGAATGTTGGGGATTCAGTACCCTAACTGTCTCTGTCATGTAGTGCATAGAGTGCCTGACTGGACAGTGGAATGTTGGGGATTCAGTACCCTAACTGTCTCTGTCATGTAGTGCATAGAGTGCCTGACTGGAGAGTGGGAATGTTGGGATTCAGTACCCTAACTGTCTCTGTCATGTAGTGCATAGAGTACCTGACTGGACAGTGGAATGTTGGGATTCAGTACCCTAACTGTCTCTGTCATGTAGTGCATAGAGTGCCTGACTGAGAAGTGGAATGTTGGGGATTCAGTACCCTAACTGCCTCTGTCATGTAGTGCATAGAGTGCCTGACTGGAGAGTGGAATGTTGGGGATTCAGTACCCTAACTGTCTCTGTCATGTAGTGCATAGAGTGCCTGACTGGAGAGTGGAATGTTGGGGATTCAGTACCCTAACTGCCTCTGTCATGTAGTGCATAGAGTGCCTGACTGGAGAGAAGGAATGTTGGGGATTCAGTACCCTAACTGTCTCTGTCATGTAGTGCATAGAGTGCCTGACTGGAGAGTGGAATGTTGGGGATTCAGTACCCTAACTGTCTCTGTCATGTAGTGCATAGAGTGCCTGACTGGACAGTGGAATGTTGGGGATTCAGTACCCTAACTGTCTCTGTCATGTAGTGCATAGAGTGCCTGACTGGAGAGTGGAATGTTGGGGATTCAGTACCCTAACTGTCTCTGTCATGTAGTGCATAGAGTGCCTGACTGGAGAGTGGAATGTTGGGGATTCAGTACCCTAACTGTCTCTGTCATGTAGTGCATAGAGTGCCTGACTGGAGAGTGGAATGTTGGGGATTCAGTACCCTAACTGTCTCTGTGGTCAAGTGGACAGAGCGTCTGATGGAGAATGGAATGTTGGGGATTCAGTACCCTAACTGTCTCTGTCATGTAGTGCATAGAGTGCCTGACTGGAGAGTGGAATGTTGGGGATTCAGTACCCTAACTGTCTCTGTCATGTAGTGCATAGAGTGCCTGACTGGAGAATGGAATGTTGGGGATTCAGTACCCTAACTGTCTCTGTCATGTAGTGCATAGAGTGCCTGACTGGAGAGTGGAATGTTGGGGATTCAGTACCCTAACTGCCTCTGTCATGTAGTGCATAGAGTGCCTGACTGGACAGTGGAATGTTGGGGATTCAGTACCCTAACTGTCTCTGTCATGTAGTGCATAGAGTGCCTGACTGGAGAGTGGAATGTTGGGGATTCAGTACCCTAACTGTGTCTCTCTGTCATGTAGTGCATAGAGTGCCTGACTGGAGAGTGGAATGTTGGGGATTCAGTACCCTAACTGCTCTCTGTCATGTAGTGCATAGAGTGCCTGACTGAGAGTGGAATGTTGGGGATTCAGTACCCTAACTGCGTCTGTCATGTGGTCAAGTGGACAGAGCGTCTGATGGAGAATGGAATGTTGGGGATTCAGTACCCTAACTGTCTCTGTCATGTAGTGCATAGAGTGCCTGACTGGACAGTGGAATGTTGGGGATTCAGTACCCTAACTGTCTCTGTGGTCAAGTGGACAGAGCGTCTGATGGAGAATGGAATGTTGGGGATTCAGTTCCCTCACTGTCGCTGAAGGGGTCGTTGTCGGCACGGGTACTACAGATATGTACCCCAGGTACGTTTCTGTATACAGAAACGTACCTTGGCCATAATGAGAATACAGAAACGTACCCTAGGACGATTCCATTCCCATTGTGCCGTATTCTTGACCGGAACTGTCATACTGTTGTATTAGATACATTTGATTGCGTTATGTAAATAATGAGAATACACAGTAACAGATATTTCGCTGATGCATATGAATACCACTCGAGTCAGTTGAACGGGAACAACTTACATACGGTTTTGCTTTTGGATTGCGAATATGGACTCCTCCGCCTTTTAGGGTGCGGTAATGCGTTTCTGTATTTGACTTTCTTTAGGGTACATATCTGTATACAGAAAGGTACCTGGGGTACGTATCTGTAGTACCTGTGCCGACAACGACCCCTTCAGCCTAACTGTCTCTGTGGTCAAGTGGACAGAGGGTCTGATGGAGAGTGTGGTCTGTGGTTTGATTCCATGACCACCTCTGTATTTGGGGGGATAGAGGGAGTGTTTGCCTGGAGACTGATGGCTTGTGGTTGCATCTCAGAGGAGTAGCACTATGGAACTACACACACATACTTACAATCACACAGACCTACAAACACAAGGCAGTAGGGTAGCCTAGTGGTTAAAGCGTTTGCTTTTCATGCCGAGGACCTGGGTTCGATTCTCTATTTCAGGTGTCCCCTGTCGTGATAGTGCTGGAATAATGTGCTGTGCCTTGATTGTTAGTGCTATGAGCATACCTAGTGTGGAGTTTGGTGCTATATAAATGGACACATTATTATTATTATTAATATTAATATTGCTGAAAACCTCACTCACTCACTCAAACTAACACACAAACTCACGCACACAAATACTTTCAATATCACACACTCCCATCCCTACACAGACAAACAGATGCACACATGCATGCACACAAAGAGACTTACATAAACACACACTCACACAAACTCTTCTCATGTGCCCACATAGACATACACACACGCGTCACTATATCTGCATGATTGTTGAGCACAACTTTTACCCACATTTCTCTTCGCTGTGAGTAGGACCACAGATGTACTGAAAATAATCAACTCAAACAGACCTGGGTGTTGTCTGTAGTATAAACTATGTGTGTGATTTGTGAACATATGTTATTTGTCACTGTCCATGAATTTTCACTGTGCAGACTTTCTACAATCAAAGATTCGTGAATGTCTGATTTGTGACAGTGAGTGAGTGAGGTTAGTTATACACCACATTCAACAATATTCCAGCTGTATGGTGGTGGTCTGTAAATAATCGGGTCTGGGCCAGACAATCCAGAGATCAACAGCATGAGCATCGATCTATGCAATATTTGGGATACGATGACATATGTCAACCGAGAGCCTGACCATGATGTTAGTTCCCTCTTACGACAAGCATGCGTTACTGAAGATCAATCATAACCCGGTGAGGTGCTGGTGAGGTGAGGTGCTGGTGAGGTGAGGTGCTGGTGAGGTGAGGTGCTGGTGAGGTGCACAGCTTTGCAACCATATTTTTGCGTGCATATTTTCGGTTGAATACGATGTAATACTGTACAACAATAATCCCAAAATACTGCACATCAGGTATTGAAACAAAAAGGCCTTCTGAATACAAGTATAATGAAAAGGCCACTTATATAGCGCTAACTCAACTCTGTGGGGGGCATGCTCTAAGTGCATACAACACAACAGACCTTTTTACCCTGGATAACCCAAGCTGCCTGTAAGATGCTAGAAAGTTAATAGTCATGTGATGTATCCCACCGGGTACCCATTTTCTGTGGGGTGAAGAAATGCAGTTGTTGCAGAGCAGGACTGAAGTCCTAGAAACACTCAGGGTCAAGTTGCCAAACATGGTCACCCATCCAAGGACTTCGCGATCATTATCTACCTTGCTTAACTGTTGTGCAACCTTCGCTCTATGCACAAGAACACACATAGATCATAGATCATACACACATAGATCATCCCTTATTATGAAGATGTTGCAGAACAATAAGAGCCCCAAACAATTCATTATTTGATAATCTTCTATTACTGAACATGATGTACATAGTAAAATATGCCACTATATAATGCCTGCATTAATTTAAATGTTTTCATCTTTTATTTAGTATTATGCGGGTGTTTTTCCCATGGTTAAACAGCCACCTGCCATCTGAAGAAAACAGAAAGTTTGCCAGGAATCTGTCTGTGACGAACAAGATGATCCACGACGTCATTAGCAACAAGCAGAAAGCCTTAGAGGAGTGCACAGGTGATGACAGGTTACATTAGCAACACGCAGAAAGCCTTAGAGGAGTGCACAGTGATGACAGGTTACATTAGCAACAAGCAGAAAGCTTTAGAGGAGTGCACAGTGATGACAGGTTACATTAGCAACAAGCAGAAAGCCTTAGAGGAGTGCACAGATGATGACAGGTTACATTAGCAACAAGCAGAAAGCTTTAGAGGAGTGCACAGTGATGACAGGTTACATTAGCAACAAGCAGAAAGCCTTAGAAGAGTGCACAGTGATGACAGGTTACATTAGCAACAAGCAGAAAGCCTTAGAGGAGTGCACAGTGATGACAGGTTACATTAGCAACAAGCAGAAAGCTTTAGAGAGGTGCACAGGTGATGACAGGTTACATTAGCAACGCATGAAAGCCTTAGAGGGAGTGCACAGTGATGACAGGTTACATTAGCAACAAGCAGAAAGTCCCAGAGAGGTGCACAGTGATGACAGGTTACATTAGCAACAAGCAGAAAGCCTTAAGGAGTGCACAGTGATGACAGGTTACATTAGCAACAAGCAGAAAGCTTTAGAGGAGGGCACAGGTGATGACAGGTTACATTAGCAACAAGCAGAAAGCCTTAGAGGAGTGAACAGGTGATGACAGGTTACATTAGCAACAAGCAGAAAGCTTTAGAGGAGTGCACAGTGATGACAGGTTACATTAACAACAAGCAGAAAGCTTTAGAGGAGTGCACAGGTGATGACAGGTTACATTAGCAACAAGCAGAAAGCCTTAGAGGAGTGCACAGTGATGACAGGTTACATTAGCAACAAGCAGAAAGCTTTAGAGGAGTGCACAGTGATGACAGGTTACATTAGCAACAAGCAGAAAGCCTTAGAGGAGTGCACAGGTGATGACAGGTTACATTAGCAACAAGCAGAAAGCTTTAGAGGAGTGCACAGTGATGACAGGTTACATTAGCAACAAGCAGAAAGCCTTAGAGGAGTGCACAGGTGATAACAAGTTACATTAGCAACAAACAGAAAGCTTTAGAGGAGTGCACAGTGATGACAGGTTACATTAGCAACAAGCAGAAAGCTTTAGAGGAGTGCACAGTGATGACAGGTTACATTAGCAACAAGCAGAAAGCTTTAGAGGAGTGCACAGTGATGACAGGTTACATTAGCAACAAGCAGAAAGCTTTAGAGGAGTGCACAGTGATGACAGGTTACATTAGCAACAAGCAGAAAGCTTTAGAGGAGTGCACAGTGATGACAGGTTACATTAGCAACAAGCAGAAAGCTTTAGGAGGTGCACAGTGATGACAGGTTACATTAGCAACAAAGCTTGAAGCTTTAGAGGAGTGCTGAGATGATGACAGGTTACATTAGCAACAAACAGAAAGCCTTAGAGGGTGCACAGTGATGACAGGTTACACGTAGCAACGCGCAGAAAGCCTTAGAGGAGGTGCACAGTGATGACGGGTTACGGTGGCAACAAGCAGAAAGCCTTAGGAAGTGCACAGTGATGACAGGTTACATTAGCAACAAGCAGAAAGCCTTAAGAGGCGTGCACAGTGATGACAGGTTACATTAGCAGCAAGCAGAAAGCCTTAGAGGAGTGCACAGTGATGACGGGTTACATTAGCAACAAACAGAAAGCCTTGAGAGGGTGCACAGGTGATGACAGGTTACATTGGCAACAAGCAGAAGCTTTAGAGGTGCACAGTGATGACAGGTTACATTAACAGCAACAAGCAGAAAGCCCAGCAGAGGTGCACAGGTGATAACAAGTTACATTAGCAACAAACAGAAAGCTTTAGAGGAGTGCAGTGATGACGGGTTACATTGGCAACAAGCAGAAAGCTTTAGAGGTGCACAGTGATGACAGGTTACTTTAGCAACAAAGCAGAAAGCTTTAGAGGTGCACAGGTGATGACAGGTTACATTAGCAACAAACAGAAAGCTTTAGAGGAGTGCACAGTGATGACAAGGTTACATTAGCAACAAGCAGAAAGCTTTCAGGAGAGGTGCACAGTGATGACAGGTTACATTAGCAACAAAGCAGAAAGCTTTAGAGAGGTGCACAGTGATGACAGGTTACATTAGCAACAAGCAGAAAGCTTTAGAGGAGTGCACAGTGATGACGGGTTACAGTAGCAACAAACAGAAAGCCTTAGAGAGTGCACAGATGATGACAGGTTACATTAACAACAAGCAGAAAGCTTTAGAGGCGTGCACAGTGATGACGGGTTACATTAACAACAAGCAGAAAGCCTTAGAAGAGTGCACAGTGATGACAGGTTACATTAGCAACAAACGAAAGCCTTAGAGGAGTGCACAGTGATGACAGGTTACATTAGCAACAAACAGAAAGCTTTTAGAGGTGCACAGGTGATGACAGGTTACATTAGCAACCGCGCCCAGAAAGCCTTAGAGGTGCACAGTGATGACAGGTTACATTAGCAACAAACAGAAAGCCTTAGAGGAGTGCACAGTGATGACAGGTTACATTAGCAACAAGCAGAAAGCCTTGAAGGCGTGCACAGTGATGAGGTTACATTAGCAACAAACAGAAAGCTTTAGAGGAGGCACAAGGTGATGACAGGTTACATTAGCAACAAGCAGAAAGCCTTAGAGAATTGAACAGGTGATGACAGGTTACATTAGCAACAAGCAGAAAGCTTTAGAGGGTGCACAGTGATGACAGGTTACATTAACAACAAGCAGAAGCTTTAGAGTGTACAGGTGATGACAGGTTACATTAGCAACAAGCAGAAAGCCTTAGAGGAGTGCACAGTGATGACAGGTTACATTAGCAACAAGCAGAAAGCTTTAGAGGTGCACAGTGATGACAGGTTACATTAGCAACAAGCAAGAAAGCTTTAGAGGGTGCACAGTGATGACAGGTTACATTAGCAACAAGCAGAAAGCTTTAGAGGTGCACAGATGATGACGGGTTACATTAAGCAACAAACAGAAAGCCTTAGAGGGTGCACGTGATGACAGGTTACATTAACAACGCAGAAGCCTTAGAGGGAGTGCACAGTGATGACAGGTTACATTAGCAACAAGCAGAAGCAGCAGAAGCGTGCACAGTGATGACAGGTTACATTGGCAACAAACAGAAAGCCAGCAGAAGTGCACGGTGATGACAGGTTACATTGGCAGCAAGCAGAAAGCCTTAGAGGTGCACGAGTGATGACAGGTTACATCATAGCAACAAAAGCAGAAAGCCTTAGAGGAGTGCACAGGTGATGACAGGTTACATTAGCAACAAGCAGAAAGCTTTAGAGGAGTGCACAGTGATGACAGGTTACGTGTAACAAGCAGAAAGCCTTAGAGGTGCACAGGTGATAACAAAGTTACATTAACAACAAACAGAAGCTTTGAGAGAGGTGCAGGTGATGACAGGTTACATTAGCAACAAACAGAAAGCTTTAGAGGAGTGCACACAGTGATGACAGGTTACACAGCAACAAGCAGAAAGCTTTAGAGGAGATGCTGGTGATGACGGGTTACGTGGCAACAAGCAGAAAGCTTTAGAGGTGCACAGTGATGACGGGTTACGTTGCTTAACAAGCAGAAAGCTTTAGAGGTGCACAGTGATGACAGGTTACATTAGCAACAAAAGCAGAAGCTTTAGAGAGTGCACGAGTGATGACAGGTTACATTAGCAACAAAACTTAGAAAGCTTTAGAGAGTGCACAGTGATGACAGGGTACGCAACAAGCAGCAAAGCTTTAGAGGAGGTGCTGAGGTGATTGACGGGTTACGTGTAGCGACAAGCAGAAAGCTTTAGAGGTGCTGGATGATGACGGGTTACATTGTGTCAACAAGCAACGAAAGCTTTAGAGGAGTGCACAGGTGATGACGGGTTACGTTAATAATACGCCAGAAAGCCTTAGAGGAGTGCACAGTGATGACAGGTTACATTTGCAACAATCTATGAGAAAGCCTTAGAGGAGTGCACAAGTGATGACGGGTTACATTAGCAACAAGCAGAAAGCTTTAGAGGTGCACAGTGATGACAGGTTACATTATATAACAAAGCAGAAAGCCTTAGAAGGTGCACAGATGATGACGGGTTACATTAACCAACAAGCAGAAACCTTAGAAGTGCACACGAGTGATGACAGGTTACATTAGCAACAAACGAAAGCCTTAGAAAGAGTGCACAGTGATGACAGGTTACAGTAGCAACGAAGCAGAAAGCCAGGGTGCACGGTGATGACAGGTTACATTGGCAACAAAACGAAGCTTTGAGGAGTGCACTGGTGATGACAGGTTACGGTTAACAAGCAGAAAGCCAGAAGGTGCACAGTGATGACAGGTTACATTAACAACAAAAGCAGAAAGCCTTAGAGAGTGCACGAGTGATGACGGGTTACATTAGCAACAAGCAGAAAGCCTTAGAAGTGCACAGTGATGACAGGTTACATTAGCAACAAACAGAAAGCACAGAGGAGGGCACAGGTGATGACGGGTTACATTAGCAGCAAGCAGAAGCCTTAGAGGGTGAACGAGGTGATGACGGGTTACGTTGGCAACAAAGCAGAAGCTTTAGAGGTGCGCAGTGATGACGGGTTACATTAACAACAAACGAGAAGCTTTAGAGAGTGCTGGGTGATGACGGGTTACATTAGCACTCGCAAGCAGAAAGCCTTAGAGGAGTGCACAGGTGATGACAGGTTACATTAGCAACAAGCAGAAAGCTTTAGAGGGTGCACAGTGATGACAGGTTACATTAGCAACAAACGAAAGCCTTAGAGGGGTGCACGGTGATGACAGGTTACATTGGCAACAGAAGCAGAAAGCTTTAGAGGGTGCACAGTGATGACAGGTTACATTAGCAACAACCGCAGAAAAGCCTTAGAGGAGTGCGCAGGTGATAACAAGTTACGTGGCAACAAACAGAAAGCTTTGAGGAGTGCACAGTGATGACAGGTTACATTAGCAACAAGCAGAAAGCTTTAGGAGTGCACAGTGGTGACAGGTTACATTAGCAACAAGCAGAAAGCTTTAGAGGAGTGCACAGTGATGACAGGTTACATTAGCAACAAAGCAGAAAGCTTTAGAGGAGTGCACTGGTGATGACAAGGTTACATTAGCAACAGAAGCAGAAAGCTTTAGAGGGTGCACAGGTGATGACAGGTTACATTAGCAACGAAGCAGAAAGCTTTAGAGGTGCACAGTGATGACGGGTTACATTGCAACAAGCAGAAAGCTTTAGAGAGTGCACAGATGATGACAGGTTACATTGCAACAGACGAAAGCCGCTAGAAGAGTACAGTGATGACAGGTTACGTTAACACATAGAAAGCAGAGAGGTGCACAGTGATGACAGGGTTACATTAGCAACAAGCAGAAAGCTTAGAGGCGTGCGAGTGATGGGTTACGTGGCAACAAACAAGCCTTAGAGGCGTGCACAGTGATGACAGGTTACATTGGCAACAAGCAGAAAGCCTTAGAGGAGTGCACAGTGATGACAGGTTACGTTAACAAACAGAGAAGCCTTAGAGGAGTGCACAGGTGATGACAGGTTACATTAGCAACAAGCAGAAAGCTTTAGAGGAGTGCACAGTGATGACAGGTTACATTAGCAACAAACAGAAAGCCAACAAGAGGTGCACGGGTGATAACAAGTTACGTGAGCAACAGAAGAAAGCTTTAGAGGTGCACCAGTGATGACAGGTTACGTAGCAACAAGCAGAAAGCTTTGAAGTGCACAGTGATGACAGGTTGCGCTGGCTAACAAACAGAAAGCTTTAGGAGTGCACAGGTGATGACGGGTTACAGTATGGCAAGCAGAAAGCTTTAGAGGTGCACAGTGATGACGGGTTACATTAGCAACAAGCAGAAAGCTTTAGAGGTGCACAGTGATGACAGGTTACATTTAGCAACAAGCAGAAAGCTTTTAGAGGAGTGCACAGTGATGAGGTTACGTGGCAACAAGCAGAAAGCTTTAGAGGTGCACAGTGATGACAGGGTACATTAGCAACAAGCAGAAAGCTTTAGAGGAGTGCACAGTGATGACAGGTTACGTAGCAACAAGCAGAAAGCTTTAGAGAGGTGCACAGATGATGACAGGTTACATTGGCAACAAGCAGAAAGCCTTAGAGGTGCACGGTGATGACAGGTTACATTAGCAACAAGCAGAAAGCCTTGAAGAGGTGCACAGTGATGACAGGTTACATTAGCAACGCAGAAAGCCTTAGAGGAGTGCACAGTGATGACAGGTTACATTAGCAACAAGCAGAAAGCCCAGCAGGAGTGCACAGTGATGACAGGTTACATTAGCAACAAACAGAAAGCCTTAGAGGTGCACAGTGATGACAGGTTACGTAGCAACAAGCAGAAAGCCTTAGAGGCGTGCACAGTGATGACAGGTTACATTAGCAACAAGCAGAAAGCCTTAGAAGTGCACAGTGATGACAGGTTACATTGGCAACAAGCAGAAAGCCTTAGAGTGCGTGCACAGTGATGACAGGTTATATTAGCTGGAGCATCAGATGTCTGGCACCTTGGTATAGTCTGTTTAGCTCAAAAGCGAACCGATGGTGCAATCTAACTAGAAAACTACTTAAAATATAATACTTAATGAAATGCTGATCATAATTGCGATAGCGATAGTCAATGATGGCAGTCTGTAAATAGTCAAGCCTGGACCAGACAATCCAGTGATTGTATAGTATGTTGGGATAAAAGATGACAAACATCAACTAAGTCACCAAGCCTGACCTACCAAACCTGTTTATCACCTCTTATGACAAACCTGGATTGCTGAAGATCAGAATACAGAGGACTAGATCTGATGTCCAATATCTAGGACATATCATCGACATCAGGTTATTGTTGATATTTGAGAAACATAATGCCGCACAATCAGTAAGACGACAAAGTGATCTGTCAGTTGCCATGAAGCAGTCAGACTATGACAAACTTGTTGACTACAATACAAAGAAGAAATATCACCCTGGTGTTCAGACAATCAAAACAGACAATAATTCAAGACATTCCAGGTCAATGGTTTAGACCTTTTTTATGATGTTTTTGGGATGATATTTTGTGGAGGAAAGGGTGAGAAATAAGGGTGGAGGTGTGGGCGGGGGAATTTAATTTAGGTGTAAACTAGATAATCTAGATTACATTTCCTTGAAGGTGAGTGTGAGTTTAGTTTTATGCCGCTTTTGGCAATATTCCAGCAATATCACAGTAGGGGCCTTCAGAAATGGGCTTCACACATTGTACCCATTCAAACCCGGTCTTTGGCATAACGAGTGAATGCTTTAACCACTGGGCTACGCAACTGCCCCTTTTTCTGGAAAGAAGCAACAACCTATAGTTACATGATTCCAGCAGAAGAATTTACCAGAAGAAAGTCCTCTGTTACACGCACAGGATTCACCAAAAAGGTCCATGATCTATGTTGTAGTGCATGAAATTAACAGATGACATCCTGACATTGTCAGCTTGCAAGCAAGGTTAATCTCTTGGTCATGTTGACAGGCTGTCAGACCTCGGACAAAAATCCCGTCAGAACTTTCTTGTCCTGGAAATATATACCTATATCCAATGATGAACCTGTCATTAGGGAAATATCTACTTAGATCCAATGATGAACCTGTCATTGGGGAAATATCTACTTAGATCCAATGATGAACCTGTCATTAGGGAGATATCTACTTAGATCCAATGATGAACCTGTCATTAGGGAGATATCTACTTAGATCAATGATGAACCTGTCATTGGGAAATATCTACTTAGATCCAATTATGAATCGTCATGAGGGAAATATCTACTTAGATCCAATGATGAACCTGTCATTAGGAAATATCTACTTAGATCCAATGATGAACCTGTCATTAGGGAGATATCTACTTAGATCCAATGATGAACCTGTCATTAGGGAAATATCTACTTAGATCCAATGATGAACCTGTCATTAGGGAGATATCTACTTAGATCCAATGATGAACCTGTCATTAGGGAGATATCTACTTTAGATCAATGATGAACCTGTCATTGGGGAAATATCTACTTAGATCCAATGATGTACCTGTCATTAGGGAAATATCTACTTAGATCCAATGATGTACCTGTCATTAGGGAGATATCTACTTAGATCCAATGATGAACCTGTCATTAGGGAGATATCTACTTAGATCCAATTATGAATGTGTCATTGGGGAAATATCTACTTAGATCCAATGATGAACCTGTCATTAGAGACCTCAGACACAAATCCCATCAGAACTTTCTTGTCCTGCTGCATCAACTTTGGACGTTCTCCGCACCATACTTGTGCTGACAGTTTATGAAAGTGGTAAACAAATGAGGACCTGTGCCAACTTGGCCCCGTCATAGATTACGCCGTCATGTCATGATGTGACTGAAGTACTGATCAGACCAGTGTGAAATGACCCATGTGATTTTTATCATTACAGATGAGAGTAAACTCTCGGACCTTCTTAGCATGCTGCTGCTGGCACGGGATACAGAGTCAGGGGAAGGGTTGTCACGGCAACAGCTGAGAGATCATGTGATGACCTTCATGTTAGCAAGGTCATGAGGTGAGATGGTCAGAGAGTGCTGAACTGTAGGGGAGTTGGGGTAGCCCAGTCAGGTCATGAGGTGAGATGGTCAGAGAGTGCTGTACTGTAGGGGAGTTGGGGTAGCCCAGTGGTTAAAGCATCCACATGTCCTGCTGAAGTCACAGTTTGATTCCCCACATGGGTGCAATGAAGTGACACCCATTACTGGTGTCCTTGTGTCCCAAACCAGGATACAAACAACATGGAACAAATCTACAAAGTTAACTGTGTAAGCAAAATCAGGGTGGCAACAATTCAGGTAAGGAGGATGGTATACGAAGTGAAAACTGTGATCATTAGTTAAGTGTTATAGCCGACAGTTATGCTGAAATTGGGAAAATCATACAAGGGATGGATTGAGTGACAAATTCAAATTTACACCGTATTATTTATGTATTTCTTGTCACTTTTTTAACCAGACGACAGCAACTTCAATGACATGGTGCCTCCTGAAACTGTCTCAATGTGCCGAGATTCAGAAACGGCTTTGTGATGAAGTCACTGCAATCTTGCCCCCAAAAGGTCAACCAATCACCATAGAACACCTGGAGAAGATGCCATATTTGGCGTGTGTTGTCAAGGAAACGTTGCGGTGAGTAGCAGTGATGGTACTAATGCCTGATGATTGACCCACAGAATTAGTTCTTAGAACCCTATGATTCTTAAAGTGAGCTACAGTGTGTCCTGGGGGCATGGGGGTCATGTCTATGTGGATAGAGAGATACCTGGACTCCCTCTGTGGTCTAGTGGATTGAGTGTCAACACAAAGAAGCGTGAAAATGGACGGTTTGATTCCCTGTCTCTTTTAGTGGGTAGATGCCATGATACACTGGGTTGTTTAGATCAGATGGCTTGTGGTTTCACTAAATTGGTAAATGTCACAAACCTGCACCTGCACCTCCCTCCCATATCAAGCAGCATTAAACCCAAACTGACCGACCAATTCACTCACTCACTCAAACTGATTTCCTTAGCACATGTTTCCATGGCAGGTTGTACCCAGCTGCACCTATGACATTCCGGACTGCTGTAAATGATGATGTCCTGAACGGTTACTTCATCCCCGCTGGCACCATCATCAACATCCAAGTGGGAGCCTTGCACAGGTAAGGGGATCTTCAGGTACTAGCAGGGTGAAGGAGGGAAAGTTCAGGGTCTATGAGATGTAACCAGTGTGAGCTTGGTATGATGCCACTGTTAACAGCATTCCAGTAATATCTTGTAAGGGGTTTATCACAGATAGGGCTATGGTCTGCCAGCACAATAGACTCATCTGACTTTCCTCCTACAATGAGCTCACTTGTTGTGATAGAACTAGATTACTGTTAATAGCCGTCTTAAAACCAACTCACTCGCTCATGCAGGAGAGAAGCTGCAAGTGAAGGAAGTTTCAGATGTTTATTACTCTGCCCTTCCCTCTGAGGGAGTGAGTGAGTTATTATTTAACGTCACATTGGCAATATTCTTCCCTCTGAAGTGAGGTTACTTAAGGTGCATGCTCGCAGTGCAGTTTGTGATAATAACTTGTAGCCTGCAACACAGACGCAACATCAGAATACCCTAATCAAGCCTCAAATGATCAAACACCAGAAATCATTTAAATATCTGGGAAATAGCTGATAGTGAGTGAGTGAGTTAAGTTTTACGCCGCTTTTAGCAATATTTCAGCAATATCACGGTGGGGGAGACAAGAAATGGGCTTCACACATTGTACCCATGTGGGGAATTGAACCCAAGTCTTCGGCGTGACTCGCAAACGCTTTAACCACCAGGCTACCCCACCACCAAATTGCTCAAGTTCATCACCATCAAATCAGATATACATTTCCATTCCCCAGGAACCCGGCCTACTGGACAGATCCCGAAGAGTTCAAACCAGAACGTTTCATGGATGACAGTAAGGTCCATCCGTATTCCTGGCTGCCCTTTGTGGCTGGCCCCAGGATGTGCATTGGCTACAAGTTTGCCCTGATGGAGATGAAGGTAATTCTGGCAATCCTGTTCCGAGAGTTTGACCATAAACTCTCAAACCCAGACCAGATTTACAAGAAGCGACAAAGAATCACTATGAGACCAGATCCTGCACCTAAATTGAAGGCAAAGGTTTTGAACTAGCAAAGTTTTCCACCAGGTCCTGATGGCAAATGTTTTGAACTGTTGAGTGTTCCACAAGGTCCTTTGAAAAGTGTTCCAGTGTTCAAAAAGGTCCTTCAAGGGAGAGATGATGAACTGAAAGAATGTTTCAGTATTCTACAATGTGCATGAAGGCAGGGTGTTCAACTTCAAGGACCTTATTGAACAGTTAAAGTGTTTTACACCTTGAAGGCAAGGGTGTTGATTTATTCTTAAAAGAATTATTATGAATCAGATACAATACTCAGTGCCTTCTTGCCACATTGAAAACTTATAACTTGAGAGAGATACTTACAACACAGTACATATTACCTTGGTATTGTTAGCAAATTCTTAGTAAGCAAGATTAACATACATGACCTTGACACCAAGGGACACAACTCATGTTTACAGACCTCTAGTCTAACATGTTTGCTAATGTTGGAAAGACTTATTGTCATCATCCTTTAAACAAATGGGTAACTCGTTCTAAAGTAGTAGTATTTTAGTGCATTCCATCTGTTGAATACATGTATATTATCTCTGTGTAATTGGGCCCCAGTTCAGTAGCAAGTGTTCCCAAATCTGAATTACAGTAAAATCTTTACTGTGATCACTAATTGTTGGATAGCTGCATGATTACATACAAAGTCATGATAACAAGGTTGTCACTAGCTCACTTCATGATACCCATGAAAATATATATACTTAGATCCAATGATGTACCTGTCATTAGGGAAATATCTATTTAGATCCAATGATGAACCTGTCATTAGGGAAATATCTCCTTAGATCCAATGATGAACCTGTCATTAGGGAAATATCTACTTAGATCCAATGATGTACCTGTCATGAGGGAAATATCTACTTAGATCCAATGATGAACCTGTCATGAGGGAAATATCTACTTAGATCAAATGATGAACCTGTCATTAGGGAAATATCTACTTAGACCCAATGTTGAACCTGTCATTAGGGAAATATCTACTTAGACCCAATGATGAACCTGTCTTTAGGGAAATATCTACTTAGACCCAATGTTGAACCTGTCATTAGGGAGATATCTACTTAGATCCAATGATGAACCTGTCATCAGGGAAATATCTACTTAGATCCAATGATGAACCTGTCATTAGGGAAATATCTACTTAGATCCAATGATGAACCTGTCATTAGGGAGATATCTGCTTAGATCCAATGATGAACCTGTCATCAGGGAAATATCTACTAAGATCCAGGGAAATAACTGCTTCAAGCCCGTTTTCAGGGAAATAATCCCTTATATCATGATGAGCATTGAGCATGAGTACACCTTAGGTGAATATAAAATAGATGGTGAACAATAGCCAGTCATCAGGGAAATGTCTCCTTAGATCCTATGATGAGCATGAACACATCATCAGGTCTACAAGTTGTATGTCCAGGAAACATTGGATCAATGCTGAAACATTCCCACAATCAAACAAGCCATATAACTTGATTAAACATATTTTATACAATTATTGACTTCTAGTGAGGTTGATCCAATGATTTATTGACCTTGGACATGTCATATTCACCGAGGCGAATATCACATGTCCAAGGTTGATAAATCATTGGATCAACCGAAAAGTACTGAATACTTGTTCTTCTGTGACATAGGAGAGACTCAATATAAGCTGGAATAGGCTTGCAGCTTTCAGAGGCAGTATTAGTAAATGAAAGCATTTTCTTTAAAATTCAACTTGTTTATTATCACAATCTTTTAGATATCTTTCAACAGTCAATAACATTTCACCATCTTTAAAACATCACAGTTCAAATATTTCAAGTCTCAATTTCAGCAGTGCGGAGTTCACAGCTGGAATTTCCCAAATCTATTTTTAGCCACAGGAGGTGCTTGGATTGTTATATCAACCTCTCGCAACGTGGCGAGGTTGACATCGCTTAGCGTCACAGCTGTCATGTGACCAAGTGGGCCAATCAGTAGGGCGGAAATATACCCGTCATATAATAATATGAAATATACATCTTGATAAATATACAGAGAAATATAAACATTATTCATGATCTATAGAGCACATATGACAACAAATATAACACAAGCCTAGCCACATCAAGAAATATGTCTGTTTGAAGAGCTAGAACTAATTATCATGTGTTCACTAGTTGATGCACCAATTTACTGTTTTTGTACTTGCTCTTTGATTGCTGCTATGTATCATAGGGTTTCACTACGTTCTTGGGCTAAAGGATCATTCCAAATTAAGAAAGAATGAATAATGATTTTGGTACCAAAAAATGTCAACAAATGTACTCATGCTTTGTGTGTTTAGTTTTCTCTTTTAATGCTTATATAACAAAATTATCTCAATCTCAGGAATGTGATTTGAATTTAATACAAACAATGTTATTATGCAAGATGGTTTGAAATTGCATCTTCTAAAATATATCGATGGATGATGATGATGATGATGATGATGATGATGATGACAATATACAGATTATAATGTACTATGCTGAAAACGATTTTGATATGTGTTCACATACAAGTTAAATGTTCTTTAGTGAAATGACTGTTGACAGTTTTTACAATATTTAAGGAAATCATTGTACCCCATTTAACACATTATATATATAAACTGTATTTGTTATGTTAGTGTCTTTTCGGGTAACATTCTACACATTTCATACTTTTGTAGTTGTTATTGAAGAACATTTAGATGTTTAATTTCAAGTATATTTTTATGTCTATGTGAGTAAAACAATTACATATTCCCAAGACTCTTGTAGTTTGTTTCTGTAAATAACTTTACCATGGCCTGTGTATCAATATACGTTTGTTACATTGGCTAAAGTAGTACAATTCAGCTGTTAGTAATGCTCCTTCTTTACTGACCGCCTCCGTGGTGTAGTGGTTAGAGCTACCGCCCGGAGAGCGGAAGGTCACGGGTTCGATCCCGACCACGTCATACCAAAAGACGTTAAAATATGGTACTTGTTGGTCCCTGCCTGGCTCTCGGCATTATTGGGTACAACAAGGACTGGTCGGCTCGGAGTCAGTATAATGTGTCTGAGTGGGGTATTCATGCTTCACTGCAGCATGGTATCTCAGTGAGCTAGCACTATAAAACCAGCTTAAGTCTGGGCTAGTACAAGCAGCCACCCAGACACATACACACGCATGCACGTCGTCATATGAGCGAAATATTCTCAAGCACGACGTTAAATCCAATTTCACCTCACCTCCTTCTTTACTAATGGTACATTATCTGATGGTCAGTCAGTGCTGCCAGTTCCACCTTGACCATCCAGAGTTCCCTTGTTCCTGCCTAGATGGTCAAAGAGACTGGTGTTTCAGCATTGTCCAGGCCATGGCTGCAAGGCTGATACAGAACAGCCAAAATGACATTGCTCATCCAAATGTTTGTCAAACTAAAACTTGTTAAGCCATTTCTCTTTTCTGTTTAGCCATTCCGTGTACACTTATAAAGGTTTGTTCTTCAGCATCTCTTGCTTGTGTTAAGAGGCAACTTATGGCCTTGCTGAATTGGTTGATGCATGTCAGTGTGTATAGATCAGTGCTCATGATGTCAGTCACTGGATGTTCTGGTTCACATTCAGACTGTCGTCATAAACTTTAATATGGTCCTTTTTATGAACACACATTGTAGTTACTGTAAGGAAAATGTTTAACAGTATGACAGTGATTTTATAGGATGTCCAGACAAATGATATGAAACATCAAGTGAACTTAGCATGACAAATGTTTTTGCATCCCGGGTTCCAATATGTCTGATTCTTGATCAGGAACATACTGGTTCATCATACCATGAGAATTAATGCCATTTTTATGCAGGCCAATCTGATTTTGCTGAGCAATTTGTAACCATGGTGTGGTTGGTTCCCCACTACCAACTAGTGACTAAACGACCCTAAGGTCAATGTAACATCCAACTATTTCTACTCATACTCCTTCTCAGAAGAAGAAGATAAAGCCTGTTCCTTCAGCTGGCAAGATGCTGGCTTCCGTTTGCTGGGATTCCAAATCCTGCTGGTGGACTCCCAAGGAAAGGTCATAGTCAGAATGATGACAAACAGGTGTAGGCACAGGGGCGTGTCACGCTTGGAAACAGCGTTAGAAAGACATATAGGTATATAGACCCTACCCTAGTACTATATAAAAGGAAAGGGATGTACGGAACCACCACCTCCTCAATCAAAGTTAGACTTCACAACGTAAACTATTTTTAAGGCCCCGTCGATGGCCATCTATGGCCGACAAGAGAGTATGATTGCCGATGGTTTTGGAAAAAATATCTGCTTACTGTCGAGGAAATGATTTGTAGATGTTGCAATAAGTTTTTAGACCCGTGGAATGCCGCTGCCGATCGAATCTAGCCCTACATAGGTGCTGTCAACGTGGCTGGAACTAATAAACGAATTTAAAAGGTGAGTTTTCGCTGTCTTGGGTGATCCATGATTTTGGCTTGGAATTGTGGAGGTAGCTGTTTTCGGTGAGTCGTGGCGTATAACTTTTGAAATAATGATCCGATTGTGACTATTTATAGCTCATTTTGTAGGGAAATTATCTCGCTTTCGATCCGTAGGCCTCGACGGGGCCTTAAAGATAGTCAACATGGTGAAATCTAACTTTGATTGAGTAGGGGGTGGTTCCGTCGTTACATCCCTTTCCTTTTATATAGTACTAGGATATGGTCTATATACCTATATGTCTTTCTATCTCTGTTTCTAAGCGTGACACGCCCCTGTGGGTGTAGGTTTATACCACCAAACATGGGTTACAACAATGGAGTAGTATTGCTGTATTGCATGCAAATTTGATTTCCGAAAATGTTATGGGTCGATGCTGAGGATACCAATGGAACTTGTTGCATAAGAAATACATATACGCATTTGCTGTGTACTAAAGTTAAAAACTCTTTATACCTATTTACCTAAGTAACTTTCAGATTTTTCTATCAATTGCAAAGAGGGGTTTGATTTAGTTGATCAAATATATCAAATGTGTGTTTTAAATATCATAGGTCAAAAGACTTAACATGGTTCCATGACATGATTAAATATCCAGGTAAAACACAAATCAAATTGGATCAGTCATCATACCACCCACGCTTAAAAAAATCCGAAAAAGCCTACAGTGTTGGGATACTTTTTTACAATTTGACAAGAACTACCAGGGATATTTTCAAAAAACGGCATCTGTGGGCATCCACCGTTCTTATTGTCACATTGTTTAGGTTGAAGAAATTCTGCCAAGATGGACAGCTGCCCAGTTCCCGAGTGCGTCACGGTGGAGGGAGCAGGGGTTGACCAACTGACGTAATTAGATTGTTGACACGAAAAATAACTTTCTCTAAATCAGTGCCCCTTTAATGGCAAATCTGCTAATCTGCTTAGACAGTTTCGTGACGACATGAAGGCCAAACGTCCATGAAAACTCAGTAAGGTGTGTTGTTCAATCAGTACAATGCACATGTACAGCCCGCAGTGCATGGATGTAGCTTTGATCCCACAGAGCATCCACCGTATTCGGCAGATTTGGTACCAACATATTCACACCACTGTCCAACCTTCAAGAAGAAACTCTCTGGCAAGCTTTAGTAAAATGGTGACGTCACTTCTGACGTGGAAGAATGTTCACACTACAATGGGGAAGACTTCCACGCCAGTTGGAGGGTGGCGGGACAGTGAACACTAATTCTGAACATACTCCACGCCAGTTGGAGGGTGGCGGGACAGTCAACACTAATTCTGAACATACTCCACGCCAGTTGGAGGGTGGCGGGACAGTCAACACTAATTCTGAACATACTCCACGCCAGTTGGAGGGTGGCGGGACAGTCAACACTACTCATACCCACGCCAGTTGGAGGGTGGCGGACAGTGAACACTAATTCTGAACATACTCCACGCCAGTTGGAGGGTGGCGGACAGTCAACACTAATTCTGAACATACTCCACGCCAGTTGGAGGGTGGCGGACAGTCAACACTAATTCTGAACATACTCCACGCCAGTTGGAGGGTGGCGGGACAGTGAACACTAATTCTGAACATACTCCACGCCAGTTGGAGGGTGGCGGGACAGTCAACACTAATTCTGAACATACTCCACGCCAGTTGGAGGGTGGCGGACAGTCAACACTAATTCTGAACATACTCCACGCCAGTTGGAGGGTGGCAGTCAACACTAATTCCTGACAGTGAACACTAATTCTGAACATACTCCACGCCAGTTGGAGGGTGGCGGGACAGTCAACACTAATTCTGAACATACTCCACGCCAGTTGGAGGGTGGCGGACAGTCAACACTAATTCTGAACATACTCCACGCCAGTTGGAGGGTGGCGGGACAGTCAACACTAATTCTGAACATACTCCACGCCAGTTGGAGGGTGGCAGGACAGTCAACACTAATTCTGAACATACTCCACGCCAGTTGGAGGGTGGCGGACAGTCACACTAATTCTGGAACATACCACGCCACGGACAGTAACACACTAATTCTGAACATACTCCACGCCAGTTGGAGAGGTGGCGGGACAGTCAACACTAATTCTGAACATACCCACGCCAGTGAGGGTGGCGGACATACTCCACTAATTCTGAACATACTCCACGCCAGTTGGAGGGTGGCGGAGACACAGTCGGACAGTCAACACTAATTCTGAACATACTCCACGCCAGTTGGAGGGTGGCGGACAGTCAACACTAATTCTGAACATACTCCACTCCAGCCAGTTGGAGGGTGGCGGGACAGTCAACACTAATTCTGAACATACTCCACGCCAGTTGGAGGGTGGCGGGACAGTCAACACTAATTCTGAACATACTCCACGCCAGTTGGAGGGTGGCGGGACAGTCAACACTAATTCTGAACATACTCCACGCCAGTTGGAGGGTGGCGGGACAGTCAACACTAATTCTGAACATACTCCACGCCAGTTGGAGGGTGGCGGGACAGTCAACACTAATTCTGAACATACTCCACCAACATGCACATCGTAGAAGTTCTACTAGAACTATTCAGTCGGAGTGACTGAAATATGATCAAAACGGGTCATGACTCGCAAGCAAACAGAAACACAATTTGGTGCCTCGGGCATAGTAGGCAACAAACCTGTGTGTGTATTGTTGTGATGGTATAACAATATCTGGGCCTTGACGGAAATCTGGATGCTCACCTTTACCGTAATGAAATCATTTAACCTTTAATCATTTAATCAAAATCCCATGGTTTGGCGTTTCAACGCCAGATCACACTTAGCTCATATTGAATATCTTGCTGAATGGTGTAATTTCCTGACTGTTCCCCAACTGAGCAGAGCGAGATGAGATTGTCTGTCGTCTGTAAGTAGCGCCAGAAAATCTTAGCACCGCGAAATCGGCGACTCACTAATTCAGATCTGGAATGATAGCCTCCATCTGACGTCAGGTTGGTTCCAACGGAAAATAGTCCTTGTCTTTCATTTAGGGTCACGGGGTCACGCAATGTCATGGCTTTAACGTTTGTGCAAATTTCACACTGTTACATGATGAAACCTTTTGTTTAATATTTCTTATACATTAGTCAGAAAAGAGTATGGTTTTCAAGATTCATAAACGTTACTCTTTGGGTTGAGTGAAAAGCACCTCACACTAGCCTTCGTTGTAAAGCATTGATTATACAAAATTGACAAAAAATTGTATGCGTGACACTACCATGCTCTTCCTAATGATTATGAGCTTGAATAATTCATCAGCATTCTATACATGTTGTAGCTGGATCTAATGGTCAGACTACAGCTTGTTCAGCTTGACCTGAGCTACTCTACATATGCATGACCCGGGAGGTCAAATGGCACAAACGGCAGGTCGAGTTAACTTCATTAAATAGGGGAGCAGAGAATGTTATTTATGTTGCTGCTCACTGCCTAAAAGCACGAATCGGAAACATTAAACCATCTGTAGCTTCTTGTTGAAAGAAAGTTAGGGCATTGCGGACGATTTCTCGACACTAAGACGTTAAACGGCGACCTTGTCTCGGCTGTTCGGGCATGTTCACAATCAACTGACAAAGGTGCACCCCTTCACAATAATAGACCCAACCAGTTGTGACACGGTCACGCAATGCATTAGTATTCACTTGATCAGGTCAAGCTGAAAAAGCTGTAGATGACTTGTTGATTGCCTAGATGAAAGACTGATTGGTCTAGACACGATAAAACATACAGACCGACTAAATAGTTGCAATATTGTTAAGTGTAGCCCTGAAGGCAAAGATACAGACATAATATTCTGAGTTGTCATTTGGTATGGTAGAGTATCATCAGTATGATATTGTTCTCTTTGTATTGTTTAAAGGAAATAATCAGGTTAGGGAGTAAATACGCTGGTAAATGATTCCACTGGTAAAAAAAGTAATTATATATGAACGGCGTGCAGACTGCCTCCATTAGCTCATTTACAGATGATAAAAACAGCAGCAATCAAACATTGAATTTTTAGTGTTTTATAAAAAAATATATATTGACTTCAAACAATGAATATTAAAAGGGACTGAGTGGAACCTCGGGGTTTACAGGATTCGCCAACAATTCTAGAACTTGTACTTCACATCCGTGATTCATGTAATTAATTTAAACAGATATATTCACATGAAATGCATGACCAATCATGCCCATAAACTTGTTGCTAAATGTTGTATTGATTTGTCACTCATTGCAAGACAAAGGGAAACTTAAATTTCATATTTCAAATATTTCATGACTTCCATCGTATTGGAATACCATAGAAACCGGCTTTTGACGTAAGTAAAGGGATTTGGCGGCAAATGGATCTATATCTGCTCTTGTCCAGCAGCATAGCTCAGAGGAAATGAACTGGTATCACTGCACGTCCGTCAGAAGTCAAATGTCATATAGATAGTTTGTTTTTACAGCCGATCTAATAAATGTATAATAATATGTCATACAAAAAGATAAATTCGATGTTGTGGGTTTCTGGGTTTGACGTGTTTTGTATTCTATCTGTTTTCAAGGATCATATGCTCAATACGATTACTCTCTTGGCGATAATCCACTTATTCAGTAGTACTTCGTATTCTAACTCTCAATATGGGCATTGCTCAATATGATTAGAAGCATAATCCACTTATATGACTAGTAATTTGTTCCAAGAATCTGTATATGGGCATTACTGTAAATGAAAGAAGTTGAGCAAGTTCATTTATATGACTGTAATTTGTTATGCAATGTTAAACAATGTACAAGTAGTGCTGTACTGGGTGTATGTGGCAGATTCTGTCTATATATTTCTAGTGTCCCCCGCCGTGATATTGCTAAAGCGGCGTAAAACCATACTCACTCACACACACTCTATATATATATCAGTGCAGTGATGACAGTTTAGAAATATTGGCTACGTTTAATGCGCATACCGTGTGTCCGTGTACCTAATAGTGTTACGATATGTTGTATCCATATGCAGGGTATGAAACTCCCCAAAAAATCAGCCAGACTACAGGGCTGGTTAGATGTAAAACTTGCCAGCCCTGGCCAAAACTTACCTGCCCACAGAAAATACTAAGATACATCGATATCTAAATTGTAACCCGACCTTCGGGCAGGTGAATTTGAGAATCTAGCAGTCCGTGTTGAAAATAACCCGTCCCGGGAGGTCGGGCAGGCAGGTATTTCGAACGCTGCCATATGATAATCAAGGAAAGATGAATGTGAGTAACTAATATTAGAGCAACGTTATTTTTCTTGGACTCGGACATTTTTGGTTGTCTCAAACATAAATGTGGTTATTTACTACAATGGTATTGCAACGTTTCAATGACAATTGCCAACTAATAATGGCTCAATGTTTCCTTCTGATCCCATTTTAAGCAAACGTTAAAGTGTAAAGAATATTTGTACTGGTTAACCTTTAGTAAACCCCGTTCACGTATGTGAAGTAAGGTTTAGATGCAGCGTAAACTGGTTGGAAATACAAACTGATAAAAATTCTAACATTACTGGCAAACACAGATATTTGGGAACCTATGCTCGTGTGCCCTGTATATACTCACCTACACCATCTCTGTATTCCTTTAAGACCCGTGAAGATCCGGGGTGGAATAGGTCTTCAGCAACCCATGCTTGCCACAAAAGGCGACTATGCTTGTCGTAAGAGGCGACTAACGGGATCGGGTGGTCAGGCTCGCTGAATTGGTTGACACATGTCATCGGTTCCAAATTGCGCAGATCGATGCTCATGCTGTTGATCACTGGATTGTCTGGTCCAGACTCGATTATTTACAGACCGCCGCCATATAGCCGGAATATTGCTGAGTGCGGCGTAAAACTAAACTCACTCACTCACTATATTCCTTTACAAAATTATTAACACCCAAAGGCCATAAGTTTATTATGTTTATCAACTACTAAAACAAAGCTCATTATCAGTGTCGGTAAATATCTGTATTACAGTAAAGAAGAAGCATCACATATTCCATCATTCTTGCTGTCGCCTAGTCTGCCTCAGAGTTCCTGAACCACTTATTTTCCCCACAGCATAGCCCTCCCAGCAATGCTAAAGCCATAAATGAAGCAAGTCTAGATTTCCGCTGGTCTCCTTTGGGCTCCTTTTCAATTTAAATGAGTTTATTTGTTACAATCAAAATTATATAAATTCACAGACTAAGTGATAGTCTAGCTGTTGCCACAAATACGCTGCATATATTTTGTGCACAGGACATGTGGCTTGCATAGTAGCAAATTAGGAAATTGACGCGGAAGTAAAGCTATGATTTTACGGCTACTTTTTACAGTACCAAATGAACAGAAATATCATGTCGAAGTGACATAGTTGAATGACTCATTCTAGAATTACCTCCCCTTACCAAAGCGGAAGTGTCTCCATATTTATAATAATTTTATCGGAATTCGTTCTAATTTGCGTATAGAAATGTTACTATCGTAATTGCGGACTAGTGCACGGTTTCAGAAGATAGTTCTAAGAGGTATGTAGTGTTTATTAGGAGCACATTAGATGTATTACTTAGCGGGAAATGCAGACGAGCTTCGCCTTTGTTAAATAGTTACTATATTTCATATTTTGACACAGGCGTCCTGTCACAGTACATTTGACGTGACTAATTGGACAGTCGTGTTTGATTTGGGTATACTTTATATTTAACTGTACTCAAAGCATTAAAAGTCTGGAAGTCATTTTTAAGCAGAATTGTTATTTTCAAGAAACTATATGCATGGAAGAAATATTCTTATGGTCATGATGATGCTGCTTCTGATTCAGTAAGCAATCATATGCTGTCCCACAGATACTCGTAATCTACTTGGTGTCTGTCCCCAAACGCCTCTTTGTTAGTTAAAGTTTCAGAAGTGATCTTGTAGTCCAAATATACTCGTTCAGTACCCACCCATCGCCAGTCCAAATCATGAGTCAGTCAGTTCCCTCTGTCACACATTACCATGTAGACTGCCCCTAGTACATGTTTATGTGTCGTGTATAGTTGTCACTTAATCATTTTAAAGTATATTTACACAAATAACTGTGATAATAACAATAGCAAATAAGTACTATGATGAAGCCCCGCTATTAACAGTCATTATTTGACTTTATTTTAACATTTTTCAACTATTTATGTCAGGTAATCCCATTTCAGTATGATGCTAATGTACCATTATGTTTATCATCACTATATGAGCGGCACATCGTGCATCAAGCTGTCAAAATAATATCTGACCCTACTCACTACTTAAATTCGGAATACAACCTCCTCCCTTCAGGCTGCCGCTACAAAGTTCCAATTGTGAAAACTAAGAGAGCCCGTACATTCTTTATTCCAAGTAACATATCTCTCTTAAACAAATGTGAATATACCTAAATCAAAGAATTTATGTAAATATGTTTGGTATCTCTCTAATGTGTCAGTAGGTTTGCTGATGTAACACAAATTCCTGAAAAGGCATTAAAGTATTATTCTATTCTATTCTGTTCTGTTCTGTTCTGTTCTGTTCTGTTCTGTTAAGGGGTATCATGTGAAGATTTGGGTGGAATTATTTGAGGAACCCATGCTTGTCTTATTGGAAACTATAGCAGATGAGAACAGTAAGGCTCAAAGACTTGGTTGAATTATGTCATTTCAATATAGCATAGATCAATACTTTCATTAATGTCCAGTGTGCAAAATACCCACTGGCCTGTTAGCCCATGGCTAGAAAAAATCCATTTGGGTTAGTAAATCTCCACAGTCACTGGCCCAAATGTTTAGTGATTTTTCATGGGGTCATTTTGTAAATATATCACTCTCTCCGACTTGTTCAGTTATAATACACTTTTAAATCATGCAAGATTATGGCCTGATATACCGGTATAGTGATAAAAATGTTCATCCTATCAGCAGCTTAATGATGAAACCTGTGTCTACATTCAAATTTCGGACAAGTGAATTATTTTGTGGTCTAGTCACTTTCAGGCATAGCTGGCCCGACTGGCAAGCAAAATTTGGAAACTATTTCGCACACTGAATCTCCATCACAGGATTGTCCAGTCCAGAGTTGAATATTTACAACTTGCCATCGTGTAGATTGATTATTGCTTTGTGTGGTGTAAAACAATAAACAAGCAAACAAAAGTGTCTGAGATTTGTGGGTTTATGTGAAGAAGATTATATATTTTGGATATTTTGCGTATCAGCATGATTATTTTTTAGTTGTATGGTTATGGATGGAGTAGACTGACTTGTCATGTAATAAAGGGGTTTATTTAGGCATGTTCAGATGTGATATTGAGTTATAACTGGCAGTAAATGTCAGTAAACATAGTAGAAATATCCAGATGGAAATTACAAATATTGTACTAATTTGTAGTTTATCATGTCCATGAAGATATTGGGATGAATGGGTAACATAGTGATTAAGTTGTTTTCTTGTCACACCAAGAACCTGATTAAAATCCCCCATGACTACAGTATGTGAAGCCCTTTTTGGGAGTCCCCAGTTGTGAGGTAGGAATAGTGCTAAAAGTAGTGTAATGCCGTATTTGCTCACTCGAAATGTAAGAAATTATATTACACAATTTTCACATATTCCTAGTTTGGAATGCATGATAACTAAATGAATCCATGTCTGTCAGTGTCTGTAATGAAGTGCCTTATTTGAAATAGTACTGTATTGTATCTCAAGATGAAAGACAAGTTTGTAAATGGCTTGTTTCCTGGGTTTGCGTGACATCAGTTCTACTTGAGACAATTCAGTGTGTTCACCCCAACGATTGCTTCCTTCTCTGCTTATCATGCAGTGGAGACAAGTTGTGTTCCATCGACACAATCAAGGAAGTATGTTTTAGGCATGTGTACATGTTTTCAGGCATTGTCAGTGTAGCCATGGTGTTGGGAACTTTTTGTTACGCCCATGAAAAATGTTGTTTGTGAATTCTAGCTTTTCCTTGTATTCATCATGTACATTGACATGTTGCACAAACGTCTAGATAAGCTGGATATTTGTCATGTGCACAAAAACATATTTAAATTTTTTATTATGGCTGGCTAACAAGATCTATAAATGGAAATATTGTCAATGGGTAAAATGATTATCAGTATGAAAGTATCAATGATGAATTTGTTTTACTATTTGTTGCATCATATATGTACATTTCAAATTGTATTGATAAAGCTGATCATGATGATATCACACATAAAGTATGGTGATGACATAACATTTGAATGTATTCAGACAATACACAAAATTAGGTTTTTAATTCATGGGCTACTTTAGAATTATGTTCGGGATGGTATTTTTTAGTAATCCAAGCCTTAGTATGTTGATCTCAGCTTTTTAATTCTCTGATATTTATCAATAATCGATCAATATTCAGGTAACGGTTATCAATCTTTATGATCTATTTTGAAAGCCAGCCCCAAACTTATAGTACACAAAGCTGTACATAATTACCTTATGTGTCCACTTCAACTTGCATAAATGTATTTGTTTACAAAGCTTTATTTACTGATAGAGAGCAGGCATTTCATATACATGAACACTAGCAGAGTGAATTAATGCATAAAAGGGACTATATCTTTAGTATTGTTTATTCATCTCACTTTTGTAGGTTTATGCAACAAGTTAGATACTTCGGACAGCACATGATTGGAAGTTGTGTTACCCGTGGAGATCCGGGTTAGAATTGATCTTCAGTAACCCATGCTTGTCGTAAGAGGCGACTAACGGGATTGGGTGGTCAGGCTCGCTGACTTGATTGACACATGTCATCGTATCCCCATTGTGTAGATAGATGCTCATGTTCTTGATCACTTGATTGTCTGGTCCTAACTCGATTATTTACAGACCGCTGCCAAATAGCTGGAACATTGCTGAGTGTGGCATTATACAAATGTGATCAACCAACCAACCAATAGAACTTAGAAGTCGTGTGAAACAGTATTTTAACAATTGTTGAGAAAAATGTTTATTCAATGCCCTGAAGTAAAACTATGCTGAAAAACCTATCCAGAATAAAGCTATCTTTAATGTCAATGAATTCTTGATACATTATCATGTTAATGGGTCAGGTGGTCAGACATGGTTTCCGTCTCGCTCACGTGCCAGTGCATTGACGGTGTGGATTCTTGTCCAAAATATCAACATTACTGTATGCTAACAGTAGTGTATTACTGTATGCTAACAGTAGTGTATTACTGTATGCTAACAGCAATGTATTGCTGTATGCTAACAGTAGTGTATTACTGTATATGCTAACAGTAGTGTATTACTGTATGCTAACAGTAGTGTATTACTGTATGCTAACAGTAGTGTATTGCTGTATGCTAACAGTAGTGTATTGCTGTATGCTAACAGTAGTGTATTACTGTATATGCTAACAGTAGTGTATTACTGTATGCTAACAGTAGTGTATTGCTGTATGCTAACAGTAGTATATTACTGTACACTAACAGTAGTATATTACTGTACGCTAACAGTAGTGTATTACTGTATGCTAGCAGTAGTATATTACTGTATGCTAACAGTAGTATATTACTGTATGCTAACAGTAGTGTATTACTGTATGCTAACAGCAGTGTATTGCTGTATGCTAACAGTGGTGTATTACTGTATATGCTAACAGTAGTTTATTACTGTATGCTAACAGTAGTGTATTACTGTATGCTAACAGTAGTATATTACTGTACGCTAACAGCAGTGTATTACTGTATGCTCACAGTGGTGTATTACTGTATGCTAACAGTAGTGTATTACTGTATGCTAACAGTAGTGTATTACTGCATGCTAAACAGTAGTGTATTGCTGTATGCTAACAGTGGTGTATTGCTGTATGCTAACAGTAGTGTATTACTGTATGCTAACAGTAGTGTATTACTGTATGCTAACAGAAGTGTATTACTGTATGCTAAACAGTAGTGTATTACTGTATGCTAACAGTAGTATATTACTGTTTGCTAACAGTAGTGTATTACTGTATGCTAACAACAGTGTATTACTGTATGCTAACAGTAGTGTATTACTGTATGCTAACAGTAGTGTATTACTGTATGCTAACAGTAGTGTATTACTGTATGCTAACAGAAGTGTATTACTGTATGCTAACAACAGTGTATTACTGTATGCTAACAGTATTACTGTATGCTACAGTATGCTATGCTAACAGTGTATTACTGTATGCTAACAGCAGTGTATTACTGTATTACTGCTAACAGTAGTGTATTACTGTATGCTAAACAGTAGTATATTACTGTATGCTAACAGTAGTATATTACTGTTTGCTAACAGTAGTGTATTACTGTATGCTAGCAGTAGTGTATTACTGTATGCTAACAACAGTGTATTACTGTATGCTAACAGTAGTGTATTACTGTATGCTAACAACAGTGTATTACTGTATGCTAACAGTAGTGTATTACAGTATGCTAACAGTAGTGTATATGTACATGTACCAGGTGAAAGATTTGGTGTGGCTCTACTGTACTAACACTACCAGTAACAGAAATGTAAATGTCCACATAGCATGTGAAAGATTGAGGTCCAGATTGGTGTGGCCATTAACATGCCATAGCAGGATGTAGATCAAGAGGCTACTTCCTGTTCTGTAAAACCTCACAATATACTGCTTTGGTCTGCTGTAGAAGGAAGGTTTTGGGATTTGATCATTTACAATGATTTATGATTGTATAACATGCTTAAGCTCAAAATCGATATGATATTTTCATGGCTTTAGCAAGGTAAGCCATATTTACCCACTGTGCAATCAGGTATAGCTCTCAGTAATTCCAGTTGTGTTGTCCTGATTAATATTTTATACTGGGTTATGATTTATTGAGGTTTGTTAAACTTTATTAAGCATGTTAAGTATCAACAGTCTAAGATTATCAAGACCCATTAAAATCCGGGTTAGAATTGGCCTTCAGCAAGTAGGGCTTGTCTAAGTTAATGCTCATCACGTACCGCACGTGCATTTGTTTCACTGTTCCATCTACTGCGCTTACCCCCTTGTAATACAAACCAATAATAGTGATTTGAATCTATGATTGTTTGTTAAACAACTTTTATCCTAAGTTGAATAATATTCTGAGATTTAAATGTTCATTTGGCAAGGTAAAATTATGAAGATTCGCAATCTTAATATCACTTTATTTGATTTACTTTTTTGTTTAAAGTGAAATTCATCGGTACGTTTTCACTGCAAACAGACTATAGCCATAAATATGAACGGTCCCTGAGTCAAAGTCAGATTGAAGGCCCCGCCCGTTCGATAAGTATGTTTCCACTTTTCACTAACATGCATTTTTCTGCACTTGCTAAAAATCTTATGCCTGTATTCTTAGGAATGACCAGCGATGACACTCTTTTTAAATCTGTAGTAGGTCACTGTGACCTACTTTCAATGAGTATAAAGCATATGCTGTTGTTTGTTGTTACTTGAATTTCACTATGGACATCATGTTTGGTATATTTGCTGGATAGCCCATTGAAAAGTTGTTGCAATACTTGACGTGGAAATTGGAGGTCATATTCACTATCAATGTCCTGAAGGTCCAACACTCCGATAAATCTTCTGTATCACATTCCAGGCACACCAAGCACAATGTCTGTGGGGGCAGGTGAGAAGATCACCTTGACTGATGCTCTACAGAACGTGGATGTGCTGGACGAGCTCCACCTGCCAGACCAACAGCCATGCATCGAAGCCATGCCGCAGTCTGTACACTACCGTGCAGACTTCGACACCAACTTCGAGGAAAAGAACGCCTACGTTACTGGTGTTGCCAAATACATTGAAGAGGCAACAGTTCATGCTGATCTGGTAAGGGTGTCTTCCTGTGCAGATTCCTGGTTAGAACTGGGCCCCCCTAGCCTGTGCTTGTCATTAGAGACAACTTTGGGGATTGGGTGGTCAGGTTTGGTTACTTAGCGGATTGTGTACCTTTGTGCACCAACTGTGTGGATTGTTGGTCACCATACTGATTGCTGCATTGTCTGTTCCTCTCATGTTTTAGGGGTGGTGGGGGTAGCTTTGTGATTAAAGCGTTCGCTGGTCATGCCGATGGCCCGGGTTCGATTCCCCACATGGGTATAATGTGTGAAGCCCATTTCTGATGTCCTCCGTCGTGATATTGCTGGAATATTGCTAAAAGCGGCATAAACCTAGACTCACTCACTCACTCACTCTTATGTTTAATTCCAGCACCATCATGTCCCGCCCATGTTTTAGGGTAGTACTATTGTGTGCAACCCATGTTTTATTATGGCACTATAATGTACCACCCATGTACTATATGGTGTATAACCAGATGGTGGCCACATAAATACGTGCAAACACCTAGTTGCGGGTACAGCAACGTGCAGTAAACTTGGACAAAGTACTGGATATGTGGGCTATATAAATATCCTGTAATGAATATGAAAAATAAATACTACCCATGTTTTATTGTAACACTGTCATGTACCTACCATGTTTCAGAACAAGCTGCTGGAGGAGGGGCAGGAGTATGCCGCCATGTTGTACACCTGGAGGTGCTGCTCCCGAGCACTGCCACAGGTAACGTCTCCTTCACCATCACTGCAACCAATGTTTCAGAACAAGCTGCTGGAGCTTTATGTTACATGTCACATAAACTACGCAACCACGACAGCTTTTTAACCTGGTCAGAATGGTGCTAATATAAGTTGTTCATTCGTCACGAGGGGGTATGGGTTGATGTACCCTCTAACATAGAGGTTACATCAACCCATGGGCCCAGAGGGACCACTTAACAACATAGTTTTCTTACGGAACACCTCAGTGTTAAGTTTGAACTGTTTGAAGCATGTGTATTGGATCATAATACAGAGAGCCGGAGTTAGGTAACAACCCAAACACTGCTAACACGATACACCAAATGAATGCCCACAGTTTGGCATTCTCAGGGGGTAACATAGAAAATGTTAGTCGCTTGTAAGCGGGTACTTTGATTGGCTCAGCCTATCAGAAAACGACATTTATGTGTGAGGTAAGATAATTGAATTTGTATAATATGGGTAATTGTTTGAGCAGTACAAATGTTGAACATTCGTTTGGTAATCATGGCTTGAACATCTCCACTTCCTCAGGAGATAACATAGGGCTGTTTACTGTAGATTTTATAGATTGAATTTGTAACAGAACTCACAGAATGAGTTTGCAAATAGAGGTTTCAAATCACAACCTCTGACTGGAACGAAATATTCATACTAAACATATGTATAATACAACACTTTTTCTCTCTTATGGTCAGTCAGTACTTTCAAATAATGAATGTTGCCTGTTACGACAGTCACGTTTTGCTAAAGACGAATTCTAAACCTGATCATCACAGGCTACATCTGTGGTACACTCCTAATCTAAAGTTAATATTTTGTGTTGTGTGTGAATCATGTTTGTTGTTATCCAGGTAAAAAGCAATGACCAGCAGAATCGGACACAGATTTACCAGAAGATTGTGGAGGTTCTGGAGCCGCAGGTGTCTAGACTGACTGACTTCATGCACTTCCAGGTATGTAGTTTGTGGTGTTGCTGGTGTGTAGGATATAGAGCCACTGGTGTGTAAACTTCAAAGTATGTAGGATGTGCAGCCACAGGTGTGTAAACTTCAAAGCATGAAGGATGTGGAACCACAGGTGTGTAAACGTCTGAGTATGTACAATGAGGAGCCACAGGTGTATGGACTTCAAAGTATGTAGGATGCAGAGCCACAGGTTTGTAAACAGCTGAGTATGTACAATGAGGAGCCACAGGTGTGTAAACTTCAAAGTATGTAGGATGTGGAACCACAGGTGTGTAAACGTCTGAGTATGTACAATGAGGAGCCACAGGTGTATGGACTTCAAAGTATGTAGGATGCAGAGCCACAGGTTTGTAAACAGCTGAGTATGTACAATGAGGAGACACAGGTGTGTAAACTTCAAAGTATGTGGGATGTGGAACCACAGGTGTGTAAACGTCTGAGTATGTACAATGAGGAGCCACAGGTGTGTGAACTTCAAAGTATGTAGGATGTGGAGCCACAGGTTTGTAAACTGCTGATTATGTACAATGAGGAGCCACAGGTGTGTAAACTTCAAATTATGTAGGATGTGAAACCACAGGTGTGTAAACGTCTGAGTATGTACAATGAGAGCCTGAGGTGTGTAAACTTCCAAGTATGTAGGATGTGGAGCCACAGGTTTGTAAATTGCTGATTATGTACAATGAGGAGCCACAGGTGTGTAAACTTCAAAGTATGTAGGATGTGGAGCCACAGGTGTGTAAATGGCTGAGTATGTACAGTGTGGAGCCACAGGTGTGTAAACTTCAAAGTATGTAGGATGAGGAGCCACAGGTGTGTAAAGTGTGTAGGATGAGGTGTGTAAACTTCAAAGTATGTAGGATTTGGAGCCACAGGTGTGTAAACTGCAAAGTATGTAGGATGTGGAGCCACAGGTGTATGGACTTCAAAGTATGTAGGATGAGGAGCCACAGGTGTGTAAACTTCAAAGTATGTAGGATGTGGAGCCACAGGTGTATGGACTTCAAAGTATGTAGGATTGTGGAGCCAAAGGTGTGTAAACGGCTGAGTATGTACAGTGTGGAGCCACAGGTGTGTTAACTTCAAAGTATGTACAGTGTGGAGCCACAGGTGTGTAAACATGCATTTCCAGACATATAGGTTACTTGTGGAGCGACAGGATAGTAATCTCCCACTTCTAGTGGGAGTATAAATAACATGCAAATGTTAATCTTATAATCAACAATTTTCATTGTACTTTCAGAAAAGAGCCATTGAAAGATTTTCTGATGAGGTTCGCCGTTTGTGCCACAAGGAAAAGAAGAATGATTTTGTGTCTGAAGCATATCTGCTGACACTTGGGAAGTTCATTAACATGTTTGCTGAACTGGACGAGCTTAAGAACATGAAGGCTAGTGTGAAGAATGACTACTCTGCATACAGGAGGTAAATACATCATGCATGTCCTGTAGATCATGTATAACAGGCTTGTGATCATATTCAGCAGTTAGAAGATGGTGTCATGGTTAGATGCATCTTTGATGAATATGCCTTATCATGCTGATGCTGCTGATGATTGTGATGGTGGTGGTGGTGGTGATGATGATCCCATGAGCTGCAACAGAAGTGAGTGAGATGGGTTTAACGCCACGGTCCCAACGCCACTTTTTACAGTATTCCCATTACATCACCAAGTGTCAGCTGAGGCTGAGAGAGAGCCTAAAGTGATGGAGGTATCTAAATTCTATTGTACAGTTTTCCAGGACACAGATCCAGATGATGCAGCATGAGCATTGATCTGCGCAATTGGGAACCGATGACATGTGTCAACCAAGTCAGCGAGCCTGACCACCCGATCCCGTTAGTCGCCTCTTACAACAAGCATTGGTTACTGAAGATCAATATTCTAACCCGGACCTTCACAGGTTGATGATGATGATGATGATGATGATGATGATGATGATGAAAGCCTCCTGGTTGTTAGAGGCATCTTATGGGATCGTATGGTCGGGCTTGCTGATTTGGTTGCTGCATTTCGTATCCTGATGGATAGACGGATGCTTATCATCACAATCACATTATCTGGTCCAGACTTGATTTATTTACAGACTGCTGTTATATTGCTTCAATATTGTTGAGCAAGATGTTCCATAACAACAACAGGAAACAGACAAACAGATTCAATAGATGACCACATGTGATTTCTCCAATATTGCAGAGCTGCCCAGTTCCTCAAGGTTATGGCCGACCCAAATGTTCTACAGGAGTCTCAGAACCTGTCCATTAACCTGGCCACCCAGAACAAGATCCGGTCCACAGTGAAGGAAAACTTGGCCCAGATCCCCGGCCATGAAGACCTGCTGGCAGACATCGTCAACCTGTGTCTGCAGCTGTATGAAGCTCAGATGTTCCTGGAACCCAGTGAGAAGTACATGCTGGTCAAGGTAGGTCGTCGTGGTCATGTTAGCTAGGTTATGCCTAGATACAGGGAGTTCCCAGTGCCTGTTGTCTGTGGTTGTACGAAGCCAAGATGTTCCTGGAGCCCAGTGGCAGTCAAGGTAGGTCGTCGTGGTCATGTTAGCTAGGTTATGTCTAGATACAGGGAGTTCCCAGTGCCTGTTGTCTGTGGTTGTACGAAGCCTAGATGTTCCTGGAGCCCAGTGGCGGTCAAGGTAGGTCGTCGTGGTCATGTTAGCTAGGTTATGTCTAGATACAGGGAGCTCCCAGTGCCTGTTGTCTGTGGCTGTATGAAGCCCAGATGTTCCTGGAGCCCAGTGGGGTCAAGGTAGGTCGTGGTCATGTTAGCTAGGTTATGTCTAGATACAGGGAGTTCCCAGTGCCTGTTGTCTGTGGCTGTGAAGCCCTAGATGTTCCTGGAGCCCAGTGGGAGTCAAGGTAGGTACGTGGTCATGTTAGCTAGGTTATGTCTAGATACAGGGAGTTCCCAGTGCCTGTTGTCTGTGGCTGTACGAAGCCTAGATGTTCCTGGAGCCCAGTGGGGGTCAAGGTAGGTCGTGGTCATGTTAGCTAGGTTATGTCTAGATACAGGGAGTTCCCAGTGCCTGTTGTCTGTGGCTGTACGAAGCCTAGATGTTCCTGGAGCCCAGTGGGGGTCAAGGTAGGTCGTGGTCATGTTAGCTAGGTTATGTCTAGATACAGGGAGTTCCCAGTGCCTGTTGTCTGTGGCTGTACGAAGCCTAGATGTTCCTGGAGCCCAGTGGGGGTCAAGGTAGGTAAAATAGTCATGTTAGCTAGGTTATGTCTAGATACAGGGAGTTCCCAGTGCCTGTTGTCTGTGGCTGTCTGAAAGCCTAGATGTTCCTGGAGCCCAGTGGGGGTCAAGGTAGGTCGTGAGTGGTCATGTTAGCTAGGTTATGTCTAGATACAGGGAGTTCCCAGTGCCTGTTGTCTGTGGCTGTCTGAAGCCTAGATGTTCCTGGAGCCCAGTGGGGGTCAAAGGTAGGTCGTGGTCATGTTAGCTAGGTTATGTCTAGATACAGGGAGCCCCAGTGCCTGTTGTCTGTGGCTGTCTGAAGCCCTAGATGTTCCTGGAGCCCAGTGGGGTCAAGGCAGGTCGTGGTCATGTTAGCTAGGTTATGTCTAGATACAGGGGAGTTCCCAGTGCCTGTTGTCTGTGGCTGTAATGAAGCCCAGATGTTCCTGGAGCCCAGTGGGGGTCAAGGCAGGTCGTGGTCATGTTAGCTAGGTTATGTCTAGATACAGGGAGTTCCCAGTGCCTGTTGTCTGTGACTGTAAGAAGCCCAGATGTTCCTGGAGCCCAGTGGGGGTCAAGGTAGGTCGTGTGGTCATGTTAGCTAGGTTATGTCTAGATACAGGGAGTTCCCAGTGCCTGTTGTCTGTGGCTGTACGAAGCCTAGATGTTCCTGGAGCCCAGTAGGGGTCAAGGCAGGTCGTCGTGGTCATGTTAGCTAGGTTATGTCTAGATACAGGGAGTTCCCAGTGCCTGTTGTCTGTGGCTGTACGAAGCCCAGATGTTCCTGGAGCCCAATGGGCGTCAAGGTAGGTCGTCGTGGTCATGTTAGCTAGGTTATGTCTAGATTCAGGGAGTTCCCAGTGCCTGTTGTCTGTGACTGTACGAAGCCTAGATGTTCCTGGAGCCCAGTGGGTGTCAAGGTAGGTCGTGGTCATGTTAGCTAGGTTATGTCTAGATACAGGGAGTTCCCAGTGCCTGTTGTTTGTGACTGTACGAAGCCTAGATGTTCCTGGAGCCCAATGGGGGTCAAGGTAGGTCGTCGTGGTCATGTTAGCTAGGTTATGTTTAGATACAGGGAGTACCCAGTGCCTGTTGTCTGTGGCTGTACGAAGCCTAGATGTTCCTGGAGCCCAATGGGGGTCAAGGTAGGTCGTCGTGGTCATGTTAGCTAGGTTATGTCTAGATACAGGGAGTTCCCAGTGCCTGTTGTCTGTGGCTGTAATGAAGCCCAGATGTTCCTGGAGCCCAGTTGGGGTCCAAGGTAGGTCGATTAGATGGTCATGTTAGCTAGGTTATGTCTAGATACAGGGGAGTTCCCAGTGCCTGTCCTCTGTGGCTGTCTGAAGTCCTAGATGTTCCTGGAGACCAATGGGGGTCAAGGTAGGTCGTGGTCATGTTAGCTAGGTTATGTCTAGATACAGGGAGTTCCCAGTGCCTGTTGTCTGTGGCTGTACGAAGCCTAGATGTTCCTGGAGCCCAGTAGGGGTCAAGGTAGGTCGTCGTGGTCATGTTAGCTAGGTTATGTCTAGATACAGGGAGTTCCCAGTGCCTGTTGTCTGTGGCTGTACGAAGCCCAGATGTTCCTGGAGCCCAGTGGGGGTCAAGGTAGGTCGTGGTCATGTTAGCTAGGTAATGTCTAGATACAGGGAGTTCGTCTGTGACTGTACGAAGCCCAGATGTTCCTGGAGCCCAGTGGGGTCAAGGTAGGTCGTCGTGGTCATGTTAGCTAGGTTATGTCTAGATACAGTGAGTTCCCAGTGCCTGTCGTCTGTGACTGTACGAAGCCTAGATGTTCCTGGAGCCCAGTGGGGGTCAAGGTAGGTGGTGGTCATGTTAGCTATGTTATGTCTAGATACAGGGAGTTCCCAGTGCCTGTTGTCTGTGGCTGTACAAAGCCCAGATGTTCCTGGAGCCCAGTGAGAAGTACATGCTGGTGAATGTAGGTGGTCGTGGTCATGTTAGCTAGGTTATATCTTGATTCAGGGACTGTGGCTTCCCTGTTGGGTTTCATGTTTGAATGTTTCTCCAGTAACCTGTGCTTGTTGTTAGAGGTGACGTGATCGATCAGGTGGTCAGGTTCAGTGACTGGCTTGACTTTGTCATCATACTGACATCTCCATCATGGCTCATAATATCAATCACTGGATTATCTGGTCAAGACTGTTTACATCCCACCATCATATAGCTGGGCTATTGCTGAGTGGTGTGCAACAACAAAGTGAACATGATATAAAATGTGCAATAAATCTGATCTGTGATGTCACTAACTGACCAGATTGAGTCTAGTATTCTCCACATTTAATGTAGAATTTGTGTATGGTGCAGTGGAGTCAATGTTTAGGACGTGGAGTGGATATTTTTGCCCAGTGTTCTATATAAACTCGTGTAACTGGTTGGCAAGAGTTGAAACTGATTGCTCAGCATTCTAGTAAGTGAGTGAGTTTAGTTTTACGCCGCACTCAGCAATATTCCAGCTATATGGCGGCGGTCTGTAAATAATAAAGTCTGGACCAGACAATCCAGTGATCAACAGCATGGGAACCGATGACATGTGTCAACCAAGTCTGACCACCCGATCCTGTTAGTCACTTCTTTCGACAAGCATGGGTTGCTGAAGATCAATTCAAGCCCAGACCTTCACAAGTGCATTCTAGTAGAAGTCCTGTAGATCAGTAGGTAAGTGCTGGTCAAGAGTTTGACCAGTGTTGTAGAAGAACACCTGCACATCATTTTGTATTTGTGTAATGTTGTTTCAGGTGATGGCCTTTGGGCTGTTTCTGATGAACTCCAAAGAAGGCATCAACATCTACAAGATGGATGCCAAGAAGAGAATCAACATCAGCAAAATAGACAAGATTCTGAAGGTGAGCAGGGAGATGCTAGCTCCTGGTCTCTCAGTACTAATGAAGCAGGTTGCTCAAGTTTACTGTGTTTAAAAAAATGAGTGTGGGGCAGTCTTAGTCTTAGTTTTTGTTTCATATTTTTAAACTTATCCTATCTCACGGTATGCACTTCTCTCTCTTGATTCGACACTGAGTGGAACGATGTTAAACTTTTTTCCTAGGCCCTCTTGTCCATCCGCCCAAGCACTTCATGCTACCCTCATTATAAGACAACTTCCTAGCTCTCATGCAAAGCATGCGGCATGCACCACTAGCTGCCCACGTGACTATCTCCGAATCATCATTCTCTTTCTTGTCGCACACAAGTGTGGACGTATTTTGCTTTGCTTAACGTTTTCAACTTAGTCTACAACATGGGGAAAGTTGACCATCCAAAGAAGAGGGAAAAATGCTCCCAGATGTAATAAAATGTTCTCCGCGAGTGATCCACATGGGTATTGTGTTGAGTGTATGGGACAGTGTAAATGAGAGTCTTGTTGCGATAAATGCAAGGTTCTTGCCTTCGAGGCGTTCGGTGACTACACTCAGGCTTATGCTCGTCGTGTTGCTGACAGGGCTCGTTATGCCGCTCCACTTGACGGACCCAGTCCCTTCAAGTAAGGAAAGTTTAAGCGTCCTTCTTTGTCTGGGTGGTGGGGTAGTCTAGTGGTTAAAGCGTTCGCTCGTCCCTACATGGGTTCAATGGGTTCAATGTGTGAAGCCCATTTCTGGTGCCGTGATATTGTTGGAATATTGCTAAAAGTGGCATAAAACCAAACTCACTCACTCACATGTTGACCATATCTCCTTACATAATTAGTTTATCTCCATATATGATGACTTGATCTCCACAAGTGATGACGTTATCTCCTTATGATGTGCTTATCTCCTCCTATGATGATGATCCCTTATGTTATGACTTATCTCCTTATGATGTCCTTATCTCCCTATGATGTCCTTATCTTCTGTCATAATTACATTATCTCCTCACGTGATGACCTTATCTCCTCATGTTATGACTTATCTCCTTATGATGTCCTTATCTTCTGTCATAATTACATTATCTCCTCACGTGATGACCTTATCTCCTCATGTTATGACTTATCTCCTTATGATGTCCTTATCTTCTGTCATAACCTTATCTCCTCCCTATGTGATGATCTTATCTCCTTACATGATGTATCTCCTCATTATGTGATGATGACCTTATCTCCTCATGTTATGACTTATCTCCTTATGATGTCCTTATCTTCTGTCATAATTACATTATCTCCTCACGTGATGACCTTATCTCCTCATGTTATGACTTATCTCCTTATGATGTCCTTATCTTCTGTCATAATTACATTATCTCCTCACGTGATGACCTTATCTCCTCATGTGATGACCTTATCTCCTTATCTCCTTATGATGACCTTATCTCTCCTCATGTGATGACATTATCTCCTCACATGATGACCTTATCTCTCCTTATGTGATGATCTTATCTCCTTATGATGATGACCTTATCTCCTGTCATGATGACTTATCTCCTCTCCTCGTGATGACCTTATCTCCTCATGTGATGACCTTATCTCCTTACATGATGTCCTTATATCTCCTTATGATGACCTTATCTCCTCATGACCTTATCTCCTGATGATTATCTCCTTATGATGATCTTATCTCCTTATCTCCTTATGCTTGATGACCTTATCTCCTTACATGATGACCTTATCTCCTCATGTGATGACCTTATCTCCTTACATGATGACCTTATCTCCTTATGTGATGACCTTATCTCCTTACATGTGATGACCTTATCTCCTTACATGATGACCTTATCTCCTTACATGATGACCTTATCTCCTTACATGATGACCTTATCTCCTTATGTGATGACCTTATCTCCTTACATGATGACCTTATCTCCTTATGTGATGACCTTATCTCCTTACATGATGACCTTATCTCCTTACATGATGACCTTATCTCCTTATATGTGATGACCTTATCTCCTTACATGATGACCTTATCTCCTTACATGATGATGATCTTATCTCCTTATGATGACTTATCTCCTTATGATGACCTTATCTCCTTACATGATGACCTTATCTCCTTACATGATGACCTTATCTCCTTATGTGATGATCTTATCTCCTTACATGATGACCTTATCTCCTTATGTGATGACCTTATCTCCTTACATGATGACCTTATCTCCTTATGTGATGATCTTATCTCCTTACATGATGACCTTATCTCCTTATGTCACATGATGACCTTATCTCCTTACATGATGACCTTATCTCCTTATGTGATGATTATCCTTATCTCCATATGTGATGATCTTATCTCCTTACATGATGACCTTATCTCCATATGTGATGATCTTATCTCCTTACATGATGACCTTATCTCCTTATGTGATGACCTTATCTCCTTACATGATGACCTTATCTCCTTACATGATGATCTTATCTCCTTACATGATGACCTTATCTCCTTATATGATGATCCTTATCTCCTTACATGATGACCTTATCTCCTTATGTGATGATCTTATCTCCTTACATGATGACCTTATCTCCATATGTGATGATCTTATCTCCTTACATGATGACCTTATCTCCATATGTGATGATCTTATCTCCTTACATGATGACCTTATCTCCATATGTGATGATCTTATCTCCTTACATGATGACCTTATCTCCTTATGTGATGACCTTATCTCCTTACATGATGACCTTATCTCCTTACATGATGACCTTATCTCCTTACATGATGACCTTATCTCCTTACATGATGACCTTATCTCCTCCATGATGACCTTATCTCCTTACATGATGACCTTATCTCCATATGTGATGACCTTATCTCCTTACATGATGACCTTATCTCTTATATGTGATGATCTTATCTCCTACATGATGACCTTATCTCCTTTCACATGTGATGACCTGATATCTCCTTACATGATGTCCTTATCTCCTTACGTGATGTCCTTATCTCCTTACATGATGACCTTATCTCCTCACATGATGTCCTTATCTCCTTATGTGATGTACTTATCTTCTGTCATGACATTATCACCTTATCTGTCCTCATATCCATATGTGATGACCTTATCTCCTTACATGTGATGACCTTATCTCCTCATGTGATGACCTTATCTCCTTACAAGATGACCTAATCTCCTTACATGACCTTATCTCCATATGTGATGATCTTATCTCCTTACATGATGACCTTATCTCCATATGTGATGATCTTATCTCCTCACATGATGACCTTATCTCCATATGTGTTGTACTTATATCCTTATGTGATGACCTTATCTCCTCATGTGATGACGTTATCTCCTTATGTGATGTCCTGATCTCCTTGTGTGATGACCTTATCTCCTTACATGTTGACCTTATCTTTCATAATTACATTATCTCCTCATGTGATGACCTTATCTCCTTATGTGATGACCTTATCTCCTAATGTGATGACCTTATCTCCTTACATGATCTCCTTATCTCCATATGTGATGATCTTATCTCCTCTCATGATGTCCTTATCTCCTTATATTATGACCTTACATGTTGACTTTATCACTTTATCTCCTTCATGTTGACCTTATCTCCTTATATGATGACCTTCCAACTGTATCCTTGAAACCATCACTACAAAACATCGCTCCAAATACATATTGCAATGCAGATGCCAGTATTACAAATATTTACATATTTATACCAACGCTGTAATGATCTTATTTCCAGCAACTGGAGGTTGTGCCACTGTATGGAGATATGCAGATAGCTCCATTCCACTTCATCAAGAATGCTGCGGTGTTCGAGCCGTCGAAGTGGCCGTGTTGTGAGTCCAGCCAGCCCAGCCCACAGTCCAACCTGCTGGTCAACCTAGAGGCCATCCGAAGACCACATGCAGTTCATTAGCCAGCTGTCTCGTCACAGCAACGAGGTCAGCACTGTCACCTTACAGACAGAACTGTAGCATTCAGGATTGAAACTGGTTGATAATATTGTTGTGGATGTCCATGATCTATTTATTGCATCTAATTCAGTTCAGGTTGTTCAAGTTTTGCACCACATGAAGATCTGGGTTATAACTGGTCTTCAGAAACCCATGCTTGTCATAAGAGGCGACTAACAGGATACATGTCATCATATCCCAGTTGCGTAGATTGATGCTCATGCTGTTGATCACTGGATTGTCTGGTCCAGACTTGATTATTTACAGACTGCCACCATATAGCTGGAATATTGCTGAGTGTGTTAAACAACAACCAACCAACCAACCAAAGCATTTGTAAGAGCCCTTATCCTGACCTTGCCTTCAGTCGCGTTTTAGGATTCTTTCAGAAAGTTACCTTTCCCTCTACATATGTGGAGACTGTTGCTAAGTACTACTGTAGACATTGTTTTCCTGTTTATTTGTGAAAAAAAATCAAATCTAATCAAACTTGTGGTATTAACTGACCCAGTCCGTTACGTATAACTCAGACTGTGTGATTGTTCCAGGCCATCACTACCACTAGGGAGAAACCGCGGAAGGATGCGGAGAACAAGGAACTGACAGACTTGGCGCTCCGCGGACTGCAGCTGCTATCAGCCTGGACACAGCAGGTCATGGAACTGGTCAGTGGCAGTACTTTGTAGTCAGTCAACATCACTAGCAGTGCCATTTGTCTCGCATTAAAATAAGGGAAGATGATTTCAGCCTGACTCTGACGTGAAAGTCATCTGCAGTGTATATGATGTAGGTGTAATGTAACTGTGATCTGCAGTGTACGTGGTGTAGGTGTAATGTAACTGTGATCTGCAGTGTACATGGTGTAGGTGTAATGTAACTGTGATCTGCAGTGTACATGATGTAGGTGTAATGTAACTGTGTGCAACTGTGTAATGTAACTGTGATGCAGTGTACATGATGTGTAATGTAACATGATCTGCAGTGTAGGTGTAGGTGTAATGTAACTGTGATCTGCAGTGTACATAGTGTAGGTGTAATGTAACTGTGATCTGCAGTGTATATGATGTAGGTGTAATGTAACTGTGATCTGCAGTGTACATGATGTAGGTGTAATGTAACTGTGATCTGCAGTGTATGTGTAAATGTAACTGTGATCTGCAGTGTACATGGTGTAGGTGTAATGTAACTGTGATCTGCAGTGTGTACATGATGTAGGTGTAATGTAACTGTGATCTGCAGTGTACATGATGTAGGTGTAATGTAACTGTGATCTGCAGTGTACATGATGTAGGTGTAATGTAACTGTGATCTGCAGTGTACATGATGTAGGTGTAATGTAACTGTGATCTGCAGTGTACATGATGTAGGTGTAATGTAACTGTGATCTGCAGTGTACATGATGTAGGTGTAATGTAACTGTGATCTGCAGTGTACATGATGTGATCTGCAGTGTACGTGAGTAACTGTGATCTGCAGTGTACATGATGTAGGTGTAATGTAACTGTGATCTGCAGTGTACATGATGTAGGTGTAATGTAACTGTGATCTGCAGTGTACATGATGTAGGTGTAATGTAACTGTGATCTGCAGTGTACATGATGTAGGTGTAATGTAACTGTGATCTGCAGTGTATATGATGTAGGTGTAATGTAACTGTGATCTGCAGTGTACATGGTGTATCTGCAGTGTAATGTAACTGTGATCTGCAGTGTACATGATGTAGGTGTAATGTAACTGTGATCTGCAGTGTACATGATGTAGGTGTAATGTAACTGTGATCTGCAGTGTATGTGGTGTAGGTGTAATGTAACTGTGATCTGCAGTGTACATGGTGTAGGTGTAATGTAACTGTGATCTGCAGTGTACATGATGTAGGTGTAATGTAACTGTGATCTGCAGTGTACATGCATGTAGGTGTAATGTAACTGTGATCTGCAGTGTACATGATGTAGGTGTAATGTAACTGTGATCTGCAGTGTACATGTAACTGTAGGTGTAATGTAACTGTGATCTGCAGTGTACATGGTGTAGGTGTAATGTAACTGTGATCTGCAGTGTACATGGTGTAGGTGTAATGTAACTGTGATCTGCAGTGTACATGGTGTAGGTGTAATGTAACTGTGATCTGCAGTGTACATCATGTAGGTGTAATGTAACTGTGATCTGCAGTGTACATAGTGTAGGTGTAATGTAACTGATCTGCAGTGTACATCATGTAGGTGTAATGTAACTGTGATCTGCAGTGTACATGCTGTAGGTGTAATGTAAGTGTGATACTGGTTCGATGTGGCTCAATTCACTGTGTTTTAATACTTGCCACTTGTCTCCAGTATTCATGGAAGCTGCTCAACCCGACTGATCCTCGTCAGAATCCTTTGTGCCCACAAGATGCGGAAGAGTACGAGAGGGTAAGTTGTCTTCTGTCTACAGTTCAAGTGAAGTTACTGTTCATAGAATGCTGTTATTATTTCTCTTCACCTCACTATACCTCACCTTACTTCACCTATTTCCTGTCTTACCCTCACCTAACCTCTCCTTACCTCACCTTTTCCCTGCCTAACCTCTCCTTACTTCACCTATTCCCTGCCTAACCTCACCTTGCTTAATCTATTCCCTAACTTCACCTATTCCCTGTCTAACTTCACCTCACGTCACCTATTCCCTGTATAGCCTCACCTTACCTCAACTACCCCTACTGCACTTGAACATTCCTCAGCTTACCTCACCTCAAATCATTTGTCCCTATTTCGCCCAACTCACCTATCCCATACCTCACCTATGATCCCTATCTCATCTCGCCATATCTCACCTCACCTTACCCCACTTTCGGCTTTACATTTTCAGATAGTATTGATAATGATTTGTTCCTGAAGTACAAAAAACTTGTGGCATATGAGTGAGTGAGTTGATCAAATCCTGCTATATGGCGGCAGTCTGTAAATAATCGAGTCTGGACCAGACAATCCAGTGATCAACATCATGAGCATCAATCTGCGCAATTGGGAACTGATGACATGTGTCAACCAAGCCAGCGAGCCTGACCACCCGATCCCGTTAGTCGCCTCTTACGACAAGCATGGGTTACTGAAGATCAATATTCTAACCCGGACCTTCAAGGGTCTGTGGCATATGAAAAGAGAATGACACAAGAAGTGACACAAGAAGTCCAGTGTTTCAGCCATACAGAATGCCATCCATTGTTTCATTTTGCCATAACCATTGTTCTCCACACATAAAAGCGTGTGGCTTGATCGTAACTCCCATATTTTAACATAGACTTACGATTGTCATCTCACGACAATGCTCTCCTGTTCTCTCTCTCTTTTTGATATTGCATAATGACTGATAATGCTCTCAAGATGCCTTAGTTTTCAGATTTTAGACAGGTAAATAGGCAGTCTTTTTAAGGGATAGGTATTGATATTCAGCAAAAAGTCCAGAAATATTTTTACATGAATCATATTAACAAGATTTTTCACAATTAAACAGTTGTGTTGTCGATTTCTCCAGAGAACCTTAGTGCCCTTGACAGTCAAATTGGGAAAAAATTGTTAAATGTTTTATTCTAGTTCGGGAAGTTTTATTGTTTTTTGCTGCAGGAGAAAATGTCCTCTGATCAGTTCGAGATAAATATCTGTATATACTCACTCTGTGATGCAATCCTGAGCAGAATGTGTTGTTTTTCAGTCTACTCGGTACAACTACAGCAAGGATGAGAAATTTGCCCTAATTGAAGTGATAGCCATGATCAAAGGGCTGCAACTCCTGATGGCCAGGATGGAGTCGGTGTTCATGGATGCCATTCGGCGCCACATCTATACAGAGTTGCAGGACTTTGTACAGATGGTACTCAGGGAGCCACTCAGGAAGTCCATCAAGAAGAAGAATGATGTCATCAAAGTGTGAGTAACTGCTTGGATAATAGATAATATTGGGGTACTAGGTAATGCATATCTGTTAGTTCTTTATAATACATGGAATTAGTTCTTTATAATACATGGAGATAATTAGTTCTTTATAATACATGGAGATAATTAGTTCTTTATAATACATGGAGATAATTAGTTCTTTATAATACATAGAGATAATTAGTTCTTTATAATACATGGAGATAATTAGTACTTATGATACATGGAGATCATTAGTTCTTTATAATACATGGAGATAATTAGTTCTTTATAATACATGGAGATAATTAGTTCTTTATAATACATGGAGATAATTAGTTCTTTATAATACATGGAGATAATTAGTTCTTTATAATACATGGAGATAATTAGTTCTTTATGATACATGGAGATAATTAGTTCTTTATAATACATGGAGATAATTAGTTCTTTATAATACATGGAGATAATTAGTTCTTTATAATACATGGTGTAAGAATAGTACCTTGTAACATATGATGGTTGAAAGCAGTAATTTATTGGATTACATGGTCAGGCTTGCGATATACCTTGATGTGATCATATACCGTATGGATTGATGGTTCGTGATGCCAGTCACTGGTTTGTCTGGTCCAAACATAATTACTAAAGGTGCGTTCTCACGGTGCGACTTGTAGTAACAACCTGTAGTATCTATGTGTAGATTTAAGAATCGCATATAAATGAGTTGATACGACTTGGAATCTCTCGCGATAATATCCTTATTTTCAAGCAAAATGGCATCATCAAGCGATGAGGAGATGATGGTGTTAATTGTGTACATTTGGTAAATTGTATTTTGGCTCACATTCCAAAGACATTCTTACAACAATTAGTAATAAAAAAATATTCCGTGTCCGCTTTGGAGAGCGGGTCTTGACTTCTCTTGTCTTACTTATATCTTTAACTTACTGGGGGTGATGGGGTATTCATGTGGTAAAGCGTTCACTTGTCACACCGAACACCCGGGTTCGATTCCCCACATGGATGCGATGTGTAAATCCCATGTCTGGTGTACCCTGCTGTGATATTTGCTGGAATATTGCTGGAATATTGCTGGAATATTGCTAAAAGCAGCATAGAACCATACTCATTCATGAACTTACTTGGAGACCGCCTCCGTGGTGTAGTGGTTAAAGCGTCCGCCCGGAGAGCAGAAGGTTGCGGGTTCGATCCCCGGCCGCGTCATACATACCAAAAGACGTTAAAACATGGTACTTGTTGGTCCCTGCCTGGCGCTCGGCATTAATGCGTACAAAAAGGACTGGTCAGCTCGGAGTCAGTATAATGTGTCTGAGTGGGGTATTCATGCTTCACTGCGGCATGGTATCTCAGTGGGCTAGCACTATAAAGCCAGCTTCAGTCTGGGCTAGTACAAGCAGCCGCACATACACATACACACGCATGCACACCTTCATATGAGTGAAATATTCTCAAGCACGACGTTAAACCCAATTTCACCTCACCTCACCTCACCTCATCTCACCTCACCTCACCTCACCTCATCTCACCTCACCTCACCTCACCTCACCTCACCTCACCTCACCTTAACTTACTGGGAAGGATCTTAAAGATATTGTTGTTAATAAGGAGTCATTATCCTTGAAACGGATCCAGTATGAAACCATGAAACCAGATGTAAAGGATGAAGTTGTTTTGTATCAGAAAGTAAGATGTGTAAAAATGATCCAGTTCTTGTGATTAGGACTGAAAATGATGCACACGCAAAATTGACCCACTTCAGCACCCTTTCCTTGTCATGAGAGGCGACCAATGGCATTGGATGATCAATCTTGCTCACTGGGTTGACACATGTCCGTGTATCCCAGTTGCGCAGATCGATGCTCATGTTGTTGATCACTGGATTATTTACAGACCACCACCATATAGCTAGGATATTGGTGTGTGGTATTAAACAAAAATATATTTGAATCTGTCCGATAACAGCTTGTCCTATTTATGATACATGTTTGAAGTCAAAATGTATGTCATTTTGTGATATTTCTGTGACAGTCATATGTTGACCTCTGTGTGTTGACAGGATCATCATGTCTGTGAGAGACACGTGTGCTGATTGGCTGAGAGGCGTGGAGCCCCAGGAAGATCCCGCCTTGCGGGGAAAGAAGGACCCGGAGGAAGGATTCCACATCAAAGTCCCCAGGAGGAATGTGGGGCCCTCCACCACACAGGTAAACAATTTGATGTTTTGCTGGGTCTGTTTCCACTCATGTTCTTACATGACATGTGATATTAACCATCACGTTTAATAATGCTGCATAGATATGATGTTGTTGTGAAAGATGTAATATTTACCAAGGCAGCAGTAATACATGGATATGTCATAAGTTTGGGAAAACATCTCCTGGAACAGACTTGAATATCAGATTCATGTTGTTCATGTGATGTGCTCATTTCTGTGGGTATTACCATTGTGCCAGTTTCCTCAGTGACTGTAAACTGTTTTAGCCAGATTAGCTAAATTCGGTGAGTGTTTGCCAGAGTTTCATGTGAACAATTGATTTGCCTTTGCATGTGTTTGTGACAGGTGGTGTGTAGGACAGGGTATGATCACCTTTTCGTGAACACCTGCTATTGTCACTTGTTCATAGTGATTCATAAACCGTGCTCATGATATAGTATTCATTTAGAATGAACTTTGCTTTCACCAGAGATTTCTTTTAATTACATTGTATTCATTCACTGACTGCCTCCTGTCTGTTGTTTAACAGCTGTATATGGTACGAACCATGCTGGAGTCACTGATCGCAGACAAGAGTGGCGGCAAGAAGACGCTGAGGAAGGACATCGACATCCAGCACCTGCAGGCTATTGACAACTTCCACAAGACTTCCTTCTTCTGGAACTATGTTCTCAACTTCAACAGTAGGTGCCGCAGACATGAACACGAATATAAGGAAAATATGATACTCATACGTCGTGTTTAGGTCGTTCTCCCCAAGGACAGCGTTTAAAATTCCCGCCTGCCCCACCGTCTGGAACGGTCTATTTTCATCTCGGACGGTCAGATTTCAAAAGTAGCCTGTCCGGTGGTCTGGTAGACGTTTTTACCCCTAACAGTAAATATTCCATAATATCAGACAGGTTCTCTTGTCGTTAGTTTGAGGTGTTTAAGGTATTATGATAATTATGTTAAACTATTTATGATTGGACAGTTCATTTTACAATAACCAATCACTATACACGTACTTTCAGTTTACCTGAACTCGGTGTATTGCCTGTTAGTGCTATCTTGTTCATTGCGATGCCTACAAACAGTAAAGTATTCAGAAACCTGATGTTTTTTAGAAAAAAAATTCATTCTTGAAAACCGGACAGGCAAGTTTGTATCCGGACTGGTAATTTTTTAAAGTTACCAGTCCGGCTGTCTGGCTTGGAATTTTGGGAGTTTTAAACACTGCCAAGGAGCTGATAATACAATTTGAATGTGCCCTTACCACTCAACCACTGCTCTTTGTTAATACACCATTATCAACAGTTTCCATAAGTGTTGAAATTCTCATGAAGACATGACACTATTTGTACAAAACTGTTTTTGTCAGAGTCCCTGTTCAACTGCTGCGATCTGTCCCAACTGTGGTACCGAGAGTTCTTCCTGGAGCTGACCATGGGCAAGAGAATACAGGTGGGTCGGACTCATCTTCTGTACTGAAGGGAACTTTATTGGCAATCATTCCACAACTAGGATCAACACTTTAAATGACATCTCCTTACATGTAACAGGACATGGGTTCAAATCAACACTTAATTTCATTTCGTAAACCCTGGGTGTTACCTGTGCCATTGTGGCCTCACATATCTTGTAATGATTGTGTTAGTTCTGTCATTTTTCTTCTTTCCTTATGATCTCCTCATATAGTTAGCCCTGATTACAGACAGGGCAATTGTTATGATGTTAGGAAGACCGGGTTCGTCCCCACATGATTTGGAACATTGCAGCATTATTTTGTCTATATGTTTAGGTTTGTTTTGTAAGTTCATTTGATAGAGGGAGGGGGATACTGTAAATCAGTACTGTTAAAGATGAAGAATCGCAGATCATGGTGGAAGTTGAAGTGATGCGAGTGCTTGTGGTTGTACATTTACAGCTTTGTTTTGCCTGGACATGATTATTTCTCTCATGTGGATTGTTTAAATAACTTGTTATCTCTTGCCTAGTTCCCGATTGAGATGTCGATGCCCTGGATTCTCACCGATCACATCCTGGAGACCAAGGAACCATCCATGATGGAGTGAGTAGACTACTGTACTCTCCAACTCACCGAGCTGCTCATTCTCTTCGTTATAATGCATACCAGTGTGTTACATTGGGGCTGGCTGTAGGTACAGGCCATAGGGATTGATATTCAGTTCATTATTATCCCCCGCAACGCGTTTTGGGGGGTATTAAAATGGACTCCGTCCGTCCGTCTGTCCGTGCACATTTGTCTTTTCCGGAGCAGAACTCTAAAACCGTTCAATATTTCTTCACCAAACTTGGCACATAGATAGATCTGGTGGTGTACTGGTGCTTTTTGGTGGTTTTGGAATTCTGAATAAAATATTTTTGGTGTTTCCATGGCAACAAGTTTGACTTAGACTGAAATTGGTGGTAGTGCTCTTTTCCGGAGCAGAACTCTAAAACTGTTCAATATTTCTTCACCAAACTTGGCACATAGATAGATCTGGTGGTGTACTGGTGCCTTTTGGTAGTTTTGGAATTCTGAATAAAATATTTTTGGCGTTTCCATGGCAACAAGTTTGACTTAGCCTGAAATTGGTGATAGTGCTGCTTTCCGGAGCAGAACCTTAAAAACCTTTCAATACTCTCCTTCCACTTTTCTATATACACACCTAAATATTTGACATAATCATAACTCGTAGACATAATCATGAAGAGTATTTTGCCATTGCGGGGGATATTGATGACTTTGTCTTCTTGTTATCAATCAGTTACTGATAAATATCAAAGGAGTATGGGCCGAGATGGTAATAACTTTTGACGTTCGACTTCCTCCCCAGGGAGCTGAAAATAAAAATCCTTGGACTGTAGAATAAATGTAGTACTTTAAGCATGTGAGGATGTGGATTCATTGCATGATAAATGTGATCATCATCATCTAAAGATTAAAACACCCAGGTAAATAAAGTGTTTGGATGATCCTGGGAGAGTGATGATGATGATGATGATGATCCTGGGAGAGTGATGATGATGATGATGATGATCCTGGGAGTGTGATGATGATGATGATGATGATGATCCTGGGAGTGTGATTGATGATCCTGATGATGATGATGATGATGATGATGATGATGATCCTGTGATGATGATCCTGGGAGTGTGATGATGATGATGATGATGATGATCCTGTGATGATTATATGATCCTGGGAGAGTGATGATGATGATGATGATCCTGGAGTGTGATGATGATCCTGTGAGATGATGATGATCCCTGGAGTGTGAGTGATGATCCTGGGAGAGTGATGATGATGATCCTGAGTGTGATGATGATGATGATGATGATGTGATGATGATGATCCTGAATGATGATGATTTGTGATGATGATGATGATCACTGATGATGATATGTTGTATGTATGATGATACCTGTGAGTGTGATGATGATGATCCTGTATCCCCTGTGACTCCTGTATGATGATGATCAATGATGATCCTGCGAGAGTGTGATGATGATGATCCACTACTGTGAGTGTGATGATGATGATCCTGTGAGTGTGATGATGATGTCCTGTGAGTGTGTGATTATGATGATGATCCTGGGAGGGTGATGATGAATGATCCAGTGATGATGATGATGATGATCCTGGGAGTGTGATGATGATGATGATCCTGTATGTTGATGAGGGATGGATGATGATGATAATGTATAGACCTGAATTATTTTGCTTGAGAGTCACTGAGCTGACTTAGTCTGTATCCCTGGACTTGGACTACAAACTGACCAAGCAAGTGAAGGTGTGCAGGAACACATGCCCTGTGCCAGAATATCCCGTGTTTTAGGAAGCAGATTAAAGTTCCATGTCACATATAAATCAGAAAGCATACATGGATTGAGTGTGTTTAAAGATTGTTATGTGGAAATGCAAGGGTTAATCAGACACAAGGGTTAATTGGGAAACTTGATGACGCCCTGTCAAAGATTGTTATGTGGAAATGCAAGGATTAATCAGACACAAGGGTTAATCGGGAAACTTGATGACGCCCTATCAAAGATTGTTATGTGGATATGCAAGGGCTAATCAGACACAAGGGTTAATCGGGAAACTTGATGACGCCCTATCAAAGATTGTTATGTGGAAATGCAAGGGTTAATCAGACACAAATTTGAATGCTTTTGGCGCATGTCTACATAAAGATTATATTGCACTTTCCATTGGCACATGTTTTATATGGCTATATCAAGTATACATTTCTTTCATAATGTGCAGTTTGATTTGTCTACATTGAAGATTAGTTTAAAACTGCAAGAAATACAGCCTTCTATGCAAATCTCAAGACAAAGAAGGGTATGTCTTTTGAAACTGTAAAATCTCATCACCTTATGATACTGTGTGCATACAAAATTCTGTAATATTGTGTTTGTTGGCCAGGTGAATCTGTGTTTTGACCAGTTTGTGTTCAAGCTGAGTGACCAGATCTTCTCCTACTACAAGCATCTAGCTGGAAGGTGAGTACCAGGATACATGTTCCTACTTCAGTACCTTTGGCCCACTGCAAGGACAGGTGGGGTAGTCTTGTGGTCAAAGTACTGTAAGAATGAAATCTAATATTGATTACAACAGTATCAAATATGCAGGCAAATGACACTGCATGTTTTCCTGATAATTGTAGCTGTACCAACATCTGAATCTACAACGCTAAGTCTGTTAGTAATGGTGTTGCAAAGTTGATGAGATAGGCTGACAAATTCATGTACAGATGGCCAAGTGCTAGTGTCACACATTTTGAATTACCTGATAAATGATGTACCACAGACTAACACAGGTTCATAAACTATTTCGGAAGCCTCTGCCCATCAAGTCTATCATGTTGGCCCTTTAGACATCCTGTATTGGATGTAAATGTATTACGGTGCAGTGTCATTGTGACATACTTACTTGATGGTATAATTAACAGTATCTATGCAAGCCTCAACATTCATACAGTTCCGCCCTCACTGTGCATAGGCGGATCCAGTGGGTGGGGGTTGGGGTGCAGGGGTGTACACCCCCCTTTTGTGCTGAAAGTGTGTTAAATGACCATTGAAACTCGGGTGAAAATGAAGTGTGCACCCCTCCTTTAATCAATAGTGTGCACCCCCCCTTTCTCAAAAAGCTGTATCCGCCCCTGCCGTGAATGTTCATATTCCAATGGCCTCACACAAAGAGAATGTCAATTCTTTAGTGATCAACTGTTGTCTTATCCTTGCAGCATTATGCTGGACAAGCGGTTCCGAGCCGAGTGTGCCAGTCAAGGGGCCAAGATATTCTACCCTGTGGCTAACCGCTACTCAACGCTGCTCAAACAGAGACATGTCCAGGTAAACCGATAACAGGAGTCGTGTCTGTTGTTGTCACGTATCCCAGAAGTTCCTGCTCCTCTCAGTGGTGTCAATCCCAACATGGGTCGAATGTAGGCTGCCCATTCCTGGTGTTATCCACCGTGATAGTTACATACATTGGCCATGTGAGAACCTTTATCATGGGTTTGAATCCCAGGCTTGTCGGTATGGAGTGTCAGCACCAGGCAGATACTCATACTTTCAAGGGACAAGATGGCCTTCTCTAAGACACCACAGTTTGCTGTGCAGAGATGTGTCCTGTGAACATCGCGATATTGCCTGATTTGCTCAGCATTCCTTGTGTGTCAGCACATACCTGTGAAAGGTAAAGTGATAAGCATAATATTGTTCAAAGCAGTGTTGAACTCATCTCATGATACAGGGGAATATTGTTGAAGGCAAGACAGATCTCTCATTTGCACATTTCAGAACTGTTTCGTGTTTCAGGACAAGTTGTGTTTAGTTTATGTCTTTAGCTTTTAGATTATTCTTTTACATGTTTGTTCACTGACTTTTGAAATTAAAAAGGCATAACGTAATACCATGACACCTATTTTTTCAGATACTGGGTCGTTCATTTGACTTGAACCGTCTAGTGAGTCAGCGACTGAATGCAGCACTACAGAAGGCCCTGGATGTTGCCATCTCACGATTCGAGTCCCAGGACATCACTGGTGTTATGGTGAGAGAACAGGATGGATACAGTTTACAGCTGATATTTTATGTGTTTCTGGAACAGTGAGGTAGCCTAGAGGTTAAAGCATTCTCTAGCAGCAACACCAATACCCCACATGGGGACAGTGTGTAAAACCTGTTTCTAGTAAGCCCTGCTGTGATATTTGTGCTACATGTATGGAAACTCAGCACCTGACTTGCCAAACCTGCTTGACTTGTAACATTGCTGTAGACAGAAGAAATTTTCTTCAGTTCAGATACATCTTGTAATGAAAACAAAATTTGGGTCAATATCAAACAGACTTGTCTTCGGACACATGAATATCTACTGTTAACTGGTCTAGTAACAAGTTCACGGTTTAGATATTTTTGCACCTCTGTAGGTCCTTTGACAACTCACGTTAGATGTACGTCGTCATATGAGCGAAATATTCTCAAGCACGACGTTAAACCCAATTTCACCTCACCTCACGTCGCGTTAGATGTTTGGGTACAGATTACTTAGTTCTCTTTGACTACATAATCTCAAGGTTGTATTCCTTACCTGTGCCAGGATCTGCTTATCATGAACTCAAGGTTCTCCACTTGTTCAACACTGATGTGACAGAATGTTCAGTCCGTACACAAACACTGATGTATCGTAAATTTATTCAGGAACTAGACGGCTGATGTATTGTATACATTTTTTAGGAACTAGAAGGTTTGATAGAGGTCAACCGACTTTGTCACAAACTCCTGTCAGAACTGGTCGTACTCAACAACTTCGATGCCATGCTGAGCGAGGCCAACCATAATGTGTCAGCTCCTTATGGGCGGATAACTCTGCATGTCTTCTGGGAACTCAACTATGACTTCTTGCCAAACTATTGTTACAACGCTGCCACAAACAGGTACGTCCCCATGAGACTGTTTGTCTCCATATGGGTTTATACAGAACATTTCCTCAGTATAACTTGCAGAGATGTCAACCATTGTGACAGTCAGTGAAAAGTTCTGCACATCCCCCAAATTACGAAACCGCCTCCATGGTGTAGTGGTTAGAGCGTCCGCCTGGAGAGTGGAAGGTCGCGGGTTCGATCCCCGACCGCGTCATACCAAAAGACGTTAAAATATGGTACTTGTTGGTCCCTGCCTGGCTCTCGGCATTAATGGGTACAACAAGGACTGGTCGGCTCGGAGTCAGTATAATGTTGTCTGAGTGGGGTATTCATGCTTCACTGCGGCATGGTATCTCAGTGAGCTAGCACTATAAAACCAGCTTCAGTCTGGGCTAGTACAAGCAGCCGCACATACACATACACACGCATGTACGTCGTCATATGAGCGAAATATTTCTCTAGCACGACAATAAACCCAATTTCACCTCACCTCACCCAAATTACGATTTTTATACACAAATAAATATCACAGAGATTAAAACTGCTATGTTGTGGAGAGAAAACTGTCCAGATGTTCAGGCCAGTCTGTCTGTGTATAGGGGCCGTGGGGTAGGCTAGTGGTTAAGGTGTTTGCTAGTCACACGGAGACCTGGGTTAGATTCCCCACATGGGTACAATGTGTAAAGCCGATTTCTGGTGTCCCCAACTGTTATATTGCTGGAATATTGCTAAAAGCGTCGTAAAAACATACTCACTCACAGAGATATGTAACATATCAGGGGTTCAAAAATCCCATTTCCTGACCCGGGGCAAGTCAGTTTTCATTTCGGGCGATCAAACAATGGTATCTTACTTGTCTGTGGGCTGCTAGATAATTTCTGCTTACGGTTTCAAACTGCAAATAAATTGGATTTCATTTCATACCTGCTCAAAATGTAGCTATGAAAATTTGCCACGTTACGAGAATGAAATGAAGTAATTTTCGCAATGATAATAAACTAGAGTTATCTTTCTTTGCTATTTATCACTTCTCGATATATAGTCCAGTGAACATTAACATCAAATACCATGTTGATTTATTCTTTCATAATTACATCATCCTGATTATGTCATAAAACTCAGGGCAAGTGGAAAATTAGTCAGGACAAGTTACTTTCTTAAAGTCACTTGCACTGTGGCAAGTGGCTTTTAAAATATGACCATTACCCTGTTCCTTTGTACTGTGATGTGTACAAATCTGAGGAGAAATTTCATCTCAAGTATCCGTTGTGTACCTTATTTAAGATCAGTTAATTAGGAGTACTTTTGAGCTACTCAGTGGAAGGACATGTATTCATGTGAGCGTGTGTTTCAGGTTTGTGAAGACGCGACTGCCATTTGTGACCGATGCCAAGCGAGACAAGCCACTCAACCCTTCCCAGTATTACATCTGGGGCACCAAGGTCAGTCAGGCCTCTCGTTATACAGGAGGGTTGCTGTTACTTGTCACAAAAAATATTTTCATAAAATTATCAACGGTTATGGAATGTTTCAGTAATCATTTATTTGTTTTGAACAGAATTAAGCAAAGTCTTTTACCATGCTGACCAAGATTCGAAACTTTATTGCCATTAATCCCCCCAAATATATATAAGTTCAGACTGTGGATCAGTGGTATGTCTGGTCTATGACCCTGTTCTGCAAAGTGATCATAGTCGAAGCATCAACACAATTGTAACTCCATTTCTTTAACATAGACCTACAACAGTCATAGCTCTAAGGTGTCTTTTTGGAACAGGGTTCTGAGTTGTTGTATTGCACTACACTAAGGTTTTATATTGAATGAACTTTATGGATAAGAACTTCTTTGATTACGTGAGTGCGACATTTTGATACACATCTTGTATCCATAAAGTTTGTTCAATATTGTATTTTATTATTTATTATAAGATATTTATATAGCGCACATATCCACGCACTAGTGCATGCTCAAGGCGCTGGTATTTTTTCCCTCGATCATTGGATGTCAATCTCAACGGCACATCGCATTATCAATCTCAACTCCCTGGGGAGTATACAACTCTTGCAGCCACTAGGCGCACCGAGTTATTGTGGCTTTCTCATCCTAACGAGGTACCCATTCACAGCTGGGTGGACTGGGACACAGTCATATTGTATCTCCCAAACTCTAAAATGCCACTGAAAGAAGTTACTCTAAGGTTGACATTACTTACCCTGTGTTGTATTTCCAGGTGTTGAATACCTCCTACAACACCATCTACAGCCTGTACTCCGGGTTCATCGGTCCGCCACACTTCAGGGCAATCTGCCGGCTCCTCGGCTACCAGGGCATTGCAGTCGTCATTGAAGAACTGCTCAAAACTGTCGAGGGCTTCGTGAGTAACCAATATTTTAAATCTCTGTTAGGAATCCAGCTTAGACTATTGTGTTAAGTTTGGTCAACACTAAATGATGGGCAGAACATTATTAGCTTTGGAGGTGTGGAAACTGATCACCTGACTTGCCCAACCTGTTTGATCATGAGATTGCTGTAGACAGGTGTTAATGCTGGTTATAAGAGGGAACTAAATCAATTGACTTAGTTGCTTACATGCCGTGGTATTGTATTGTTACTTATATGGTTCAGTTGTTCACAATTATACAGGGGGCAGTTTGCTAGCCTTGTAGTTAGAACTCATCATTCTCAAGAGCCGAATGTGAAGCCAATTTCTGATGTCCGCTGCTGCGATAGAGCTGGAATATTGCGAAGATTTTGTAAAACCATTCTCACTTACTCCCTGTCATATACCCTGACTGACTGACTGAGTTTTGGTTTTACACCACTTTTAGCAATATTCCAGCAACATCACGGCGGGGGGACACCAGAAATGGGCTTCACACATTGTACCCATGTGGGGATTCGAACCCAGGTCTTCGGCGTGACGAGCCAATGCTTTAACCACTGGGCTACCCCACTGCCCCTCATATACCCTGTATACAATGTCTTGTTAAACAACATTTCCATGATTTTGTAACTGATCTTTAGCAAAGTCCAGGTTATACCACATCAATGGATTGAGATGTAATATATACTAAATTATCAAGGATACCATGTTATATAGGTGTGAGATGGCAGTAACATCATAGAAACCAATGTTAGCCTTCAGCAGCTTTGTGGCAAACATAAGTTGTCCCAAACACTTGTCGCAGTATTAAAGATGTAATATGTTGTGTTCAACAGCTGAAGGAGACGACGATGGAGTATGTGCGGACGTTGATGCGAGTGATGCCCGAGAGCTGCAAGCTGCTCAGATATGACTACGGATCTCCAGGTACTCTACTTTCCTTCATACAGGGGTATAATTTGTCATAGTGACTCTGGGGCGGTGGGGTAGTCTAGTGGTTAAAGCGTTGGCTCGGCACGCCGAAGACCCGGGTTCGTATCCCCACATGGGTACAACATGTGAAGCCCATTTCTGGTGTCCCCGGCCGTGATGTTGCTGGAATATTGCTAAAAGCGGCGTAAAGCCAAACTCAGTCAGTCATAGTGACTCTAAGGGTCCAGCAATCACTTATCCCATTTCAGGAAACCTGAATCCATAATATTCTTAAATTATAATCACAGACCCACTCACGATTATGAAATGGTGATAGAGTAGATTTAGTGAGTCAGGTCAAGTCAAAGAGTTCATATGTGTGAGTGGTCAATAGTTGACTTACTAAGGGATTCAACAGACTAGGATGATGTACAGTGGTGTAAGTGATGCGGTGAACATCACCATGGGATACCTTTGTAGTAGACATGGGATACAGTAAGTTTAACTACATTGCTGAATCAGCATAAATTCCTGGGGGACATCAAAGGTGCTGTAGTGAATGAGTGAGTTAGTTTTGCGCTGCTTTTAGCAATATTCCAGTAATGGAACACCAGAAATGGGCTTCACACATTGTACCCATGTGAGGAATATCAAACTCTGGTCTTCGGTGTGACGAGCAAACGCTTTAACCACTAGGCTACCCCACCGCCCCCAAAGGTGCTGTAAGTTTCATACTGAAAGTAGCACATGCGCACACACACACTCACACACACAACTTGATAAAAAATGCAGTAATCAGGAAAGACACATAGAACCCCATTTCACTACGTCTCAGCCTACCCCACAGTAGAGGTCTAATGTTTCAGACTGTAACCATTAGGGCTGTAGCGATGCATCCAACTATCGATGGATTGGAGTGTCCAATAGCAATTAATCGATGGTAGAAACGAAAAAGCATCGATAGTATGTGTGACTATCGATAGTTTATTAATTGCCTTCCATTGATAATTGTGCAGCGCAAAATACAGGAAGTACCAGATTCGTTCACACTGATTTAGAGTTATCCGCCCCTGTTACCTCTTAAACAAATATGGCAACAAACACGGCATGCGACTCGAAATTTGCGAGTGTGAAATTGTGAATAATAATAAGTTTGTGTTTAACTGTTTACTAGATCTGGGTTTCAAATTTGTCAGTTATTAAAAGAGACTGAAAATACTTCAACTTGTTTTTATTTCATATAAACTATACATTCATATGGGAAAAGACTTCAAATGAGACAATTCAAGGAGAAAAGTATTGCAATAGTCAGTCGCAATAGTATGTTGCAATAGACTATTGATATTGCAATAGTCGTTTCCCCCACAATAGTCACCCCTAGTAACCATTGACATGTATTCAAAGTGTTAATGTGTTACCTGACTATTGATACAAGATGAATGAGCATCTCTGATTCCCACAGGTGTGATGGGGTACTACCAGGCCCAGCTGACAGACCTCATTCAGTATCCTGACTTGAGGACCGGAGGTGTTCCAGAGCTTCAGGGAGATGGGCAATGCCATTCTGTTCACTCTGCTGGTTGAACAGGCACTGGTAAGTTGTAGCAGTAGTCTGTTATCAGGATGTATAGTCGTGCTGCCAACGACTGGTGACTTAAATATTGACAGACTGAGTGTAGGCCTGTGTGATATCACTAGAATATTGTCAGCTGAGGTAACTTAATTCTTTCACTCTGAGTTTGACAGTGTAAACTCGGGACAGGTTTGTGATGTACTGATGTATGTCTAACTAATCCTGCACTACCCACTTTCTGCACTCGTTGGTTTTGACTTGAAACGTGGCTGTCACAATGAAAAAATGAACTGGTCACTTCCCGATCTCGCATGTGTATCTGTCTGAAGGTGATGTCAGCCTCCTAAGATTATTGCTTCTCAGGCACCAAGTATAAAGTTTCGAATTGTAAGCAATAAGTGCAGGATAAGTATACTGATAAAATATTTAGATTTCACTAATTTGATGAAATATCAAAATGTGTGATCTCCAGTTTTATGCAACCACATGGCATATACTATGTTTGAAGTGCAATGACAGTTTTATGAAATGTCTACATGTGTGAACTTTATTTTCAGGAAGGACAATGTTGCATTCTTTTGTTTGCAATATTTTACAATGGTGTATTATTAATTTATATCGATTTGTGGATGAGAATCCTGATATATCCCATAGCGTATTTGACGTATTACCACACAACTGTATCGATCTTGACAAAAGGTCATCTAGAATTTAAATAAAAAAACAACTGATATGATCTCTAAGACAGTTTTTGTGAAGAAGTGAATATACTATCCCAGCATTGTGCATCTTTTTATGACATGCTCTGCCCTTGTCTTCCTCCCACAGACCCAGGAGGAAGTGTGCGACTTGAAGCATGCAGCACCTTTCCAGAACATCATACCCAAACCGTTCATCCATGTCAAAGGTAATCCATGTTCAGTAGTTCATGAGGACCTATAGTGGCGAAGTAGTGTTTGTCATAAACTAGAGTATTCACAAACCCCAATTTGAAAGTAAATATAATTCATTTGCGAATCCCTCCTTACCTAAAATGGTTCCTACATGCTATCAGTCTCACAATCACCCATCATGCATTCTCTGTCCAATTATTCACCCAATCATGCACATAATACCCACCGTTCACATACACTCAAATAAATACTCAGATATCATAGCATTACAAATGTCTTTAAAACAACTACAAGCAGTTCATACAAATATATTGTTTACATCATAGTGAATATTAAAAACAAACAAACAAACAGATCAGTCACTCATTACCAAATACAAACAAACTTGATTTCACATAAATTACATTGCCATCATATCACTAACTACATTAATAACATTTAAACATATTTCACTCAAGTTAAGCAGTACATACTTCATGGTGAATCTACATATGTATATATATATGCACACAGTTCAACATAACTAATGTAAAATTATAATACTCACACCAGTCGAAGATACAGGAGAAACAGCCAACCTGACACACACATATTTTCCCACTGGTTGCAAACCCTCACCTTTCAGATCAGTTCTTATATACCCCCAAGCCATATTACACAACTTGATTGACCCAAGCTTATATCCGAGATACATGCAATGGTCTCTCATACCACACACCTCCAACACAAAGACAGTTGCTCAAGACTTACATAACTGTCCTAGCTTGCATGTGCTCACTCCAAACCTATCACACCTCAAACATTAAAAACATACTTTGTACTGATTGTGATCTTGACACTGTTGAGGGGTGGTGGGGTAGCCTAGTGGTTAAAGTTTTTGCTTGTCACGTCAAAGACCCGGTTCGATTCCCCACTTGGGTACAATGTGTGAAGCCCATTTCTGGTGTCCCCCGCCATGATATTGCTGGAATATTGCAAAAAGCGGCATAAACCAAACTCACTCACTTGTCACATGGTCACATGTGTGAAGCCCATTTCTGGTGTCCCCTGCCGTGATATTGCTGGAATATTGCTAAAAGCAGGATAGAACCATACTCACTCATTTTATCACTCACTCACTCACTTGCTCTGGTCCTGGGATCAAATTGCAACTTTGTATCACTCAGTATATTGCTTGGTCTGTTATAATGTCAATGTTTAAACATATCCTATCTCACGTTCTGTACTCTCTCTCTCATGTTCGACAGCTGAGTGTAAACGAACTGTAAATACAGTTGTTTTCCTCTCTTGCACCATGGCCCTGAACACACCCTACTCTCCCTTATCTTTTCAATATGTTACATAGCTTTGCATCACTATCATCATACACACTAGTCCGCATCTCCCTTTAGACGTACCACCCATGTTTACTTGTTAGGCTGTGATATCCCTGCTCCTGATACTATTACATTCCAATATAGGTCATATCAGTGATTACATTACTGAGATATAGGTCATATCAGTTTACAGCTACCAGGGTATTACATTACTGACATATCAGTGCAACTACCAGGGTATTACATTACTGAGATATAGGTCATATCAGTGCAACTACCAGGGTATTACATTACTGAGATATAGGTCATATCAGAGCAACTACCAGGGTATTACATAACTGAGATATAGGTCATATCAGTGCAACTACCAGGGTATTACATTACTGAGATATAGGTCATATCAGTGCAACTACCAGGGTATTACATTACTGAGATATAGGTCATATCAGTGCAACTACCAGGGTATTACATTACTGAGATATAGGTCATATCAGTGCAACTACCAGGGTATTACATTACTGAGATATAGGTCATATCAGTGCAACTACCAGGGTATTACATAACTGAGATATAGGTCATATCAGTGCAACTACCAGGGTATTACATTACTGAGATAAGGGTAATAACTGCGTGGAACTACTACTGGTTTTACAGAAGCTGACAATCGGAAGAATCGTGATGAGGACCTGAAACAAGCGATGAAGCAGCTGGAGAAGAAGTATGCGGCGCTGCAGATCGTATCAGTCATCAAGAAACTGGGGAACCAGACGGTCAGATATTGTCACTTCCCCTGTCTCCACCACATCTCTACTTACCACATACACTGTGTACATCCATCACACTCTAGTAACCATACAGATATACTTGTCTGCCAGCCGCCTTCGTGGTGTAGTGGTTAGAGTGTCCGCCCGGAGAGCGGAAGGTCGCAGGTTCGATCCCCGACCGCGTCATACCAAAAGACGTTAAAATATGGTACTTGTTGGTCCCTGCCTGGCGCTCGGCAGTCATGGGTACAACAAGGACTGGTCGGCTCGGAGTCAGTATAATGTGTCTGAGTGGGGTATTCATGCTTCACTGCGGCATGGTATCTCAGTGGGCTAGCACTATAAAACCAGCTTCAGTCTGGGCTAGTACAAGGAGCCACACATACACATACACACGCATGCACGTCGTCATATGAGCGAAATATTCTCAAGCAATGTTAAACCCAATTTCACCTCACCTCACCTCACTTGTCTGCCATGACAGTGAACTGATCTGTCGCCATGGAAACTAAATAATCCTAAAGATGATCTCAGTGTGAGTGCATATAAGAAATACTCCTGTCCGAGACTTACAGCTCAACTGATATGTTGCTGAGAGGACATCAAAGTGATTGTGTTTTGTGTCAAAGAGCATGATGATTTAGGTTTAGTTTGCAGTGATAAAATTCATCTTCTCAATACGACTTTGCAGACAAACATCTCTTGTTTCATGGTTATAGTCTGCCTCCGAGACTCTTGGAGACTTTCGATTGGATTGGTTGCATGTTATAATAATAGCACAGCCATTACACAGATGTAATGGCTGTTATGTATTCTATGATGCTTCGGTGAAAGATCAAAGGCACCGACAGTACTTTTATCAGACGATAATGTGCACATTTTGCATTATGTCACAATGCATTGGTGATACTTTGCCATTCTAGTCTGCCCCCTCGTAATCGAACAATTTTGCATTACGTCACAATGTAAGCGACGACACGATGCATGTCAGTTGTCATCGCCTCATACAGCCTCCTACAGTAAACTACTCCGTTGCATCCCGTTTCTTGGTTTGCAATTAATAGAGCTAATAGAGGTGATATTCTTAGAAAAATGAACACAGTGATAACTAATGTTTGATTATGCTAACAAAAGAGAAACCATCAGTTATCTTTTGGTATTCATATATTAATTAGTTGCTGCACTAATATGAACCTGGAAATGTATATTTTGTTCACCTTCATTGATCTTTAGGCCTAGAGTTTTGTAGACCAGCTAATAAAAGTAGAAGACCTAGAAATGTGCTGAAGGTTTTGACAAATGTTTGAATACAAAAGTGATCACAATTTGGACACACAAATAGTCTGCAAGTTGTGGCTTAACTGTATTTTCTCTCTGACCTTGACCTATATTTGAATGATGCTTACAGCAAGCTGACATTGCTGCGGAGGGTGACCTGTTGACGCGAGAACGCCTCTGCTGTGGACTGTCCATGTTCGAGGTCGTCCTCAACCGCATCAAGTCCTTCCTCAACGAACCCCTGTGGCATGGCATGCCTCCTGTCAACGGCGTCATGAACGTCGACAAGTGCACCGAATTCCATCGCCTCTGGTCAGCTGTACAGTTTGTGTTCTGTATGCCTGTAGGAGAGAACGAATTCACCGTGGAGTAAGTGTGGACTTGTAAACTCTGTGTATAGAATTTGTGATGTTGATATTTCTTAGCGTCGATGTCACGCCGAAGACCCGGGTTCGAATACCATCATGGGCACAATGTGTGAAGCCCATTTGTGGTGTCCCCCGCCGTGATGTTGCTGGAATATTGCTAAAAGCGGCGTAAAAACCAAACTCAGTCAGTCAGTCTTAGCCTCAAATTCCATTACATTTAACACCTCAAGTAATCTATTTCAAATTTGGGTCCTGTCTTAACTATAACATTAATAGATAAGGAATCATGATATTCTGAAGCAGCTGTTAATAGAATTTATATCAGTTTCATAATGCAGGACTGTGAAAAAGGGCCTTTGATCATTTTCTATGGTAACATAACCACTAAGGTGGTAACATATAACCAAGAATAGCTATTTGGCAGATTATGATTACGTTCAATATTTAATTAAATAAAATAGTCTAAATAGACAAATATCCTGTTTCAACATCTGATCATTAATATTAAGAAAGAATAATACTTAGGAAAATTGTTCCAGATTTAAGGTTCCTTTTAGATATTTCTTTCAACCATTCATATCTTGCCTGACTGATGATATTGTGTCCTGTTGATGCCTTGGTGGACAATATTGTGCCAAACACTGCCAAAAATAAAATAACGGTTCCTGTAAAGACACAGAAATTAATTAATAGCTTTCCCACATCTTAGTTTGCTGGCATTGAAACATTTTCCAGATTTTAATATCTTTAATCAGACTTTCTTCTCTATCTTTACCAAATTTTGGAAATTGTCTGGAAGTTTAGGAATCCGAAGCACCCTAGCCCATGGTACTGTGTTGTACAGTAGTGTCTGCACAGTGCAGGTCAGTGCAGGTGCAGTTTCTGTGGACTGGCAGCAGTATGTTGATTGTGTCTCTCCTGGGTTCCAGAGAGCTGTTTGGTGAGGGTCTGAACTGGGCTGGATGTACGCTGATCATGTTGCTAGGGCAACAACGGAGGTTCGAGTGTCTGGACTTCTGTTATCACATACTGCGAGTCAACCGAGTCGACATGAAGGATGAAAATGTCAAGGGCATTGTAAGTATAACTCTTGTTTGATCATGTTAAAGGTGTTGTGTTATGGCTTATGGTTTATTGTGTTATGTTTTATTGTGTTATGTTTTATTGTGTTATGATCTATGGTTTATTGTGTTGTGAATTATGATTTATTGTTATGATTTATGGTTTATTGTTATGCTTTATTGTGTTATGATTTATGGTTTATTGTGTTATGGTTCATAATGTTTTTGTGTTATGAGTTATGGTAAGTCTAAGTAAACTTAGGCTCAATGTTATTCTAGTCCAACACAGCCCAGTAGAAGGTTGTGTCAGCTAACCTTCTGAATTGACCAATCAGAACACAGCTTATCAAATTGCGAAAGTTAACATGCGCACATATATTCCTGTTCCCTCGAAAACGTTTGTACTCGAACGATTCCGAATGCTATTTTCCGCATGGTCACTTCCGAGTGATACACATGGAGGCGCAGTTATTCACAACAGCGAGTAAACAGTCACTGAAAATAGCGTTTTTGTCAATATCCCAGGATGTTATCTTGCGGAAATATAGGCTAATAGTAACAATGTCATCAGAAACCACTAAGCATATATACTGCAGGTCAAATATCTGTGTTTTATGCAGATTTTTGTGTGTTGAGAGATTAGTGTCACCAACCGGGGAAGAGAAAATCTGTTTTGTTTCGTCCGCCTTGCATTTGATTTGACGGTCATAGGTCGCTCAAACCTTAGCTGACAAGACCTTCTACTATAGTCTGTTTGCAATGAAAACGTACCGATGAATTTCACTTTAAACAAAAAACTAAATCAAATAAAGTAAAATTAAGATTGCGAATCCTCATAATTTTACCTTGCCAATTCAGAATTTTATTCAACTTAGGATAAAAGTTGTTTAACAGATGATCATAGATTCAAATCGCTATTATTGGTTTGTATTACAAGGGAGTAAACGCAGTAACTGGAACAGGGATACAAACGCACGTGCAGAACGTGATGAGCGTTAACTTAGACCAACCCTACTTGTTTTCGGTGTTTCATTTAATGTGCATACCCCCTTGTAATACAAACCAATAATATGGATTTGAAACTATGATCGTTTGTTAAACAACTTTTATCCTAAGTAGAATAAAATTATGAGATTTAAATGTTCAATTGGCAAGGTATAATCATGAGGATTCGCACTTCTAATTTCACTTTATTTGATTTACGTTTTTGTTTAAAGTGAAATTCATCGGTACGTTTTCACTGCAAACAGACTATAGGGTTTGTTAGACTTAGTATAGCAGTGTAAAAAAATAATACTGAGCCTAAGTTTACGTAGACTGGATTCATGGTATTATTGTGTGATGTTGTTCCAGTGTTACGTTGTTATGTCTGATGCTATCACCTGATAGTCTGGTCAAGACATCAGTGATCTTGGTTTCAAAATGATGCATACACTTACACAATCATTTTTGGTTTCAGCAACTGAAGAGAATGGTAGATCGCATCCGCAAATTCCAGATCCTCAACAACCAAATTTTCTCGGTTCTCAACAAATACATGAAGACAAGTGACACAGAGAGTATGCCAGTGGAACATGTTCGCTGCTTCCCACCACCAATCCACCAGTCACTCGCAACAACCATCTGAGTCACTGGAATATGGGGAGCCCAGTGGATGAAACGTCAGCTCATTACCACATAGGGTTTGATTCCCAGTGTCAGTGTTTTACAGCACATTCTGGTGTTCCAGCAGTGATATAGCTGGACTGAGTCACTGGAAACAAGGGAGCCTTGTGGATGAAGCGTTAGCTCATCGGGTTTGATTCCCATTATCAGTACAATGTTTATTTCACAGCCCATTCTGGAGTTCCAGCTTTGATATAGCTGGACTGTTTCAGAAAGCAGCATATTTGTAACACCCCACCTACTCTATTGCATGGTAGAAACTTGGTAGTTTGTATATTCCCAAGTCTTTAAACCAACGACCCTTCCTAGTGTTGATTATTTGATAAGTCTTGATCCAAATCTGTTTACCTGTTACACAGAAATGTTGAAGTCACTTTCAGTATGTACAAACTGACCATAAACTGAGAGTCTGTAAAGATATGCTGATGCAGCAGTTTGTTTAATACAAGATGTGGAACACCTGGATTGTGTAGACAATATGCCATAAATGGTAAGTCAGTACAAGTGATCCAATTAATGGCAAAATCATTATTTACATGCTTTACTATGGTGGACATTGCTTCATACCAGAATGGACCAACTGAATAACTGAACAATTTTCACTAGAAACTCTATATGAGCTTCTTTCCCATGTTGGGAGTACTTGTGATGAGCCAGGTAACCATACTTTCTTCTTTATATAGTATGCAGAGTGCCACAGATCTATACAGTCAGTCAGAAATATTTTACTTCCATAAATAAATATGGAGTTTTTAGTTCACTGCGATGGGCTTTGAACTTTGAAACTAACACAACATTTCATGTATACTATAAATTGAATTATGAATGGATAGGGTATTGTTTTATTTTTGTTACAAGCTTGTCCTTACGGACACAATTGTGAAATATTTGTGTAAAATATAACACTTTTCCCCATGTTTTGTACATCTTACATGAAATCAAGGTTTTGAATATACTCAGCTCAGTATCCACCCAGACACTGTCTAAAGCTGATAGTATCTTATGCTTATACTTATTTTTCTTTTGCGTCTGTCACTATGAGATATGATGCTATGGTGATTGTATTTGAGTTGGATTTCCTGGTGATTTTAGGTAATATTCATTAAATCATGTTTCAAGGTCTCTGCATTGATGATCAAGTTTGCGCTTGGTAGATCTTCATGTTGTAGACAACTTGCCATTTACAAATCTCCCGCTATTTCAGAAGTTTATTTTTATTGCATTGATGTGCTTGAATAACTGCATTTCATACCTTTATTTGTGGCTTATAGTTGTTTGAGACCAATTAGAGATCTGATGTCACCATTGACTTAAATGTGCCAATATATGATAAGAAATAGAACAGAAAACATTAATCAATATATTGGGGAAGCTCCTCCATAAGTTTGGTGTGTATTTTGTTTACTTTGTATACTTTAGATGGACCAGTTTTGTATGCAGAACAAGGGGAGATTACTCTAAACATCACTTGCATCATTTGAATATTACTTCCAAACGAACTAAGAGTGTTTGTTGGTCATTCACAACCATTATATAATGTTATTCATTACACATATAAGTAAACTGTAGTCTTCTTCAAGTTTTGGGTATTTTTTTCCCTTGTATTTATTCTTGAAAATTATTTACCTTGTTAATCACTACTTCATCGTTGCTTGATTTTGCCATGTTTGATTGCCCTATGCTTGTTATCCGAACGTCATATTTCGCAGGTAGAGATTTTTCATTACAACATCATGAGACATCAGAAGGAGTTTATTTTAGCATTTTCTATTCTCATCATTTTACAAGTAAGCTTTCCATAGATCCTCCTTATGCAAATTACCTTCTTAAATTTTTTAGATCAGTCATAAGACAAAGTCTCTGATGTTTGTCCGGAAACATAATGTGTTAATTCATCTTATTTAACCCACTTGATACCAATCAAACAATCAAACACTTCATTTACATGTTTGAACATACAATTAGGTTTTCTTTGAGACATATAGGGTGAATGAATTTTTGGTACTTTATAACTGTGATGAAGTCATGTTGTCATCACGAGAGGCAAGTGCAATCAAATGTCAGATACGGTTTTCTATAAGTGCTTGGATGAAAGATGCCACTTACCTCATTGATGTTGATTGTCTGTGAATTTCCTATGGGAAGTAATTTCCTGTCTGTGTTTTACATTGCCTGTGTCTTTTCATACTAGAAAACAATATTAGCCTGCCTTACTACATCCCTGTTGAATGGGACCCTTGCAGAGTTGTGTCCCTTTGGTATGTCTAGATCTGCTAGTTTTGTTTGAAACCCAAATTCTGGCTGGTCAGTCAGCAACATAACTGTTCTTGTGGATCTGACCAAGGTGATAAGGGTCTATTACCCTTTGATGGTCCCTATGATTAGGCCCAATGTTTCAATATAGTAACTACTAAAAGACTATTTTCCTAAAAACTCATTTTGTTATTCTGTTCCTATTTTTCTGATAATATTCATGATAGGAATTCATAGCTCCAGCATAGCTATAAAATATGATAATGCATGCATTCTACATTGTTCTACATTCTTTTTATTGCGATAAGTTTGAATAGACATAGGCAGTTTTAGATCAGTTAGTCTTCTATGCATAGTTGTGTGGTAGCTAGTATCTGTGATAATTCAGACATGTTGACTGGCTCAGGGTGGAACGGAAGCTTGGTTGTAGATTCTTGTAGTGTTGCTGTGCTTGTCTCTGTATTATGTTGTGTCGCCTCTCACAGGAGCTTTATTTGCTTTCAGAAACTAGAAACGATTATGCTGGATAAATAAGGAGATTCTCTGTGAATCTGAGGATTCGAATTTGATCATTGTCTGATGTTGCCCATTTCTCAAAACGAGGGTCACATAGTTATTGTGTTTGTGTAATACGACATGATTTTCATATTATAATAACTAAGAGTAATATTTTTTCTGAAGAATTCACATGTTATTTATGCATGGTCAGATATACATGTGAAAGATATTTTGGTTTCTTTTTAGAAATATTCGGCTTTGTCCATGACTGCATTTAAACCACATACACTTGACTTGTTTTTCTAAACAAGATTAACCTAATTGTAGGCCATGGAAATATGACATTGACCATTATGCATGTTCCTTGTGGTCCCCGGGGAGGGTGGTGGGGTAGCCTAGTGGTTAAAGCATCCGCTCGTCACACCAAAGACCTGGGTTTGATTCCCCACATGGGTACAATGTGTGAGGCCCATTTCTGGTGGTAATGCTGGAATATTGCTAAAAGTGGCGTAAAACCATACTCACTCACTCTCTTGGGTGAGCTTGCAGTTTGGTACTTGCTGTTTGGAATACAGTAGTCCCCTGTTATATATCTATAGATAACTAGGACAGGTTTATCTAGGATTTCTAAGAGGCTGGGGTCAAGCCGCAAGTCTGTGCCAATGTTAGTAAGAAAATCCCAAACTGGAATTATAGCATTGCCTATGTGATGTCTTGGGTTATGTAAGTCACTGATATCAAGACCCATAAAGAATAAGAGGCTTTAATGGTTAGGTGTTCATAATAGAATAAAAACAAATTATTAATATAATGATAAAATATTATGTTTAAAATGCTGATTTCAACAAAATAATCATTTTAGAATATTCCAATTTTGTACAAAATAATATCATTTTCACAATTTGCTTGCAATCCTTGTAGTTTGGAATCCAGATATATTCCTGACTTGACTTCAGTACTTATATAGACCTGAAGCATTGCTTAATGTCACAGTGTGTACATATACAGAGCAATCAAGGGTTTGTATATTGTAACTGGGGCCATAGGTAGTGCACTATTTTGAAGGCATATTGTTCTGTAGTATCACCCAGGTATCAAGTAATATGTTGGATAATGTTCTTTCATGGGAACAATTTCAATATTGTACAGTTCATGATCAATATTGTACAGTTCATGATGCTGTTTGTACAGTTTTGTTCTGAGTAGAAATCATCCCGTTTTCAGAATATCAACATTTTGTAAAGCCTTTTTCCTACCATTGAATTTATGCTCTATATCATTGAATAAACATTTAACAAATTGTTTGTCGTTCTGTTTCTACGTACATATTCCTGACCAGAGGCTCTGAGAAGTCTGTGTTTTAGGAACACTAAAAATGGCCAAAATGGCTGCTGAATATGTATGGAGTGCACAGATGCCCACAGTGAACAGACAAAGTAAGGTACCATGTGATATGAAGAGTTGACCATCAACTGATCCACTGGAACAGGTCTTCAGTCCAAGATGTGCATGATGAATAACCATTCACCATAGCAGCATACCAACAGGGGCGGATACAGCTTTTGGAGAAAGGGGTGCACACTTCATTTTCACCCGAGTGTCAATGGTCATTTAATAAACTTTTGGGGGTGGGGGCAAGAGAAAGAGAGAGAGAGACCCTGCACCCCCCTCAGCATGTGCCTATGTACCAACTCACTAGAGCAAGCAGGATAACATGGTTTTCTGGACAGATGTTTTATCCTCTTGCCCACAGAGGTTTTAAGGATGAGGCTAGCTATGCATCTCAAACCTCATTAAGATGATGAATGTATCCTTCATGCCATGAAAACCGGAGCTACTTGCAGGAGTTACTTGATACAATGATAACCTCAATAACAAAAGAGACTAATGTTACATTATATTCAGGAAGAATAGGGACGGTAAATCAGCGATAATGTTGTATGTGAAATCTGAGTTGAGTTGGTATGCTTATTAATACTACTACTAGCCTTGCTACTCTATATTTATTGCGTTAACTACCTTTCAGGTAGCTGACTCCAGAGTTCTATGGTAAGAACGGTTTTAATGTCATCACTATAGCTTTTATTTTATGCGAGACCTATCATAGTGTTGTGGCTTGTTGTGTTACCATAGAGCAGAAACAACAGTGATGAGAAAATTCATTTGTTTGAGGGGCGGTGGGGTAGCCTAGTGGTTAAGGCGTCCGCTTGTCACGCTAGAGACCCAGGTTTGATTCCCCACATGGGTACAATGTGTGAAGCCCATTTCTGCTGTGATATTGCTGGAATATTACTAAAAGTGGCGTAAAACAATACTCACTCACTCGTTCCATTTTACTGTACATTACATGTATTGTCCGTTTGGCTCAAAAGCGGACCGATGAATTGCAATGTAACTCAAACATATAAACTAATAAACATATAATCAAAACATCAATCAACTCTGTGATCATAATCAAAACATCAGATCAACTCTGTGATTTTGAACTTTATTTTTAGGAGGATAAATTCTGCCAGGTGTTAAAACCTCAGAGAGTTGGATCATGAATGTTTGCGTCTCCAACCTTTCTGATCAGTGTCCTCCCTCGTAACAAATTGAACTGTGTCAATATTGTAATGATAGTTTGTTAGTTAAATTCTGCAAAACCCTCAGAGTTGGTCTGATGTTATAATTCATCAGTCCAATTTTGAACAAGATTGCAATTCATCGATCCAATTAGTCGTAATAGTCGTTCTTGTAGTGGACAGAGTTAGCCTTGTGGCTTCAAAGATGTTGAGACCCGTGAAGATCTGGGTTAGAATTTATCTTCAGTAACCCATGCTTGTCGTAAGAGGCAACTAACGGGATCGGGATCAGGACGGTTGACCGTCAGACTCCACCGGCTGACTTGGTTGACTGACATGTCATCGGTTCCCAATTACCCGTGAAGCAGATCGATGCTCATGCTGTTCATCACTGAATTGTCTGGTCCAGACTCGATTATTTACAGACCGCCGCCATATAGCTGGAAGATTGAGTGCGACATAAAACTAAACTCACTCACTCACTCACAACCGCCATATAGCTGTAATATTGCTGAGTGCGGCATAAAACTAAACTCACTCACTTAAAGATGTTGAAAAGGTAAAGGTGAGCTAAACATAACACAAGTCAACACAATGTTTGGAATCCATTTTATTGATAAACATAATCTCACAAATCAGTATTGAAGAGCCCTGACACAATATCCATATCTTTGAACTTTTACCACAAACTGATAGTCAACCAGATGGACACCTAATGTTAACTCCAGCAATACTTAGGACTGGCTGCAATTATTTGTATTCCAATACATATTTACACCTGTGGTGACTGGTTAGTTTATGTGTACTGTATTGTTAATAACTCTGTATTTGTTGTTTACTGTTGGACCAATAAATTCTAGCCAATCAGGGTTGACAATTTGAAACAATATTTAGATACAAATAACTGTTTTCTTTTGCAAAATGCAAATCTGCAACTAAGGCTTGTCTGTCCTTGAAGTATACTTAGCAATTTAACAGATACATACATCTAAACTTGACAAGGAAATATGAAAGAAATACAAGAGCAAGAAGCAACAAAGACATTTTCTGCTAAACTTTGTACAAATAAACTTCTGGATTAAAAAATATGCCACATTTTTAAACTGAAGTTTAAACATCAACTCTATCTATACTTCTTACGAATAGGCACAACATGAAAATTGTTAAAGGATGAAATTAATGAATATCACCTTATGTAATATGAAGAACATAACATTTTTGGAATACAATCCTTCAGCTTTCATCAGAATACAGTCTGAAATGTCACGCTCTTCAACTGATGGAGCAAGAATATACTTCAAACTGCTGTGTTCCTTACCCAAATGGAATAAGAATATATGTGTACTCTTAAACGTTGTGTTCTTCACTACAGAAATTGACATCCATAAAGTTCCCCCTTCATGTGTATTACTTCTAAATGCCATTCAAAGGCTTGCTGAAAACTATTATCAAAAGGGTGGAGTATGTTCTGAGTTTGAGTGTGTCCAGATTGATGCTATCTTGCAGTGACATCAAGCTTAGTGATAACATTTGGTTGGAGTGATGTTTGAATCAGTCTTCCTTTGGTAAGTCGGCATAGAAACTTCACCTTGAAATTCTGACTATGCTTCAGCCTACAGCTGCGTTTTACTTTCTTCATGGTAACAAGAACATTAGTAACTAGCGGCATGAGAACTCCTTATACTAGCAACAACACACATACAGGGCACATTCTTATATTGGTCACACTCTTAAAGCATCATAACACATTTATTTTATTATGTGATTCACCCAATTTCAGCTTAAAATTTAAAGTAGGTGGTTTGGAATTATTTTTTTTTCAGAATTACAATTGATAACTGATACAGAAAGAAAACTTATACCCAAATATAACTCGTGTATTTTTGTGTCTCGAAATAAAGATTTTTAGAAGCTTTAAAACAAATGCCATGTTTGTTTCTATTCCACCTAATTGTCAAAAATTGAGCCAAACTTTTGCTGTTAAAGTCATAGTCATATAAAAATATATATATATATGACTATTTAAAATCTAAATATTTCTCTCTTGGTTGGTCTTGTAAACCTTCTCAAATAAAAGACATTACAGGAATCATGTGTAAAGAGATAAGATGGATATACTGGTTTATGAACAAATGCATTAATGGATGAAGTATGACTATTTGGGGCCATAGAGCAGCCCTTCCAGTTGTGAATAGAGTCACACAAGGATTTAAATGGTTGGATTCAACAAAATAAATATAGAACTTTACATACAAACACCTCATCATGGGGGATAATCCTCTCAGTGAAGATAAATCCAGATGATGACCATGGATTACAATGGATTAGGATTAGCTAACGGATTCAATGCAAGTCACATTTTCAAGAAATGTTCAACATACAGTCCACAGACACAAAGGAAAGGTGAAGAATAAGTAAAACACAAAGCAAAAATGTGGAATACAAAGAGAATCTGCATACAAACATGACTCCAGACAGCATAAGAAAAACAGAGTATATGTTTATCTCCGATCTTTTACACTGCTGCACATTATAAGTTTTACATAAACAGCTTTCATACAAATATTATGAAAAACATTCACTCTGAGTAAATATGAAGTCTGGTCATTCTTGTAAATTCATGCACAACAGTAAGTATAACTTACTCTTCAACTTCGTACATATGTCATAATAAACAAATCTGTATCTCATGTATGCTGGCTGATCAGTGGTTTAGGAAATAGGGGAACCTGTTTGACGGAGAGAGCGATCATGCATGGCATACTTCAGATGGAAAGTCTTTCCATGTCATTTCAAATTTCTATTATTTTCAAACATTGCAATTATGAACCTCTTGGAAGTGCCCAACTTAATAATACTTAATTAAATATGTTTAATATGGCAAGTTAAACATCACACCTATTCCATACCCAATTTAAAGAACATATTAAGGCAGATATACACAAAAAAATTAATCCAATTCATCTATACATATTATTTTTTATGTCTCTTAATATATACATTTGTTAGTTTGAATTTATTGAAAACATAAGACAAGATGTCATCAATATACTACCAAGATGATCTGGTGAAGTACAGAAGAAACCATTCAGGTTTAACGATGTGTAAAAACAAATATCTAACATACTTAAAAATATTAAATATTGGAGATCTTTGAACAAACATTTTTACATTTCACACAAAAACCAAGCATATTTGGTCTGTACACTTTATTTGAAGGATCTATTCAGAATGAAAAAGCAACAATGTGTCTTTTCTACAGTACATAGTCATGTGGTCAGTGGTGGTACAATACAGTATGGCGGATATATATCAAGATACGAATGTCATGACACCAAGCACTGATACAGTATCGCACAGTATCACATCATGACACAATAAGTATAGTTTTATGCAGGTTTTAGCAATATTCCAGTGTTATCACGGTAGGGGACACCAGAAATGGGCTTTAAACCCGGGTCTTCAGCGTGACAAGCCAACGCCTTAACCACTAGACTACCCCACTGCCCCTCGAATACATTGAACCTGTCAGACTGCATCAGTTGTTAAGTCTCATCAGTACTCGGTGTTTGTGAGAGAGTGAGTATGGTTTTACACAGCTTATAGGAACATTCCAGCAATATTTTGACAGGGTACAAAAGACTTGGGCTTCCCACTTCGTACCTTTGTAGAGAATCAAACCTAGGTCTTCGGTGTGAGTACACACTTTATCCACAGAGCTACCCTCCAATCATTGGACATGTAGCAGTTACATGTATAAGAATACACAGTGTCGGTGATGACAGTTTGAAATGGATAAATATTATACCAGAATTAGAGTTCGCATTTGAAAGGTTGAGCAAAAAACTTTGGTCTAAAGTTAGGTCATTGTCAAAATAGAAATCAATAAAACCGTCTGTGACATCTTTCTGTTGCTTCGGCATTCCACTACCTTTCTGGCATGGCCAATGGTTGTGCCCTCTGTCCCTGTTGTACATACACCAAACTGTTGCAAGCTATCATTACGATGAATACACTTCAGGAAGTTTTGTCAAAGAGTGAAAGTAAGGAATTTCAGAATTCAGAGAACATCTGTGTACCTCGACTAATTTTTTTTGAAGGATGGAGTGAGTGAGTTTAGTTTTAAGTCGCTTGTAGCAATATTCCAGCAATATCACGGCGGGGTACACCAGAAATGGGCTTCACACATTGCACCCATGTTGGGAATCAAACCCGGGTCTTTAACCACTAGGCTACCCCACCGCCCCCTTATAGCATGGAGAGTCAGTCTGGTTTTCCTTCGAATCCTTGACCTCCAAAGCCTAATTGACTGAATATCATAGTTCACCAGGCTCAAGATAATGAAGTTATACTCTCATCTAAACAATGGAATTGACACATACTGAGCAGGATACGTTAGTGATCATGAATATTTTGGGGGATAATATTTAGAAGCAAAGACTGAGCTAGCAATTTCTTAAATATAACACACAAAATATTCATGTTCCTTAACTTGTTTTGTTCAGCATAGTGGGATCAGGTCCCATGGTCACAGAACAAACTGACCCATTTCTTATTTGTTTCCAATCAAAAGCAACTTCCACAACACAACACACCCAATCAGTTCACAATCTCACTGAGATCTGCGCAGCACATACAGATATTGACCGTTGACAACCACTACACCTGCTCCATCACTGAGCTTGGGCTACAGCTGGTGCGAGGCGGCCGACAATCGAGATACCCTTGTAGCAGATGTTGCGGAAGAATGCTGGGCACTGGGGCTTGTTGCACACGTACTCCACCATCATACGCAGCTCTGTGAACAGCGTCCTACAGAAACAAACCATGAGATCAACCAATTCAGAGGAAGTTAGAACAATTTAAATAAACTGATGTAAATTGAGTTGTACTGAACTGAACTGAGTTAAATAGCATGAGTTAAATAGCATGAGTTAAATAGCATGAGTTAAATTGAGTGAGTTAAAATGAATGAATGAGAAACTGAGTGATTTGAAATGAGTCTGTTGAATAAAGTTAGTGAAATTAAAGTTAAATTGAGTGTGTTGAAATAGATGAGTTAAAGCGAATGTGTTAAGTTGAATGTGTTAATTTAAGTGAGTTGAGTGAGTTAAAATTTTACATTGCAGCAGCAATATTACAGCCATGTAGCGATTTTAAGTCAGTTTAATACACAATGCCTTTTAGAAAGGGATCAAACGTAACAAGCGTTAAATTTGGGATTACACTTTCTCAGTAAAATACAGATTCTTGTACATTTTGAGTCCCATCCAGGTTTCAAATCCACACTCTCAAGAGTCTGACACCTAATCATCAGCCACAGGAAACAGTTACACATGACCTACCTGCAATAGGGTTTCTTCTGGAGGAATACCAAGCACTTGCACATGACCTACCTGCAATAGGGGTTTCTTCTGGAGGAATAGCAAGCACTTGCACATGACCTACCTGCAATAGGGGTTTCTCCTGGAGGAATAGCAAGCACTTGCACATGACCTACCTGCAATAGGGGTTTCTCCTGGAGGAATACCAAGCACTTGCACATGACCTACCTGCAATAGGGGTTTCTTCTGGAGGAATACCAAGCACTTGCACATGACCTACCTGCAATAGGGGTTTCTTCTGGAGGAATACCAAGCACTTGCACATGACCTACCTGCAATAGGGGTTTCTTCTGGAGGAATAGCAAGCACTTGCACATGACCTACCTGCAATAGGGGTTTCTCCTGGAGGAATAGCAAGCACTTGCACATGACCTACCTGCAATAGGGGTTTCTCCTGGAGGAATAGCAAGCACTTGCACATGACCTACCTGCAATAGGGGTTTCTCCTGGAGGAATAGCAAGCACTTGCACATGACCTACCTGCAATAGGGGTTTCTCCTGGAGGAATATCTCAGTGACAGGAAACGGTAGTACACAAATGGCAGGATGAGGCTGGACTTGCCACTGGAAGAGATATGAGAACAACCAACTGTGTGAACATGGCGAAGAAGCAGTTTGGAATATATTCTTCAGGTTATCGTAAGCTCTAGTTAGGAGATGAACCATCTGTGTTTTGAAATTTGATGTAGTCTCACTGTAGAGTAGATACCTCTTATTTTCATTTGGAACCAAGCAACTCAAAAACATTTTTGGGGACATTATGCAACTGTGTTCTCCCTTCATACACGGACAGAGTGAGTACATCCATCCATCCATCCATCCAGTCTAAATATAGTGAGTTAGTGAGAGTGAGTTTAGTTTTACGCCATCTAAAAAATTTCAGCTATATGGCAGACTGTAAGTCCTTCAACAGCATGACATTTTGTAGAACCGATGAATCAACCAAGTCAGCAAGGACCATCCCGTTAATCCTGGGTTACTGAAGATCAATATTGTAACCCGGATCTTCAAAAATATAGTATTCACAAGCTCCCTCTACTGACTCTTAAATATACAATGTAAGAAAAGTTACAAAACATTTACGCCACATTACCATATAATACCTCTTATGCAGCGAACTAGGCTGTAATAAGTGTAAATTCAGAGTAATGTTTTGGCTGGACTAACAAGTAGATGCATAGACCAATCAAAACTGTGTGACGAAATATATGTCTGGTTCATAAACTGCCTTGCCAATGGCAAGATTTGCAAGTATGTGTACCTTTAACTGGATGTATGTTCACATATATCTTCCAAATATTTTCAGGCTTTCAATCAACATGATAAAGTAATTTGATGCACTTTTTTAGGTGAGATTTGTTTTATTACAATACAGATCTTGATTATCGATCAGATTGTCTTGACTCAGATTCACTTCGCTGAAACAAATGCAAGGAATGACAGGTAACATCTGACTGGTCGATAGGAGAGGACATAGAAGGGACATAACTCCTAATAGCCACTGGTGACACTACAATCGAGCCACAAAAGACCAGCCTAGTTTGACAAGGGTCAAAGCTGGACTTCTTTGACTTATAAAACGGATCAAACAGACATCTCATCAATATTGGATGTCAATTTTACTGTCAAAATCTTTCTCACCTGAAGATCATCAGAATGATAGCTGGCATGAGGAAGATTTCGTTACATGCGATGAAGCGGAGAATGTTGATCTGCTGAGCCTCCAGCTTGGTGATCATGTTCCTCAAAAACTGCATTGAGCTTGGTCCCATGAGCTGCAACAGAAGTGAGTCAGATGGGTTTAACGCCACGGTCCCAACGCCACTTTTTACAGTATTCCCATTACATCACCGAGTGTCAGCTGAGGCTGAGAGAGAGCCTAAAGTGATGGAGGTATCTAAATTCTATTGTACAGTTTTCCAGGACACAGATCCAGATGATGCAGCATGAGCATTGATCTGCGCAATTGGGAACCGATGACATGTGTCAACCAAGTCAGCGAGCCTGACCACCCGATCCCGTTAGTCGCCTCTTATGACAAGCATTGGTTACTGAAGATCAATATTCTAACCCGGACCTTCACAGGATGATGATGATGATGATGATGATGATGATGATGATGATGATGATGATGATGATGATGACAAAGGCGACAATGATGACGACTATGACAGAATCAATTAATCAATGAAGACTTGTGACTACTTACGTTGAGGATTGTCTTGGTGTAGGAACATGCGTGCAGCAAGGCAAACAGGAACACTGGACACAAAGCCACTGGTACATGGTCAGGAAACAACAACTGTTGGAACTGACGAGTTGGGTTGTGGATGTCAACAACACATAACCCTTGTCACTACACCCTGTGCATATCAAATAGGATCTGGGTGTGGCGAAATAGGCACAAAACCAACTTAAGACAGGCAAGTCAAAACATGTATTTAAGGTCATAGTCTGATTAAATTTCAAATCGTGCTAAACAGTGTATTATATCTTACACCAGATATCCTATACTTGCTCCACATCAAATTTCGTATTGATACATACAAAAGTAGTGGACAAAAATGTTATTTTCAATATGGCCACTGTAGAAGCCATGTATAAAAACAACTGGAATTCATTGAACATGTTTTCGAGACACCATAGCTGAGATAATTCCCACAAGTTTCAGCTCCATTTGAGTTTTGGGGAAGGTGCTAAAAATCATTCTAACAAAGGATGGACAACAAGACAAGAGGTCAAGCAGCTCAACTGATTTTCTCTAGTCAACACTTTGAGAAACAAAATAACTAACAACGGTTTGTGGGCTGAATCTGGTGTGTGGAGGATACTGGTGATGGGGAAACTGTTGATGAAGATGATGGAGAAGAGGAGATAGTGGCAGCTGTCCTCCATGAACAACCGGCCCAGGAACTCCCGGGAGAACTGCACTGTTGGGATCCGCTGATGGAGGCGAAGTGCGCTGGATGCCACGCTGCTGATGAGAGCCCTCTGGTAAAAGCTGTATGGGTTGCCACTGCAAGGGGAGATAATTCAGGTTTGGATAAATACTGCAGTTCCAAATTTACATGCAGTTATTCACTTCATAATCTTTGACATGAATTTGAATATCATATTTATAGAAAAAATCCAACATGACAACTCGATCTGAAGAGTGTTGAAACAACTCTGAATCCTGATCACAAGTCAGCAATCTAACCCACTCAGCCACCTCAGTTTCCACATAAGTGGGTTAGATCGACGACTTTGTGTGTTAGCGATTACATGCCTCATTCTGTCAGTGTGGATTCAAATCCTGCTAGAGACTCACCCTACAAACTACTAGAACCTTTACTTTACTGAAGACTGACTGACTGACTGACTGAGTTTGGTTTTACGCCGCTTTTAGCAATATTCCAGCAACATCACGGCGGGGGACACCAGAAATGGGCTTCACACATTGTGCCCATGTGGGGATTTGAACCCGGGTCTTCGGCGTGACGAGCCAACTCTTTAACCATTAGGCTACCCCACCGCCCCACTTTACTGAAGAAGTGTGATCCAAATCTAACACATCACATGTGACCACATTCTAAAAGGTATTGTAGATTCAGTGAACTGTGGACTTGGAAAAAACAACTTCTGACCTACCCAAAGAAAGGCAATATGTAGAGGAAAGTGCAGATCACGGTGAAGATCCTGGTGAACCAAAGACCTGCTTCCACTTTGTTCCCCATCATGTGTCCCTGAAGCAGATCAGATATTACTGAAATGTATTGTATAACGGCTAATCTTATATATACATTAAACCAACCCAACTATGCAACAGGGTCCGATAAATATGCAAATGAGAGACTACTTTCAAGCTCTATACATCAGCACGATGACTTCCTTTTCATTTATTATTGACTAACGTTGCAGAATTAGTGAGATGCCTTTTGATGCATGGAAGAAACATTGCAACAAACATGTCATGTCACAAAATGGATAGTTGAGTCCAAAAATGTATTCATATGCAAAGATTCATTATTGAATGAAAACACATCTTAAAATCCATTATTTTAAGACTGACATATTATAATAAATTTTTACTTGAATGCAACATTTACCACTTTGGCGGAAAACCCATGACCATGTGTTTGGTCTGTTAAACCTGCATGTAATCGAGGCAAACCAGACTTGAAACCATGATTATAAGTTTCTATGCTGTTCCAGAAAAGCAGCTCTGCACCTTAAGCTGATACTGACACAGAAGACAGCCCGACACAGTGACTAACAGTATATACCCACCAACACTGGGTTTCCCTGACGTGGGGGTTCCCCTCCAGCAGTGCCTGTGTTCCCTGAACCTGCGTTCTCCTGATTTTCTGTTGAGTCAGCCATTCTGAATTATGCCTGCATCAGAGACATGAATAGATACATGAACAACCATCCAAGGTGTGTCAGGTATGAACAATACATACAACTGGGTTTGTCCACTCACAAAGTCTACTGTCCACATGGCCAGAGTGGACTACCTCCATATATTGTAACAAATAACCTATGTATCATGTGTACGCTTGTATCATGTGTTTTGGGGTATCATGTGTACAGGTGTATCACATGTATGGGTGTATCATGTATACGGGTGTATGATGTGTACAGGTGTATGATGTGTGCAGGTGTATCACATGTACACGTGATACACCTGCACACATCATACACCTGTACATGTGATACACCTGCACACATCATCCACCTGTACATGTGATACGCCTGCACACATCATACACCTGTCCATTTTTTACATTTATTGCGAGTCATTTTTAATGTTGAGCATATAACGTTATGCATAAGCAAATAAACCCATTTCATATAAACTTATGTCGTTCAGATATCAGGCTGTAATTTCTTCGCTCACACTTTCCGTAAAGATGCCAAATTAAAAAAATCGTAGCACAGTGCTTTTACCGGTGCACGATCAAAAGCGGAGAAATTTACTGTTTTTTAACGCATAGCAAAGTTTTGGACATCATTTAGCAGTGTTTATTTCTCAAACTGCCGAGGTATTTGCATTTATATTTATACCAACGGATAGGAAATTTAATATTCCACATTTGTGTGTAATTATATAGCTGTACGCAGATCCAGGACCACGCAAACGCAAATCTCACACAACGTTCACTTTTCAAACCTTACGAAATTGTGGGCCTGAAAAAATACTCGGCATCAAAAAGGGCTTAAGACTGGTAGGTAGCAGTCTCAGGATTTAAGACAAAAAATGATCTCAGTCTTAACTTTTACGACTAAAAAATGTACGCGATCCCCGATTTAAGACAATTTTTTGGACTTAAGATCAAAATGACAGACTTTAGCAATTTTTAGACTTAAGTCACTTTCATGACCCCAGGGCCAGGTTTATCACATGTGAGTGAGTGAGTTTAGTTTTACGCTGCACTCAGCAATATTACAGCTATATGGCGGCGGTCTGTAAATAATTGAGTCTGGACCAGACAATCCAGTGATCAACAGCATGTGTGTATCACATGTATGGGTGTATCATGTGTTCAGGTGTATCACATGTACAGGTGTATGATGTGTACAGGTGTATCACATGTACCGGTGTATGATGTGTACAGGTGTATCATGTGTGCAGTTGTATCACATGTACAGGTGTACCATGTGTATGGGTGTATGATGTGTGCAAGTGTATCACATGGACAGGTGCATGATGTGTACAGGTGTATGATGTGTGCAGGTGTTTCACATGTACAGGTGTATCATGTGTATGGGTGTATCACATGTAATGGTGTATCACATGTACAGGTGCATGATGTGTACAGGTGTATCATGTGTACAGGTGTATCATGTGTACAGGTGTATCATGTGTATGAGTGTATCAAGTGTACAGGTATATCATGTGTATGGGTGCATGGCGTATGCGGGTGTATCATTTGTACTGTTGGATCATGTGTGCTGGTGAATTTTCACACATGTTAATGATTTGAACTCAAGGCAATAAAGATATTTTATGGTATATGGTAATATTGTCACATCTAGAATTTTGTGACATCAATGCAGTGCCAATACAAATCATGAATACAGATACTAAATCAACAATTTATTACCACAAAAATGTTCAATGACAAGACAGAAAATCCAGTTACATATGTTTAATGGATTAGAGTATTTCATATTTAGCAATGAGTTGATTAACTGCAAGTCTACACAGAAATTTCATATCTATATGCAAAGTATATATAATGAGAGAGAGAGAGAGTTTTATTCAGTAAAGGGGCCACAGGCCCATTATACATCAGGTGTACAGAATATACAATCATTAGAGCACCGTACAACATCATGAGAGCTGCACAATTATACATTTGTGGGTACGAAGACTGAAAGAAATTTTTTTTTTTTTTCATGGCAAAAAATAGATATTTTGCAAGACAATTTATAATATAAGTATTCTTTGATGTAAACAACTGAGCTAATTTCACTTCAGATGGATATATGTGATAATTTTTAGGGAGGATATCATTTCTTAATTTCCCATAAATAGGGCATTCCAGGCAAAAGTGATATTCATTTTCTATGTTAGGTATGATACAAAGCAGGCACAGGCGATCCTCCCTTTTAAGACCTAAATGTCTACCGTATTCTATCATCAAATTGTGGTTTGAGCAACGAAATCTACTTAAGAAGATTCGAAACTGTTCTACACTAACACTATCGATATAGAACTCAAAAGCTACACCTTCTTTGAGCCTGCGATAAAAATCCAATTTCGAAACAAGTATAATACGAGATGACCACAACTGGTTATCTATATCAATACATCTTTGCTTAAATAATGATATAAAAGTAGAGATATTTCCAACACTTTGACTGGCCCAAACATTGCCAAAACCATAACTGTACAAAAGAGATTTCACCTTAAAAGCCCAACAATCTGTACCTTTTTCAGCAAGACAATACTGATACTCATATACCTTATTTAAGATTACATTCTCCACTTGAGACAAGAGGCAAACCCAATATGTAACAATCTTAATGTACTGATTTACCTTTAATGAATAACGACCAATCTCAGCACGCGCTGCAATATTTGGCGTGTATCTTGAAAGACCCAAAACCTGTTTACAGAACCCATCCTGTACATTCAATACAGATGGCGACGGGTGGAAACCCCAGACTTCACTTCCGTATAGTAACAATGGCAAGACCTTGACATCAAACATATGGAGCAGCACATTAATTGGTAGATTATAAAATTTCTAAACCGATGATTTGAAAATATTCAACACCTTCCATGCTTGGTCAGCCAAAGTTTTCTGTGCAACATACCATGATCCAGAGGAAGAGAAGTGAACACCCAAGTATTTATATGATGCATCATTTGTACCGTTGGATCATGTGTGCTGGTGAATTTTCACACATGTTAATGATTTGAACTCAAGGCAGTAAAGATATTTTATGGTATATGGTAATATTGTCACATCTATAATTTTGTGACATCAATGCAGTGCCAATACAAATTATGAATACAGATACTAAATCAACAATTTATTACCACAAAAATGTTCAATGACAAGACAGAAAATCCAGTTACATATGTTTAATGGATTAGAGTATTTCATATTTAGCAATGAGTTGATTAACTGCAAGTCTACACAGAAATTTCATATCTATATGTAAAGTATATTTAATGAGAGAGAGAGAGAGAGTTTTATTCAGTAAAGGGGCCACAGGCCCATTATACATCAGGTGTACAGAATATACAATCATTAGAGCACCGTACAACATCATGAGAGCTGCACAATTATACATTTGTGGGTACGAAGACTGAAAGAAATTTTTTTTTTTTTTTTCATGGCAAAAAATAGATATTTTGCAAGACAATTTATAATATAAGTATTCTTTGATGTAAACAACTAATTTCACTTCAGATGGATATATGTGATAATATTTAGGGAGGATATCATTTCTTAATTTCCCATAAATAGGGCATTCCAGGCAAAAGTGATATTCATTTTCTATGTTAGGTATGATACAAAGTGGGCACAGGTGATCCTCCCTTTTAAGACCTAAATGTCTACTGTACTCTATCATCAAATTGTGGTTTGAGCAACGAAATCTACTTAAGAAGATTCGAAACTGTTCTACACTAACACTATCGATATAGAACTCAAAAGCTACACCTTCTTTGAGCCTGCGATAAAAATCCAATTTCGAAACAAGTATAATACAAGATGACCACAACTGGCTATCTATATCAATACATCTTTGCTTAAATAATGATATGAAAGTAGAGATATTTCCAACACTTTGACTGGCCCACACATTGCCAAAAACCATAACTGTACAAAAGAGATTTCACCTTAAAAGCCCAACAATCTGTACCTTTTTCAGCAAGACAATACTGATACTCATATACCTTATTTAAGATTACATTCTCCACTTGAGACAAGAGGCGAACCCAATATTGAACAATTTTAATGTACTGATTTACCTTTAATGAATAACAACCAATCTCAGCACGCGCTGCAATATTTGGCGTGTATCTTGAAAGACCCAAAACCTGTTTACAGAACCTATCGTGTACATTCAATACAGATGGCGACGGGTGGAAACCCCAGACTTCACTTCCGTATAGTAACAATGGCAAAACTTTGACATCAAATATATGGAGCAGAACATTACTTGGTAGATTATAAAATTTCTTAAGCGATGATTTGAAAATATTCAACACCTTCCATGCTTGGTCAGCCAAAGTTTTCTGTGCAACATACCATGATCCAGAGGAAGAGAAGTGAACACCCAAGTATTTATATGATGCATCATTTGTACCGTTGGATCATGTGTGCTGGTGAATTTTCACACATGTTAATGATTTGAACTCAAGGCAGTAAAGATATTTTATGGTATATGGTAATATTGTCACATCTATAATTTTGTGACATCAATGCAGTGCCAATACAAATTATGAATACAGATACTAAATCAACAATTTATTACCACAAAAAATGTTCAATGACAAGACAGAAAATCCAGTTACATATGTTTAATGGATTAGAGTATTTCATATTTAGCAATGAGTTGATTAACTGCAAGTCTACACAAAAAAATCATATCTTATATATAATCTATATGTAAATTATATATAATGAATAAATATATCATGGTATTTTTGAGTTCACATATCCATACTTAAATTTCTACTAATGATTTCTCTGCAACACATGATATTCTGGATATATCAATGAATGACATTATTCTTTCTAAATATAGGCATTACTCAGATTTAGATAAATTAATCTACCTTTCCAATTGAAATTGGATGGGTTTTGTACACATTCTATTGCTCTATACACTAAATACTGTGCCAAATTCACATTTACTATGACAGTGTGTGAAACGGATCAGGAAATTTGGTTAGGAAAATGTAAAACTGGTTTGACTTTCTAATTGAGATATCAAGACAATTCAGGTTTCTTTCTAATTCTATGAATCATCAAGTTACTTGATGGCATCATTTAATGTTGAAGTCTGATGTAATTTTGTTTTCATTTTGTAGTTTATCAGAGTGAGCGAGTGAGTAAGTTTGGTTTTACACCGCTTTTAGCAATATTCCAGCAATATCACACTCGGGGACACCAGAAATGGGCTTCACACATTGTACCCATGTTCAGAATCCAACCCCAGCATGTCAAGCGGACACATTAAACATTAGTCTATCCCACAGCCCCAAGTTCATCAGAAGAGTTTGGGGCTGAAATATGATGAGAAAATCTAACATTTCAAAGACTCACACACCGGAGCATGATGAATAGTTTAATGTCATTTCATCTGCCAGTCATGTACATGAAGACAGATTATAGCTCAGCATCTGTTCATATACTGTACAATATTCCAACCATGTTTTTGAGATATGTATTACCATGACAACTAACAAGATTACAAGCTAAGCTCTGAATATTTTACATCAGATACTGCGATACATATTGTAGCATGACAAGTGTCTCATAAGAGTTACAACTCTGCATGTTTTACACCATGACTAGGTTACAATAAGATGCAATTTTCATCGTATACAAACACCTTAAATCAGTAAGATTTCTAGCAGACTGTGGCACTGCTTTGTAGTCCTTAGTTACACTTTTTGTGGTTTTCCAATGCCAAATTTTGCCACCTAGCTAAAATAACAATTTTGGTTTGGGAAGCAACAGCTTGAATCAAATGCTTTTGTCAATGTATATTGTGGGAGTAGTGCACTTCACGGGTCGGACTTTGTCTGATATCAATTAGCGCCACGTGGAGGATCGAACTCACTTTGTCAGCTTGAAGCCGAGCTTAGCTAATGAGTTAATCAAACACCCTACCACAAAACCACAGGTGTTGTCACAAGTAATTAATGTTCCTGTTTAAAGTCATCATCATCCGATTGTTTACCTCTCTGTGATATGCACAGCAACCATTTTCTCCACGAAACTTTATAAAAATCTATGTAGTTTCCACAAACTGCATCAGATTTCTTTGTAACAAGAGACAGCCAACCCACCCAACCTCACAATTGACCCTAAGGATTGTAAAGGGGTATCTAAGACTAAAGTGAGTGAGTGAGTGAGTTGAGTTTTACGCTACACTCATTATTCCAGCTATATGGCGGCGGTCTATAAATAATTAAGTCTGGACTAGACAATCCAGTGATCAACAGCATGAGCATCGACCTGCGCAATTGGGATTTTACTGGGGTATTTCATTGGCAACTGCTGCCCAACCCTTGGGATCATGAAGGGGTGTTTGACTGGAAAGGCGATCCAAGGCATAAGAATAGAGTTTGGGCTAATGTTCTGAACCTAATATATGTCTCTGATGAGGCATGGACACACAATCATACTTACATTTAAATATTATTTGAAGCTGAAGTCAAAGTTTGTTTTCATGGGCTACTTTGATATCTATCTTTGAGATTTTACAATAATGAACAATACAAATGCAATTTTGGTGCGTAGTTTGAGAGTTATCACCCTATGCTATATTAGTAGCATCAAACAAACAACACAGAAAGGTATCAAGCAAAGTGCATGTGCACTGTAAAATCTACTGAGAAAGAATAGAGGAAGATCTAGCCTTCCTCATATGTACTCAAATATTACAAATTACTGAGTATACACTTTGCAAATGACTAACATCAACATATGCTACTTACTCTTCAATTTACATGGAGTTTACATTTATATTACTTCTGTTTTAAATCAGCTTCTAATATGAAATGCGTCGATCATTTTAACTAACAAGTATTGGTTTATTATTCCTTATAGACAATACGATCGTGGAACAAGTGAAAAACCCAAACAAAACGTTGGTTTTCAAAAAGGTTTATCACCGAAGCTTTTCTATTCGGTATCTGCTGCTAATAACGTGTGCTTGTGAATCTAGTGTCCTCCACATTGCAAATATGTGAAAAGTGCAAACATATTCGCACGATGAATAGGTGACGAAATATACATACATAAAATCATAAGTGAAAGTGAAAATTGAAAAACCCAGTCCCAAACACTTCCATGTTCGCCATTCGATTTCTATCATGAGTGCTTTGTGAAACTGATCACGAGATCTTTGTTTTGTGTGGGAGATTATAACAAATACAGAACAGTTACAGATTTTATAATTACCTGTTTCACACAAAGATGAGTATTAATCCCGACAAAGAATATGCCAGAAGGATTACACGAGCAGAAATGTGATTTGCTTAATTCATATACTACAACTCTATACACTACTCGTATATTTTTCGTGAAGGTTACCCTTAACCGACTCCTCCATAACTCTGCAAAGAGTTTACACCGAAAATACGATGTTTCTACCTCATTGCGAAAAGATCTATGCAGAGTTGTTTCCCTTACACCAGAGCCCAAACTTGACTTAGCCTTGACGTCACTAACGCTTAACAAAAGTGGTGAAGATTAAGAAAGTAAAAGTTACTCACTATATGTGTTGCACACAAAATACCACAGAAGACATAAAAAGACATACAATGCTCCAAAAATAATATGACCTCGGTGTCACCGTGGATGGGTTACGAAAATGCATACTGATGTGGCGGTAAGTTGTGGAAGAGGTTTGTATATAGATTGTAAATATTTTAATAAATCATGCATATCTGAGTAGTAGAAGTGATGTGTAAGTACTGGACGATGTTTCTAACCTGACCTATATCGGACTGTGGATTCCGTATTTCCTCATCCGCCCGTTAACAAATATAAGTTGTTGTTTTAAATCGTTGATGTGTGTAGATTTATTTATTTACGGACAGACGAGGGAATGCGGTACCAGAAGTCAGATGTCGATGAGCCTAAATGAACAGGCAACGAGGGAGTGTGGTTTTACGCCGCAATATTCCAGCAACATCACGGCGAGGGACACTAGAAATGGGCTTCACACATTGTGCCCATGTGGGGAATCGATCCCTTCAGAGTGACGAGCGAACGCTTTAACCACTGGGCTACCCCATCGCCCGAACAGGCAACGAAGAAGATGTTATTGTGTACTTTGGACTGCGGGACAGTTTATAATAGACCATCATAACATAGGCTCGGACTGTCATTACAACGTACAGTGCACTCTGTCTAATTCGGACCAGCTTGGGACCGACTAAAAAGTCCGAATTATACAGTAGTCCGAAGTACACAGGTTTTAATGGAGTTATCTCCCTTTGACGAACATACGATTGTGCATAAAACACATGTTACATGAATGCGTATAAAGAAGAAACACTGACAAAGTACATGTACATTTGTTTATTACATACTTGCATATAAAAGCTTCAGTTTGTGAAGAAATCAGTCATCAAAGACTGTGACTGACTTTGAAGTGATTGTTTTAGAATCAGGGTTTCTGTACTGGCTTCGAGTGTAGCCACAGGGTTCAACAGTTCAGGTGAGTTTGGCAACATGGCAAAATGTTGTATATGGTTATAGTATTAATGTAAAATTAGTATTTTCGATTTGTATCCTGTATGTGAACTAGAAAAGGGAACGCGTGACAGAAATCTGTTCACATTATCACCACCGCCAGAATATAGTCATTGTAGGAACTACGACACTCCGCTGTAATACTGATGGTGTGTTGGTAAACGGGTAAAACATGCATGGGTATTCACTCGCCCAGTTGTATGAGGCCAATGTGACAAAATGAGCATAATCCTAACACACACGAACATCATGGGCGGATGCAGGGTGCGTGGGGTGGGGCGTGGGGTGGGATGAAGTTGATGTTTTGCATTGGCGGAGCCGAGGTGAACCCCCCACTTTGAAAATTCCTGGATCATCCTATGCACACGCACGCACGCACGCACGCACACAAGCACACACACACACACACACACACACACACACACACACACGTCAGTTGATATGACAATTAACAGACACATCGTGTTTAAAGAGGTGATTGTATATTTTATTTGTCCATGCTCGTATTTAGAAGAAGGCAGACTTATAACTTACATCAATGAGTCTTATCTCGCCTCCGTGGTGTAGTGGTTAGAGCGTCCGCCCGGAGAGCGGAAGGTAGCGGGTTCTATCCCCGACCGCGTCAAACCAAAATCCATAAATTATGGTACTTGTTGGTCCCTGCCTGGCGCACGACATTAATGGGTACAACAAGGACTTGTCGGCTCGGAGTCAGTATAATGTGTCTGAGTGGGGTATTCATGGTTCACTGCGGCATGGTATCTCAGTGGGCTAGCACTATAAAGCCAGCTTAAGTCACACATACCACACAGCCACACATACACATACACACGTATGCACGTCGTCATAAGAGAACAAATATTCTTAAGTACAACGTTAAACCAATGCATTTCACCTCACCTCACCCCACCTCACCTCACCTCTTATCTGTTAACTCGTGAAGGTCCGGGTTAGAATATTGGCCTTCAGTAACCCATGCTTGGCGTAAGTGGCGACTAACGGGATCGGGTGGCCAGGCTCGCTGACTTGGTTGACACATGTCATCGGTTCCCAAATTGCGCAGATCGATGCTCATGTTGTTGGTCACTGGATTGTCTGGTCCAGACTCGATTATTTACAGACCGGCGCCATATAGCTGGAATATTTCTGAGTGCGGCGTAAAACTAAACTCACTCACTTACTCTTATCTGTTTAGTACACTGGTTCAGTGCCTTGTCACATGAATGAGAAAACAATAATTTGGCACCATTTTGTAACCATAAAGAAAATACGCACGAAAAGGACAAGCTGGTTTCCTTGTTAAATGAACGTAATCCATGGCAGAACGGCCAATGTTGACAAGACTTACGGTGTTGGTATTGATTATTTTGAAGCACGGCGTCAGTTCGTGGTAAGATATTTTACATGCGCTTCAGATTATTCATGTCGTGAATGGGCAATGTGCGATGCATGTGGAAAAAGTTTAAATGTTTAAAATCCAACCAGAAGTGACCACATTTTTAACAATTAGAAATATTGTTATACAAGAAACGGCTTTATGGCATAAATTTGCCAAAAAAATGGTTGGGGTTGGTTCTTGAGTTTTCACAGACAAACACTTGTTCTCTCTGTCTCTAAAGCAGACACCAGGCATGGCTGAAAGGTTCGGAGCTTATCGACAATGGACGGCTTTGATTGCTAGTCATCTTCGAACATCATCCGTCTGTGACTCACAAACTTCTACTAACTATGGTGAAATGTCTGGTACCACTGGTGTAGAAAGCTTCCTTCTTGTGGGGTTTTGGCAGTTTGTTGTTTAATGCCGCACTCAGCAATATTCCATCTATATGGTGGTGGTCTGTACATAATCGTGTCTGGATAAGACAATCCAGTGATCAACAGCATGAGCATCGGTCTACGCAACTGGGATACGATGACACGTGTCAACCAAGTAGGCGAGCCTGACCACCTGGTCCCGTTAGTCGCCTCTTACGACAAGCATGGGTTACTGATGACCATTTCTAACCCGGATCTTCACGGAAGCCTTGTGGTGTCTTGTCGTGTAAGAAGAAGTCTTCCATAGCGGAAATGACGTCATAGCCATGTGCAATTCTGTATTCAAGTTTAAAAAGAGGTGTGAATCTGCGTGCTGGAACCTTTGTCATGTCAAGTTCAGTCCTGAGAATCTTGTCACCCATCTCGTGAGATTGTTTGTATATTTATAATCTATTTATATAGCCCCGAGTTCCAGCTAGGCTGCTCTAAGGCGCTCTATGTTTCCCTCGATCATTGGATGTCAGTCTCAACGGCACATCGCATTATCAATCTCAACTCCCTGGGGAGGATACAACTGTTGTGAAACCATTACGATGTTGTCCAAAATATTGGTGAGAATATAGACCGATACTTATCTTGACCGATATTTATTCCAAGAAATAAAGTTATCTTATTTGATAATATCTAAAACCCCAACACGTACAAAGAAATCTCATTGAAACTTGGCATAGAACAATTCTTAATGTCCTAGAGTTGAGGCAATCTAGAATGACTCATTCCAGATGCGATTTGGACTCCTGTTTATTCTCTAAAGTCTGGGAAACAGACCTTTTCTCAGACAAGCTCGCAAACTCTTTTCGTAGTATTAACAAACACCCAAACTTAAGATATAGAACAAACTTTATGGATAACAACTTCTTTTATTCATGCGTACTACGTTTCGATACAGATTCTTGTATCGTTGTCAAGTAGACAACGGTATAAGAATCTGCATCGAAACGTCGCACTCAAGAATAAAAGAAGTTGTTATCCATAAAGTTTATTCTATATCGTAGTTGTCAACTTCTAAAATGCCACTCAAAGAAGTTACCCAAACTTATGTTTGTAAACATAAACCATCAAACATAGATTCGATGTGTGCAGACACCTTTATACAGAATCCCCGCTGTTGACAACAACGGTCGCAATGTATAACCTCCTATTTTTGTATATACGTCCAATCGCCCCCAACAACTGACCATTTGATCTATTGTATGAATATGTTTATAAATACATTGTTTATAAAACATGACGGGTGACTTACCAGACACATGAAGACCCGTTTAGAACTGGTGCAAGAGGAGACTTCGATAGGGTCGCTGTTGTTGACATCGATGCTCATGTTGTCAATCACTGGATTGTCTGCTCCAAACTAGATTATGTATTGACGGCGTCATATATATTTAATATATCTGACTTGGCGTTAAACAACACACAAAACAAACAATAACTTTACCTTGTACCTAGCCTTGCTTCAAGGTTGTACTGAGTGCTAAGCCCATGGGTGTAAAGTATACTCCTCACAAAAAAATAAGCTACAAGTATTTTCATTATTATATCATTATCAATCTTGATAACGATTTTTGCCGACATGTTACTGAAAGGTAAATATTCAAAGAATACATAACATTTAGTGACTGTCAAATTGATTTATTAGATAAGATTGACAACATCACCCGAACACAACCACCCTCAGAAACAACATGCAAAATGTGTGGCATGAACGTGCTCCACTCTTCACACATGCACCCTGATCGGTGTACACCTACCTGTAATCATTCTGGTACAACAAGCGGGTCCTTACTTCACTTTTATGGATGATAATGCCCGTCCATGGATGATAATGCCTGAGAAAGAGTTGTTAACGATGTTGTTTAGATCAGCAACATCGCACATATGTACTGGCCTGCAAGGCCAGTTGATCTTAATCCCATTGAACATGCTTGGGACATGATTGGAAGTCGTGTTTACGGTCTCCATGTTCACTCCCAGACTCTGGATGGCTTTGAGCAGGCGTCACAGAGAGAATGGCAGAACATTCCACAACAGCAACTTTGAAGGCTCATTTGGTCAATGCAAAGACGTGTAGAAGCTTGCATTTGTGCTCATGGTGGTCATACGCGTTTCTGAACACTGCTTCACTGTCCAAAACTGACTTGAACTTTAATGTTAACATTTCGCTCCATCAATGCAGCACATTTTGCACGACTGTTTCCCGGGTACATGATGATTTGTAAGTCTATTATTGCTCAATACCATTTCATTTCATTTTGTTAATCGTGTGTACATATGTTTCACCTTACTATTGCATCATTCCATGATTTGCAATTTCAATAAATGAAAATGTAATGAGACTAAAAATGTGTGTTGCTTAACTTTTTGTGAGGAGTATAATTCCATCCTTTAAAGAGGCAAGTCCATATAAGCAGAGGACGCCAGTCTGTTATATATATTTCTTTAGAAATTTACATTTGAACTATTAATTATTACCTTAGAGACTTGTGCAGGTCTACTTTGTACCTACTTACCCTTTACAACTCTCACCGCCTCCGTGATGTAGGGGCCCGGAGAGCGGGAGGTCGCGGGTTCGATCCCCGGCCGCGTCATACCAAAAGACGTTAAAATATGGTCCTTGTTGATCGCTGCCTGGCGCTCGGCGTTAACGGGTACAACAAGGACTGGTCGGCACGGAGTTAGTATAATGTGTCTGAGTGGGGTATAGGGAGAAAGAAACAATAACAAAAACACCAACCAGTCAACCAGTCCCGGGTAATTGCACTGGATCAGTGTCCCTTTAAAGGTAGCCCTGAAACAATTTGCATGTCTACTAAAAATATGTCATCCATATTTTCCTTGTCAAATTTATGTGCAACTTCTTAATGGCTGTAGAACACCCAGATCTTACTCTGTGCTGTCAAATACATTCCCGATTGGCTAGGTATATACTGCCCCGACCCATTCCCTCCCGCCTTGGTTCCAAGTGCAGACGCTGGGCACTAACCAGTCATGTTACAATGTCTTGCAATGTGTAGGATTCTGAACTTGAACGGAAGTGCAGTCGCGTTGGATTGGTGACCTTTACGTCGCCTTTAACAACACTCGCACTGGGCTGAGCGGTTATAGAATATGAATGAAATAACATGTAGGTGCGAGGTATATGTTTAGTGGAAACGAACCGCCCCTTCATTTAGCACATTGAAGATGTATATCCAGCTATCGGGTCTCCATGTAATGTAGAACCCACCCCAAACCTACTCTCCTTCTAACAGTGATTCGACTAATGGGTCTCCTTATTGCAGAGGTGGGGCAAACGGGTCTCCTAATGACAGGGGTCTAACTAACGGGTCTCCTGCCGATGGAGGCCTGACAAACGAGTCTCCTGCTGACGGAGGTCTGACAAACGGGTCTCCTGCTGACGGAGGTCAGACAAACGGTCTCTACTGAAGGAGGTCAGACAAACGGGTCTCCTGCCGATGGAGGTCTGACAAACGGGTCTCCTGCTGACGGAGGTCAGACAAACAGGTCTCCTGATGACGGAGGTCAGACAAACGGGTCTCCTGCTGACGGACAAACGGGTCTCCTGATGACGGAGGTCAGACAAACGGGTCTCCTGATGACGGAGGTCAGACAAACGGGTCTCCTGCTGACGGAGGTAAGACAAACGGGTCTCCTGATGACGGAGGTAAGACAAACAGGTCTCCTGCTGACGGAGGTCAGACAAACGGGTCTCCTGCTGACGGGGGTCAGACAAACGGGTCTCCTGATGACGGAGGTCAGACAAACAGGTCTCCTGATGACGGACGCCCGCCAAAGTGGTTTACAACGTATTAGATCCTGCTTTAACAGCAAACCGTCACATGGTGGTTCTTCTACCGCAACCTGCACTTACAGACATCGTAACCACAGTGGCATAAGTACTTAGGGTTTTAATTAAACCATCAAAATAGCGCATTTCCTTTCGTATCGCCGCAATGCATCGACATGCCTGCTACTCTCCACATCACGACTCTTATATCGCAGTGCTAAATTACTATCAGATTTCCTCTCATAAATCACCTTAGCTCGTATAATTGATACGGAACGCAATTATGTAATGCTAACTTCTGAAACAATATCTATTTTCGTAAATTAAATTAACACGGGATTCAAGACATGTTATCCGTAACAGTACAGCGATTAAGACGCAGAGAGCCAATTACGTTCGTGGTTATCTCCCTTTGACCGGTTGATGCCGAGTTTATTGACTGCAGCCTTTGTCTGTCTGTCTGTTTGCCTGTCTGTCTGTCTGTCTGTCTGTTTGCGAATCTGTACTCTGGTAAGCTACCCGGCCTGGCTGCTTTGTAGATTGCAATTTAAATGGGTTTGTTTGTTACTATCAATATTATATATATTCAGAGACTAAGTATTAGACCATGTCCACCTTTGTATCTCTTGCTAACTTTGGCATGATATTTACGGCAACTTTAAGTTAGCACCACCCAATTTACTGACAGGATAAGCGTCCAATTGGCTGTATGTCATCTTAACTACAACACTGGGCTTTTTAATACACGGACGATAATACTGTTTTAGCTTATTTCATCATACACAAGGGAGTGACTCCGGTTGAACAAGGATCATATTGCGTCATCTTGACCTCATAACGGTCGTCTGCTTACTGCCTGCATCTTACAAGGCAAGACGTTGCACCAGTTTCATCACTTGTCTGCTCCAGCTGAAAAATCAGATTTTGTCGTGAATGTTTTTTTCTTGCGTTTTACTCGTATACCGATGAATGAATGGTTGGCCTGAATGATTTATAATCAAACACTTACTTTACAATCTCCATGTGGGATAAATGTAACAGTTTACACACACAACACATACACACACAAACACACACACAGAGACTTGATTATTGTAACAAACTCAATCTCTCACTCTCTTTCACACAATCTTTCACATACACAGACATATTGGTCCCTTTAACACACACACACACACACACACACACACACACACGTATTGGTCCAGTTTGTACACACACAGACATATTGGTCCATTTTACACACACACACACACACACACATAGGTCCCTTTTGTACACACACTCACATACACACACATTGGTCCCTTGTGTACACACACTCACATACACACACATTGGTTCCTTTTGTACACTCACATACACACACATTGGTCCCTTGTGTACACACACATTATTGGTCCCTTGTGTACACACACTCACACACACACATTGGTCCCTTGTGTACACACACTCACAAACATATATTGGTCCCTTTTGTACATACACTCACATACACACACATTGGTCCCTTGTGTACACACACACACATACACACGGACTCACATAGGTCCCTTTTGTACACACACTCACATACACACACATTGGTCCCTTGTGTACACACACTCACATACACACACATTGGTTCCTTTTGTACACTCACATACACACACATTGGTCCCTTGTGTACACACACACATTGGTCCCTTGTGTACACACACTCACACACACACACTGGTCCCTTGTGTACACACACTCACAAACATATATTGGTCCCTTTTGTACATACACTCACATACACACACATTGGTCCCTTGTGTACACACACACACATACACACATAGGTCCCTTGTGTACACACACTCACATACACACATTGGTCCCTTGTGTACACACACTCACATACACACACATTGGTCCCTTTGTACACACACTCACACACACACACACATTGGTCCATTTTGTACACACACTCACACACACATTGGTCCCTTTGTATACACACATATACACATTGGTCCCTTTTACACACACACACACACACACATTGATCCCTCTTGTACACACACTCACGAACACACACATTGGTCCCTTTTGTACACACACTCACACACACATTGATCCCTCTTGTACACACTCACGAACACACACATTGGTCCCTTTTGTACATACACTCACATACACATATTGGTCCCTTTTGTACATACACTCACATACACACACATTGGTCCCTTTTGTGCACACACATATACACATTGGTCCCTTGTGTACACACACACACACACATAGGTCCCTTGTGTACACACACTCACATACACACACATTGGTCCCTTGTGTACACACACTCACATACACACACATTGATCCCTCTTGTACACACACTACCGAACACACACACTGGTCTCTTTTGCACGCACACACACTCAGGCACACATGTACACGCACACACTCTCACACGCACACACACGCGCGCACGCGCGCACGCACACACACACACACACACACACACATATATTGGCCCCTTGCAGATCCGTACAGCTCAACTACTGATGGTTGTAACGTACAAAAAGAATCAACTAGTCTTTTGTTTATTGGAACGTGTTGGTTGTGTATCGCCAAGTTAATCCAGTGATTCATATTGTCAGCTGCTATTCACGACGTCGTTGACCGACACCAAAACCTGTCCAACTGATCCACTAAGTCGCTTCTAACGACCAACATCAGTTCGAACCCCGGATCCCTATGAGATGAACAGCTTAAAGAATGACTCGAGTTTATGGTTCCCCACGTTTAGTTCAAGTCATTAAGCCCACTTTGCCAGCCAGTTGATGCTTGTTGTAAAAGGCGACTAACGGGATCGGCTAGTTAGGCTCGCTGGTTTGGTTGACACATGTTATCGGTTCCCAATTGCGTAGATTGAAAACCTTGATATTGATCGCTGGTTTGTCTGATCCAGACTCGATTATTAACAGACCGCCTCCATATACATGTAGCTGGAATATTGCTGAGTGCGGCGTTAGACAACCAGCCAACCAACCCTACTGCCCATAAGTACTCTCGTGGCGGAGAGTCGTTGTATGGGTTACCGTATTCGGCACTTTCACTCATGAGACTTTCTGAAGTCCATTTTACATGTGGAGTATCCCAAGACAAGTGACTTTCAGAACATGCCTCTGTTCACCCAGCAGTGACTGGGTACCCGGTAGGATGAGATGGTCGTCTGAATGTTAACATTCTGCTGTCTCAGTATGTGTAGGTCGTATGATCCTCAAGGAACAGAGAGGCAGTGGGGTAGCCTAGTGGTTAAAGCGTTTGCTCGTCACGCCGAAGGTCCCGGTTCGATTCCCCACGTGGGTACAATGTGTGAAGTGCCGTGGTATTGCTGGAATATTGCTAAAAACTAAAAAGCTAAACTCACTCACTCATTCAAGGAGCTGAGAACAGGTAAGGCTTTGCTGAAAATGTGTCGAAACCAAAAAAATGAACAATCTTTGACCGAGCTGATCTTTTTGAGATGTAGATAATGGATGGGGCAAAAATGTATTTTTGTCAAGGGACTTGCAAAAAGTTACATTTTCTCTTGAAGTTTGAAAAATTGTCCCTTTTCGCTCATTTTGTAATTCTTATGTACTGTTTTTGAAATCATTGTCGCATGCAGTAGCAAGAAAACTTCGACAGCTTAAACCTAATTCCCTCTTTTATGTGTTTTTCAAATAGAAAATATTGTTTAGATGAAAAGAGAATTACAGTAAAACCAAAAAGAGCGTTGACGTAGAACAATGAAGTTGGCTGTTCTTTAGTTTGAAAACATGTCCATTTCAGGCGCTTTGGCACTGGCATTTTAACCGATTTTGGCATCGTGAATGTTCAGTATAAACATGTTACTTCACAGCTGTATGGTGGCCGTTCGTTGTTGGTGATCAGTGGCCTGTTTCAGTCTGGTGTGATAACGTTTAAGTTCAACCTTACTTATCCGGACACTTGCATTTTCTCACATTTTGTCCGAGTAAACTAATTTCCGGATATCTTAATCTCGCCAGTTACCTCCCTTACCCAAACTCCACGGAAGTCAATAATACCTCTTATATAATGCGATTATTTTGCGATGTCAAATCTACATGGTCTACCTTCAGCGAATTCAGGTGAACGAGCACGTAATAAGGAACTTGTTTTATAGCCAAACAGATATTTGTGATTAAACTTCTTTGGATGCAATACAATGTTGTGGTATCTTTCTATCGTCCCATGTTTATTTTGTTACACATTTATAATTCTTTAATTGCGTTACCGGCCCTTGCCGACAGGTTTTATTTCTACTAAATGTACTAATATTGATCAATAAATTGTTCCAGTAACTATATGGCTATAAATGACCGATATGACTTAGACGGAAAACGAATATGTAATCTTCAGAATAATTACGTCGTATTTTAAAATACGTTGACCAATGTTACATTTAAATCATTGTCGAGATAAACTAAACTTATTAAAGCTATTTCATAAGGATCAATGTAAATAACGAGCAAATATCAAACATTTGCCTATTAAGCGTGTTTTATCCAAAGTGCAACGACTGCCAAGGTGATCATGCTCCTACCCATAAATCATTTCATAATGACGGATAATCAGATTATTCAACATTTACACCGCGTTGTCTCCAGACCTTAAAATGCCATGCTCAAGGACCAACTATCACCCACGTCTCGCGCGCAGAATGTAGAACTACTTATTGAAACGGACACACAATTTACTGCTTTTTATCCAAAATGACCTGAATGTTATAGAAATGGCATGTTTACCACCAATTCTGACCCCTTTCAAGTAATTTCTCTAATTTTCATCTGCCACATTCTCGATAAGAACGCCCATCCAGTACGGGGAAGGCCTGTCGTTCTACCGTATATTGTTTCCCGTTATAGTTCTCGTGATCTCGCGTGCTCTAAGGTCAAGGGTCAAACTGTCTACGTGCCGTGTATCCGTGCGCGATTGTTAGAATGGTCTTCATGGCGCACGAATTCACTTTCACACAACATTCGTTTGATAAAAAATGACAGAAGTAAGGGTTTTCTGCTATGTCTCATAGATAGAGCACATTTTTCTTGTAGTTACGTGAGAGAAACGAAAGCAAGAAATTGATATCCCGTGCCAGCGATTAGTAAGACTTATCATTAGCGTAAATGTCTAGGGCCATATAAAATTCCAAACCTCCTTAGCCGTTTCGTCAACACGGTAGACACAGAAACCGGGTATTGAACGATTTACTGTTATTATTTCGAGCCAGACCAATTATATTTGAATCATTATTAAGCAGTATGGGCCTAAAAGACTTTTTGTCCGTGTGCATTGTTTAAATAAGCGGCACGTGCAAGATGTGTTTGAAATCAAAGATGGACGAAGAAGGTGTGTTTGTAATCTAAGCGTTTGTTGTATAATTAGAAGACGAGATTAGTAACGTAATTGGATTTATTCCAAATGGCAGGCCCATTGTTCTCTGCTGTTGATGCAATTAACACCAGCATTAATAATAATAATAATAATAATAATAATAATAATAGTAGTTTATTATAGTGTCATGTGTTATAAATGATGGGACAGCATAGTACAGCATATAAAATGCAAACACCAGGCCTCGAGAGGCCGAAATGACACCTTAAAAAAGAATATTAGCAATATTTAAAAAGCGTTTATAAAATATGAAAAGATTGTTGACATATATACACACTTAGATACATGCATAGGTACATATATAAATACTAGCATCGATGCGTACAAACATAGATAACTACAAAGATACCTTCATACATAAATTGTATGGATATTTTAAAGGGTGTTTGTTTGTTTGTTTGTTTGGATGGATGGATGGTTGGTTTGTTTGTTGGCTGGTTGTTGCTGAACGCAGGACGCAGAAATCTTCCAGCCATATGCTGGTTCCCTGTAAATAATAATGATAATAACAATAATAGGAACAGTGCATACCAACAGCCAACCAGTGACTGACACGTTGAACATCGATGCTGGGAGTTCTGGTGTTATACGATGTTTTAACAAAGTCAGCAAGCCTATCCATTCGATCCCGTTAGTCGCCTCTTATGTTCAGCATTAGACTTGCACAAGTCTCTAAGGTAATAATTAATAGTTTAAATGATAATTAATAAAATATATAGATAACTGACTGTCGAGCTCAGACTGTCCGCGGGGCGGTGGGGTAGCCTAGTGGTTAAAGCGTTGGCTCGTCACGCCGAAGACCCGGATTCGATTCCCTACATGGGCACAATGTGTTAAGCCCATTTCTGGTGTCCCCCGCCGTGATATTGCTGGAATATTGCTAAAAGCAGCGTAAAACCAAACTCAGTCAGTCAGTCAGACTGTCCGCTTATCTAGACTTGCCTCTTTTAAGGATAGAATTCCTATACATCAATGGGCTGAGCATTCAGTACAGCCTTGGAGCAGGGCTAGACTAGCATGTGCTGCTGAAGACCAATTCTAAACACGTCTTCACGGAGCAATTGCAAGGAGGCGTGTTTATCAGCAAAGGGGCATATGATTCTGGGATTTTTTTCAAATCAGAATTCAGATCGTGACATTAAGGCAAAATATTTTTGGGATGGAAAACCTAAACATGGAAACATTCTCAATTGTTCTTTGGTTATGTGCCATTAACGTAACACCTGACAAACTAGTGATTGGTAGCGTGAGCAACGCCCCATGAGATAAGGAGTGGTGGTGGTGGAATTGGGTTTAACGTCGTGCTTGAGAATATTTCGCTCATATGACCACGTGCATGCGTGTGTATGTGCGGCTGCTTGTACTAGCCCAGACTTAAGCTGGTTTTATAGTGCTATCCCACTGAGATACCATACCGCAGTGAAGCATGAATACCCCCAGACACATTATACTGACTCCGAGCCGACCAGTCCTTGCTGTACCCATGAATGCCGAGCGCCAGGCAGGGACCAACAAGTACCATATTTTAACGTCTTTTTGGTATGACGCGGTCGGGGATCGAACCCGCGACCTTCCGCTTTCCGGGCGGACGCTAACCACTACACCACGGAGGCGGTGTGATAAGGAGTCAGCTTCCATTCAGTTGCCTGTTTTTCTGGAGACCGTATCGAGCTCGGTATCCCCTCAGGGATAATATTTACAGTCTTTCGGGATGAAACTTACCTTGAAGCTTTTTGATATTCTGAGGGAGCTTGGGTATAGCCTCGTGGTTCAAGCGTTGGCTCGTCACGCAGAAATCCCGGGTTCGATTCCCCAGATGGGTAGAGTGTGTGGAGCCTATTCCTGGTTTCCCGGCTTCATTTTGCTGGAATATTGCTAAAAAGCGGCGGAAAACTACACTCACACACTCTTGATAATCTGGAATGGACAACCTGGTGAAGGTTGGGATAGAACTGGGCTCCAGCGACCCACGCTTGTCGTGTGAGGCGAATAACGGGATCATGTGGTCAGGTCATCGTATGTAATCACATTAAATAAATTTAATATATATAGTAAATTGAACAAAGCAAAATTTGAAAGTAATGAATGAATAATTAAAAACAATGAAAAGGAAAGGAATGGTTGAACATAGGGTTTTTTTCAAATATAAAAATGAAAATAAATCACGAAAATGAAGAACGCTGCTCAAAATCAAATTACAAACATGATTTAATTAGGGGCGTGGCTTACATTTTAAGGTGTGTTATTATGCAAATGAGCTATATTTCAACAACACTTGTGTCGATATAACTTCAACATAAATCTTTCACGCCACAACTGAAGGACCACCGTTTGAGTCGCAACATTGATAAAACGTTTTTTAACGTTCCTGTTCTTTTGAAACCTGTATGTTTGAATGCGTTTATTGTGGGACACAGCCCCGTGTTGATTGGCTACAACTCGTGAGTATTTACGTGCCTGATACCAACCATCAAAGGAAGGCGAGTTTATTCATGTTTTGAATGGCTTTTTCTGTGTGTCTGAATACACTTTGAGAAATAATTACGTTATTTAACCAGCCGTATAAGCGGTGGCAATGCTGGGGCCTGATGGTGAAGCCAGACGCGCCTTCTACTAAATACTTCCAGGTCGCCAATTCCAACATTTGCTTCACCAAAAAATCCCGACAGAGTCAATCCGTAAATGAAAAATTTGGGAGAATCGGTTTGGCAGATTTGTTTCCCAATAATATTGCCCCTTTGATTACTGCGTATTGCATGGGAGGACGGGACAGAAGCGATTCCATGAAAGTTGAAACATTTACAGATCAATAGCAAGCGGCCTCCTACTGTTAAAATGGAAGTAAAATACGAACGTTTTGCCTTGAAGTTAGACCTAATCACCAGAGCCTCAGTCAAAATGAGCACTTCGCTTCTATGTCTTAATAGATTTTTCTATATTATTGCCCCGGTTCGCCATTTTGTGTATTCCGCTTTGCGTCTAAATCGGTCGCTTGAGTTATAAGGGTTTTTCTCAAAGCAGTGCATATGGTTTTGGATAGTGGCTAATTCTTTTCAATTATCCCTGTTAGACTCTCTTATTACCACGTGCAAGGACGCGCAAATTTGAGAAATATTTAATTTTTATGATAGAAGGGGATTCAACGATTTCCCAGGGCGATAAACAACAGACGCCATTGCTATTGTGGGGACGAAACGACGCTAAATGAGTATAGAGCCATCTCTCTAATGTCCCGTTGCCATTCCGGAATCTGTAATGGCCGAAACGATCTGGAATGGTTCGTAGAATAACACTTGCCCGCTGCGAGGAATGTTGATTAACACATCACCCCTTGATGAATTGTCAATTTCCTAATCCAATCTATAAATGTGTTGTTTTTCAGAAAACATCGACAATTCTCGTCACAACTTAAGCCACTGGCGGTACTTGAATGCGAAATCTGGTCAACTCTCTTAATCTACGTTCATCGAGTCAATAAATTCCTAGCGCTGGTCACTTAAAATTGACACCAGCTAGAGAAGGGGTTTCTACTTTTCAATATCGTAATAAACTTTTGTTTGATTTATCATGAAATTAGGCAGTTTGGGGAAGAAGTTCCGACATTTGTGTAAAGTGTTTGAAAAAATACATCAATTGTTTGTACTATATGTGATGCAAGTGGCTACTGTGCATCTGCTTTTACCTACTCACTTAACCCCCGTGCTGTATTCTAGTGTGTATGTGAGGTACATTAGAATGTCTCATTTGTCAAATCAGTAATTTCTCGTGTAGTTGTTTAGAGTAAGCGTCTGGAAACATGGTGAATAATTTTCACATTATCGAGCTCGCCATGTTTACTGTTGCTCGTCTGTCAATCATATATTTTCCAAGTAATTTGTAGAAGTAGTTTTTATTGTGATACTAAATGGACGGCGTCGACGTTGGGGTTCACGTTCACCAAGTGCAGTTGCTACTGTCATCTCCGCGACTAAAAAAATAGACTTATCTACATTATCCAGTCTTTTTAAAATACAAATTACATCAAATTGTTCCTATGGTCAACGACCTGATACCCTGTTTCAATTCTGGCATTTAAATTGCAATCAAACTCATGTGTTAATCTGAGACTATTCAATTTGGGGATAATTTACTGTTAGTTTGAACAATTTAGTCAATTTTGCTGAGTGTCATTTGCCCGTTTAAGGCACTTATCTCTCCTTTTTTATTGACAGTTCGTGGTTTAATGATGTAATCAGCAGTAGTCGAGCTATTTAATGACAACCTGTAAATAATTAAGCCTGGACCAGAAAATCCAGTGATTGACATCATGGGCGCCGATCCACTCGATCTGGTTAGTCTGGATCGACTCAAGCACACTAAATCAAGGAGTCTGACCACAGTATACTCATATTGTAAGATAAGCGGTGTTTGTTGCGACCAATTCCTGACCAGGTGTTGATGGTGTATGAGAGTGAGTGAGTGAGTGAGTTGAGTTTTACTCCTCACTCAGCAATATTCCAGCTATATGGCGGCGGTCTGTAAATAATCAAGTCTGGACAGACAATCCAATGTTCAACAGCATGAGCATCAATCTACGCAATTGGGAACCGATGACATGTGTCAACCAAGTCAGCGAGCCTGACCACCCGATCCCGTTAGTCGCCCCTTATTTACGACAAGCAGGGGTTGGTGAAGATGGTTTAGGCTATACTAATATTGAGCTATTTAGTTCACTTCAGCTATATTTCAGTCGTAATGTGTCGATATACACAAAATGCAGATATGCAGTCAGACGCCCTTATGTCGACTTTACGGTTGTATCGAAGGTGAAACATTACTCCCCGCGTATTCCTCCATTACCCGGGGTGGTGGGGTAGCCTAGTGGTTAAAGTGTCCGCTCGTCACGTTGAAAACCCGGGTTCGATTCCCCACATGGGTACAATGTGTGAAGCCCATTTCTGGTGTTCCCCGCTGTGATATTGCTGGAATATTGTTAAAAGTGGCGTAAACCTAAACCACTCACTCTGGATATTATGTAATGGAGATCCTGGTGAAAGATTGGGCTAGAACACAGGCTTGTCAAACCAAACTCACTCACTCCCCCATTAGCCCTCATTTGTGTAAAATTGGGATAAGTCAAAGTATTACAAACAACCCTTCAACTTGGACATAGCGGTGTTTGATTACCAACAACAGCATCCAAATGACATTTTAAACATAAATACGAACTTAATGTTCTATTTTTGAACTGCCACAGTTGTGAAAATGTTAACATTATTATGATTGGAAAGTTCATTGGCCGATGACGATATACTGTAATTGTTCTGAGATATCTTGGAGTTGTTTTTTTTCATGATTTGTACTCATGATCTTCCAAATATATAATACAATTCCACCAGAAAAATAGCTCCCGGACAAGTAGTTTTATATTATTTGAATTTGATACAATATCCGGCCTTGACTTTATCGCACACATTGCAATGCTGCTGCAAAATGTGGCCATACAGAGAACTATTGTACAGCCCGCTTTATTTGAAATTAATTGCAGAATTTTATCGGAGGTTTTCTCCCATGATGAACTGAAAGGCTTGAAATTTAAATTGCATATTTCTTTTATACGTCAGCAGACTTGACGATGTGTTATACGACCCTTCCTCTCGGCGCAGATAAATATTTCCTCCCCACAACATACATCGAGGCCAATCAATAGTCTGGTGTATAAACTTCCAATCATTGTCACCGCAAAGCTCACAGGAGATTTAGAGTTACCTCCCTTTGTGCGTAGACGTCAATCAGCAAGAAGAAAACGGTTATCGATTAAATCGTATAAATTGATTCAATTATATATCGTGCTATCTTAGTGTATAATAAACGCACCAGACTGTTGACTGATTTCAATACTTTATGTGGTTTTGCAAAAAGATACAGTCAAAATTATAGAATGACAGAAAATATTTTTATGTAGGCCGTTCCCTGAGAAACCGATAAATGGTTTGTATTCTTTTTATTGGTTTTATGTTCCTTTATAAACTTTAAACATATGCGTGCCAGTGTGAACTTAAAAGCAACTTGATATTATTTCGCAGCAATATCACATAAACGCATTACAAAAATTCCTGTGGATATAATCTCAGTTTAACGCGAAGGAGACTATGCAAAAGATCTATGTATGAAAGAGGGCATGTGTATATGTCAGTTCGAGGGGTATGGAAGAAGCCTAGTGGTAACAGTTTCGTCACGCCGAATTATCGGGTTCGAATCCACACATCGGTACTTTTGGTATTCTCGGTCGTGTCAGTGCTGGAATATATATTTAGAGCAGTAAAACCACAATCAACGAGGTTCAGTTTCGCAGTCGGGAATCGAACCCGGATTTTCGGCGTGACGCTTTAACCACTAGGCTGCCCCACTTTTGAACATTATTCGTTTGCGAACATCTTTCAGCAATCAGTCACATTTAATTTCAAACTGGACACCACGAATATCCCCATGAAACGTTGAGCTGTATATATTCAACACGTGATGCCGTATTTGGAGACAGGCAGAAATATATTCGAGGCTTCGTACATACTTACAATATTCTATTTAAACATATTATTAATAATATACAATGAAAGTTATGGCATATCTTTAGATATACAGTGAGTGAGTTTGGTTTTACGCGACTTTTAGCAATATTCCATCAATATCACGGTGGGGGACAGAAATGGGCTTCACACATTGTACCCATGTGGGAAATGAACCCGGGCATTCGGCATGAGGAGCGAACGCTTTAACCACTCGGCTACCCTACCGCCCCTTTAGGTATAAAGATAATAACGCTCTCGTATACACATGCGAATATGACGCACAACATTTAATGTAACAAATTTTACATCGCAGTTTAAATTCTTAAGTGTTAGAACGGGTGGCCCAGTAGCATAAGGCTATAATTAGCAGTGTAGAATTGGTCACTTGATCGTGTGTTCGGATCCCAGTTTCGCACTGATCTTGATTCCATGCTTGTCCGCACGCCATGTTTGTCCGCACGCCAAACAGACATGGCATGTGACAAAACGGAAATACGTGTTTGGAAGCGGCATAAAACCCAGATTACTCACTCATCAACCAAACCCTTTAAGCTAAACTTTAAAAGTGGACCGTCATGATCTAGTGGCCGAAAGACCAGCAGTTGTTAATACGCTGGCTAAGTTGCCATTGTCAACGGAATAAAACATGGTTGTGTGGCTATCACGTCTGGTGTGTGTGAATCTTGTGTGCACCTGTACGAGGTTCTCATACCGAAAACAACCGCCTCCGTGGTGTAGTGGTTAGAGCGTCCGCCCGGGGAGCGGAAGGTCGCGGGTTCGATCCCCGACTGCGTCATACCAAAAAGACGTTAAAATATAGTACTTGTTGGTCCCTGCCTGGCGCTCGGCATTCATGGGTACAACAAGGACTGGTCGGCTCGGAGTCAGTATAATGTGTCTGAGTGGGATATTCATGCTTCACTGCGGCATTGTATCTCAGTGAGCTAGCACAAAAACAAAACCCATCTTCAGTCTGGGCTAGTCCACGCATGCACGTTGTCATATGAGCGAAATATTCTCAAGCACGACGTTAAACCCAATTTCACCTCACCTCACCTTACACCGAAAACACCAGCGTTTATTTCTCGGGGGCACCTTCTTTACGTCCCAGTAGCCAAGGTGCTGAATTCAAGTTCATGAATCACAACTTGCATGGAATGCATGAACAAACTCTCGCGTCTTGCTATAAATGCGACCACGTGATTAAATGCCAATGTTTCATTGGATAATAGCATCAGATTTGTGCTCCAGCATCACCCTTAATTATCACTGTTGATGGTGGTGGTCAATTCTCTGTAGAAAGACTACTTTCGGTTTATTTTACCCTGCATAGTTGAACAGTCTATATACATAATCATAAATCCATCGTTTATCATTGGTGCCTTTCAACGCCCAATCCGTTTATCATGGAAACATTCGTTGTGACAGATTCTCTTAAATGGCCACATATAATTCATAATTGCCGGACGTAAAGCCAAGAAGGTGGCTGCAGTTACGCCCCTTGGAGATTTCCGGGCTGCTAAGTGGCTGACCGCAGAGGAGTTACGTCCCTTAGGTATATCAAATAACGGCATTGATTTACAGGCCAATTTTCTCGAGGAAAGGCTAGAATTCGGTCATGTTCCTGATCAGTCAACTCCATAGAGTTCATTTAAAAATAGGCGGTAATATAACTTTGGGCCATTTGTATGAATACAAATAGTGTGTGTTTTCAAGACTATGTGACCAAACGAAAACGAAAAAGAAAAAAAATCCCAAACAAAACAAAACAAACACACAAAACAACCTTGAACGCAAGCAGGAAGATGATACCCAAATTATTTTCCCTACTGCCTACCCTCCCTGTAATGCTAAAGCCCTAAATGAAACAAGAGTAGATTTACCCAGGTTCAGGAATGTCCCAACTCACTGTGTCTCCTTTTCAACTTAAATGAGTTTATTTGTTACTGTCAAAAAATTTAATATATTCAGAGATTAAGCGTTAGTATACCCACATGGTTACAAGTACAAATAGGCAAACACGTTTTAAAATATTTATGAACTATATAAGTGTTCGCTTGAATAAGAATAATTATTGAAATTTGTTCTCTTCAACACTCTAATCTGTGATTATAATCTAGGTAAACAGATAGCACTATTTCAGGTTTGTTTTTGATAACTGGACTTGTAGACATGTAGATAACGACAGATATACACACGTGGTACAATCATCATTTGCAAATGGAGATTACTTATGCAGTCATATTTATGTACTTGGTTTTGACCGTCGAAGTCTTGCAAGAAAGAATGATATTTAACAGTCATATATCTGATGATTGATATTACCAATAATGTAAAGGTAACTTTGAAATTTGGCCTTTCCAATGGGATGAAAACCTCTTATCGTTATGTACCCCTCCTCCTTTTAATATAATCCCCATCAAAAGTTTAGACTCACTAGTGTAAATGTAGCCACTTACTTCAGTCAACTGATCTAAACTAGATTTTGCAAAATTCGTAACGTTGAAAAGTTTATTGTCATGAGTTCAATAAAAAATGATGAAACTCAGTGAAAATTGGTGAATTCTTAACAAAACTTTACACCAAAACGCAGCTGTTCACATGCACGATATTTGCACATGCTTTTCAGCAAGTTGATGCATGATCCTCGTGCAATTCATCTGCATAAGGTTTGCAGTTGGTTCCCCCAAGTTAGTGGAGAAATTCATCTTCGATGTAACCACATGTATATACATAACATATAGTGAGTGTTTTAAGTGAGTCTAAACTTTTGATGGGTAATATATATAAAACACCTTATCAGTCAGTAACTGTAAAGCTTAACAACCCGAGTGTCTCTGGTTAGATGTAGAAATCTATTGTCAGTAAACGATTTAACAAATCTGTTGTCTGTACTTTGTATATTTTGTTTCTTTGTATGTTTAACACCGGACATGGCAATATTCTGGCTGTATGACTGAGGTTGGACCAGACAATCCATACATTCACATCACGAGCATCGATCTGGAATACAAATGGAATATGATGACAAGCAACAATCACGTCCCTGACCACCCGATCACGTTAGTCGCCTCTTACGATAGCAATAGGTTGCTTCAATTCTATCCTGAATATAATATATATGGGTTACTTTTTTCTGGCTAATTGTGTGCTCTTAACATCATCCACTAATTTGTCTGATCTTCAATTACCAACATGTCAGTGCCATATAGCAGGATTAGAGCTGTAAAAAACCCTTCATTTACTAATCGTTAAAAATAAAACAACTCATGCGCAGTTCTACTCGGAAATATTCCCACCGCCACATCTTAAATGCTAGAGGGAAATCCTTCATCTAAACAGCGTTGAGTTTATCTCAAGGAACATGCATGAGACATCAGTTTATCCTGATCCATATTAAGCTTGTCAATAACCTATTCTATGATGGCGTGGTGGCGACAGTCATCGTGCTGTTTACCGTTTTGTCCCCTGCCTGTCATCAGAGTGTAGGACGACGGCCATTAGAACCAGTGTTGAGTTAATAACTTCTTTATTATAGAAACTCTTAGGGCCTCAGCAGACAAATGTGGTTAAAAAATCGAGCTATTCGCGACATCCGAATACTGGCGGATCAAAGCCGGCCATCTTGACTTGATTGTTGTCCGAACAGACGCCTGGCCAGAAACCAAGGTGGCTTAACGCTCTCATCCTCTCAAATCCCCCCCCTACATAGTCACATTATGCTGCCCAGGAGATGGGGTTGGTATTAGACAAAATAAGTCATGGAGAAAATGAAAGTAGCGAGACGGAAAAACTACAGAATTTATCCAAATCTGCTTTAAATCGAAAATATAGAAAAATAATCCAACGAGGTTTCCTTTGGGAAAGGTTTTCGAGGTTCATTAGAAGCCGTAATTGTTCATCTTTCTTCGGGTTGGAATAAAGGCCTCTTATGATGGCGGGTCATTACTGAGTGATATTTATGTAAAACCCGAGGCGAGCCCCAGCACAGTGACCGCTCTCTCCGTAAATCACTCTCGCGTTATCTCGTTTAATACCAGTTATGACGAGATTTAAAGTTCTTAATCCGCGACAATCATACCGCCATTTCCAGGTGTGACAGCAACGCTGATGAACATGTGAAAAATGTAATTATGAGCTGTTTTTATCAGTTACCATTGCTTTAGGTTACGATTGCAAATTGAAAAGGACTTTGTTTTCGCCACGCTAACTGTAAAACGTATTAAAAAGAGCTACAACTTGTCAAATTTGCTTGATGGTGGAGCGGGGCATCAGCGGAAAAAGGCATTGAATGAGTTTTGAAAATGATGACGAAATTGTTTTATCTGTAATGACAGAATAGATCGTGACAGGCGACATTTGAACGTTTAGTCATTGAAAATAGGCTAAGGGATGTCATTTAACAGAATGAAAGGATTCCTATTCTTTCTTGTTCATTTTTATTGATGAATTATGTCAACGCATAAATGTGTTTTGGGAAAGGTTCAAGATTTTATAGCCCAATCGTTAAATGTGCGCAGAGTTTCGTTAAGTGTGTGCAGAGTTATGTATGCATACAAATGTTCTTCCTGATTTTGTGAAGATTTCCCATGAATTTATGCACCACCATGGTGATATTTATGTATCACATAAATGTATGATATATGTGTTGATATTCTTCTTTGGCTAATAAGGTTATATATTTATTCATAGTTTCCAAAATAGGTTTTGTTTGAAATGTCATTATCAGTTTAATGGAAATATGTTTTCTCCTATAACTATGGAAATATTAATAAACAAAAATAAATATTATTGTCTTTATATCAACACAGTTTATTAGCAATAAATATAGCTAAACAAATAAACAACTGTATCTGAATGTTTGTACACTATTTGCGTTCCTACTGATTTGAATTATTACTATATGCCATGGGGCGGTGGGGTAACCTAGTCGTTAAGGCGTTCTGTCGTCACGCAGAAGACCCGGGTTCGATTCCCCACATGGGTACAATGTGTGAAGCCCGTTTCTGGTGTCCCCCAATATTGCTGGAACATTGCTAAAAGCGGCGTAAAGCTAAACTCACTTACTCACTATATTTGCGATACATGTCTACACGGCCGAAAGAGTACACATAAAACATCAATGCCAGAAATTAACGAGTCTCGATTATCAACCGAAGCAGATTCCTCCGGCGTAATAGACAAAACAGTGGCGAAATCTCTTCGAACATCTAGTGCTCGCTAAAAGTGTCCATGTCCTGCTCTATACCGGTAGCATCTGTCACCACCATAACTTGCATCAATGTCGTTATGGCTCGACGCCACACAGCAATTTCCCTTTCATGAGGTGAAGTCCTGTTATTGACAATAAAAACATAGAATTATTCCCAGTAGTATTGCTCATCAGGTGCGTGAATGTTGTTTAACTATGCGGTCAGTAATATTTCTTAGCATGGACCGTGTGCCGTCTCAAAAGCAGGCATTGGGGCCCTACCTGCACAGCCATTTACAGGACATAAATTAGCACGGGCCTCTACGTTCGTGGGGACAACAGGCAACTGCCAATGAGTTACGACGACCTTGCATCAACCGTAGCGGTGATCATTACATATGGCGTCTTCTTTGAGTGGCATTTTAGACAGACTTGACTGAGTTTGGTTTTACGCCGCTTTTAGCAATATTCCAGCAATATCATGGCGGGGACACCAGAAATGGGCTTCACTCATTCTACCCATGTGGGGATTCTTTATCTTCGGCGTGACGAGCGAACGCTTTAACCACTAGACTACCCCACCGCTCCGTTGGGAAGTACAATATAGGAATTTGATTCTTGACAAGTGCGACGTTTCGATACAGGAATTCCTTCTTGACAACGGTACCAGAATCTGTATCGAAACGTCGCACTCACGAAATAAAGAAGTTGTTATCCATAAAGTTGGTCCATATTGCCTTACAAATGGACCGAGAAAACTAATGGTTGATAACATGAGCACCGAACCTTGGGCTAGATCTACAAAGCGCTACAACATTATTAGGACAGTGCCCCGTTTCACAAAGGGATAATAACGCTACGAATATCGTAAGTCAGTGTTACGGTAAATGACATACGATAGTCGTTGCGTCACTTCCGCTTTGTGACATAGGACCCTGGGCCTAGATTTTCGAAGCTCTCTTAGCGCTAAGATAGTCGTAAGTGCCATACATTAACATTAACTTACGACTATCTTAGCGCTAAGAGAGCTTCGAAAATCTAGGCCCTGATGAACGATAGTTACGATACTTCGTGACGTTGTGAACGCTCAGTGGTCCGGTAGTCTGGTCACACACTGTGACCCCTCGAAGCGGGTAGCTCTAACAGCATGGTACGTACTGGCCGACACAAAGGAGTACAACAGGTGTAGTGAACCAAGAGTTGGGTGTCAAGAGCATAGGTGACCGGGCAGTCTTAGTGTAGCAACGTACTGCCATGGTGTATACCCGCGAAGGTCCGGGTTAGAATATTGATCTTCAGTAACCCATGCTTGTCGTAAGAGGCGACTAACGGGATCGGGTGGTCAGGCTCGCTGCTTTGGTTGACACATGTCATCGGTTCCCAATTGCGCAGATCGATGCTCATGCTGTTGATCACTGGATTGTCTGGGCCAGACTCGATTATTTACAGACCGCCGCCATATAGCTGGAATATTGCTGAGTGCGGCGTAAAACTAAACTCACTCACACTCACTCCTCACCGAGTATCGCCCTTTTTCCACACTGAAACAACTTGAAACTCCATAATACGTCACCTGTAGAGAGCTGATCTGTACACTGTAACATGTTTACTGAACAAAACTATATCTCAGCAGTATGCCACTTTTACTGAACAGATACACCACTGCAGAACAAACAGTATCTCTACAATATGACAGTTTTCGTGAACAAACCCATCAATACAATGCGATACTTTTAGAGTACACACCGCATCACTATTATATGACACTTTTAGAGAACACATCGTAACACTATTATACTCATGCCAATAATGGTTGTCACCCCCCTTCAATGTTTTTATTGGAGAGGGTGTGTGGGGTGTGTGTGTGGGGTGGGTTGGGGTGGGGAGGGGGGTGACAACCATTATTAGCATGAGTATATATGACACTTTTTTATCGATATAGACACTGAGTTCCACCCGAAATTAGCAAGATATACATACTCGTACGTCATAGTATTCAGGTTTGTCAACACTGACCCTATACTGCATCTATGTGTTACACAACACGATGGGAATATTCAAGGCCGTGCTCTGTCAGTGTCTTAATGATTTCCTTCATCCTATATCCCCCCTGAAACTCAGGGTAAGCATTGATCTTCAGCAACTCATTCTTATCGTACGAGGCGACTAACGACACCTGGAGCTCCCACAGGCTCACTTGGTCGTATCACGTTATCGTATCCCGTGATTTACATCACGTGATTGTCTGGTCCAGATTTTATTATTTACGGCACTCTGGAATATTTCTGTGTTGTGTTAAGACCAAGCAAACCAAATCTATACGCTCACGATAAGTGTTCTCAAACGGAAGGTATCACATCGGTTCTACTTTAAACTGTTTCTTGAAAGGAAGAAGGGTACACCTTTCCCCGTCTATGTCTAGTTTGTTTTGTTTGTTTGTCTATTATTTATTGCCCCACTGATCGGTTTATTGGTATAGCTGATCAATACTTAGATTCTGATCTGTCTTATAAGCGAATATCGTTTATGTTATGAAGCTGCGAGTGATATCGAAGTAAATGGATGATATGGAAGTAAACAAAACTGGTAGGAGGTTAACTGTTGTGGATTAATAATATTCATTTCAGGATTTTGAAAAATATGTGTAAGAAATTTATATTCATATTATTAATAATTTTATACGTTGTCTGATTGTATGGTATTCATTGATCTTTCAAGGATTTCAGGTACTGGTACTCGTCCAAAACAAATTATATGCTTTAAGAAGCCATTGAACTGGATCACGGTGTCAGGATCGGACACTACAGATTGAGTCTTACTGAGTGGGGAGTCCGGCTGCAAACAGTGAGTGAGTTCCGTGCGTGCGTGTGAGTGAGTGAGTGATCGATCATTACACGCCCTACAAACCGATGAATTTAACCAAAAAATATACAAACCATGGCATCAAGATGAACAAGGACAAATCAACGATCATGCTAGATTACTACTACACGGATATAACATGTTACACATTAACTTCAACACCACCAGAAACGTCTCCACTTTCATCAAAAACACCTTGCTTCTATCACACTTCTATACACTCCCATAATGCATTCAATCAACAGTTACCCAAACATATTTATCTTTTCAAATCGCACCTATTCCAACAATTCTTGTCCCTATAGTCAGCTTCCTGGCTCTGATATATTTTTATCAAACTGATGTAGCAAAAATATTTTAAATTCGACCTGTTAAAATACAATTCTTTATTCAAAACAGCCTAAAATAATTAGGTCCCTGAAAGCAAAGATGCTCCGAAGAAATGTATATTATGTATAATGCATGATGCATAACGTTCCCATGCTTCTTATAATCAGTTGGAGAGTAGTACCATGTCTCTTGATACTATTGATTGTGCTATCCTATTACCATTATCAAAACATATGGGGCATCTATCTGGCTGACGCTCACAGAAGTAGGTGTACCGGTATATATAGTCGGTCGCTACCTCGCAATCCCGTCTTACGCTCAGGGATCGATCGTCACCGACATCAACTAAAGATGAGAGGCTTGTAACGTTCCAAGGTGCACGGCAGTGTTCATGAAATGGATTGTGAATTGCAGTGCTTTAGGAGAACCGTGTTACATTTGAAAATATTTGCTCCAAATACAACGTATGTGTTTAAAAACATTGAAACGTCGACGATTGCTAAAGATACTAAACAATATTCATTGTTAATGAAGGTGAAATAGGAAAACCCCCAAAATGAACGGTGTCACCTTAGAGACAAAAATTAGAACGAAAATGCATTGAAAGGCTGAGTTCAAACTAAGTTCAAACTCACACATGACTTAAGCTATGGATACATGTACTTGCCACATAAAGAAACTGTGCATTGTCAAAATATTATCCCAGTTGATAAGTACGATAACAAGGTCAAAGGTACATATAAACTTTAATCGAGGGATCATGAGACCATAACAAGTCGGGAGAATTTCAATTGAAAAGTCAATCACAATGACGTCACGAGTCCACAAGCGCATCAGTTTTGTTATCATCCTGTCACTATGATATATCATCAGGAATGAAGATATCAACATACTTGAAATCACACGAAAATATCACTTATTGCATTTCACTATGCGCCATGAGCATGCATGGATGGGTGGAAACTGGCGCTTTACAAATACCCACTATTATCATTTCTATCAAAATGGCAAGCAGGCGTGTGCATGTGCCCATATAACCCGAATGTAAAAGAAAGACAACTATCACACAGATGCATTAATCATGAAGGAATATTACAAATTATGCAAAATATTAGAAGCATTTACCTCCGCACGCTGAAACGTTGTAAAGAAAACATAATGTATGATTCTCCAGATTTTCTACATAAAAACATAACTGCATGATTCTCTGTATATAGTCCATTAGAAATAAATGTATGACATCCTACCTATAGTTTATAACACATATATGCATGAGACTTGAGTTATGGTCTATAAGAAATAAACGCATGGTAATCCAGTAAAAGTCAACAAGAAATGAATGGATGATACTCCCCACCTACAGTCAATAAGACATGCATCATGTATGATATCCCACTTATGGTCTGTAATTGATAAATGTTTGATACTCGCTTTGGGGTCTGTAATAGAAGTGTTAAACTAACACAAAATCTACAACAAAACAAACCAGAAGAAATACACTAAACGCCAAAAGAAACGTTACCCTCCTTCCTTAATGACGGAGGTACCTATCTTCAGCTAGCGTTGTGATGCGTGGACGTCCACTTCTTGGACTGTCTACGTGACCCCAGTCTGTCTGAAAACCCTGAATAAGTCTTATAACCGTGATACGGTGGAGGGCGTTGGCAACAGCATTGTATGTCGACCCCATGGGCATACTTGTGTATCATATCATGTATTCTAGGCTCTCTTCATACCCTATAGAATCATTTTACATGTGAAATGGAGGCAAATACTGCTTGAATAGTGTTGCGTTTTGGCGATTGATATTGCTATGTGTAAACAGAAAATGGAAAAAATGTTACTTTCCAAGCAAAACTGGTTAAGAAAGATAATCTTAGATGTTCCTAAACATTGTTTCACAATATCAAAGACAGTTTTACTTTTTTTCACAAATGCAAATCAGCAGAAAATGTTTTAAAAGACTGAAATCATAGGAATGATTATTTTACAATTTTACACACTCTACAACAGTTGTTTCTTGTTTTAATAGTTGAAAAATTGTGACTTTAAATGTTTTATCATTGTCCCAAAGCAGAATTTTATTTCAACCTTTCTTTTGGACATCAAAATCACTGTTATTGGTCTATTTCGGCATGGACGAATATAGGACAATTTAACTCTTCTGAAAAAGATGCATTTCACCTAAATATGAATGCATATGAGATTTTCGTTTCGTGATTTGCATAAAGCTGTGTTGTTAAGCTTTCTTGTAAACTAATACCTTCTATCATATCTTTGATAGTTTTCAGTACACGCGAGTCCGGTAATTCCGCGCGCCCTGTAACTCTGCGCAGCTGCAATAGCGTACTTCCGTATCGAAGGTAAACATCGTCTGCTACCACAATTACGTTTGAAATCGGGACATTTCTACAAGGGACTAGCATTTAATCACTAATACCCCCTTCACACTTGAGGCGGAATGAGCCGGAATGCCATCGGAATGAAAATTCCTGGAGATTCCTGGAAATTCGAACTGCATTCTAAAACTTCTTACTCCATTCCGAATGCATTCCAACTATTCGTGTCAATTCTTGTAACATGCCCGAGGTACATTCGAAGTGGAAAAATATCGAACAGCATTTGAAGTGTGTTCTAACTGCATTCTAAGTATTCTTACTGCATTCTAACTGCATTCTAAGTATTCTGAACGTATTCGAGGGAGAATCGAAAAAGCAAGCGACTTCAAATCCTGCAAGAATGTCCCGAATGCGCCTCGAATGTACTTCGATTGCCGGTGGAATGTAGGTGGAATACTCCTCAAACGTATCGGAATATTTCGATTGCACTTGGAATACAGCTCGAATGTACATCAAATGCATCTCGAATACAGTCAGAACGTCTCGAATGCTCTTCAAATGAGCCCTGGAGTCATCAGAAAACCGCCGAATACCTTAAAAACGTCACTGAAACTTCAGACATCATTCACACCTTCAAGCTGCGCAAGTTGTCTCCAGCCTCCTGGCACCACGTTGTGCTGCTCATCTTCCTCATCCTGCATACCATTGTGGAGATTAGGATAACGAGTCCTCATCAAGTTGTGTTAGGCAGACACAGCGTTCAATGATGTCCTTCACAACGGAAGGCATTGGCAGCATGGTGGTGAGGAGGATTTGCCAACTGTGGGGCATGATTCCAAATGCATTTTCCACTACCCGTTGGCCCCGACTGATCCTGTAGTTGTTGAGTCTCTCGTCTCTCTGGAGAGTCATATGACCATACGGTTTCATCAAGAAGGCTCTTAATCCAAAGGCATCATCTCCCAGAATAAAGCATGGCATACGCTAGTCATCTTGTGGTAGGAGAACGGGTCAGGAAATCCTATGCTCCCGTCTTCAAGACAATCCTTGAACTCGCACTTGTTGGAGATCTGAGCATCAGACATACTTCCGTAAGCACCAACGTCCGCCTACAAGGACCATTTGGACCACAGAAAAGATGCCCTTGTAGTTGTGGTACAATGAGCTGCCCTTGGCAGGTTTCCTAATGGCCACATGTTTGTCATCTAAATCTCCTACGGCATGAGGTATATTCTACCTGTTTCTGAATACCTCTTCAATGGGTGTCCATTCTTCTGGAGTGGTAGGGCAGATGATAACCTCATCCTTGTATTCCCCCAAATGACCTTACATACTTCTGAGATGATCAGGTTGATTGTGTCCCTTGCCACGCGGAAGCTGTACATGAAGCTGGGGTATCACCTGAAGCCAGGAACCTCAATGTGATGGCTAGCTTCAAGCCTTGAGGTAGCACCTTTCTCATACAGTATATGTATCCTGCTTCTTTATTCTTGGTCCCACTCTCTGCACCAACTCATCAAACACGGCAGGCTCCATCCTAAGGTAGTTGAAGAATGACTGCGTGTCCCCAACACTGAGCTCTTCCATCAGTCTTGTGTAATGTCAAACAGCCTCCTCCTTTCCTCTGTCAGCCATGGTCTGGTCTGGAATCTCCTGGGTCTTCTCCTGTTTCTTTTCCACATCTCTTTCAATCTGGACTTGCTGGAGGACAGCAATCGGGAGCACCGCAACATGGTCCAGGTGGTCCATGCTCTATGGGAGTTGGGCAGTGACTGATGAATAGTCCAGATTGAACCGGTTTTTATACCCCATCGTGGAAAATTCCGGCAGCATTCTAGATGCATACCGGACATTCGTGTTACATTCTAAGTGCATTTGAAGGACATTTGAAATATTCGAGCTGCATTCTGTTTTAATTCTTTAACATTCTATCCATATTCGGGGGTCATTCCAAGAGGGTTCTGAATTGCATTCTATGTAAATTCGTACAGCATTTGAGGTACGTTCCAACTGAAATTCGAGTGCTATTCACGCAGCAATCGAACCGGACTCGTACTGCAGTCGAAATTCATTTTAAGTATTCTTAGTGTATTCTAACGACGTTCTAGTTATTCCTACTGTATTCCGATTCATTCGAACTGCATTCGTGATCTAGTACATTTGGAATGAGTAAGAATAATTCGATGCGGGTTCGAAGTGCGTTCTAAGTATTCAAACAGCATTCTTACAAAGCTTGAAATGTTTTGTTTATTTAGACATTCTCTCCCTGAATGCGGTTCGAATTTTGGAAATATTTTTTTTCTGGCTGATTCTCCTTGATTCCTGTCAATTCGAAATAAGTGTGAAGGACCCTCTGGGTAAGTAAATAACAGTAATTGACAGATAAACTGACAGTTTTCTGAAAATTCGTTTTCTTCAGCCTCTTAAACCTTTTTCTTCATAATTGGATTTAATATGAAACACTCTTCCTTACATTGATGAAGTGATTTTTAAAAATAATCTGGTCCTTATACGCTTCCATACTTCGGATCTCCAGCTGGATGTTATGCGGGTCAGTTGCTGCGCAGAATTACCGGACAGCAAGCGATGTAGTCAGAACCCCGGTAAGGTCAACCGTATGGCATAATGCAACGTTAGAATCTTATAGTCGTCAATAAAACTTACATTTCTAGGTAAATATGATGCATACCAGCATGTTTAGCCACGTAAACCACAAAAAATAAGACACGTTAGTTGCCGTGTTGCGATCGATGTGCTTAGGTGCGCGGAATTACCGGACGTCATTGTAATTCATAAAGGTAGGAGGGTAACGTTTCTTTTGGGTTAATTTTGGCGTTAATCCAGTTACAGTCAATAAGAAATGCATGTATGACATGCCACTTATAATCTGTACGAAATAGACGTATGCTATTCCACTTAAAGTCTATAAATGTATAAAATGCTACATGTGTCTGGAAGAGATACATATTTAATATTCATTATGGGTTCTGTAAGAAATAAAAGTGTGAAACTAACATATAATCTGAAATAAATAGTGAGTATGGTTTTACGCCGCTTTTGTCAATATTCCAGCAATATCAAGGAGGGGGACACCAGAAATGGGCCTCACACATTGTACCCATGTGGGGAATTGAACCTGGGTCTTCGGCGTGACGATCTAACGCTTTAATCACTAGGCTACCCCACCGCCTCCTGAAACAAAAACCCCATGATACTCAACATATTGTCTATAAGAAACAAATAACCCATGATACTGCACATATTGTCTATAAGAAACAAATAACCTCATGATACTGCACATATTGTCTATAAGAAACAAATAACCCCATGCTACTGCACATATTGTCTATAAGAAACAAATAACCCCATGATACAGCACATATTGTCTATAAGAAACAAATAACCCTATGATACTGCACATATTGTCTATAAGAAACAAATAACCCCATGATACTGCACATATTGTCTATAAGAAACAAATAACCTACTGCATATTGATACTAACCCTGCACATATTGTCTATAAGAAACAAATACCCCCATGATACTGCACATATTGCCTATAAGAAACAAATAACCCCATGATACTGCACATATTGTCTATAAGAAACAAATAACCCTGTGATACTGCAGATATTGTCTATAAGAAACAAATAACCCCATGATGCTGCACATATTGTCTATAAGAAACAAATAACCCCATGATACTGCACATATTGTCTATAAGAAACAAATAACCCCATGATACTGCACATATTGTCTATAAGAAACAAATAACCCTATGATACTGCACATATTGTCTATAAGAAACAAATGACCCCATGATACTGCACATATTGTCTATAAGAAACAAATAACCCCATGATACTGCACATATTGTCTATAAGAAACAAATAACCCTATTGTCTTTGGACGATACTGCACATATTGTCTATAAGAAACAAATAACCCAATGATACTGCACATATTGTCTTTAGAAACAAATAACCCAATGATACTGCAAATATTGTCTATAAGAAACAAATAACCCCATGAATGATACTGCACATATTGTCCAATGAAACAAATACCCTATGATACTGCACATATTGTCTATAAGAAACAAATAACCCCATGATACTGCACATATTGTCTATAAGAAACAAATAACCCCATGATACTGCACATATTGTCTATAAGAAACAAATAACCCCATGATACTGCACATATTGTCTATAAGAAACAAATAACCCCATGATACTGCACATATTGTCTATAAGAAACAAATAACCCCATGATACTGCACATATTGTCTATAAGAAACAAATAACCCTATGGATACTGCACATATTGTCTATAAGAAACAAATAACCCCATGATACTGCACATATTGTCTATAAGAAACAAATAACCCTATGATACTGCACATATTGAAACAAATAACCCCATGATACTGCACATATTGTCTATAAGAAACAAATAACCCTGCATGATACTGCACATATTGTCTATAAGAAACAAATAACCCCATGATACTGCACATATTGTCTATAAAGAAACAAATAACCCCATGATACTGCACATATTGTCTATAAGAAACAAATAACTGCACATATTGTCTATGATACTGCACATATTGTCTATAAGAAACAAATAACCCCATGATACTGCACATATTGTCTATAAGAAACAAATAACCCCATGATACTGCACATATTGTCTATAAGAAACAAATAACCCTATGATACTGCACATATTGTCTATAAGAAACAAATAACCCCATGATACTGCACATATTGTCTATAAGAAACAAATAACCCTATAAGAAACAAATAACCCCATGATACTGCACATATTGTCTATAAGAAACAAATAACCCCATGATACTGCACATATTGTCTATAAGAAACAAATAACCCCATGATACTGCACATATTGTCTATAAGAAACAAATAACCCTATGTTACTGAACATATAGTCTATAAGAAACAAATGCCAGTCTTTACGAACTTATACATATCGTCTTGATCAGTCTTGATAGTCTTCGAAAACAGATTCCATGAATGGATATAATACTATATATGTAATATGTAAGAAACATAGTTCACATATTTCATGACCTTCACATATGGTATGTGAAAAACACTTGGATATTACAGAATTAAGAGCTGGCTTTCTCTAGTCATAAGAAATGTCCCCTAAAAGCACAGTCCATATTACATGATTCCAAGCATGAGCTGAATCAAGAGCAAGGTGAGGAAATCCTGTCCGATACGGCACATGTAGTAAATACGATACACACACGTATGATACGGTAAATACAACACATATTTATATCATACCTCACATTAAGTAAATACGACACATATTTCTATCATACCTCACATTAAGTAAATACGACACATATTTCTATCATACCTCACATTAAGTAAATACGACACATATTTATATCATAACATTAAGTAAATTCGACACATTATATCATAACATTAAGTAAATACGACACATATTTATATCATACCTCACATTAAGTAAATACGACACATATTTATATCATACCTCACATTAAGTAAATACGACACATATTTATATCATGCCTCACATTAAGTAAATACGACACATATTTATATCATGCCTCACATTAAGTAAATGCGACACATATTTATATCATGCCTCACATTAAGTAAATACGACACATGTTTGTATCATACCTCACATTAAGTAAATACGACACATATTTATATCATACCTCACATTAAGTAAATACGACACATATTTATATCATACCTCACATTAAGTAAATACGACACATATTTATATCATACCTCACATTAAGTAAATACGACACATATTTATATCATACCTCACATTAAGTAAATACGACACATATTTGTATCAACACCTCATTACGACACATATTTATATCATACACTCACATTAAGTAAATACGACACATGCCTCACATTAAATATATCATACATTCCTCACATTAAGCAAATACGACATTTTATATCATACCTCACATTAAGTAAATACGACACATATTTATATCATAAGTATGCAAGACATACCTACACATTATATCATACCTCACATTAAGTAAATACGACACATATTTATATCATACCTCACATTAAGTAAATACGACACATATTTATATCATACCTCACATTAAGTAAATACGACACATATTTATATCATACCTCACATTAAGTAAATACGACACATATTAGTATGCTACACCACATTCAGTAAATACGACATACATGTATGAACGCCACAGCTGTAAGATGCGTACAATTAGTAGCATAAATGTAAAACCCCTTCCGCTTGCACAAAATACGTGTATCACACACCACATATAGCATGTAAAACACAGTTGCATTTTATTCCACATAAAGCATCTATATTACCAGCATTTACACGCAACTGTATGCTATACCATATTCAGTAAGACATATATGTATGATACATTACATTTAGTATGTAAGAAATATATGTATGATACATTACATTTAGTATGTAAGACATATATGTATGATACATTACATTTAGTATGCAAGACATATATGTATGATACATTACATTTAGTATGTAAGACATATATGTATGATACATTACATTTAGTATGTAAGACATATATGTGATATTACATTTAGTATGTAAGACATATTACATTTAGTATGTACATTACATATATATGTAAGACATATATGTATGATACATTACATTTAGTATGTAAGACATATATGTATGATACATTACATTTAGTATGTAAGACATATATGTATGATACATTACATTTAGTATGTAAGACATATATGTATGATACATTACATATTTAGTATGTAAGACATATATGTATGATGACATTACATTTAGTATGTAAGACATATATGTATGATACATTACATTTAGTATGTAACATATATGTATGATACATATGATACATTTTTAGTATGTAAGACATATATGTATGATACATTACATTTAGTATGTAAGACATATATGTATGATACATTACATTTAGTATGTAAGACATATATGTATGATACATTACATTTAGTATGTAAGACATATATGTATGATACATTACATTTAGTATGTAAGACATATATGTATGTACATGTAAGAAGACATATATGTATGATACACCATATTTAGTATGCAAGACATATATGTATGATACATTACATTTAGTATGTAAGACATATATGTATGATACATTACATTTAGTATGTAAGACATATATGTATGATACATTACATTTAGTATGTAAGACATATATGTATATGTATGATACATTACATTTAGTATGTAAGACATATATGTATGATACATTACATTTAGTATGTAAGACATATATGTATGATACATTACATTTAGTATGTAAGACATATATGTATGATACATTACATTTAGTATGTAAGACATATATGTATGATACATTACATTTAGTATGTAAGACATATATGTATGATACATTACATTTAGTATGTAAGACATATATGTATGATACATTACATTTAGTATGTAAGACATATATGTATGATACATTACATTTAGTATGTAAGACATATATGTATGATACATTACATTTAGTATGTAAGACATATATGTATGATACATTACATTTAGTATGTGCAAGACATATATGTATGATGTATGATACATTTAGTATTAGACATATATGTATGACATATATTTAGTATGATGACATATACACATTTATTTTACATTGTATGACATAAGACATACATTTATCAAGAATATATGTATATGTATGATACATTACATTTAGTATGTAAGACATATATGTATGATACATTACATTTAGTATGTAAGACATATATGTATGATACATTACATATATGTAGTATGCAAGACATATATGATGTATGATACATATTGTATGATTACATTACATTTAGTATGTAAGACATATATGTATGATACATTACATTTAGTATGTAAGACATATATGTATGATACATACATTTAGTATTTAAGACATATATGTATGATACATTACATTTAGTATGTATGACATATATATGTATGATACATTACATTTAGTATGTAAGACATATATGTATGATACATTGCATTTAGTATGTAAGACATTATGTATGATATGTAAGATATGTATATATATGATACATTACATTTAGTATGTAAGACATATATGTATGATACATTACATTAGTAGTGACATATATATGTGATACACACATTTATATGTATATATGTATGATACATTACATTTAGTATGTAAGACATATATGTATGATACATTACATTTAGTATATGTAAGAATATGTATATATATGTATGATACACCACATTTAGTATGTAAGACATATATGTATGACACATTACATTTAGTATGTAAGACATATATGTATGATACACCATATTTAGTATGTAAGACATATATGTATGATACATTACATTTAGTATGTAAGACATACATGTATATGTATGATACACCATATTTAGTATGTAAGACAGATATGTATGACACATTACATTTAGTATGTAAGACATATATGTATGATACACTACATTTAGTATGTAAGACATATATGTATGATACACTACATTTAGTATGTAAGACATATATGTATGATACACTGTTTTTAGTATGTAAGACATATATGTATGATACACTACATTTAGTATGTAAGACATATATGTATGATACACTGCATTTAGTATGTAAGACATATATGTATGATACACTACATTTAGTATGTTAGACATATATGTATGGTATATTGCATTTAGTATGTAAGACATATATGTATGATACACTGTTTTTAGTATGTAAGACATATATGTATGATACACTACATTTAGTATGTAAGACATATATGTATGATACACTGCATTTAGTATGTAAGACATATATGTATGATACATTACATTTAGTATGTAAGACATATATGTATGATACATTACATTTAGTATGTAAGACATATATGTATGATACACTGTTTTTAGTATGTAAGACATATATGTATGATACACTGCATTTAGTATGTAAGACATATATGTATGATACACTACATTTAGTATGTAAGACATATATGTATGATACATTACATTTAGTATGTAAGACATATATGTATGATACATTACATTTAGTATGTAAGACATATATGTATGATATATTGCATTTAGTATGTACGACATATATGTATGATACACTGCATTTAGTATGTAAGACATATATGTATGATATATTACATTTAGTATGTAAGACATACTAGTACTACAGAAACGACGTATAATACACATATACTACAGGAACGACCTATAATACACTTATACTATAGAAACGATTTAAGGACACATGCATTTATAGAAACGACGTATAGGACATATGCATTTATAGAAACGACGTATAGGACACATGTACTATAGGAGCGACTTCACTTATATAAACGAATGGCAGTACAAATACAATGTATACTCTCCCAAAAAAGAAACGCATATAGGAATTTCAACTGTATTTTTATGTTTATTTTGAAACATCTTGTAGGCTTTATGAGTCAATGAAATATAGCGAAATTGCACACTGGATCATCACCAAATCACTTCTCCTACGACAGGTGATCTCCCCCCACATCATAACACTTCCCCGGCCGAATCTGCCCACCTGGGGAGCGCAAGCGTCGGCGAAACGTTTACGTCGACGTCTGTACACCCGCATTCTTCCATCGCGTCGTTCCAATAGAAATTATCCGTCTTTGGCACCAACTCGAGGAAAGTCAGTTTGAGTGTCACATGGAGACGTGTGGTGGCGCTGAAGTCAATACCTCCTGTGACCACCGTGGGCATCCAGAACTGCACGGCATCGCCTCGGCATGGAACGAATATGTCTCAGAATCTCGTGATGGCAAATCGCAGTCCACTCTGCCTGTAGTGCCTGTGCGAGTTGCTGAAGTGTCTGGGGCTGAGGGTTACGGCGTCGCACCCGTCTGTCCAGTGCATCCCACAGATGTTCGATCGGGTTTAAGTCCGGTGATCTTGAGGGCCAGGGGAGCACATTGATGTTGTGGTTCTGGAGGAAGTCTCTAGTGTGACGTGCTGTGTGGGGCCTGGCATTGTCCTGTTGAAACAACTGCCTCTGGCGATCAATGATTGGAAGGAGGTGTGGGCGTAGAATTTCGTCACAGTACCGTTGAGCTGTCAGGTTGCCCTGGATCATCACCAAATCACTTCTCCTACGACAGGTGATCGCTCCCCACATCATAACACTTTCCCGGCCGAATCTGTCCACCTGGGGAGCGCAAGCGTCGGCGAAACGTTCACGTCGACGTCTGTACACCCGCATTCTTCCATCGCGTCGTTCCAATAGAAATCGTGATTCATCACTAAACCAGATTCTACGCCAATTCGGTAGGTTCCAGGCGTGAACGTTGGTGCACCATTGAACTCGATGTCGACGATGTTGTTGTCGAAGCACAGGGCCAAAATAAGGTCTTCTGGCATGTAAACCAGTCTCTCTCAACCTGTTCCTGACGGTCTGTGCAGAAAGCCTCCTCAATCCGGGTATTTGTCGAGCGGTACTGGTCGCCGTAGCTGTTCGATGACGCAGGTGATGTACCCGGATGTAGGGATCCTGCGCCGCAGTGGTCGCTCGAGGTCGCTCACTACGAGGGGCATCTGCTACCGAATTCTCCCGGCGATATCTCTCACAGAGCCGTGAAATGGTGCTTTGGTGAACATTCATGCGTCGGGCAACTGCACGTTGAGACTGGCCAGCTTCAAGCAAACCAATGGCGATATGACGGTTGGCTTCACTTAGACGTGGCATTTTGCGTTCGTCAACAATATTCCAAATACAGTGAATAATCGACAGACAGCGATCAACCTTTAATACCCATCATTGAGACTATCTGATCCCCAACTTTCACGTGCATTGCATGTGAATTGTGTATTCAGTGACACTACACACCGAAATTGAAAATCATGCTATCAAATAGTTGTGATGTTTCAAAACATAAACACCATAGGACTCATAAACAGAGCAAAACCTAATTAATTCATTGCTACATGAAATTGCTATTTTCATGATGCGTTTCTTTTTTTTGGGAAAGTATATACATGAATGATGCTACACAATCACCGGTTACACACTATAGTAACGAATGATGATACAGTTATACTATAGTAACAAATAAAAGGACACATGTGCCATAGAAACACACATAACACTTTTTTCAATGTTTTATTCCTGTAAAGATATTACATTGTCAAGATATGTATGTATGTATTATACAGGACATGAAAAGTACAAAAAAATACATAAATAATTCTTTCACACATTCATACCCATGCATACCCACCAACAAGTGAATACGTCATGATATTTCATTAAATAAATTTTCATACACTGTCCATTTCCTTTCGAGGTCATTACGCATAGCTTTGCATGTGAAACACACATAATATAGAAACAATGGATCGTACACAGAAATCAAACAACGAATGATACTTCAGATATATAAATTAGAGGTGAGGTGAAATTAGGTTTTACGTCGTGCTTGAGAATATTTCACTCATATGACGACGTGCATGCGTGCGTATGTGTATGTGCGGCTGCTTGTACTAGCTCAGACTGAGGCTGGTTTTATAGTGCCAGCCCACTGAGATACCATGCTGCAGTGAAGCATGAATACCCCACTCAGACACATTATACTGACTCCGAGCCGACCAGTCCTTGTTGTACCCATTAATGCCGAGCGCCAGGCAGAGACCAACAAGTACCATATTTTAACGTCTTTTGGTATGACGCGGTCGGGGATCGAAACCGCGACCTTCCGCTCCCCGGGCGGACGCTCTAACCACTACACCACGGAGGCGGTTACATACATTGGAAACAAATAATACAAATACATATACTACAGTAACAACAGACACTCCACACATCACTATGGAAACAAATGACATACCATTTGTACCATTTTCTCATGTAAATTTGAAATTTGTTCTAATATCATCTTGTCACTCGTATACACGAGGACCACGGGTGAAGATGCATGCCGATTAATAAAGTTTAAATCAAAGCATTTAACTCAAATCTATGAATAGAAATTAACAGCAACGTCCCGGAAGATGGCCAGTTTGAACAGATCATAGGATCCCGAAGAAAATGAGCTTACACTTTATAACTTGCCCCCTTTATGCGAAATACGACAATTACCACCGCAATCGAGGGCGTTTGGTCGTATCCAGTCGTTGGCCACGCATAAATTTGAGCGAAACCAAATTAGGATTTAGTATACTAGGAGCTATTTTCTCAGATTGTTATTCCCCGTGAACTAAATGGAGCCACATAAGCCATAAAATCAATTTTCCAAAACTTTAACACGACAATTTGTAAGTTTTCCTTTGCCTAAAGGACGTCATTCTCCGTTAACGGAAAAGTGACGTTCATGCGGCACGTGCAGCACATAATGACGTCACACGCACGAGGTGATTGTTTACGGAGGTGTATGCCTACTGGCTGGGTGTCAGTGATCTCGTACACAGAATAAAAGGACCATTCGAGCTATTGGAGACTTCCCATCAAACTAGGTAGGAGCCAGCCCTGAGCACTGTCAGTAACAGGACATTATTTGAAGCGAACTTTTATTTGTTTTTGCGCTTTATGTTGAAATGAACTTGAGTCACTTCAAGGTAGAAAAAAATATTGCCTTTCCGGACTGTTCTGTGATATTGTTTTTATGTAATGATTCGAATATTTTTCCTCCACAGATCAAAAGAATCGCCGTCAAATCTCATTTCAGAACGTTGGGATAGCCAGGGCATCCCTCAATTTGCCTGAAACCGCCACCGGCCCTTTCTATTAGCGAAGTTCAGACGTGTGATAATATTTCAATTCCTTTTATTGCAAGCAGCCAGCGAGACAATGGATAAATCATAATGCGGTAACAAAAAGATATTGCTCATTTTACTGCCGGATAACAGGGAGGCTTTATAGCTTCTAGGCCCCCAACGATTTCTCCTTTATTTATGCGACGAAGCCAATGCGTTTGGTCCAGAGGCGAATGGTCGCTCGCTCCTTCAAGGTACTCTTTATAATCAACTTTCTTCGTTTCGGGAGTTTTTCCATTCCTATCACAGTCTGATTTCTACCGATTTCTGAAAGCGGATTCTTTTATTGGCATTTCCATTGGTTTTTATTTCCCTGCCAAACAACAAAGGGAAAATGTAATTAACTGATCCTAGAATCAGCCTGTCCTTTATGGGTATTTACGTCTTTTCTGAGACGACGAACATGAGGTTTCTTGTCCATGAACTCTCGCTACTGAATACTAGAAAATTGGGGTTTAGTGAAAAAGTCAAGTGGGAAAGCGGATTTAAGGGGATAATTATATTTTTTGTCTCTGGAAATACATTGAAGAATGTCATACTCTTTGGCACAAGTTTAAAGTTATAGCATTTATAACATAATAATAAATTCTTCGCCATCTTAAAACGAATAAACGTAAAGTTTCGCTTTTTCTGGCCATTTATGCTTGTGTTGTACAGAGGCATATATTATGGTAGTAATGTTAAAATGTAAACAGGTATGATTTATCAGATGTAATACGGTTACGAAACAGCTGAGAAATGCCTCTTCCTTTTACATTCGTTGTACAGTTCTTTTCATGCTCGGGCTATTCAGTTTGGTTTCATTTCATAAAATGATTGTCACATGTGTGACATATTTCGTCATGCACTGATATGAGATTATTAACTAACCAGAATGATTAACAGTGCATAAAAATAGTAAATTCTTAAACATCATTCCTGCAAACTCCTCATCTTTGTCACATTGGCAAAACATAGTTAACTCATCAATCCTTTTCCTTTAAAAAGCAGCTAAAATCGAGAGAAAAAGTGATAATATTTTATCCTGGTATGATTAGAATGACAATGAAGCAAGGTGTAGCAATCAGTCCTTGGTCTGATCAACGGATTCCGATTAGCTTATGAGGAGTACGTGAGGTCCCTTGTGTCTCCTAGATCAAGCCTTCGGCCTCAAGCCGCGAAATTCCCATTTCAGTTCAGATATTGTATTTATTCCGCAATGTTCGTCCTCAAAGTTAATATTTTGACTGGTGATGGGGCCACCACTGGATGTCACCTCGGTGTAGTTTATGGCCGGCTTTAAATCAGGGCCTAGCTCTGTTACAGCCGCCATCTTTGCATGACACGTGACCTATAATGCGTGAATGAATTCAAAATTAATGTTTCTTTCAAATTTGAGGTGCTTTTCACTCCTTTCTATTGATCGACTGAGGTTTTATTTGTTGCTCGATGAAAATAAAACAGCCAAGATAAATTGGCGAGTCGTTATCTTGGTTTGAAAGGGGAACAGTTCCAGCCATGCTTGAAAAGATTTCTGAAAGACGTGGAATTAGCAAGAATGGGATTAAATGTCTTAAGATTTATAGTTGTTGAGAAAATATTATCGTTTAACAAAAATATCAGATTGTAAAACCTTTGTTTCTTTAGCAAGATGAAAGGGATTAGGTTCACTAAGTGATCATATTTTAACAAATCATCTATAGCGATGAATTGCATGAGCAATACAGGACTGTGATTTGTTTCAAAGTCGTGTTCACAAGGGATTGTCAGTGTTTCTGTTTCCCTTTAAGGAACGCAATTTTTAAAGATTCTTTTTCTTAAAAAACCCCCAAACATTAATAATCTATTGAGTAAAATTGACTTGTGGAGAATGAAAACAGGTTGTTTGATTTTTCAATTTAACAAAAAAATAACCAAAAACACCCCACTTCTGCGCATATTTTTATATTAGACACTGTAAGTTGAAATTATACCTTATCAACTATCAGTTAAACATATAGTTCCAGTTTAAATACGTTTGATCTTGCTTTACTGTTATGATAAAATGAAATTGAAGTGTTGGATATGAAAAAGTTCTTCATTTCATCATTTTTCACCAAATATCCTAATAATATGATCCACATAAGCGTGGCTACAGCACAGGAAAAGCCAAAGAGTCAGTGTTCACTCGAGCGGTATATCAGCTCCCTGAGGAATATACAATCATAAACGTACGCTATAATTCATATGTATAGTGTCTGTAAATGAATATAGTTTGATCTGCGGTGACATTTTCAAGTTTATTAGTTCTCACGACATTTCTCAGTCAGATTAGAAAGTTGGAAGTAGAACATATTTATAAATACTTAAGTTTGTATGCTGATAGATGTTCACTTAATACGTGAAAGCCTTGCTATGCTTCATAAAGCGGCTTAATGCACATATTTCGTTTAATGTTTCTGTGGACAAACATAAGGGAAGACTCAAAGCAGTTTGATCAATCAAACTAACGTTGCTATATGTTTATCACGCCGAAAAGCATCTAATGATGAGCATATTTCTAATGACGATGTTATGCGCTTAGATGTTTCAAATTAGTACAGGATGCTGATTATAACATATGCAAACTCTCTGTCGCCCTTAGCAGAAACCAACCCACAAATAAAGTCTTTTGACGGCGATAATATCTCATGCAGGCCAAAGAACATACAAAATGGATTCATATTTGATTAAATAACCTCTTCCAACATGTAATTACATACACATACATTATTCATTTATTACTGATTTTTATAGGTACACGTGTAGGATGGGATGAATTTATTTGAAGATCATTCTTAAAGGATATTTCATTGAGCTTTTTAACGCCCCTCCTCCCCCTCGAATTATTTCAAAGTTTGACACCAGTGCTTCAAATCCTACCCCCACTGGAGAACACAACCTACATAAATTGACGGTATTTTATGCATAGTTTAACCCGCAATATTTAATATCCATTAGAAACATCAAACGGTGGAGGAATCTTTGAAATGAAAACATCAAAATTAGTTAAAGTCGCGTGTGGAACAAACATTTTCTGGCCCAGTTGCTTTTGATTAAATTCGAGCTTCGGGAAAGCTTGACGGTTCAACTGAAGGTATAAATAAAAACTCTACATTTTAAGATTTCTGGGGGGCTACGACTGTGTCGGAAACCGAGGCACTTCCTTTGATCTTTGCTACCCTACTGCGCGAGGACCTGCCTCGAGTGCGCATGACCGGAAAGTAGCAGTCTCGCGCTCTCCCATCACCTGCTCGCATTGTCGTCTGCATCTATAAAACATACTGTAAAGATGTAGAAACTCACTGGTTTGCCCGCGACGCGACACGAGATGGGTTTACGGGACTTACTTCTGTTTACTGAAGCAGGCCCATACCCGAAAACCTATCTCCTACTGAGAAGAACGCAGTACATTCATCGTTTCATGTGGCGTCGTTTGCTCAGTTATTGTCGTCCCCGCATGCGCCATTGCTCTGATGGGCTCTGTTCACTGGGGACTGAGCGTCACAAGTCCTGTGTTTTTTTCAATACATGATACACTTCTTATGATCATACAGCTCTTTAAAGAATCTCACCACAATACAGTTGAGGTAACTCAGTGAGGTAAATGTAATAGAGAATCATCATAATGGGGGATTCTCTGGGATTATGTAGTTGCGTTTAAGTGGCTGGGATTCAGAAACATGTGTTTTGAAGTATTCTAGTTGTGTTTTTTAAGTCAGAACGCGTTTCGCTTTAGTTGATAAGTATGATGTGAGGCATTGGGCGCCAGCCTTGTTTCACTGGGTTCTAGGGTGGATGGAAGCTTGTTATTCATAGCCGCAATTTGCAATTTTACATTGTGAATTATAGAGTTTTGGTCAGACGAATCAGGTCGGTAATACTTGGTAATGCAATCAGCCAAGACCGAGGGTCTCACAACCTGGTCGTGTTTTGTCCGTGATGCAGTGAGATGGGGGTGAAAGTGTTCGCTTTTCTCGCTCAAGGTCGGAAGATGGTAACTTGTGGTGATGTCTGAAGCAGGTCCTGGAGTTGTGGTGATGTCTGGAATAGTTCCTGGGGTTGTGGTGATGTCTGGAATAGGTTGCGTGCTTATGGTGATGCCCAGATTGGATGCTGCAGTTGTGGTGATGTTTGGAATAGGTTTTGTACTTGTGGTGATGTCTGAAACATTTCCTGAAGTTGTGGTGATATCTGGAATAGGTTCTGTACTTGTGGTGATGTCATGAATAGGTTTTGTACTTGTGGTGATGTCTGAAACAGGTCCTGAAGTTGTGGTGATATCTGGAATAGGTTCTGTACTTGTAGTGATGCCTGAAGGGGTACTGGAGTTGTATGATATCTAAAATAGGTCCTGGAGTTTAGGTGATGTCTGGAATAGGTTCTGTACTTGTCTGGAGTAATGGCTGGGTTTGTGGTGATGTCTGGAGACGGTTGTGTGGTTGTGGTGATGTCTGGAGTAGGCTCTGTTGTTGTGGTGATGTCTGGAGTAGGTTTTGTTGTGGTGATGTCTGGAGTAGTGGCTGGGTTTGTGGTGATGTCTGGAGTTGGTTCTGTTGTGGTGATGTCTGGAGTAGGTGGCTGGGTGTTTGTGGTGATGTCTGGAGTAGTGGCTGGGTCTGTGGGGTGATGTCTGGAGTAGTGGCTGGGTTTGTGGTGATGTCTGGAGTAGTGGCTGGGTTTGTGGTGATGTCTGGAGTAGTGGCTGGGTTTGTGGTGATGTCTGGAGTAGTGGCTGGGTTTGTGGTGATGTCTGGAGTAGTGGCTGGGTTTGTGGTGATGTCTGAGTAGTAGTGGTGATGTCTGGAGGTTTGTGGTGATGTCTGGAGTAGTGGCTGGGTTTGTGGCGATGTCTGGAGTAGTGGCTGGGTTTGTGGTGATGTCTGGAGTAGGTTCTGTTGTGGTGATGTCTGGAGTAGTGGCTGGGTTTGTGGTGATGTCTGGAGTAGTGGCTGGGTTTGTGGTGATGTCTGGAGTAGGTTCTGTTGTGGTGATGTCTGGAGTAGTGGTTCGGTTTGTGGCGATGTCTGGAGTAGTGGCTGGGTTTGTGGTGATGTCTGGAGTAGTGGCTGGGTTTGTGGTGATGTCTGGAGTAGTGGCTGGGTTTGTGGTGATGTCTGGAGTAGTGTGGCTGGGTGGTGATGTCTGGAGTAGTGGCTGGGTTTGTGGTGGATGTTTGTGGCGATGTCTGAGTAGTGGCTTTGTGCCGTGGAGTAGTGGCTGGGTGTGGTGATGTCTGGAGTAGTGGCTGGGTTTGTGGTGATGTCTGGAGTAGTGGCTGGGTTTGTGGTGATGTCTGGAGTAGTGGCTGGGTTTGTGGTGATGTCTGGAGTAGTGGCTGGGTTTGTGGTGATGTCTGGAGTAGTGACTTGGTTTGTGTGGTGATGTCTGGAGCAATGGGCTTTGTGGTGATGTCTGGAGTAGTGGCTGGGTTTGTGGTGATGTCTGGAGTAGTGGTGATCTGGGTTTGTGGCGATGTCTGGAGTAGTGGCTCCGTTTGTGGTGATGTCTGGAGTAGTGGCTGGCTTTGTGGTGATGTCTGGAGTAGTGGCTGGGTTTGTGGTGATGTCTGGAGTAGTGGCTGGGTTTGTGGTGATGTCTGGAGTAGTGGCTGGGTTTGTGGTGATGTCTGGAGTAGTGGCTGGGTTTGTGGTGATGTCTGGAGTAGTGGCTGGGTTTGTGGTGATGTCTGGAGTAGTGGCTGGGTTTGTGGTGATGTCTGGAGTAGTGGCTGGGTTTGTGGTGATGTCTGAGTAGTGGCTGGGTTTGTGGTGATGTCTGGAGTAGTGGTGGTGATGTCTGGAGTAGTGGCTGTGGTGATGTCTGGAGTAGTGGCTGGGTTTGTGGTGATGTCTGGAGTAGTGGCTGGGTTTGTGGTGATGTCTGGAGTAGTGGCTGGCTGGATTGTGGTGATGTCTGGAGTAGTGGCTGGGTTTGTGGTGATGTCTGAGTGTCTGTGGTGATGTCTGGAGTAGGGCTGTTGTTTGGGTGATGTCTGGAGTGGTTTGTGGTGATGTCTGGAGTAGTGGCTGGGTTTGTGATGTCTGATGTCTGGAGTAGGAGTGACTGGGTTTGTGGTGATGTCTGGATGTCTGATGTCTAGGTTCTGGGTTGTGTGGTGATGTCTGAGAGTGGTGGTTCGGTTGTTGTGGTGATGTCTGGAGTAGTGGCTGGGTTTGTGGTGATGTCTGGAGTAGGGCTGGGTTTGTGGTGATGTCTGGGTTTGTGGTGAGTGGCTGGGTTTGTGGTGATGTCTGGGTGGCTGGGTTTGTGGTGATGTCTGGAGTAGTGGCTGGGTTTGTGGTGATGTCTGGAGTAGTGGCTGGGTTTGTGGTGATGTCTGGAGTAGTGGCTGGGTTTGTGGTGATGTCTGGAGTAGGTGGCTGGGTTTGTGGTGGTGATGTCTGGTTGTAGTGGTCTGGGTTTGTGGTGATGTCTGGAGTAGTGGCTGGGTTTGTGGTGATGTCTGGAGTAGTGGCTGGGTTTGTGGTGATGTCTGGAGTAGTGGCTTCTGTTTGTGGTGATGTCTGGAGTAGTGGCTGGTTTGTGGTGATGTCTGGAGTAGTGGCTGGGTTTGTGGTGATGTCTGGAGTAGTGGCTGGGTTTGTGGTGATGTCTGGAGTAGTGGCTGGGTTTGTGGTGATGTCTGGAGTAGTAGGTTTGTGGTGGGTTTGTGGTGATGTCTGGAGTAGTGGCTGGGTTGTGTGGTGATGTCTGGAGTAGTGGCTGGGTTTGTGGTGATGTCTGGAGTAGTGGCTGGGTTTGTGGTGATGTCTGGAGTAGTGGCTGGGTTTGTGGTGATGTCTGGAGTAGTGGCTGGGTTGTGTGGTGATGTCTGGAGTAGTGGCTGGCTTTGTGGTGATGTCTGGAGTAGTGGCTGGGTTTGTGGTGATGTCTGGAGTAGTGGCTGGGTTTGTGGTGATGTCTGGAGTAGTGGCTGGGTTTGTGGTGATGTCTGGAGTAGTGGCTGGGTTTGTGGTGATGTCTGGAGTAGTGGCTGGGTTTGTGGTGATGTCTGGAGTAGTGGCTGGGTTTGTGGTGATGTCTGGAGTAGCTGGGTTGGGTGATGTGGTGATGTCTGGATGTAGTGGCTGGGTTTGTGGTGATGTCTGGAGTAGTGGCTGGGTTTGTGGTGATGTCTGGAGTAGGTTCTGTTGTGGTGATGTCTGGAGTAGTGGCTGGGTTTGTGGTGATGTCTGGAGTAGTGGCTGGGTTTGTGGTGATGTCTGGAGTAGGTTCTGTTGTGGTGATGTCTGGAGTAGTGGCTGGGTTTGTGGTGATGTCTGGAGTAGTGGCTTGGTTTGTGGTGATGTCTGGAGTAGTGGCTGGGTTTGTGGTGATGTCTGGAGTAGTGACTGGGTTTGTGGTGATGTCTGGAGTAATGGCTGGGTTTGTGGTGATGTCTGGAGTAGTGGCTGGGTTTGTGGTGATGTCTGGAGTAGTGACTGGGTTTGTGGTGATGTCTGGAGTAATGGCTGGGTTTGTGGTGATGTCTGGAGTAGTGACTTTGTTTTTGGTGATGTCTGGAGTGGTGATGTCTGGAGTAGGTTCTGTTGTGGTGATGTCTGGAGTAGGGATTGGCGATATGGTGACGCCTGGAGAAGGAGAACAGGTTACAGTAAAATAATGAATATGTTCTCGTTATTCTTCTTTGAAACGTATTCGAGTTATATCTCAGTTCGATAGTTTAAAGTAGAAAGAAAGCCAGACGTAGTGGCCTTACCATGTCCAGACTAGCAGGTTTACTGGTGCCCCCACCGTACAACTCGGCAGTGTACTGGTTCACCGGTGGCCCTACCATGTCCAGACTAGCAGCTTTACTGGCGCCCCCAACGTTCAACTCGGCAGTGTACTGGTTCACCGGTGGCCCTACCATGTCCAGACTAGCAGCTTTACTGGCGCCCCAACGTTCAACTCGGCAGTGTACTGGTTCACCTGTGGCCCTACCATGTCCAGACTAGCAGCTTTACTGGCGCCCCAACGTACAACTCGGCAGTGTACTGGTTCACCGGTGGCCCTACCAGGTCCAGACTAGCAGCTTTACTGGCGCCCCCAACGTACAACTCGGCAGTGTACTGGTTCACCGGTGGCCCTACCATGTCCAGACTAGCAGGTTTACTGGCGCCCCCAACGTTCAACTCGGCAGTGTACTGGTTCACCGGTGGCCCTACCATGTCCAGACTAGCAGCTTTACTGGCGCCCCCAACGTACAACTCGGCCGTGTACTGGTTCACCTGTGGCCCTACCATGTCCAGACTAGCAGCTTTACTGGCGCCCCCAACGTACAACTCGGCAGTGTACTGGTTCACCGGTGGCCCTACCATGTCCACACTAGCAGGTTTACTGGCGCCCCCAACGTACAACTCGGCAGTGTACTGGTTCACCGGTGGCCCTACCATGTCCACACTAGCAGGTTTACTGGCGCCCCCAACGTACAACTCGGCAGTGTACTGGTTCACCGGTGGCCCTACCATGTCCAGACTAGCAGGTTTACTGGCGCCCCCAACGTACAACTCGGCAGTGTACTGGTTCACCGGTGGCCCTACCATGTCCAGACTAGCAGGTTTACTGGCGCCCCCAACGTTCAACTCGGCAGTGTACTGGTTCACCGGTGGCCCTACCATGTCCAGGCTAGCAGCTTTACTGGCGCCCCCAACGTTCAACTCGGCAGTGTACTGGTTCACCGGTGGCCCTACCATGTCCAGACTAGCAGCTTTACTGGCGCCCCCAACGTACAACTCGGCAGTGTACTGGTTCACCTGTGGCCCTACCATGTCCAGACTAGCAGCTTTACTGGCGCCCCCAACGTACAACTCGGCAGTGTACTGGTTCACCGGTGGCCCTACCATGTCCAGACTAGCAGGTTTACTGGCGCCCCCAACGTACAACTCGGCAGTGTACTGGTTCACCGGTGGCCCTACCATGTCCACACTAGCAGGTTTACTGGCGCCCCAACGTACAACTCGGCAGTGTACTGGTTCACCGGTGGCCTACCATGTCCAGACTAGCAGGTTTACTGGCGCCCCCAACGTACAACTCGGCAGTGTACTGGTTCACCGGTGGCCCTACCATGTCCAGACTAGCAGGTTTACTGGCGCCCCCAACGTTCAACTCGGCAGTGTACTGGTTCACCGGTGGCCCTACCATGTCCAGGCTAGCAGCTTTACTGGCGCCCCCAACGTTCAACTCGGCAGTGTACTGGTTCACCGGTGGCCCTACCATGTCCAGACTAGCAGCTTTACTGGCGCCCCCAACGTACAACTCGGCAGTGTACTGGTTCACCTGTGGCCCTACCATGTCCAGACTAGCAGCTTTACTGGCGCCCCCAACGTACAACTCGGCAGTGTACTGGTTCACCGGTGGCCCTACCATGTCCAGACTAGCAGCTTTACTGGCGCCCCCAACGTACAACTCGGCAGTGTACTGGTTCACCTGTGGCCCTACCATGTCCAGACTAGCAGCTTTACTGGCGCCCCCAACGTACAATCTCGGCACTCGGCAGTGTACTGGTTCACCGGTGGCCCTACCATGTCCAGACTAGCAGGTTTACTGGCGCCCCCAACGTACGACTCGGCAGTGTACTGGTTCACCGGTGGCCCTACCATGTCCAGACTAGCAGGTTTACTGGCGCCCCCAACGTACAACTCGGCAGTGTACTGGTTCACCGGTGGCCCTACCATGTCAAGACTAGCAGGTTTACTGAAAGGACAAACATTCGCGACGAGTGCCACGTTATGAGTTTATCATTTAACTGCCCTGATGAAGCCATCAGAAGATTCGAACCCCCACCCTCCTCTACTCCCCGGTTACTGATTCTATCTAAAGAGGCAATAGGATTACACATACTGGTCCTATAAAAAAATATTAAAAAAATAATTAAAATATTAAAAATAGAATAAAAAATAAAACAAAAAAAAGACACAACAACAAACACAAAATATCCAATGAACTACATAAAATATACATAAACATAGTAAATATTGAATAAATGATAAATCAACAAAACATTCAAATAAAAACTCCTTCATTAAAACAAATTGGGATTGAGTTATGGGTGTTTCGTATTTTGGCAGTATATTAACTTGATCTATATTGTACGTAACACCGTCAGATACACATGAAATGAAGTAGACATCGTACACATATTTGAATATTTAAACGAGCATCATAATCGTTGGTGGTTAGCCCAAGTTTTCCAACTGTTTATGTTAAACCCAAGAACCCAAGGGGTACTAGAGTACAAAACAATGCCGTGTGCTTAGCGTGCAATCAAGCATTTTACGACCGAGTTTAATATCGCCATTCACAAGCAATAATAAGTAGTTTCGTTTGCAACAACCATATCGCTGTCGCAAAGTCACGTGACACGGAAATCGATAGGACGCAGGCGCAACTTGAGGCACTCAACTGCGTACGATCTGAGCGCTATTTTGTAACATTACAAAGTGCTCGGTTACTGATTCACGATCAGATACGAACAGAACTGGATACACCATTCACTAGAGTTTTGTCTCCTGGAAAAAGCAGTTTTATTGCTTTTGATCCGTCGTGGATATGTAGAGCGTCGCTAGGCAATAAATCCCTACCGACGTTCCGTTCAGAATCAGTTCAGTAACATTAAGGTTAAAAGTGTGGTGATAGTTTATCTTTTCATCAGCACCTGAATTGTGAAAAACAAATACAAAATATAATAAAAATTAAAATAATATAATATAAATTAGATATTTGCGAGTTAATATTGCATGGATTAAGGGATAACTGTGTGTAAGAATAACATGGATATATACAAACATCCAGCTCCCCCAAATCCAAACGTTGTTCTCATGCTGATAGAAACCCGAATTAATTTAATTAATGTACTTTATAGTGTTATGCGTGAAGTATATCAACCCTAAAATCAAATCTATCTCCGTGCATTACAAAGAGAAATCACAACCTTTCGCTTTCCCTAGAAAAGTAGCTTTTTCCAAACGTGTCTCCGAGCGCATTTAGACGCACATTTTGTTACTCTTTATTTACTTTTTCCTTAATGAACACCAAAGATCAAAGCCGACGAAACCCGGGGGTCATATAGAACAGCGAGAGATGTCAGCAGCGGGGTGATAAGCAGTTAGTAGATTGACTGCCTCGCACGTGCGACGTGCGAAGCGAGAGCCTCGTGCTTTGCGTGCAATAGGATCGGGAATAAATCTTACGGTTATCGCAAACTTTACACCGGCGAAACTGAAAAATCAAGGCATTTGCAAAGATAGAAATGCTTAAGAAAGGAGAATGGAGTATAATTCTGTGGATAATGAGATTGTGAGGGGACGAATTACAAATTTATAGTTTTCCAGCTGTTTGAATGGAATTGTAAATTTCCTCCGCCGGGCAAGGGTAAAAAATAGTACGGGCATTAAGCAGCGAGCTGGTCCTTTTCTCTTCGCGCCGGAATAAATCACAGTCAAGATACACCTGAAAGGCGGAGAGCGGTTGTGTATATTAGCGTAAATTATGAGGAAAAGTTTGATATTAGCTCAGATCCGTCATGTTTACCAGTCGCTCCTTTGGTGAGTGACGAAAAACGATTCGATGTGCGCACGCGCTGTAAAATAAACAACGATGGCGGAGATAGCGGATGAATACGTAAAACAGATGTTTGAAAATCGTCATAATGGAACTTGTAATGAGACGAAACATTTGTAGATCATATAAAGATAATCACACGGTCTCGATAATCAGCCAGATGTTTATACACATTATGTCGCTTTTCTCTTCTGTATGTGTACCGTCATTCACCACTCTCCGCTTCCACCCTTCCGCCGTCCCAGAGTCCAAAATAGATCGGATTCAAAACCTTTATTTCCCCCAAATCCGGTCTTGTCAGTTTGTTATATGATAATTACGCATAGGTTTTATTTATTCCAACATTTCTGTGTGATAAACAGTCGCAGAGGGCTGATGAAAGAGAACTATGGATCACGTGACCTTGGGTTCTCTGGCAGCTGTTTAGACCACGTGCAAAGTCTCCACTTCAACCGTGTTCATTTTCCCTCGTGCACACATATTATATAAGTATAATTGGAAAATGTGAAATATTTTAGTTATTAGTAGCCCAGCCGGAGACGATCATTTCAATCTTGGAAACACATGGCCCTGCCTTTTAAATAACGGGAGACGATGCGCAACAAGTCTCCTCAATGGTGGTCACGTTACCAAGAAAATGTGTGATTAAAGCAATACATTTGCGCATCCGCTGAAACGTATATGTTTACTCCATGGCTAATTTATCGAGAATGATAATCACAACATTCCTGTTGATAAAGTCAGACTTGAAACGGAATCGTCTTGGGAATTCTGATGCTTTTCATGATTGTTTGGAAGTACCAAAACTAATTAACGTGCTCCCATCCTTAGGGCGATAGACAGGTTCGGGTTCCGGTTCGGGTGGTCAGGCCCAGTGTGCAAAATAGCCACTGGCCCGCTAGCCCGTGGTTCCTAAAAATCCAGTCGGGTCAGTAAATCTCAGTCACTGCCCGACTGGCTAGTGATATTTCAGGGGTCACTTTGTAAATACATGTATACCACTCTCTCCGACTTGTTAAGTTTTGATACAATTTTAAATCATGCAAGATTATGGCCTGATAAAAATGTTCATCATATTAGCAGCTTAATAATGAAACCCGCGTCATGCCGACAATATCTTATTCTCATCTATTTTTGTAATCTATTGCTTAGTTTCTACATTCAAATTTCGGGCTAGTGAATTATTTCGTGGGCTAGTAACTTTCAGGTATAGCTAGCCCGACCGGCTGACCAAATTTAGAAACTATTTCGCACACTGAGTCGCTGATGCATGGCATTTGTATAGGTCGATGCTCATAATGTCAGTCACTGGATTGTCTGGTCCAAACTCCATTATTTGCAGACTCCAATGCATTATATACGTGGAATATTGCTGGGTGCGGCGTTAAACAACAAACAAACACTCGGAGGTGGGATTCTAAACTGAAGAACGCAATTTGACCTCACCCTCAAAAGGCGGATGAACGAATTACGGCGAAACTAAAAACAAATAACTCATTTTCGTATGAGCTTGAACAAAGTATTTGAAGATATGTGTCACACTGTTCGGTTCACAGAGTTTGTCTGGAAGGGAGTTTTAGTGAAACAAATTGTGCAAGACTTATATTATACATGGTTAAGCACTTCAGCATTTTGAACCCAACTTCAGGTAGTTGAGCCCGACTTTGAAGTTAAAAATGAAAAAGAAATCATTACTACGTTGAGTGGACCGCGAATACGTCATTAAGTAAAACATTCAGAAAAGAATACGCTAAGCAGACCACGTTTAGACGACATTTTAAAGAACGGTAAGACTATCTGAACATGTTACGTTCTTCTTAGGTTCGTTTCTTTGTTTCTGTACGCCGCGGTCGGCGATATTCCAGCTACGTGATTGTGGTTTGTAAACAATCGAGTATGTACCAAACGATCCAGTGATTTTGTAATACTTCACGACAGGTCAGGAACATGCTACGGTTCTACTTTTCCACTTAATTCTACCTTGATTTTGTCGCTACGTTGGTTGGTTAGGTGTTGTTTAACGACGCACTCAGCGGCATTCACCTACATGGCAACGGCTTGTAAATAATCGAGTCTTGACCAGACAATCCAGTGATCAACAGCATGAGCATCGATCTACGGAACTGGGATAGGATCGTATGTGTCAGCCAAGTCAGTGAGCCTGACCACTAGATCCTCTTACGACAAGCATGGGTTACTAAAGACCAATTCTAACCTGGATGTTCACGGGTCTTATCGCTACGACAATCGTAAGCCTATATTTACGAATGGGATTTAAGTTTATCTCAGCGCTGAGATCGTTTTGAGGAACGCGGCCTTGATATCAGATAAGGAGATATTTTAGTTTCTTGTGGAGATAATCAGAATATCATTGAATCGGCATATTAACAATCGATCTTCCGATCGATAAAATTGAGGTCGCAGTTAAATATAAAGTTTCTGTAGCTGTCGTTTCTGTATGTGAGTGAGTGAGATAAGTTTTACGCCGCTTTTAGCAATATTCCAACAATATCACGTCGGGGGAACACCATAATGGGCTCCACACATTGTACCCATGTGTAGAATCGAACCCGGATATTCGGCGTGACGAGCGAACGTTTTAACCACTGGGCTACCCAACCGCCCCGTTTCTGTATGTAAACAATATACTTAACTATGCATAAACAGTGCTTAAGGGTGTGGGTACAGTCTTCACCATTTCAACGATCCATTGATTCGCTGTGAGGTGAGGTAAAGTAAGGTAAGGTGAAATAGGATTTGGCGTTGAGTTCAAATTATTTCAGTTATCCCGGAAGGTCGTATTGCCGATAATATAAGGGAGAGACCACAAAAAGTGCCATCATGTAACGTGTGTTGACACGGTCAGGAAGCGCCTCTCTGTATTGGACGCAAATAATTCAACTGAATGTTCTGATTGTATGCGTGCCTGCATTATCATCCATTAAACATTAAACCACTGAACTCTTTTGTGTTCATTAACCTTCTTGCAATTAGATAGATTTCAAAGTATTCGATCAGAACGAATTATAAAGACAAAATTAATAATATAATCGGGAACACAGTTCCTGGTAATACTACTCAAAACATTTATAGAACACCCAGCATTGGAAGGCTGTGTTTCAATAATCACAGCCATGATACACAAACAAGAGACATAAAAAATCACGCGTTCTTGAACTTCTCGTGACTGACATGTGTCAAATGCTTATCGCATGTTTGGTGACATTAGAGACACAAAGGAGATCCATGATTAACTCCACATATGCTGTATTCCCCAATACATTCGAACCTTGGCCATGGTATCTGTATTCCTGACTGTATTGTATGTATTCATTTTCGTCGTGTCCACACGATGTTCTTGAGTCAGTCTTCCAACAAAGACATTTCTGTTAAAAAAAACAAAATAATAATAAAACCTAAAAAAACATCTCTGTAAAATTAAAACTGTCACTTTATGTGTTTAACATGCATTAGTTAACAACTGCAGCTGCCGAGCTACAAACAACTCATACAAGAGAAAATACCTCTAAAACATATTGTTCTGTAAAAGAGTTTGAACAACTGGCTTTTTCACCCTCGACTTAGCACGTTTGGAACCGCGCTGCTTTATTATCTTTATTGTGGGTTTTTAGTCCGAAAAGGCCCACAGATACTAAATAGAGTTAATGATCTAAAACGATGGTTTTCAAGCAAATCGCGCACGGCTTTGACCTGTTACTTAATCGCGCGCAAGCACAGATAGACATTCCGCTTGAAAAAAATCCGTAATACCCTCTCGTCGCATAAACACACCACATGTCAGAAAATTCCTTAACTCATATATTGTCGAAATGAACATGTGCTTTTCACGCGCCTTGCCACCCAGTAGAAATTGACAACGCCATGCTAAAGGTAATTTGATTTGACAAAACCAAGTGACGAAGTAAACAAAGCGGAACTGAAGATCGCGCGGTATATGCTACTCGCGTGTCGGCCTCGCGCGTCGTATCCTGCCACATGTTCGCCGTTAGGTTTTGATTTATTTAACTCCGTTCCGTTTGTTTTCTCTAAGTGAGGAAGAACAACAAATGGCGAATTAATCCTTGATCAGATAACGGGAACCAGACTCCGAAGGTTTCGGCAGATACTTCACAGAGGTGTGCCCTCTCTCCCGAGGTTCCGCTTATTGCTACGGGACGTAGCATCCCAAGCCGATTCATCTGCGTTTGTGTGAACACCAACGTACGCTTCGTGATGCGCCTTTGTTGTCGTAGGTTTCAAGAAAATTAATAATTTGTTGTTTGGAATCTCATGCCATTTTTATAGCACCATACTTTCTATACCGACTAAAATGTCAAATTTATATTACATACTTTATGCAGTGAGACTCCACATTAATCATCTCATAAACCGCTTGAGACGATGTTCGATTATCGCACTAAAGAATCTTTATTGCCACTATATGCTCTAGTGTTCTGAGTTCGTTTGTGTGAAGTGTCTCTGTGGGTTAGGGCATTCGCTCCTCACACCGACTTGTGACTGTTCCTATGTGCCTTTTCAGGTGAATAATTTACTCGCCTTTGCATGTGTTTGTGACGGGTGTTACTGGTGGGGCAGGATACGCTCACCTTTCCATGAAAACGTAGAATAATCATTCTTATATAGTCTGAATACATGCCACCTTTCATGGATAACGACTTCTTTCTATTCTTTATCACCGTTAAATATCATGCAGCTGTTGAGACAAGTACACCGGAGACACTTCACGCCCTACAGTCACCAGAATATAAGAAAACAAGACTTACCTTGATCCATCTGGCATGAAATCTGCCATTTCGGGCAATTACATTGTTATCTTTGTATAATATCCTTATCTCATTGGCTTCATGATTATCTGTCTGTCTGCCTGTCTGTCTGCATGTCTGTCTGTCTGGTAACTATGTGCACATACTCAGCAATTGCCCGATGGAGCAAAAATTAGCTCTGAAACATCGTGATAAAGAGTAAAAAGAAGTTGTTATCCATTAAAGGTGTCATGTATTCATGTTCTTGCATATTCTTTAATGCCTTTCAAGGACTGTTTTAGTCATTCACAAACAAGGGCAGTGAGGTAGTCGAGTGGTTAAGGCTTTCGCTCGTCACGCTAAAGACACGAGTTCGATTCCCCACATGGGTACAATATGTGAAGCCCATTTCTGGTGTCCCTGCAGTGATATTGCTGGAATATTGCTAAAGGCAGCGTAAAACCGAACTCACTCACTCACTAAAGTTTCTGTGTGCTGCTTAACGCCGCATTCAACAATATTCCAGCTGTATGAAGATGGTCAGTAAATAATTTAATACTGATCAGACAATCCAGTGACTGTGTCGAGTGAGTTGCGTTTTACATCATTCCCGAAATAGTCCATCCTTATTACAGTGGAAGACGTCAGTGATAGTCATCGGGAGTCGAACCCGGTCCTCGTCATGACGAGTCGACACTTCAAACACTAGACTATCCATGCGCGGCTCTAACTACGCTTTATTTGATGCATATGTATATGGATGATTACACGAGTGAATGTGTTGGGTTTAACAGCGATTGGAACAGTGTTCTCGTTACATCACGGCGTGTCTGCTTAATGAGGGAGGAAAGCCTGGAGTAATGCAGATCTCAGACTTGCACCACTTCGGTGAAAACACGAGTTTGATGCAGACAGGCGTGCAAACGTAATCGGAGCGAACCGTGATTCAAACCCACTATCATACGTTCCCCAAGGGAGGTAACTCTGCACAGCGAATTGCGGCGCCTTAGATTGCTAAAAATAACCTCAGTATAAACAGAGTGAGTGAGTGTGGTTTTACGCCGCTTTTAGCAATTATGCCAACAATATCACGGCGGGGATATCAGAAATAGGCTTCAAATTATACCCGTGTGGGGGAATCGAACCCGTGTCTTCATCGTGACGAGCGAACGCTTTAACCACTAGGCTACCCCACAGCCCGAGTAGTATAAACATGGTTGATGAATCAGGGAACCTTCTCAATCCAGAATCGTCCTGATTATCGAGAGTCCAGAAAGACGAATTATTCTTACTGACATCTAATGTCAAGTAAACACGTAAGCGACACGTCCGATATTCTGTATTTGCAGAATCTGGATTAACAAGGTTTCATTGTGTAAGGAATTAGTTTCAACAAGTATCCATACGCAAAATAAAACGCAAAAACTGTTTTACTTAAATTCGCAGAAACCCCGCGGAAGTTTTGTAAAAGTAGTGCGTAGCTACGCGGGACTCCGTATCGTTTTCATGAAATTTCTGCTACCATCTGTATGGCTGTCTGTCTTCAAGTGTCACGTTATCTGCCATGTGGTATTAATTGACGCATCCATTTTGAGAGCTGCAAATGTCCAATTACGACCGACATGTCGTAGCCATGCTTTGTACGTTTTGTTCATAAAATCCAAATCGGTCATAATCCAAGATTGATAATTATGATTGTACAGTGACTTGTGACACTATTCTCCTACCCTTGTCACAATCACCCAGTCATTGGGTTTTTGTTTTCTGTTAAATAACCGCATAAATTGTGACTTAGTTTTATCTCATACCACAACCCGGGTCTCTGTGTAGAACTGTAGTCTATATACGACGACCTGCTACAAAATGTATTTGACTCTGCACTTACGTATATATAACTCTTACTTTACAAAGTCGATACAGGACTACTTGGTACTTAGTAACTATAGGGCTCCCTGCTACTAAGTCTGTGTGAGTCTCCCTGCCACTAACTCCACACAGAACGCACTGCTACAGAGTCTCCATACCGCTCAGTCTATGTAAGATTCACTGCTACGAAGTCTACAAAAGTCTCCCTAGTACTCAGTCTTCATAAGTCTGGCTACGTGGCGGCGCGTGGTCCTGTGCTCAAAGCTCAGGTCACAAATCGGTGAAGTTAAGCAGCGTCGAGCTCGGAGAGTCCTTGGATGGGTGACCGTGTTTGGCAGCTTGACTCCTGAGAGTTTCTAGGACTTGAGTCCTGCCCCAAAATAAAATGCCCCACAACGAAGCACATGTGACAGTGGTCACACATGTGGTCTCACCTTAGGCAAGTGAGTTTGTTCCCAGCAGGAAAATGGGTACCCGGTGGAAAAAGTCATATGGCTATAACCTTCTAGCGCCTAACAGGCAGCTTGGGTTATCCGGGGTAATAATGTGCTGTGCCTTGATTGTTAGCCCTATGATCATACCTAGTGTGGAGTTTGGCGCTATATAAATGGCAAATTATTATTATTATTACTACTACTCCCAGCTGCGAAGTCTAAAAGAGTTTTCCTCCTTCTAGGTCTATATACGTCTCCCTGTTACTAAGTATATACACGTCTTCCTGCTACTCAGTCCATAATACTCCCAGCTAGTAAGTCTATATGAATCTTCCTCATTCTAGGCCTATATACGCCTCCCTGCTACTCAGTCCATATGAGACTCCCAGCTACTAAGTCTATGTGAGTCTTCCTCCTCCTAGGCCTATATACGTCTCCCTGTTACTAAGTCTCTATACGTCTCCCTGCTACTCAGTCCATAAGTCTCTATATGACTCCTCCGTCCATATGAGACTACTAAGTCTATGTGAGTCTTCCTCCTCCTAGGCCTATATACGTCTCCCTGTTACTAAGTCTCTATACGTCTCCCTGCTACTCAGTCCATATGAGACTCCCAGCTACTAAGTCTATGTGAGTCTTCCTCCTCCTAGGCCTATATACGTCTCCCTGTTACTAAGTCTCTATACGTCTCCCTGCTACTCAGTCCATATAAGACTCCCAGCTACTAAGTCTATGTGAGTCTTCCTCATGCTAGGCCTATATACGTCTCCCTGTTACCAAGTCTCTATACGTCTCCCTGCTACTCAGTCCATATGAGACTCCCAGCTACTAAGTCTATGTGAGTCTTCCTCCTCCTAGGCCTATATACGTCTCCCTGTTACTAAGTCTCTATACGTCTCCCTGCTACTCAGTCCATATAAGACTCCTAGCTACTAAGTCTATGTGAGTCTTCCTCCTTCTAGGCCTATATACGCCTATATACGTCTCCCTCAGTCCATGTTACTAAGTCTATGTGAGTCTTCCTTCTAGGCCTATATACGTCTCCCCTGTTACTAAGTCCCCTGCTATGAGACTCCCTACTAAGTCTATGTGAGTCTCATGCTAGGCCTATATACGTCTCCTCCTGCTACTCCCTGCTAATTAGTCCATATGAGACTCCCAGCTACTAAGTCTATATACGTCTCCCTGTTATGTAGTCTCCCAGCTATATACGTCTCCCTGCTACTCAGTCCATATGAGACTCCCAGCTACTAAGTCTATGTGAGTCTTCCTCCTCCTAGGCCTATATACGTCTCCCTGTTACTAAGTCTCTATACGTCTCCCTGCTACTCAGTCCATATGAGACTCCCAGCTACTAAGTCTATGTGAGTCTTCCTCCTCCTAGGCCTATATACGTCTCCCTGTTACTAAGTCTCTATACGTCTCCCTGCTACTCACTAACTCCCAGTCTAAGTCTATGTGAGTCTTCCTCCTTCTAGGCCTATATACGTCTCCCTGTTACTAAGTCTCTATACGTTTCCCCGTCTGCTACTCAGTCCATATGAGACTCCCAGCTACTAAGTCTATGTGTCTTATACGCTCCTCCTAAAGTCCAGTCGTATACAAGTCTCTATACGTTTCCCTGCTACTCAGTCCATATGAGACTCCCAGCTACTAAGTCTATGTGAGTCTTCCTCCTTCTAGGCCTATATACGTCTCCCTGTTACCAAGTCTCTATACGTTTCCCTGCTACTCAGTCCATATGAGACTCCCAGCTACTAAGTCTACACGTATACAAGTCTCCCTGTTACAACGTCTATGTAAGACTCCCTTCTACTAAGTCTATATACGTCTCCCTGGTACTACGTATTTCCTACATCACGTCCATTCTATGAAACAAACGTGTTTAAGCGAAAGTAATAATTAAATAAAACCTGCATCAAATTCGATTAAAATAATAATAAACATACATAACATCGGCGGTGCCGACAGAATAAGGACCCGTATGTTCCTGCAGCACAGGAACAACAAACACGTCGCCATTACGGCTACATCCTCACTGAAACTTCACCTGGCAAAATAGGTACAGTTCAGGGTCGCCTCCTGTGTCAGCGTGCTGGGGGGTACCCGATATGGAGTCATTAAAACCAGACTTCTTCTAATCATGACAAATGAGGTATGTAGATAATAACCAGGAATATTGAAACAATAATCATAGGTACATGGTCCACATCAATCTGCTGAATATAAGAGAAGGTGAATATTCGGTCCTGTCTTATACAGGTACATGTTGGTGTTTTGTGTTTCTGGAGAGCTGAGAATGAGACGTGATAAAACGCAACGAATGAGCAGTTCCCCTTGTTTCCACTTGTATAAGCTGGGCATAGGTGGATCATCTGTCCAAAGCAACAGAGCTATATTCTGCTGAAGCTATGATCCGCTAATCGTGTGTTCGAACCCGGAACACGTAATCAAAACAATCTTAGATTTGAAAGCATTGTAACAGTCATTAGTTTCATCGAACCAGTTGGTTTGTTGTTTAACGCCGCACTCAGCAATATTCCAGCAATATATGGCTGTCGAACAAGTAAGACAGTATTCATTAATAGAAGGAGGTGAGGTGAGGTGAAATTGGGTTTAACGTCGTGCTTGAGAATATTTCGCTCACGCTGACGACGTGCATGCGTTTGACTTGCATGTCAGGCTGCTTGTACTAGCCTAGACTGAAGCTGGTTTTATAGTGCCAGCCCACTGAGATACCATGCCGCAGTGAAGCATGAAGACCCCATTCAGACACATTATACTGACTCCGAGCCAACCAGTCCTTGTTGTACCCATTAATGCCGAGCGCCAGGCAGGGAACCGAACAAGTTTTTATTTAAACGTCTTCATGGTATGACGCGGTCGGGGATCGAACCACGACCTTCCGCTCTCAATATGAAAATTTTCTGCAACCCACTACACCACAGGGCATTAATAGAAGGAATTGTTTGTTTGCGTGCGTGCGTGTGTGGTGTTTTTAGACTGCCAATAGACTACCAATACATCTGCGACTTGCTGTCTTACACTGTGGTTTCAATGCAATGTTATTAATTAGTCTAGTGATTAAGCTTTAGCTCGTCACGCCAAAATCCCGGGTTCGATTCCCTACATAGGTATAACGCGTGAAGCCCATTTCTGGGGTCACCGGTTGTGACACTACATCATCCTCAAAAATCTCTGCAAGAAGCAGAGTCGAGAGACTATATCATAAGCACGTGTTTGTGAATGAGTAAGTGAGTGAGTTGGGTTTTACGCAGCTTTTAGCAATATTCCAGCAATATCACGGCGGGGACACAAAAAATGGGCTTCACATATTGTACCCATGTGGGGAATCGAACTCGTGTCTTCAGCGTGACGAGCGAAAGCTTTAACCACTAGACTACCTCACTGCCCTTGTTTGTGAATGACTAAAACAGTCCTTGAAAGGCATTAAAAGAATATGCAAGAACATGAATACATGGCACCTTTAATGGATAACAACTTCTTTTTACTCTTTATCACGATGTTTCAGAGCTAATTTTTGCTCCATCGGGCAATTGCTGAGTAAGTGCACATAGTTACCAGACAGACACACAGACAGACAGACAGACAGACAGACAGACAGGCAGACAGGCAGACAGACAGATAATCATGAAGCCAATGAGATAAGGATATTATACAAAGATAACAATGTAATTGCCCGAAATGGCAGATTTCATGCCAGATGGATCAAGGTAAGTCTTGTTTTCTTATATTCTGGTGACTATAGGGCGTGAAGTCTCTCCAGTGTACTTGTCTCAACAGCTGCATGATATTTAACGGTGATAAAGAATAGAAAAAAGTCGTTATCCATGAAAGGTGGCATGTATTCAGACTATATAAGAATGATTATTCTACGTTTTCAAGGAAAGGTGAGCGTATCCTGCCCCACCAGTAACACCCGTCACAAACACACGCAAAGGCGAGTAAATTATTCACTAGTCTGTCTCACAGTCCCTGAACCACATTATTTTTTCTACTGCTAAGCCCTCTCTGCAGTACTAAAGCCCTAAATAAAGCAAGTCTAGATTTCCTCAGGTTCAGGAATCTCTGAATCTCTGGTCTCCCCGGGGCTCCTTTTCAATTTAAATGGGCCTGTTTGTTACTATGAAACTTATATATATTCAGAGACTAAGCATTAGTCTAATTATTCACCTGGAAAAGCACATAGGAACAGTCACAAGTCATAATGCTGGTAACTGGTGTGTCAGATTTGAAAATATCCTCCACAGTCCTCATACAACTTTTTCAAAGTTTTATTAAGCCTTAAATGTCACCCCGATCACACAACGATGGATCGATGATCTATGTATCAGTGAACTGTCCTCTCATATCCCCGCTCAAGTCTAGTTTAAACAAAGCTATCGATCCGTGCCGCGCTGTGAAGGCCCGTACGTATCACTCGTTGCACCTGTGACGTACTAGCGAGACGATGAAGCAATGAATTCCATGCTGTGTACATTTCATTACCGAACTCAAATCATACACTTATATAATCATAACAGAGTTCCTAAACTGATATCACAGCAGTTGGAAGTGTGCAAGGGATATTAGTGGGCTTAATGATGAGGCGTACATGTGTATATCTTGAATCAATTTCATATTCAACCTAAGCTGCCGCCATCTTTTTTTTGCCACAGCCAGATTTCACACAATCCGAAGTTTCACCGTTACAAGCTTCAAATGCCATTTTCATTTTTTTCTCTTCCTTCGCTTATTTTTTTTCTGAATGTTATGATTTAAACATTAGTAAGGGTTTTACAGTAATTGTTTTACACAAAAACCGAGAAACGCGGGAAGCCGTTGAAGGCATTTGAGTAGCGGGATATTTTTCCAAACTCTACAAACACACTTGTTCATGCAAAAAGATAATATTTCATGCTAAGAGGTGTGCTGGTCGACGTTATCTCCAGAAAACTCGGAGACAATTGGAAGTCGACAGGGTGCCGTTTTTTGTCACGGGGTAAGCAGAAAAAAATATTTGTCAAATTGATCTTGTTTACTGTCCCGACAAATCTCTTAGCTTTTCATACACAAGATTTGCGTTTTTTTCATTAGAGACCGTGTACCTCTAACCTCAAACGACGCTGCCTGATTCCTTACTTCTCATCAGTAAACAACGGCCGTGAGATTAGGAGAAAATGTGAGAATCATCAGTTTTCTTAACCCTGGCTAATTATGTAAACATTCTTTGGCTGAAATCCCCCAAGGGGGCTAAAGCAGCGAAATGCTTTTATAAATTACGAAAGCAGAGTTGGATCGGATCGTTCCTTCGCATCATACATAGGCTGAATAACGACGGTTGGCGTTTAAAAGCTGGCTTCTTCGAAAGTAATGAAAAATCATTTGCACTTGTTTTTACTATCTCTCGTTTCAAATTAAGATGCGCTCTTTGTAATCTTGCGGCGCATGGTAAAGCAGGCGGTCGGTCCTAGAAGATGGAGAAAACAGGCGTAATAACATGTAATTCGGGGATGCTGTTTTCTAGATTGTCAGCTATTTGGCGAATGTTAGCATCGGGAAAATGAGTCACAGTTATGTTTATACAGTAGATTTTGTTGTTATTTTGTTAATTTACTTTCCTTTCATCTTATTTCTGTTGATTTGAACGCAGACGAATGGCATCACTGCGAGGCATTTTTTACAACGAAAAAGAATTTGGTTGGTAATGAAACCTAGCCAGCATGTCAAGGCGTGGAACGAAGAGACGGTCTTACTTGAGAGGGAGGAGAAGGTGGAGGGAAGGGGGCATTTACTTCATGGGTTTGAAGGTTATTGAAGTATTTTTGAATGGGAAAGTATTTTGTGTTCTTTCGCAGCAAATATTAGAACATTTTCCGTGGTTGAGGCCCATAGAGAGGTGGAAGTGGGGGTGGGGGTTGTTGTTGTTTGTCTCAATCTCGGTATTGCGTACTGATATGTACAGTTATGTGTACGTGGTTTGGCCACGCGTCTGTACATAAGGCGGTATTGGTTGTCGTTTTTTATATTACTGATAGGTCCAATGTTACCTTTAGGACCTATGTTACTGTTAGGTCTTATGTTACCTTTAGGTATTATGTCTTACCTAATGTTAGGCCCTATGTTATCGTTAGGTTTTTATATTGTCATCGAGTGTTAGGTCTTATCTTACCGTTAGGCCCTATGTTATTGTTAGGTTTCATATTTAGTGTTAGGTCTTATCTTACCGTTAGGTCCTATGTTATCGTTAGATTTCATATTAGTATGTTCGTTAGGCTTCATATTAGTCTTATCTTACCGTTAGGCCCTATGTTAGTTATCGTTAGGTCATTAGATCGTTACCCCTATGTCTTAGGCCTTATCTTACCGTTAGGCCCAATGTTATCGTTAGGTGATATGTTATCGTCACGTTTCATATTAGTGTTAGGTCACATGTTACCGTTAGGCCCTATGTTATCATTAGGTTTCATATTAGTGTTAGGTCTTATCTTACTGTTAGGCCCTATGTTACTCTTAGGCCAGATGTTACCGTTAGGCCATAGGTTACTTTTAGCTCACATATGTCTGCCTGGTTAAACCATTTGTTACGTCAAGCCCATATACTGCCATGTCGGTGAATCTACGTAAAACGTCGCAGTCGCCTACGGTTACATTGACACCCACAGCGCGTGTATTGCAGCGTCAGTGTCTGGAGTTTATGACTTAGGCCTGGTCCCAGTACCATGAAAACGAAAATTGACCTTGCACTTGCCTATCCTTCATAATTTTATAATCTCTTTGGTCTGACTGAGACATGCGTCGTACTTTTCGACTTGTGGAGTCCTATTATCGCTTGTGCGAAATTGTCTGCAGATATCATTAACATTAACACATACTGAATGGTATGCCAAAACCACTCGGTTCATATAGGAATGTTGTTCTCAATGGAACACTAACTGATGGGTTTCTTTCAACAGATGCACAGATATGTTTCCAAACCCCGTCATTTACTCTGTCGCTCACTCACCAACTCTGGTAATTTTAGTAAAGTGCATTTTACTGATTTGTGAGTTTGGTTTTACGCCGCTTTTAGCAATATTCCAGCAATATCACGGCGGGGGACACCAGAAATGAGCGTCACACATTGTACCCATGTGGGGAATCGAACCCGGGTCTTCGGCGTGACGATCTAACGCTTTAACCATCAGGCTACCCCACCGCCCCGTTTACTGATTTGTACAAAAGCATAATGACAAATATGATGATATCATTTACAATAGTCCTATAATGTTCGATTCAATTCCATGTGTTGACTCGTTCAATGTTTCCCGGTGTTTTTCCAGATAAATAGTTGACTTGTCTTTGCATGTGTTTCTGACGTGTGTTATCAGTGGGACAGGATACGCTCCTCTTTTTTCTAACCCCTTGTGTCACCACTAGTTTATAGTGGTTCATAAACACAGTCATGTACATGACATACTGGGAATCTATCAATGTTTCTTGTACAGATTATTTTTAAGATTATGGAAACAATCTAAAAAAATGCTGCGTTATAAACATAAAATAAAGTAATCAAAGTCCTCACCTATGAAGTTAACTGTCGGCATATACAATCAGGACACATGGAGATTCAGTTCAAAGGCGTGATCTCTCACACAGGCACAATGCAGGTACCTGTAATTCTACTTTAATGGATGTAGTGCAGCTTGAGTGTTCAAGCATACGCTTGGAATGTCAAAGACCCGTGTTCGATTCCAGAAATGACACTGAGAAAAGTTAAATGGGATTATGATGGATTTTCCATTATGTCGTTGTCGTCATCATTATCATCATCAACATCAACAACGTCATCATCAACATCATCATCGTTATCATCATCAACAACAACACCATCATCATCATAACAACAGCATCATCATCATCACCGCCATCAGCTCACCACCACCATCTTCATCTCCATCGTCATCCTCAACAGTAGTAAGTAACAAGCAATCGTAGGAAAAAACAGTATCTTCCCCAGGCAGACCATCTACGTCAGGCCCACGTGAGGTAAATACACGCTGCCGCACAACCGAAAATTCTCCATGACAAAAGCTAGAGGAAAATAATGATTATACGTCAACGCCAGAGAATACCCACGCAAGGAACCAATGTGTATATATCGTCACCCCGGAGATTAACTAGTCTCGATTATCCCCGAAACAGATTCCAGTGGGTTTAAAATGCAAATAGATTGAATTTTGTCAATGACTTTGAGACTGACACTTTTCCATGAAACGAGAAACAAAATATTATTTTTCGGCCTTTCACATGGCTGGTGCACAGTGCAGGGGCAGAAGTACGTGTTGCAACAATGTGCAGATGGTGCTTCTCTGAGTTCTGTTTTTACAGTGGCAGGCATGTTTCTAATTAGAGTACAAGCAAATATTCCATCATCACATTGCACAGGCAATATTGAGGTTTACAGCCACTTTGGTGTTGCTACTGACCGCAGGTTGTCCCCAGAAGGATTGATGCTTGATTTACACTGCTATATTTTCTCATCCAAGTATTGTCACACTTACCTGATTGAAGGTAAGACCCGTTCAGACCAAAAGTCTCAAATTCAGGAACAAAAACAAAGAACACAAAACATAACTTTCCATAATCGTCAAATCACAATCAAAGCTAACCTATCCACAATTTACCGCACATCAACGAATACATCAACCCATATATCCATCCATCAACCCACCCATAAGTTCATCACTCCTGTAACCAATCTTCATCAACCCAGTTATTTACCCATTTATCAGTTAATCAACACTGCAACCAATCCATCTTTATGATCATCAGTTAATCATCTTTGCAAATAGTCCATCCACTTGTTTGTTAATTACCTCCACAACTCAAATCCAATTATCAGTTAATCAGCTCTCCAACCAACCCATCCATTTATCAGTTAATAACCTCTGCATCCAACCAACCCATCAGTTGATAACTCGGTATCTACCCACCCTTCCCACCAACCAAGTCATGCATTAATCAGCTTATTATTCCTGTCATCAACGTAGCTATCAGTCTACCAACATGTCATCCCATCCATTTATCAATCTATCATCCAGTAGCTATCCCTCATACTTTCAATCTACTCATCCACCAACAGCCAAACCCATCCGCCTATCACTCATACCATCCACGTACCTATAACTCCACTAAACCGCCAGCCATCTCATCCATTAATCACTTCCACCACACACCCATCCACCTACCCACCTCTCCCCAACCAGCCAACCAGGAAGTCTAACTACCCATTAATCACTTCTACCCTGCCCATACTTGCGCCGACCCATCAACCAGGAAACCCATCTATATATTAATCACTCCAAACACCCCCATCCCTCTAACAACCAGCCAACCCTCTATCTACTAATCACTCCCACCACCCATCTACCCATCCCTCTAATAACCAGAAAACCTATTATCTACTAATCACTCCCACCACCCATCTACCCATCCCTCTTATAACCAGTCAACCCCATCTATCTATTAATCACTCCTACCACCCATCTACCCATCCTTCTAACAACCAGCCAACCCCATCTATCTACTAATCACTCCCACCACCCATCTACCCATCCCTCTAATAACCAGCCAACCCCATCTATCTATTAATCACTCCTACCACCCATCTACCAATCCCTCTAACAACCAGCCAACCCTATCTATCTATTAATCACTCCCACCACCCATCTACCCATCCCTCTAACAACTAGCCAACCCCCATCTATCTACTCCTCTCACCCTATCCTATCCCATCTACCAATCCCCATCTCTAACAACAGGCCAAACCCCATCTATCTATTAATCACTCCTACCACCCATCTACCCATCCTCTAACAACCAGCCAACCCCATCTATCTATTAATCACCCCTATCACCCATCTACCCATCCCTCTAACAACCAGCCAATCCACCTATCTATTAACCACTCCCACCACCCATCTACCCATCCCTCTAACAACCAGCCAACTCCATCTATCTATTAATCACTCCTACCACCCATCTACCCATCCCTCTAACAACCAGCCAACCCCATCTATCTATTAATCACTCCCACCACCCATCTACCCATCCCTCTAACAACCAGCCAACCCCATCTATCTATTAATCACTCCTACCACCCATCTACCCATCCCAGTAACAACCAGCCAACCTCATCTATCTATTAATCACTCCCACCACCCATCTACCCATCCCTCTAACAACCAGCCAACCCCATCTATCTATTAATCACCCCTATCACCCATCTACCCATCCTTCTAACAACCAGCCAACCTCATCTATCTACTTAATCACTCCCACTACCCATCTACCCATCCCTCTAATAACCAGAAAACCTATTATCTACTAATCACTCCCACCACCCATCTACCCATCCCTCTTATAACCAGTCAACCCCATCTATCTATTAATCACTCCTACCACCCATCTACCCATCCCTCTAACAACCAGCCAACCCCATCTCTCTATTAATCACTCCTACCACCCATATACCCATCCTTCTAACAACCAGCCAACCCCATCTATCTACTAATCACCCCTATCACCCATCTACCAATCCCTCTAACAACAGGCCAACCCCATCTATCTATTAATCACTCCTACCACCCATCTACCCATCCTCTAACAACCAGCCAACCCCATCTATCTATTAATCACCCCTATCACCCATCTACCCATCCCTCTAACAACCAGCCAATCCACCTATCTATTAACCACTCCCACCACCCATCTACCCATCCCTCTAACAACCAGCCAACTCCATCTATCTATTAATCACTCCCACCACCCATCTACCCATCCCTCTAACAACCAGCCAACCCAATCTATCTATTAATCACCCCTATCACCCATCTACCCATCCTTCTAACAACCAGCCAACCTCATCTATCTATTAATCACTCCCACCACCCATCTACCCATCCCTTTAACAACCAGCCAACCCATTGTCTTCTAATCACCCCCACCACCCATCTACCCATCCCTTTAACAACCAGCCAACCCATCTATCTATTAATCACTCTCACCATTCACCTACCCATCCCTCTAACAGCCAACCAACCCATTATCTACTAATCACAAAACACTACTCATCTATCCTCTTAATATAAAGCGAACCAATCTATCTATTAATCACTCCAACTATACATCTACTCATCCCTTTGTTAACCAACCAGCCCATCTCTTAATCATTCCCGCTACCCTCTAACAACCAGCTAACACATATATCTATTAACCACTCCTACCATAATCTACCAATCACTCAACCAACTGGCCAACCCATCTTTCTATTAATCACTCCAACCATGATCTACAAATCATTTAACCAACTGGCCAACCCATCTATCTATTAATCACTCTGGCCAACCCATCTATCTATTAATCACTCCCACCATGATCTACAAATCATTTAACCAACTGGCCAACCCATCTATCTATTAATCACTCCCACCATGATCTACAAATCACTCAACCAACTGGCCAACCCATCTATCTATTAATCACTCCGGCCATGATCTACAAATCACTCAACCAACTGGCCAACCCATCTATTTATTAATCACTCTCACCATGATCTACAAATCACTCAACCAACTGGCCAACCCATCTATCTATTAATCACTAACCTGGCCAACATGATATCTATTAATCACTCCACCATAATCTACAAATCACTCAACCAACTGGCCAACCCATCTATCTATTAATCACTCCCACCATGATCTACAAATCACTCAACCAACTGGCCAACCCATCTATCTATTAATCACTCCCACCATGATCTACAAATCACTCAACCAACTGGCCAACCCATCTATCTATTAATCACGCCCACCATGATCTACAAATCACTCAACCAACTGGCCAACCCATCTATCTATTAATCACTCCCACCATGATCTACAAATCACTCACTGGCCATCTATCTATTAACCCATCTATCTATTAAGTCACTCAACCAACTGGCCACTTCTATCTATTAATCATGATCTACAAATCATTTAACCAACTGGCCATCTACTCAATCCTTTCACTCTACAAATCACTCAAACCAACTGGCATCTATCTATTAATCACGCCCCCACCATGATCTACAAATCACTCAACCAACTGGCCAACCCATCTATCTATTAATCACTGACCATGATCACCAACCAACTCTACAAATCACTCAATCAACTGGCCAACCCATCTATCTATTAATCAATAAAACTGGCCAACCCATCTACCATCCCACCATCTACAAATCACTCAACCAACTGGCCAACCCATCTATCTATTAATCACTCCCACCATGATCTACAAATCACTCAACCAACTGGCCAACCCATCTATCTATTAATCACTCCCACCATGATCTACAAATCACTCAACCAACTGGCCAACCCATCTATCTGTTAATCACTCCTATAATCATCTACCCATCCCTGCTCCCACCCAGCCATCCACAATACCACATTGACAAATATTCTGTATTCTGTCTGCACAAAGCCATAGCGTCCCTCAAGTATCTCCGCCACTGATCTCCTCACCAAGAGGCTTGGCTGTCTCATCCTCTGTTCTCAAGCTAATTGTACCGGACACTGCAATCGGACGGCGAAGTATGGTGATGGACTCCATTGGCTCGAGGCGAGAGGGGGACTAGAAGTTTATCAAATTACCACAACACTCGCTAACATGGTCCTCACCACATTTGCTCTAATCTAACACGCGAGTTCCAGTTACTAGAAACACTCACTTGTGATGTCTTGAGTAGCCATCTTGTAAAACATACCGTAATTCGTCGCATTTCCGGCAGACATTTATTTAAAGGTCGTAATCTATCTTATTGTTTAATTTTAAATAGGGAATGGTTTCCTTTGAGTTTTTCGTAATATTGAAGTTCTTCATGTCCCGATGACAAAACTGTAAATGTACAATCATTTACAATCTCTTTTATTTGCTCAATAGAAATGTGGTTACCAGACAGAAATATGGTATGGTACGTTCGATGTCGTGACTTTGAAATGTGACATATTGGTTATTAAGCCTAATAACACCACTAAAACAATGAGAATAGTACAGATGCAGCAAATACAGACATAACGTGACCAGCAAACACATGTAAGCTGTAATTCATACAACCAAAATGAGAAAGAAAAACATACACACACACACATGAAAACCAAAATAATAGATAAAAACACAATAAGATTCGTTTTCGTTTTGTGCAATTAATTAAGTCAAATTATTTGAAAACATGGCTGTTTTTACAGAACAACTGTAATTCTCTGTGTTGTTTGTTCCTAACGGTTATTACTAGAATCCTAGAATTTGCGACATTGTCCTCAAATACAGAGAGATCTAATTACGCAGTGACATGTTTGCTGTAATGAGTTCTTTTGTATTTGCGTGTACAGAGTCAGGAGGTAACTGGATACCAGGGTTTCTCCGAGACATACAAAAGTCGGAATAACAAGAACGAAAACGGAATGTATAGTATTTTCCTATTATCCACCTACATCAAACAAAAAACCCCATCTCTTGGTTTCATGCCCTTATAGCGGACACTATTAAATAGTTATTACTCTCCCAGAAAATAGAAACGACAAGTAATTCATTCCCCGAGTCCACAGATGTAATATAATAACGTCATTACTACCGCGGAACGAGATTTCGAGAATTGGACGGAACTTCTAGCCCTAATCTGAACTCTGTCAATATTCCATTGGCATGTGTGGACTGCAAAATAAATAAATCGCTTTATTCAGTTTTTTTCTCAAAATGAACCGCACTTTTATGACAGCTTGATGACTACAGTATTTGGAAGAAGTTGATATTTTGTTATGATAGACTCAATGAATCGTTAAAGATTGTATTGATCGAACGCCAGACACATTAAATATAGGGAGAAACATTCAATATGGTCGCCGGCGCGGAAAATACCTTGTACATGATCTGCGTATTAATTTCGCCATTGGGTAGTCCGAAGCGGTCATTAATTCCCTGAGTTTGTGAAATAGATTTTATTGGTCTTAGGATGACCAGCTTTCTAAGCTATTACAGTCAATCATTTAAATTCATTTGTCACGGAGGAAAATCTCAGTTAAACGCCAATCCTGTCAAAGGAAAATGAAACGGGTGAAATATGTTGTCAATTTCTTGTGTCTATCAACGATGACACCCGACCAGTCACGTGACACCATCTTGGCAATACAATAGGGTGGTTTTGAAAGGGGCAGTCATTTTTCTATCTCGGCGGGATAAACGGCTAGATTTAACAAATTGAATGATTTGAAAGGGACAATGATTAAACGACCACTCGGAATAACCACGTGAATAAAACGATTCTGCCAGGCACATATCAAATAGCTGATCTGTTAAGAAGAAATTAATCTTATTGGATTTGCAAATTGGATGCCTCCATAAAACCTGCAAATCATCCGCATATTTTCTAAATAGGAGAAGGTTATCAAAATACTAGGTTTTTCTTGGTCGACCAAATTACTATTTGGCCGAATAATGAAGCAATTAACGAGAGATTGATTGAAGAATGTGAAATATAACGATACCCATAAAGAAGGATAAAAGTATTAAAGATGTTCTGCCAGCGAGCCGATTTGAAGCAGAGGAGGGCTGATTTCATCTTTTATTTATACAATGCAAGGAATACTAGATACTGCGATAGCCGTAATGTTAAACCTTCCATGATAAATCGACAACTACGTATAGTTGCAGAGTTTGCTGCGGAGTACGAGGCAAATGCGACTTCATTCGTGTGTTGAGATCATTACAGTGCAGATATAGATGCACAGTTTTGAATTGTATTAGGCTGATTAAAATGCACAGGTTCTGAACCCAGCTTGAGTGCAAAGAAGGATGCACAGTCTATGAAGGTCCACGGGCGCAGATTGCTATGTGAGGTTTGAAGTCAGTTCTACTGCGAATGGGGATGCGTATGTTTTGAAGTCGATCGCGAATAGAAATGCATAGGTTTTGAAGTCAGCTTGAATACGAATAGTGGTGCGTGCAAACGTTTTCAAAGCAGCTCGATTAGGAATAGATATGTACAGATTCTGAAATCAACTGGAGAATGAATAGTAATGTACTGGTTTTGAAGTTAGCTCGGGAATGAATAAAAATGTACTGGTTTTGAGGTCAACGCGAGAATGAATAAGAATGAGCTGGTTTTGAAGACAGCTTTAGAAGGAATAGGGGTGAATAGGTTTTGAAATCAACTCGAGAATAAAAAAGAATGTACAGATTTTGAAGTCAACCCGAGAATGGATACTGACGTATAGGTTTTGAAGTCAACCCGAGAATGAATAAGGAAGAAAAGGTCTTGAAGAAAACTCGAGAATGAATAAGAATGAACTGGTTTTGAAGTCATCTCGACAATGAATAGAAATGTGCAGATTTTAAAGTCAACTCGACAATGAATACTGATGCACAGATCTTGAAATCATCTCGAGTATGAATAGGAATGTACAGATTTTGAAGTCAGCTCGAAAATGAATAGGAATGCCCAGATTTTAAAATCAGCTCTAGAATGAATAGGAATGTACCGATTTTGAAGTCAAATCGAGAATGGATACTAATGTATAGGTTTTGAAGTCAACTCGAGAATTAATAGGGAAGAAAAGGTTTTGAAGACAACTCGAGAATGAATATGAATGAACTGGTTTTGAAGTCAACTCGAGAATGAATAGAAATGTACAGATTTTGACGTCAGCCGAGTACGAATAGGGATGTATAGGTTTTGAAGTCAACTCGAGAATGAACAGGCAGGTATATTATATATTTTGTTCATGTATATATGGCTGTTGCACCACCCCTCACTCTACACTTACATTTTTCAAAACGTAGTTTTATTCACATATACGGTAATATCCTCACGGCCTTCCCCCAAAGTTTTTCCAGAGGCAACCGCACTTGTTTCAACTCAAAGTTTGCAGTATGCGTCACAGACCCCCAAGGTGGTACACATACGGTGTGGAGTCGTACTTACAGTGTCATTTGGACATTTCGTGATTGATATATCACAATTATACCAATTCAGACGTAACGAACATCGTCATAAAACCAGTCATTTGTAACTAACACAAATATATCCCCAGTTTAAACCTTTTACGGTTTGTTTCCGATTTCTAAATATTCCCACGGATCACAAACAGCTTCGCCAACAAACTGACATCGTCCCAATTCCAAGGAACATTTTACTGTCGGCGCCGCGATTGACGCCAACTTCGAAACGGTCCCTGTTAATCTAATGGCGTAAAATATTAATGTAATGAACTGGGTTCGGTCTCAAACAGCAATAATTATCTCTCAACTGGAATACATTCTCATAATAATGTGTTACGCACTGGTGCAAATACATCCCACAAGCAAGATTCTGATTTATTAACGGTTTGTTAATTAGTTACATGAGAAAGATTTAGTATCGGTCAATTCTGAAACGCATGTAATTTGTATTTAAATGTCAACTACGGGAGTGCCCATTTCATTTCTTGTAAATTTGTTTCCCCTGCTGAGATGTTGAATTCAATACTAGTAGGTTTAATTATACCCACGATGAAGAGTAATGGAAAAATGTTTTTGTGTGTATGTAGATCCCTTTGAAGCCCATGTTTTGCAATATATAACTCAAAAGCTTGATATATGAATGAATTATTGGCTGAACATTTTTTGCTCAAATGAACCCAATCTAGTTTAAATTGATGCGATGTTTTCTGTTTCTAATGAGAAAACATCAGGATATGTGGCTTTTTCTAAACATGTTTGTAAAATAGTTTTGAGATATTGAAACCAACTAAGTATAATATGAGATAAGATAAAATCTGGGTTAGAGTTTAAATATGACTTTTCAGTGGGAATATAATGTTCTTTATGCCATTTGAATTTTGCATTTTCTTCTAGAGATATTGTTCGAATACAACAGTTAACGATCTTCAAAGAAGTGAAATGTTTGTTTGAATACATCACCGCCATATTACCATAATATTTTCATTTTCATCATCCTGGCCTAGTTATTATTTTCCTACTACTACCTCTCTGCATGAATGGAAGAGGGTCTCCCTAGGGCTCCTTTTCAATATAAATGGGCGTGGTCTATCAAAATGGCTAAGCCTTAGTCAAGTCCTGGCCCAGTCAGGCTTTCTACGTTCATTATCAGCTCAGGGCCCCACTCTACACGCAGCCCAGACAGCGAATAACAGTTCTCCCTACAATGAAAAAAGGTTTACGAGAATGTGAAGACACCAGAAAATACTTCAGTCTTCTGCATTACCAAGAGTGTCAGAAGGACTGTGTTCCTGGCAGAAAACCCGGTACTCTCTCAATGTCAAACTAGAGATCGGGGGTACCAAACCTAAGGCACCAATAAAATGGGGAGTCGGACAAGTTGGTACTTGGAATGCAAGCGGGGCCTTTCCGATGTGAGGTCCACATATTTGCCATGTTTCTCCTGAATATCACCAATCACATTTGTGTCAAAAGGGACAGAAAATTCAATGATATACATTAGATTTACGAAAAGGACAAGGTGAGGTTTGTTGGCCTTGATGCGTCTGGGTCTGTATATGGTCCTGTTCCAGATAATTCTGTAAGTGTCATTTTCCATGACGCTGTCGACCTATTCCTGGTCGTAGCATGGATGGAGTCTAAATCACAAGCAATGCGAAGACCATAATAAAGGAAACGGGCCACGCTGTCATGTTGCTTCAGATACAGTGATGCTTCAGATGCCAATGCTGGGCATCCACTGACAAGGGGTTGGGCAGTTTCATTAAATTCATTGTATAATCTGCATTTCATAATCATATTCTGAGGCAAAATCAAACATTGATGGTTACAAGTGGGAAGTGAGTGGTCCTGAGCAGCAAACAGAAAATCTCAGTTTCACTTTTCAGGAGTCTTTAGCCGACTTCATCCCAGCGAAGAACTCTGCAGGACTGCTCCTCTTCTTAACACGTTTCACGAAACTTGGCGTACCGGTCGTTTAGACAGCCTTCCCTTGAAAACCCGAGCCTGTGCTGATTTCATGTGTGACTTCACTTGTCTGACACTTATTTCTGTACCTACCAGCAGTGCAGAACCTTCAACAAACTCAACATTAAGGATCTTTTAAGTAATAGAGGGACGGCTTGTAGGTCATCAAGAGTGTCACAAGAGGATCATCAGAAAACAATTACATAAATAAATAAATAAATAAATAAATAAATAAATAAATAAATAAATAAATAAATAAATCAATAAATAAATAAATAAATAAATAAATAAATAAATAAATAAATAAATAAATAAATAAATAATAAATAAATAAATAAATAAATAAATAAATAAATAAATAAATAAATAAATAAATAAATAAATAAAATAAAAATAAATAAATAAATAAATGTATAAATTAAATAAATAGATAATTCTGTCATGAAGAGCTTCCACGCTAATCCATCCACACCCTCAGCTTAAAATTGTCTAATATAGACGGTTGAGGTAAGAGCTAGGATGGTTGGCTCTATTGTCTGACGCGGTTCTTCTTGTGACGGTGATAATACTCTGGATTTGTTGTTTTGTCCAATCAACAACACCAGACCAATATGCAAGGACGGGCACAAGATAAGTACTTGTGGCTTTGACTCTACTGCGAGGATTTAGTTCTGAGCTCCAGTTTGTTTGATTCTACATTTGTATTCTTGTATTTGTCCTTTATATGGGCTTTCAGGAGTTTGTCTTGTATCCCTAACCTTCCACAAAATGGTCAACAACTCCTTCCCTGGTAAACTGACCGAACCCGTCTCTTCTACCTTGCCACGTGTCAGATAAAGAATGTTACATTTGTCGAGTTAGAATGACATACCAATGCTGCTATAGAGGACTCGACAAGGAAAATCTATTTTTCCAGTGTTGATTCTCCCTTGGCAATAGGCTCCAGGTCATCCATGTGAAGAGTTGAGTAGAAGGTGTTGGACATCTGTGCTGAGGAGGTCAAGGGTGATAGCCTCCCTTTGTTAAACAAAAAGCCTAAAGGATTGAGTGACAAACAGAAAAGCAAAGGACTAAAAGCATCGCCCTGTAACATTCCTCTTTTAATAAAAAAATGGGTAAAAATGAAGTCATAATCTGTCCCTTCAAATAGAACTCAAGATAAGATGACCACCACGTCAACTAAGCGCTCAGGTATTAATATTATTATAATTTCTTCAGACATGCAGGGAGACGTTTCCCATATGAAATGGTTTTCCTTCAGTGCAGGTAACAACGGCCTCCCTGACCTGTCTTCGGCACTTGCCAACCTGACCATGCATCTTCAATGGCATACACTAAAGTCTTGGTTACGTCTTTTCTTGGAGCATGTAAAATAACTCACTATTCTCAATTAGGTCATGTATATTTGTAAGCCAAATTATTTGGTACACATGCAACTGATAAATAGTGGTGGTGAAAATAGGAAACTAGTCAGGTCACGTGGGATGCCGAGAGCCGACAACAATGCCAACGATTCTTGATGAACCATACACAAGTAGTAGACTCTTCAAAGACCAAAGAAATATGAGATAATATTGGTTTTGTTTATTTATGAAATATTCAAAACAGATGCAATGTGTCTGTTTGACTGAATGATGCCACATAGTGTAGCCCTTTCTATATGGCTGCACGAAATTGTCATAGGAAGGACAATGCACGTGGATATTGTCCCCCCGTCGTGATGTCACGTGTCTGTCTGACTATCAAAAGGTCAAACGTTGGTCAACTTTGGGAAAATGCCGAGGCCGAATGCTGGCAATCGCAACGTCGCCATAGGACGTCTTCAAGCTGGAGAGTCCGACACTGCAGTTTGAAGGTTATTGCAACGAAAACCAGGACACCATATCTCGTTTGACCCAAGATCGTCCGAGAAGTGGTAGACCAAGGGTCACCCCCTTTTCACAAGATTACAACCGGGTCTTTCATCTTCGTCATCGGCCTGCTACTGCCATTGAGACTGTAGGACATGTGCCTGGCTTGAGGAGGGTGTCAGATCAAACATTCAGGAGGCGTGTGCGAGAGGTGGAGACCCAAAAGACTGGTATTTTCCCTGAACTGAGACGTTAGATTCACGTTTGTGAGGGCATACAGGCGTACAGGCATAGACTAAGGCAAATTTCATGGCAAAACTGGCAGCAATCCCAGTTCAGTGATGAATCTCGATTTCTTTTCCAACACCAAGATGGAAGTCAGTGTGCCTACCGATGATGGATGTTTTGCAGCGAACTACTTTCGGCAGGTCGACAAATTCGATGGCGGAACTGCTTTGGTGTGTGGAGCCATGTCCTATACACAGGAGTTCAAGTAAAGCTGACAGTAGGTCGCTACACCGACCAAATTCTGCAAGGTTTCCTTCGTCTGATTCTCAACTGGCAGAGGAACGCTATATTACACACAGTTCGTGTCATTGGTAACATCAATTACAAACATGTTAAGATCCATCTTGTTGTAGGAGGCGACTAGCGCGATCGGGTGGTCAGGCTGCCTGTCGTGGTAGACACTTCATAGTATCCCAATTGCGTAGTCGGTGCTCATGCTGTTGATCACTGGATTGTCCGGTTCAGACTCGATGAATTACAAACGGCTCCCATATTGCTGGAATATTGCTGTCATTGTCTCGCCAAGGCCGTCTTCATACACACGTACGCGCACACACATATATGTAAACAGTATTCTCCTTAAAATAGCACGGAATCAGGAAATATGGGAGCCAGTTCCAAGCATTAGAACAAAGAAAGGCGTTTACAACAAACATCCCACGCAAGAATGTAAAACATCAAAACACATCCGATAGTTTGCACGTGTCCCAATCAGTAACGCCATACACGTGCTTCCAGTGCCATACCTCATTGTGATACAAGACAGGATCTTTGTTGACCATTATTTCTGTCAATCGTATTGATACTGTGTAGCATAAAATTGTGATTTACTTGATTTCATCCTATGGTTTTGTGGCAAAGCGACGTCGGCAACGTGCGGAGCGTCAGCGGGATATGGGCGTGCTGGAAACTGCCAGTAGCCTACAATGTTCAATAGGTTCGATGTTCCACAGTCTGGGATTAGCAGACCATGGTATAGGTACCAACAAACCAAACATATTGACGATCGACCCCGGGTAAAGATTTGATTGAAATGAAACGAGATCGAGCTCAAATGATGAATTAAATTGCTTTCATCAGGCTTCTGGACTACTGGTTGTGGGACAGACGATTTGGAATCGTCAACACGCTGCTCATCTTCACGCTCCACGGTCGCTTGTTGTGCTGCTTCCTACATGTCGTCATATTGCCAAAGGGGCGGTGGGGTAGCCTTGTGGTTAAAGCGTTCGCTCGTGACGCCGAAGACCCGGGTTCGATTCCCCACATGGGTACAGTGTATTAAGCCCATTTCCGGTGTTCCCCGCCGTGATATTGCTGGAATATTGCTAAAAGCGGCGTAAAACTATACTCACTCACTCATATTGCCAAAGACGTCAACGGTGTGCATGACGTCGTAACTGCGGCAATCGGAGCTGGTCACGTGTCATGTCTGCAGATGAGCCCTAATTCACTTTGCACTTCCTTGATGGTTGTGTCTGGTGACGTCGTAATGAACGTCAAACCAATGTCAACCTGACATGTAATGGGGTGGTGTCTCTGACATTTCCATGTTCTGCAAAGGACAACATACTGACACTCCTGAGTCGATGTATTGTCTTTCAGCATGACAACAACGCCTGTGCTCACCGTGTACGAATCGGTAATGTCCACGTCGACCAGTACAGTACAATATCCATACAATATCATGGCCATCAATGACCTCTGACCTTTCACCCACTCAACGCACGTGGAACATGTAAGGGAGACGCTTGCGTCAACGTCGTTAGCCACTGACAACTTTGGCTCCATCACGTCGCCATTGAAAGACTAATACTTAGTATGCGAGTGGATGAATAGTTGACCCATCATCCTTTAACATTGCATGTCTGACTGACTTTAGTTTAGTTTTACGCCACTTTTAGCAATATTTCAGCAATATCACGGCGGGGGACACCTGAAATGGGCTTCACACATTGTACCCATGTGGGGATTCGAACCCGGGTCTTCGGCGTGACGAGCCAACGCTTTAACCACTAGGCTACCCTACCGCCCCTAACATTGTATGTGGTCATAACATTTACTTTCGAATCAAATAAAGTGTTAGTGAGTGATTGTATGGGTGAGTATGGTTCCAAGCCGCATAGAGCTCAGGTCACATATCAGGTGAAGTTAAGCAACTTTGGCCGCGGAGAGTCCTTGGATTGGTGACCGTGTTTGGCAGCTTGACTCCTGCGAGTTTCTAGGACTCCAGTCCTGCCCTACACCGAAGCACATGTGATACACGTGATCTCACCTTAGGCAAGTGACTTTGTTCAAAATTGCCTCTGTTCACCCACCCAGTACAAAATGGGTACCCGGTGGCATAAGTCATTTGACTATAACCTTCTAGCGCCTCAGAGGTAGCTTGGGTTATCCGGGGTAAACTTTGTGAAGCGCCGTTGAACAGCTTCGAGTTGGGTACCAGGCACCATAGAAAATCAATATATGATAATATTATATAATAAGACTTTGGATCTATGTTGGGAATCGAATCCAGGTCTTTGGCGTGACGAGCAAACGATTTAACCACTAGTCTACCCCACCATGCCTAAATAGTATGTTAAAGCCGGGTAGATGTATACAAATGTCTCTCATATACTACGAAAGTAAGTCCCGGTTTACACTTCACTACGTTGCATATGGGGCACCGCAATAAGCTGCAAAGTTCCAATCAATGCGAGAATATATGAATGTGGGTTCGAATTCTGGTTCATATTAGAAGGTTTGTCAGAACCATCGCTGGTTTCACTCACTCACTCCTCCAACTATATATGACGAGATTCACACATCGTATCCATGGCAACCGATGTCACAAACCACCCTGACATGTTGTACCATATCTACATATTTATTCTGTATATGGGCCTTGGCCTTCGCAATAAACTGATAAACTACTAATCACAAAAGTAGAAGGCAAAGCTGTAGATATTTTACATTTTTATTGATGACAAAATAGGAATGTCTCCACGAAATATTGCAAAAGTGACACAAAATATACAGGCCACTAGGACGCGTAGCAATACACTGTTTAACCCGAGGGCAAAATGACATCATTTCCGTTACACATACGCAGTAGGAAATTTCTATGCGAGACCAAGTCTTCAGACAACAGCGTTGCCACCAAACCATTGATTTAAAAGATCTGACCATCGTTTGGAATTTCTGAGAAGGGCAAATTTATCGATTTGATTAAAATGATCAGAAAATGACAGATTTACATGGCACTAAAGATGGCACGTACTAATAAAAATTGAGAATAATTTATGAAAATAACCAAACAGTGGCAAAAGTTCAACCAATTTCGATAAAATCTAAATAACAATGACTACAACTAAATCATTAGTACATGGGGGAAATATGGCGACAAAGTGTTCGCTGGTGACACATCACCATACAAATATATACGTTATCAAAATATTCACATTCAAACAAGTTATTATCAATCACATTTGGGTGGAGAAGTGGTGAAAATGAATCTCACGGTTGTTAGTTATTTTCACTAACATTTATATTATCTAGTGTCGCCATTGCAATGACGTCACTAAATTACGTCATCAAAATCTGAACACGACAGGACGAGACCGAAACAAGAATGCTATGAAAAATGAAAAAATATTATAAAAACAAATGATATAATGATCATAGTCCAAGGACAATAATACTTCATATATAGATTGATGCTTTCGATATTGAATAAACCATAACTCATAGGTTTCGGCTGCAATCAGTAGATCCGTAGAAATGAATCCTTAATCAACAAGTTGAAGAGGTAGCCATTACGGATAATGTTTCGTGTCAATACCCTTATTGGGAATATCTCATTATTGGAGCTCAGTATTCAACCAAGCGTGAAGCATTTCCCTCGGTCGATCTTTGTCATCCGGGCACCGTGAAAGCGGCATGTAATCAGCGTACTGTTCCTACAGCAAATGTGCCTAACTTTGGCATATTTTTCACTGGACGTTTGACGAAACTCAGATCAAACGAACTTTCAATACATAAACCTAGTTAGATAAAATTTTACTTGTAAGAACAATTATTATGCCCAGCTATAAGGTTCGGATTACATTAGACAACATTGTCGTAAACGTTATAATACTTTTTTTCAGAATACTTGAACTGATTTTAGAATACGAGTATTTGGTTCGATAAATAGAAGAAACAATTTGAAATTTTTGAATTGTATCTGTTTCTAAAAGTGTAAAGACAGGTGTGACAAAGAGGATTGAAAGGGGGGGGGGATGTCGTGGTTTGAGAACTAAATGAGCGTTTTTCAGCACGATCTGAACGGGGACTGAACATGCAGACATATAAAATATGAATTTTAAAAAAAGTACTCATGCGTAGGTTTTTTAGTGACACGTCTGAGAAACAGTTTATTTTTCTCGTGTTCAGCTTTCCTTGACTAAGGTGATAATGAGTTGTAATACGTACGCCTGTTACATGAAATCTATCACAACTAAATTATTCAATGATGAACAGCATTGGGCAGTTTTAAATCGACTAGATTTAGGAATGGCATTGCATTATGAACGCTGGAGACATTTAATCTAAAGTCAAATGTCATTAACTTGAACACCTAGTAAAACAAAGTCCATCTAAAATTATGCCACTTAAATTTTAAAATTAAAGCTAAATTTAGAATGCTATTGACTGGCTTTAGTGTCTATCTTTGGCCGTCTACTAGATACTAGATATTTGGTTGAAACCAACGAGAGCACCATATTATAGCTAGAACGTTTCTAGAGTCTGTAATAAAATATTTCTCAAAGTCAAACATGAAAACATGACAAAAGCCGACTTACATTAAAGGCTTAACAATCGGTACGCAAATATGAACGAAAAAAAGTTATGAATCATAAATATGAGGAATATATTTGAGTAATTCTGTGCTCAGTCTTTACTAAAAAAACACCCCAAAAATAATCATGTTCCTTAACTTTTTGTGTTCAGTATGTATATCTTACTCAACTATGAATATTGAAATCATCATTATCGACGTCCATTTAGGATGCTTCACGATAATTTCCTACACATTTCCATTACCAAACTGGTCTCAACAGTAGGAACTTATCCTATCCCTATGGGCGTTGAGTAGTATATATTATGCATTTACAAGAAATATGATTTCTCTGGTACTGTCTGGTTAAATTAGTCACGGCGATGCGTTAAATCAGTAGCTAGCATTTAGGTTTTCATGTCTTTTGATGACCTTTGAGAATTTGCACCGTAGCGTACATTGTATTTGATGTACTGAACATGGTCAAATATTGACCAACTTAGTAACGTCAGTGATTCATACAGGCATTTTATAAACCAACATTTGTAATTATATTGCAAAAACACAACAATAACCATGTCAGTAACCAAAGAGAGCGCGAACAATGTGGCGCGACGCGACGCGAAGCATGGCGATATTCGCCTCGAAATCTCTTCTCCTATATTACATGAAATACAACAGATGATCGTATTGGCAATCATAATGTGACGTAAGTTTCAGTGGTCTGATTCTTGTCACGATATCATTCATTTTGATTTTTAAAAAATGCATCCTGGATATCTAGAATAATTCTAAATTTTGATTCTATTGTGATTTATTGTACGGCCAGTGAATAAATAATACTTGTTGCCATTTTGATTCCGTTTCGTCGCGCCGCACCACGTACTGTCGTCGCACCCTACAATTCTAGCAGACATACAATATACGCATTTATACCAATATTAAGCAACACTTCCGTCTAAACGTCTGAGATTACATCTAACGCGTGGTAGATCCAAGATTTGACATTCATCATTGTTATTATTGAGATTGAGCTGTATTTGTCACAACCATGATAAGTAGTGGCAAATGTTCCGCCAGTGTTTTATAAGTACAACACACAGACCACACACACCAAGGGCGCACACATCTCAAGTGTAGTGAAATCTAATCTAATGTCGTACATATATGGACAACCCTCTTCTAACCTAACTCGTACACTTGTGCAGCGGGCCTGCTCAGTTATCTGCCCTTCCTGGCCTTGACCTTGTATCAAATCTGCCGTTCTTGAGTACGCCACTTGTGGCCCCTGCTGCACGTTCTAAACAATAGGATGAAGCCAATTCTTCTTCTTGAAGGCATATGTACAATGTCCGCCTCGCCTCCTATCTAGGTCGGGCTGTAGTGCTCTAAGTCTTTAGTTTGTCGTTACAGTCGTCGTCCCTAAACCGGAGGCTAGTACCGTTAGAGACAGGGTAGCTTCCAGACTGACCCAGAAGCTTGGTCAACTATGACCTCTACGTTTTCTGAGACCTTGAGTTCTGAGACATTACTCTGAAAGTATCAGAGGAGTCAAGATGGCGGACTGTCACGTGACAGCCTGTCGCTATGACAACTAGATATGTTGTTATGGTGACGATCACTGGACTTCATTCTGTACCATTGGGAGGTAGGGAAAGCGGGTGCTGCTAAGAGTATGGGGTGGCGGGAAGGTTTCAAAGATGTCTCGATGATTTGACCGACCGTCAGAGAGATCTGAAAAAAAATAACCAAAAAGATTGACGACAAATGGTAACTATTTCAAAATATATCAATCAAAGATTGTTCTAAGAGATCTGAAAACTGTTAACCATTTTTAGCATGTATCATTCAAAGATGGCTTCAGGGTTTGTTTGTTTGTTTTTTTATGCCGCACAGCACTATAAATAATCGAGTCTGGACCAGATAACCCAGTGATCAATATCATGAGCATCGTCTACGCAATTGGGATACGATGACAAGTATCAACCAAGTCAGAGAGCCTGACCACCCGATGCCATTAGTCTCCTCTTACGACAAACATGGGTTGCTGAAGACCAATTCTAACCCGGATCCTCACGGTGTGTTTCAAGGTTTAAACAGCGGCAGTTACAACAGTTATGACGGTGTATCCTAATGTGTTAGCTCACCTGGTGTCTTCTTCCCCGAGTCACATTGGCTGTGTTTATCGCCGTCTGAGTCTTGGTCGATTGAATCTGAAAAAGAAGCATTTCTTTAGCTATGCTATTGGTGCAGAGAATGCAAAGACTCGTGTAACTAAATAATTGTTGTTGCTGTTCCAGTCACCAGCGCTTCAGACATTGTTATTTCAATAAGTCTTACAAGAGAACCACCATGTACCACAAGTTGAGATCATGGGTGTTACAAGTATCAGATGGAGGGTTCATGAAATCTGATAAATCTGTTCCGGAAGTGGAATCACCGATCCCCGAGGGCGTGAGCCGACTCAACTTCCGGAATATGCAGCGTCTTTGACTTAAACGCTGTTATGCTTGATAAGATTTTGCATAATGCCACATAACTGCTCCAGTTTTACTGGCCTAAAATAAATGCCCTTTATGGTCAGTGAATTCTTGGCCCAGAATCTTCTGCAGCAGCAGTAGCTTGACTTCATTATAATTGTTAAAATGAACGTGTAGCACTCACCTGCGTTATTTCTGGTTGACTCCGGGCTGTTTGGAGCCTTGCAGTCGAGGGGTACTCCGGACTGCCCTCCCTGTTGAGCCAGAATCTCCAACTGTTCCTGAATCTTCCTCCGGGCTTTCTTCTCCTTCTTCAGCCTTTTCTGCAGGATCACTGCACGGAAGAAAGGGATGGCTCATAAACAGGATGGTTTAAAAGAGACGTTGCATATGACGATTAAAGAGTGTCCGATTGGACAATATATAAAAGAAACGTGAAATGTTACTCATTCACAACTTGATAAAACACACAAATACATGATCATGATCAATACAAATCTTCGATTACAGTTCACATCAGCAGATCCACGCATAATTGAGGGAGGCAACTCTGCAATGCAGCTTTTTATATCCATCACCGAGACTAGTGACTGGGGGTCGTTATGCAGAGGTCAGTACTTTACCAATATATTTTGTGTGAGTGAGTGAGTGAGTGAGTTTAGTTTACGTTGCTTTTAGCTATATTCCAGCAATATCACGGTGGGGGACACCAGAAATTGGCTTCACACATTGTATCCATGTGGGGAATCGAACCCTGGTCTTCGGCGTGACGCGCGAACGCTTTAACCACTTGACTACCCTACCGACCTTCTTGTGTATGATAAGGGAAAGGTTTGGGGATAATAATACTCCAATAATTAGTACCAATAACGTCCATCTGTTATTACAGAGGATGCATAAAAACTCTGCATCAAAGAAAGTCATATCTGATTAGAGAAGTAAGGAGAGATTTCCGCAATGTAGAGAGTCGTGTTGTCATCATGAGTCTAGTTGTCAGCTCACCTCTGTTTTTCTGTTCGTCCATGAGCTGCTTCTCTGTCTGTTCTCGAGCTTCTTTTTCTCTCAGCAGCTCCATCTTCAGCTCAGCTGCAACACAGCAAAAACAACATGAGAACATCACGTCAGAAACTTCAAGGTATTAGGACATCGCGTCAGAAGCTTCATGCATCCATCTTTGAAGACAGGACAAATCGACACGGCGATCTAAGAAATAGTTTTAAATTCAGGTATCGGAGTTATAATAGTTAAATTTCTTTGTGAAACTGTTATCTTTAGTTTATATTTTACTTACAGCAAACTGAACAAAAATATGACACATTTAGACTCCTCAAAATGATCAAAATCGTATCTTAAGATGATGAACAGAAAGATCGTGTTTCACGAATGTTACGAAAAGAATAGCATCTTAAACTCTGGCAAAGCAAACGACCTTGACATTGCCGCTTGTCTTCACAAAGTCTACTTCAGTTAACAAAGCGGATACGCGAAATAATTCGGCAATATATATCGACTACAGTCGCGGCAATTGAAGGTTAATTGTTTCCCTCCTAAATACAATTAGAGATTTGATCATTGTTTTAGATTATACAGCGAATGAACTGAGCCAAACTGATACATAATTCATCAATCGTCTGAAGCCAGCGCCGATGTTTATTACAACGAGAAGTCCTTTTGCACCACAGGCCAATAAATAACGCATTTAATACTTAATAAATATGCACCGAGTCACACAGAACTCAAAAAGCAGTCTTTAAAGACCCACATACGTTTTATTGAATGACATCCGTGTTAGATGTTCCACAAACAATCCAATATCAACGCCTCTTTGCAATGCATTTATTTGTACAGCGCTTCAATGATCGATCAGCCCCTCCACCGACTTAAACTCGAGAAACAGAACTTGTAAATTCAATCCAGTTATACTGAATACGTTTCATTGTACGAGACAGCTATGAGAAACAGAAGGGGATTTTATTCATTTAAGCAATCGACTATAACCAGATTGAGATGGATTCCGTCGTCTGTGCCAGCAACTCTGCTATTATTCTCTCCTTTGTCACTTGAAGACAATCTACATTTCTCAATGTCTCTGATGAATCAATAACACAGCCTAGCTTTTATTCCCTAGCCGAGAACACACCCATTCTTTGGTTTCCCGATCACTTAATTTTGATCTTTCATTTAGGTTCCCGATCTTTTTAATTTTAATCTTTCATTCGAGTTCCCGATCGTTTCATTTTAATCTTTCATTTGAGTTTCCGATCGTTTTATATTAATGTTTCATTTTATTCTTGGGCAAGAAAATCGGTATATTTTCGTTTTATATGTCAATATATTTGTGTGTGGTAATGTTAATTTGTGATTCTAAAACTTATTTTAGGTAGTTTCGCAATATATTATTTTGTGAAACAAACATGGGACAAAGATTATACCGGATAATCAATTGAGTTGGATTGTCACCGAGATTGTACCATGATACAGTATTGGTGTACATACATTCTGTTTGACATTTGATGACATTTAATATTAAAATGTTAAAAATTAACAATTATTATATTAATCTCTGGGCTGAATTTCTGTACATTTTATCATTTCTCCATGCTTTACTGTTGGGTGACGTATAACGATACTCCCTTATGGTATGCTTGCATCATATTTAAAACATGCCTAAAACTCGAACAGATCAGTTGATACTGGTGGTTCCTTTGACAGCAGTTATTCAAGTGTATGTACATGTATATCACACTGCAGTGTTGTCCACCAACATAGAACATCACCGCCAGAGAATAGGTCTTGATTATCTGACGGAACACATTTCACTGAACGAAAAGAGGAAAGGTGTTTGAAGACATATCAACATGAAACAACTTGAAAAAACACCAAGTCCTGTCTAAGGTTGATTTCATTCTATTTTGTTTCGTAATATCAGATCCCGATTGTAGCCAGTGACCATCCTATCGTGATCCACTTCATTGTATCCAACCCCATATAATCGAACCCCTGCATTAACCACGCCGCCGCCATCACCGTAACCATCCACTTAATATCAAATCCGTATCCTACGGAGTCAATATTCAGCACATCTCGACCTAGCCACTGCACTTACATGCCCATCTAACAACCACATCATATCACAACCACCCTAACAACCACACCTATATCACACAACCACATCCTCAGATCTATCACCCCAGCCATCCCCTATCACCACAATATCCTAACACCTCTCCCAATCCTCCAATCCCAGCCTTCCCTCTGCCCCTCCACCCTACCACCCCCGTCACCCCCCTCCGAGTGCCACCCAGTAAGTTCTGTGCCAAGTGACGTGTGTAAATTTACAGCCGTGTTCTTCACAACAAGGCCAGTATGTGTACAATTGTGCGTTGATTGAAGCCTCATTTGATGCAATTTAATCAAAATCGTATTAAACGATCGGAACCCTCAATCTACAAAAAAATACAACTCTGCCTGAGAAATGACTGTAAAATCAAATTTACACCTAACATGAAAGTCGACAGGACGGCGAATCAAGCGCTTCATTGGACTCCGAACGAAAAGTGAAGTCCTCGCATGCTTATCACCGATATTCAAAGCATCTGGCAGTCTGGGTAGAGTCACGGTGATTGGTAATCCCACCTACTTCAATCACTGCATTAGAAAAAGCCCCAATGATAACTGAGAACCAGACCAGGCCTATCTTTATCTAATTGCAGTTATTGTTATTCATCGCGATCCATGGATTTTTCTAAATTATTGTCTTCAGCCTTTCGAGATGTTACATTTGACAGAGTCCCATAGCGGTCGGCCGATTCGTAATCCTATCAGTAAACCACACTATTATTGATGGCATGGCGAAATTACGCCACACGTAGATGGAACTGATTTGAATTTTCGCGCAAGCGAACTCTGAAAACACGATAAACGTCGGTTTCCAAACGACTGATCAAAGCCAATGCACATGTGGCTGTCGTAATGGATCGTTTGACAAAGTCTGAAATATTATTGTTTCTTCACGTCAAGGCCCAAATACAAGACTTTGATTTAGTGGGACCAGGAGCCCTATCTTCTGTTACAGAACACTAAATTATCTCCTCATTTTCTTATTTATTGGCCTTTAATTTATTTTTGAGATGAATCAGACTCCTCGAAGTACGTTTGACTCGGTGGCGATCTGGGATTATGACGGAGAGGCTAAACAGAAATGAGAAATTTTCACATTCCGCGCTCGAGCGATGATAGATTTGTATGCTTCGTCACCCCCATTGAACGACCAACCAAGGTAGAGTCAGGAATGGGAGTAAATCACTGTTTTTCCTTCTGGTCATAATGACAAAGCATTATCCAGCGCGTTAATGAGTAATTTCTCCCATTCCGTCTCCGTCACAGTAAACCCCGACGCCTCACCAGGAAAAATGTAATAAAATGTTTAAAATAAACGAGAGTAACGTGACGGTTTTCCAATAATTCTCACAATGAAAAGCCCCATCACGACTCCTTAAGCACTGCAAGACTGATGCAGATTGAATCTGCTAGTTTCAGACAAAGGCCCCAGGAAATGATTTCTACATTGAGTACTCTGTGATAGAGGCGGAATTTGGAGCTCCGGCAGTGTGAGGACAAGTGACGTCGCTGTGAGGAGCTATGGAGCCACCAAACCAGGTGTGGACAGGCAAGATCAGGTCTTCGGGGTCGAGGCGGGTAGAGCCATCAATCATTATCTGGCTTCGTGTATTGAAACCGATCGACTTTGGTGACAGGATCACCAAAGAATGGCAAATACGATATTCAGGACCATGTTATTGACACAAAGTGTCTTTGACAATAATAGATTCCTTCTGGAGTCCGACTCTGCAAGGTGTGGGTTAATAGAACTATGATTGAGTAATGGCCGTGAATTGTTGCAAATCAGCTGCTTGATACGAATCGGAGTTCAAATTGCGTTTCCTAATAAGGAAAATAAAGGGCGCTTGTGATTATCTCAACGGGGGAGCATTGAGCGGATAGTTTCCTTCCAGTTATGCCCTCAGAAACGAGGGCTTGCCATTGAGACCAGTCATCAAATCCGAATAGCTAACACTTCATTTAGCTCAGTTCTTGGCAGTTATAACATGAAACAATTTCTATGTTTAGATGGGAGGAGTAAAAAGTAAAAGCTTATTTATACATCCGTCAAATTCCAGAACGCTTTACGTTTGGGAAATTTAAAAAGTTTATAACTGGTAAAAGCGTGAATTTCTGTTAGCGGTAGACGCGAATAACCAGTTTTTGCACTAAAAACCATGTTTCAGGTGTGTTTTGTTGTTTATTTAACTTCAAATGTTCAAAAGAGTTGAATAAATCGGTTTTCCAATTATTCCCTTCCACCGGTGCAATGGGTACGAGAGAACAGGGGTATAAAATGTCATCCGCAGATCCATTCACATCCTTTAACAAGATAAATGATGGGAAAACCATTCACGCACCTTTTTGCTCTCGCTGTCAGGTAATTAATACTTCTATTTAAAAAACTAATCGACACAGCGGATTCAATAGTCCACTTCTCCTAGTGAGAATATCACCAACTCAGTGAACCGCACAATCGTAAGGGTCAGAGCTTGCCGCGAGGGGGTCAGGATTGTCCGAGGGGGGCAGGGGTATCCTTGGGGTTCACATAGGGTGATACGATGGTTGTGCTAATCTCTGCACTAACTAAGGGTCAGTTGAGATGACCACGACGCGATCGCCGTGTCCACTAATTAGAAACATATACATCCGTAACATGGGAAAGGCGGGTTTTTACGACCACAGCAGACCAGGAAGACTCGTGGGACTATGAATCTGAAAACATTTGTCAGGTCACGCCGGACATTACTGTGATAGAGTGTCAGGTGGGTCAATTAAAACCCGGGGGGTGGGGCGGGGGGCAAATGCATCCTTAATCACAATGAGAACACGAATCAAATACCATGAGAAAGCCAGAAACACGAAATACGATCCGGGCCTGTTCTGTGTGAATGAGTCGAAGCATAGGTAAAACAAATTATTTCATTTCATGCTACATTGAGAAGCGGTACCCAGGTCTGAACTGAGACCCCCTTTTCATTAATCGGGACGAGTGTTACAATGGCTGTCTGGGGGGACAATGGTATCATGTTGACTCGAGGGGGGTCCCCTCCCATTCCCCATCCCCGAACTAGTGTTGTTCATCATCCATCTCCTTCGAGGTTCTCGAAGCTCTAAGTACAGATAACTGTCAAAGGCTCTGTAGTATATCTCTGCTTGCTTGAAACCGACAGCAATATTTCTGCCAACTTTTCTCCCATACCATAAATATTCCAGATAATGACTTCATAATGCTGTCAGACCTACTGCTGATTAAAGCAATTATATTTGTATTCCGATTACAGCGGGTTTTACAAAAAGACATTTCTAACTTTCGCAAAGACCGTATCGTTTTGAGTTTGACATAATGTATGCAGTCTGAGGTGACATTTGTGATTTATTTATCTGTTCTTGCTGCCAAAAATGACATTTATAGCGCTTATTTGTGTTCTTTGAAAATAAATGCAATCACATCTCAAAACAGCTGATTATATTTTAATGGCTTACAAGCAAAAAATATAATGTTAAGTGTATTATAATAAATGGTGAAGTATTAGGACAACTATGTTTCTGAAAAATGTCAATTATGAAACAAGGTGTAAGAAATTACTCTAGAATTTATCTTCGTGTCGAGGTCAATAAATCATTTGCATGTTTTATCCAATGTCAATTTCATGCACTGTGAATATCTACACGTTTCTCATCTAAAACGTCCGTGAGATTTTTAAACAATTCAAGGTTGTCTATTTAAAAATAATTAGTATATTACATTCCATGACATTTGGTTATTAGTATGTAATTAGTATATTTCATTTCAAGCGACTTGGTTATTTCGACATAATTAGTATATTCATTCCAGAGCAATTCAAAGATTGAAAGGAACACGTGTCAATTTCAAGACCCATCACTCGAACACATGTACATAGCAAAGGTGGTGGATCCGGACAGGCTGTTGTCTACCTCTGACAGTTAATCCTACCAGTATCAACAGTTTACATTAGGCCCGTGCGGGGTTTTAACAACATCAACAATTATCCCTTCCTTCAATTATCGCCATATTTTGTTGTGTTTCGGTGTACATTCCGCGAAGCACCTGTTGACCAGAAGCCCAAGCACGCACAAAACATGTCCAGTAGAAATGAGAGCGGGATGAACGAGCGAAACTTGACGCAAGGGTTGAAATTAACACCACGTTTATGCATATTTTCACACATGCCGTGAACGTCTCTACCAGAACTAATCAACCACGGATTATTAATGTCCTGTTCATGTGTGTCTAAGCATAGGATGAAAATGGACATGTGTTTCTGAAAAACGATAGCTGGGTAATTATGTTGAAGATGTATAAACCTACAACGGAACCTCGTTATTAGGGATTCTTTTGTTTCTACTATAGAAATCAGAAGTTTCTAGCAAAATCTATATTATTTCGGAAACATGATATTCCCAATATTTTCGGGGAAGATGTTAATCTGGATTAATGTCGGTTTGGTTTAACATCAGTCATTTCCTAATCCTACACTGAGAAGGTTTTGCCATATTAATTTATATTCGGCAAAGAAATTACATTTTTGGGGACGTGAACTTTCATGACTGAGCTGCTAAGCAAAACAGAGCATGGCGCTGTATATTGGATTTGGCCAAAAAGTGACAAACTTGCCCAAAACGTAATTAGCCTGAAATTGCATAAACACTGCAGACTTTGGATCCCCAGACAAGACATTCTTTCGGAATATCACTGTCGAAACACCATTTCTTGTTTCTTTCGTTTTATCTACCATCAAACGTGTGGATGCTCTCTTTTGTCTGACAGTAAGGCTATGCATTCAAATGAGACGTGCATACATTTCGTGATAAAAATAGAATGATTTCAAATAATATTGATAGAATAAGTAAGCCCCAAAAACCCAACAAGTTTGCCTTACGCGGTAATGGGAAGAAATTACGAGTACATGTATGTAATTAATAAATTCTCAAGCGCGTGAGTTGTGACGTCATGTACATTTATAACGTGTTGTAAGATTAAGATTTCAATAAATGTCAACACATGATGAAACGTAAAACCAAATAATTATTTCATTTCAACATCACCAAGCAAAAACTATTGTGTTAATTCTATACATATTTAAAATAATCAGTATTTTATCAATAATCAAGTATTCGATTTACAAAGTATGTGATTTATGGAGTTTAAAACACTTTTCCATATAAGCAGTGAATATTTAACGTTTGTTTGCTACGCTTGGAAAAAACGTCTTCAAAGTGAATTCGTCTCAACGAGCGTCATCGTTTCCTGATCAGTCGTCGTGCAGCGTAACGCACCCAATTAACACTAATGAAGTTGTCGACTCCGACAAAGGTCAATGCACTTTTTTTCATAGCCAGATTTCTATGTTCGTTCATGTCCCTATCTTATCATTACCAGCCCCAAACAAGTATAAGAAATATTTCCCTTCCCATCAGGCACCAAATGGCATTGCATGTAAGTATATGAAGTCGCACTTGGTACCGCTACAGACCAATCAACAACTGTTGGGTAAATAACTGGATTAGTGTCGCTTCTTTTTAACAAGAATTTGGAAATTGTTTTGGCTATTATTTCATGTTTGACAGGTAAAACCAGAGATTTAATTGCACCATTTCGTGTTTTCGATGCCTTGGGTCAATGTTTGCTATAGTGCAGTGCTGAGTTTTCAGGAAAATCCAGATGTTCCCTGACTGGGAACAGTGCGGTATATAAGCACATGTTTGAACTCACGCTTCTCGAGTGTATACTGGCTTGCTTACACCAAAATAAACAAGCGACGAAATAGAGCAAAAATAAACAAATTCTTCAACATGAACAAGAAACCTCTGGCATTCCATTTCCCGGTACTCAAAGTTGGAGGAGTATTTGGTGAGAAAACCAAACAAATATACTCAAACGTGTACAAAAATACTAAACATGTATGTTTAGCTAGAACTTGTATACGTTGATAAAAGATACGGGGATATGTCTATCTGCAGCCGCATCTGTTTATTACGAATTCGAGAGGGCGCTCTCTAACTGGATTAGAATTCGACATAGCAGTCTTGATGTTATATCTGGTTATAAACATTTATACCCATTTGCATGTGTCAGTATGGGTTTATACATTTACCCACCTTATATATGTATGTATGGATATGGATATTTATCTCCCGTGATGATATGTACAAATATAACATGACCCCGTTTATCCGGACGATACCGTTATAAACTAATCGTCCACATAAAGGAATTCCGGTTTAACGAATCATGCGTATAAGAGAGACAACTGTTTGTATACCACTAACATGTTAAATAACACCCTTTTTATGACTGCATAAAGTAAACTCTGATCTGGAAAAGCCATGTTTTCTTAACTATTTTTGAATAGTATAAACTCATTAAACGTTCAAAGTAACGAAAGTCCAATTGGTGTTGTGCGAGGTGGAACAAACTGGTTCAATGCACGCGTTTCTGTCAAAGAATCCATATCTATCCATTTATCTATTGTATATCTATCAACATATGGAATCCAACATAAGGCTGACACGCTGAAATGTTGTTTGAAGCGACTTAACATAGAACATATGATCATCATATATGTATTTGCAATATATTTCTCCTTTTTTCTTCCTTTCCTCAACAGCTCATCCCTGTATTATTTACTCCGTCATTCTACAAGAAATCAAGCGCACCCAATAGGCATCAATGAAAACACAATGCCGTTTAGAAAGTGGTCAAATGGAACCCATGAAAGTGTAATCCCAAATATAACATGTGTTACAACATCATCAAGTACCCATCATCAACTACTGTCTCTTCATCTGGCCATCTGTCCATCAGCGCATTCCATCTCAATCCATCATCGAGTTCAAGGCCAACCCATTTTCCATCCTGTCCATTAAGCATATAAGGAAACATACAATCTCAGCCCCTATAAACACGGTCATAAATCTCCACAGTCTGAACTAATTCAAACCTTGTCATTTTTCATCCGTTCTAAAAACAGCACTCCCCAAACGTCCTGCCATAATAGAAATTTCACCCTATACTTACGGCATATTAGATACACAATATTAATATATCTGGATTATGTTATTTAAACTCCACTTTGAATGGCCGGTTTCTTCATTAGCGGCGCGAGGCGGGTGGTAGACACTGTGTAATGTTAAACAACAGCATTAGTTGGGAATCCTTGTAAAAAGTCAAAATTTCATCAATCATCGTTCACTCCACTGAAAGCTAAACGTCTTGCTTAACTAGACTCCAAAGTCTGTTTTCTATCACACTAAAATATATTTAACCATAGATACGAATGTAAATCAATGGCTTGTAAATTGAGTGAGAAATTCACAGGGTGGAAACAGAAAAGCGTTGCCGTAATTATTAATTTATTTCTCAAAGGGAAATTTTGATGTGAATGATAAATCGAATTAGCAATTACTTTCACTCTGAGAATAAAATAAAACATATTTTTCTGGACAAGAAAAATATGACAACCTATCTTCGATCGGGATTCACAAAATGTCATTTGGTTAATCGTGTGCATGTTTTTATGCATGTAAGATTGTTCACTGGACATGTGCGGTGTTATAAGTAGACGGGAGGATGTATTTGAGTTTTGAGGCTGAAATACTTTTTTAAAATATGTCCACGATCGGCTCTGCTCATATTTGAAAGGAGTCCAGCCATAATACTTAAACAACCACGCTATATCCAATCCTGAAATGAGTAAACTGGCCAAATATTACAATCTGACCACATAACGACCATATTTTGTCTCAAATTAGTTCTTCAAGTGAAGGGCGGTGGGGAAGCCTAGTGGTTAAAGCGTTCGCTCGTCACGCCGAAGACCCGGGTTCGATTCCCTACATGGGTACAATGTGTGAAGCCCATTTCTGGTGTCCCCCGCCGTGTTATTGCTGGAATATTGCTAAAAGCTGCGTAAAACCATACTTACTCACTCACTCTTCAAGTGAAAAATTGAAATGCCCTTGCGTGTATTTGTGACGAGTGTCACATGTGGGGCAGGATACGATAACATTTTCGTGCACACTTGATATCATCGTTACTTGATACTGGTCCATAAACACGCGATGAGCATTATTAGTAGAGTCTGTTTTAGTTAAGATTTCTGATGATTGTGGATTTTTGCTTTTGCTTTTATTGACAAATATCCCAAATATCGAATTTACCCACGGAGAACCGCGTCGCTTGTCAAGGTTGCAGTCAACAATTTATCAGTTTGGTGTAAATATGTTTTATTTAAAGCCACTGTAACACTAAAGCCTCTGTAGATTCCATCACTAGTTTGGTAGCAATGGAACGTTTATGGTTGACAATAAAACCTGTCAAATTTAATGTGACAAGACTTGACTGTATTGAAGAAAACTAAATTCGCAGCTCTATAATTTCTGACAGTTCGCCATAGGCAGGAAGTTGTGGTAAACAGTATCCGACATTTGTCACAAAGAAGTTGATCCAGTGAATTCCAAACACACGCCCTCACCCCAAGGGAATGTCTCTATTGACTTGACCAATAATCATGTGCGCCAAATTGACCATAATCCGGGGTGTTTGATGCACCCCATACTTCTTTTGATCCCATCTACCCCATCAAGTACACCCACCCCACCCCCACCCCTACGCCAAACCCGAGGGTATACCATGCATAACTTGACTAGTGATGATACGTGCCTAATCTAGCTTAAAGGAGCTGAATGTCCTATCCTGCAGTAATGGCCAAACTGAATAGCCACGTTGCCCTGACCAAGCATGTTTCCAAAATTATTTTGTGGCTAAGAACAGGGTGTCGATTCAAAATATAGTGATAACAAAAAAGTCAAAAGACCTAAATAGCCAAGGCTTTAGAAATGAAACATACCAACAGCCGAGAATAATAAAATCCACAACGAAGAGGGTCATGCGTTGACCCCAGCAGGCCCTGATCACGCACAAGAGAAGAGTTTTACCAAACATATTTTTAACAGTTTACAAAAAACACGAAGGGAGGGAGACAACTGATGTCAAGTTTATAGAAGCAACACCTGTATTTATCAAATCAGTTTCTACATTGTATACATTTTTTAAAAATACCGCGGAAAATATTTTTTAAGGAATACACGTTCTGATACACCATAGACGTAAATATAGACTGTGTTATATGGCTGACAAGGTAACAAGTATCACGTGACAAGTGAACACACGTTTGCCGAATATTTGTCAAGACAGTTACATTTCAGTATTCAAATAAAATTTAACATAATTACAAATTAATTATGAACAAACGATGCAAGTTTGTACTTAAAACGATTCATCAACAATGAAATTTAAACATTTAATTTAAAAATTTGCATAGCGTTATTAACGAAATACGATACAGGGTATGTCGATTTAGATCGCCTAACGCACGGAAATGTTTAACGAGAACCTATAATTACATTCTGCATTCGGATTCTTCCCTATTTTCTTTTTTTGTAACAACAGTATTTGGTAACAGAGACCCAGGACCCGCGGGGTAATATTGAAGTTAAGTAGCCGCTTGGATGCGGCGTATTTTCATAGACAAGTGACCTGGTTAAACTGTTGGTATTTCTCTATTTCGTCTCCGTAATGACAATCTTCATGAAATGTCATTCCCTTTCCGGCTGGATGCAAAATTTCATCCATGGCTTGAGCAACTCCATTCATCGTCCCTCGAAGGGGGCTATCTTGTCTGCTCGAGACTTGTGGACAATCGGCTGGAGACCACACAATCCTTTGGGCTTCCGAAACACTCCTTTAGGTACACCCTCGTTATTTCCCCGTATTCAGTCGTGTTGGGTGCTTAATCAACAAAATGTAAATTTGTCGAAAACGATCCCGATTCACTTTGTGGGGATGCAGTGAAGCATTTGGGGGATAACAGAGTGCGCCAAACAGTTAATATCTACCGAAGGATGCTGACTAGGAACCAGAGATGTTTTATAAATCGCTATATGGTTTTACATTGGTATTTCTCTGTGTTGTAATTTATATGATATGAATAGTTGATACATGATAGTCCATATACATCGCACGAGAGATTCTCTTTGTGAGAAGAAAAATACCTTGTATCAAATGTTTCAAGATATTCCCAACAACAAAGAAATGTTATATTCGCTGTTTAAAAGCAGTATTTGATACGCCGGGAGATTCTCTAAGGAACAACTTCAATGAGAACATTCGGAGCGCGCATATTACTTTTAACTTTCAATGGAAGACGCATTTCTTAACATTCCAAGCGGAGCCGTATCGAAATACAAATTCTCTTTTGAGGGAAAAGAAAACAAGGTTTTAATTCTGAACTATTTGGGAAGGATAGGCTTGCACTTCCTTTGTATCTTCTTAATACAAGGTACATACTTTAAACCTCATTTCAACACCAGTTGAGTCATTTGAGTCGTGGAATTCAGTTTAAAGTTACGTTTTCAAGTTTCAAATTATTTTGTCACATGTTTCATTTAATTTTTAAATTTCAAATCCTGAGTAATTAATGAGGGTTTTTTTTAGAATCGAAGGATTTTCTTCAAAATCAGAAGTCTCTTAAATCCTCTTCACTCTGACCTCCATTAAATCACGGAGTAAAATACAAAGGTTTCGCAATTACAACTAGTGTAATGGTTTTAATGGTGCTGCGAGATTGAAAAGAAATCGACTAAGCCAAATGAAAGCTAAAGTGATTTATACTCGACAGTTAAAGAGTATCTGTTCTCCATTTAATGCTCGTAAATTACTTATATGACAAATGAAAATGGTTAGACGGCATAGAAGCGTCTTTGTTTTTTAGTTATGTAATTACAAGAGCTCTGAGCTCTTATCGTTTCTGTAGTTGTGGCCCGGTCGGCGCAGACTCGCAGACTGGGCCCGTATAGGCTGCTTTTGATTTACAGGAAAGAAAAGCGATTTATAGCATAAATATTGTAGCTGTCGCTCCATAATGGTCATGACAAGAAAAATCTTGCGTTTTTCAAGATGCTAAAAAAAGGCCGGAGAACAGGTAACATAAACCTTTATTGATGTTGAGTTTGTACATCTTGTAAATTCTCAACCCATGTTAAGAGAATCGGAGTTCTATCTTTTTGATAAACGCGTCCTCAGATGGCGCTCCCAATCAAATCTCATTATCTATCTATCTGCCCGTTCCGCCTTGTTTTCTTAAGTTGCCTTAGGGGGCCATTTTCTCAGTGAGGTCCAAATGGACATCGCGTTGGGTATTTCTCTGCGTACATTCTCTTCATACTATCATTAGTCCTACAAAGAGACGTTAGCTTTTAGAAATGTGCTAATGATATAATGTCCTTGCAAAATGACATTTTCATCTAATGTGTTCTCCAAATGCAATTCATTGTTTTAGCTTGAGATCAATAGACCAAGGTCCCTGGCCTAATAGAGACGAAGAGCATAGTAGCCATTCTTAACGATAACCATCAAAATCCGAAATGAAATTGAATCAGCCTCTGATTTATGCGAGTTTGACTGGCAAGCGCTTAATTATTTATAAAATCCAATCTTTTCCCTTTTCGCCATCTTCATCGACGGCCCGTGTTCCTCCGGCAACATTGAATGGACCGACATCGACAACGTCGTAACGTTGATGAGATGTCGAGGTTCGAGCGGATATGTTTGACTGTGATTGGGAAACATATTGTTAAGAAAATTAAGGGCAATCATTCTGCCATAGTATAGGTATTCTAGAGGCTTTATTAAGAATCGTATGCCTAATACGAGGAATTCATTACATTCCACAGCAATGACGATGATGATGATGATGATGATGATGATGATGATGAGTGCTTTTCAACCCATTCATAAGGATTTATTTAAGGTTTGCACAGAGCGCTAATGGTGATGACGATGATGGTGATGATGATGATGATGATGATGATGATGATGATGATGATGATAAGGGCAACCCATTCATAAGGATTTATATAGGGTTTTCACAGAGCGCCAATGATGATGATGAAGCATGACGCCAATGATGGCCATCATCAAATAATCATCATCATCAGCAACAGGCATGGCAGCCTAATCGTATTGAAATCGACAACAATTTCGAAACACGTGCAATTTTACAGCCGTGGAGTAATCTAAGTGAGAATAATTTGAAGCAGTGTTTCAACACGCTGCCGTTACAGATGTGTTGCCGACATGCGACACGCTGTCCACCGTTCCTATCAGATTCATCAACCGATACCAATCTTTCACCATTGAGAGAATAAATGGATGAAGTTGATGCAGGAGATGTTAACGCGGAAATCGCCGAATCTCTACAGCTGTAATAACGCACCGAGAGGAAGCTCATTCCTTGAGCGAACCATTCCTCGATATTTCTCTCAATTAACGTAACGCTCCCTTTTCCCCTTCGAGTGGTCTCGCCGGGCGAAAAAACACCACCGAGGTTGTCAGAGGCAGTAATATGGTGTCAGACAAAACTAATTTATTCACTCGTAAAATTGAAGGTTCATTCAATTTTTGATGTCTGTTTTTCCTACTGTGAAACACGCATTTTGCCGGCTGAGATTCCGTTTGATAGCAGTGTAGTGTCATTTAGAGCCATTTATATGAAATCGTAGTGATCAGGAAATGACAGAATTTTCATAGCTAGATTAATATCTTGCAATCAGTGGTACGCAAATCCGGCAATATGAGCTCTGATACTTATTGGAAATGGAAACGCTTGCGAGAGGGAATAACGCATTCGCAAAGAGATACGGCTGATAATGAAAGCCGCTTGAAGGTTTGCCTTGTACCTGTTGTAAAACTTCCTATAATGATAGAGCCGATATTGATACATAAATCGGTAATATTTTCGGCGGGGTTGCTTGAGATTGTTGATCTATGGTAATTGATGGTTTTTCGATCAAAGGAACAAATGCGCAGATCTCTTTATGCGCACGAGTGTGGTAATTTGTGACGTCATCATGAGTGTTATCGTCCAACATTGAGAGAAATTTATGTATAAAGATAATAGACTTTGAGAGAGATAATTCTGTTTTATCTATCATGAATGTGCATGTTTTCGTCTGTCATCCTCGCCAATGTTATTTGGTCTGTGACATCCCGACTGTTTGGAAATAGTGCTTAATAAGTTGGACATGAATAGAATAGCTTATTGCCGAGAACAGCTGTCTGTTAGAATATCGCCTTACGATACCGACTGCATGAACCTCATATTCCATAAAGGACACATTACGTTTATTCTATAGACAGTCATACATCTTTCAGAAGCATCTCGTGTATGAAAGACTGTCTTTTATCTAATGGGCATCTGGTAAAGCTTCTCCATTTACCGAATGCTAAAGAAATCTATTACAGCACAGAAGTCGGTTCCTTCTTACAGAGTAAAAGTCCCAATCTCTTTATCGATTTGTATTTTTATTTGTCTAACAAAACATCTTATGTAAAACAATTTTACATAGGTCCTTTTTTAAATTGGCACAAGTGAATTTGTTGTAAATATTACATTGTGACAATGCAACTTCTCTCCTCCCCCCCCATCCCCACTTCCATTCGGCATTGCATTTGTAAGCAGGTGCATTTATCTTTCGTGGAAGAGTTTATAGTCTACAGAGGGATGTTTTCTATAGTACAGATTTCTTCAACGTGTGTGAGTAATGTAATTGAGAGTAATGGCTAATGACAAAATTCATTTCATTAAATTTATTTCAAAGTAATTGAACTGATTATTGATATCATTTATGTAATTACATAATAGATTAATCTAATAAAATGTAATCTCTGTACTTGTCTGTGTTAAGTTACCTCTCTGGTAGTTTCATCGTTCGTGAAGACAACAGTGACAATGGCCATGGCCATTCGGAGCAAGAGGAGACACGGGACCCACAGTTAACGCTGCTATTGAAAAAGCTTAGACATTGGCGACGCCCGCATTGTCACGTCATAAGCTCAACGTGAGCGGCAATAACCAGCCAACCACTACTTCTACCACCATGGTTTAACGATATGATTTATGATGTGAAGGGCACTGGGGAGGCGTCTGATAAATTTTACTTATTTCGCTTCCTGCTCGTTTATCGTTGTTTTTGTGTTTTCGGTGTGTCGAGTTTCTCCATAGATAGCTTTATGCATAAAACATGTCGTTATTTAGTTCGTGTAGTTATCTATTGTGCTTGTGTGGCGTGAAAGGTTGTTAAGATAGATACAGTTGTAATCTGGTGCCCATTGGCATTTTAGATGAAAAACAACTTGGACCATTTGATGAATATTTTGTACAGAACGACCGAGTACTATACAGGGATTCTACATTGACGAATATGAGAATATCAGTGTTCTTTAAGTATTCATGACTAAACGTGTGTCTGTCTAATACTCAAATAAACACATGATTGAACATTTCCACACTTTATCTCGTCAATTGAATTGAAGCCGCAACATTCAAAATTGTTGACGCCGCCATATAGCTGGAATACTGCTGAATGCGACGTAAAACTAAACTCACTCACTCCTTCACTCAAGATTGTTGAAAATATTTCTTTAGTCATATATCTTTGTTGTTCTCTCAGTTGAATTGAAAACACTACACTCAAAATTGTTGAAAATATTGCTTTCCTTATATAGAACAAGTAAGTATATGGATGGCAACTTCTTTTATTCTAGTGCTCTAGAACAAAAGAAGTTGTCATCCATATGTGCTCTAGAATAAAAGAAGTTGTCATCCATATGTGCTCTAGAATAAAAGAAGTCGTCATCCATATACTTACTTGTTCTATCTGACTTCCAACTTCTATAATGTCACTCAAAGAATTCCGTTATATATTTGGAGTATTTGTTTCTCTTAATATATATTCTTGATTTCGTTGTAATGATGACATTGTGGAAAGTAAACATGAGAACTACAACATTTGACCACCTCAATGTCTCAGACCATCTAACAAAGCGCAAGCAAAAGCAAACCAAGCCGTCATAATTAATTGATGGCATCCGCAAACCCTTTCATCTTTTCTCCTCGTCAGGGTAAGTTACAAATTGCGTCCACGAAAAACAATAGCCCCGGCAGATCAATGACAGAAAAAATGAGCTTTAATTTCTCCATTGGGAAGAAACAGACGGTTTCTATCTGTCAACATGTATTCTCTTAAAGCAAAGCTGAAATGCACTGCGTTCAAACCAAGCTCTCAATAGCAAAGGGCTGCGCACAGTATGCCTTTTGGGCGAATGCAAAGGTTATAAGCCATTATTGTAATAAATCGCCATAAAGTATTCAGAGGTATTGTGTGCGTGCCCTCAGTCATATGTAAGAGCATGTTAGATGATGAACGTTTGTTGTTGCAGCGGCAACGAAGAGGAGAGAGTATCTAAATCAGAGACTCAGACATCTTGTACACGAGTAACATGTGGTGATTTGGAGCGGGTTGGTTTAGAGACTTTGTATTATTACATTACAATCAAGTCTATTGCCAGTCTAATGTGACTGACTGACTGACTGAATTTGGTATTACGCCGCTTTAAGCAATATTCCAGCAACATCACGGCGGGGGACACCAGAAATGGGCTTCACAAATTGTACCCATGTGGGGATTCGAACCCGGGTCTTCGGCGTGACGAGCCAACGCTTTAACCACTAGGCTACCCCACCGCCCCAGTCTAATGTGAAGTGAGTTGGCAGTTAATAGTAACTACATACATGTAGTATCTGTATCCTATCTATCATTATTACTGTCAGGTACTGAGAAATTTATGGCCCTATCTTTTTATTTAATCCACTTATATTTTATCTGATACAAAGATTTAATTATATTTTCCCGGTATCTAGTTTTTTAGCTGGTTTCATAACAGAAAAAAGATTGATTCATTTGCTGTCATGAGAAGGTGTTCTTCGTAAAAAGGTAAATGCGTTGCCCGGTTGTAGAAATTGCTTGGCACTAACCAGCAGGTAACGTACCTTTCTCCAGCGTTATCTGTCTCTCATGGTGACGTGCATTCTCTGCTGCGACCTTGAGGAGGCCTTGGATGTTGAGAAGGAGCGTTTCGATTGATGAGATCCCTGTAGCCTCTCCGTTCAACAGCTGAGGGGTGTGTCCATGCTGCCCCACCCCAACCTTCTCTCCTACCTCCCCCGGGGCATGGAAAGACTCGTTGATGTCAACACTGTCGTCCAAATCTGCAATTAATCAATGATTGTTTGTCAAAACAGCAGAACGTATGTACGTGAGACGAGATCTACAGCTATACCGTTATATCTTGATTAGGCAAACCAATGGTCGAAAGTGTGAACATGCACTTTGATGACACATTAAATGGAGTCGGTCTGGGAAACTGAGTCGTGATCACAGTGAAAGGGTAAATTAAGGTTGTGTTTCTTTTTTTAACGATGCACTCAAAAACGTTTCCAAAATAATCACTTTTCGACCAGACAATTCAGTGAAGATCGACCTGCGCAAATGCAATATGGTGCCATACATGAACAAAGTCAGTAAGCCAGACCACCCGATCCCGTTAGTTGTCTCTTACGACAAACTGGGAGGTGGGGTAGCCCAGTGGTGTCGGCGTGACATGACTGGATTACCGTTCAAAGGCACGTTCAACCCATTTCACTCACTCACTCACTCACACTCTCCCACATGTTATCTTCAACACTGCTGTCGAACGCATAAATTCACAACTTAATTTCGCCCCATTGGCATAATGTGGCCTTGTCCGGCTGAAGACCCGGTTCGATTCCAACATAACAATCAAATAAAGATTTTTTAATGTCCACATTTTTAATAACAGCACCCTCGTAGGGATTCCGTGTCAAAATGGGGCCCAGGATCCGATGATGGTCGTTGGAGGCAATTGGTGGGTGGACATGCTTGGTGACTACGTGTTCTCGTACACCGACCAGTTTGAGTCGATGCTCACAATATCAACCACTGAATTGTTAAATCAGCGAGGACCTTGAATATGAAAGTATCCCATATGCAACGCAGTTTGACATGAAGTCAAATGGCTGTCAAAGTAATTAAACATTATTTGAAAGAAGTGGCATTTTATTACCGGATAAACATCACTCAACCGACACTGCCAGAATTTTTAAAGGTATTTATACTGCACCCAGTTGACATTTGTTAGAACACCCCCGTTTCTGAAAAATATTTTAATCTATTTCAAATATACTTTAACTGATGTTAAATATGGTAAAATAACTCCAAATTTCAAAACATTTTCATAAACCAGTAGCGCGTATTCAAATGAAATGCGTCTCTTGTTTTTCTATCAGAGGGAGAGCACCTAATGCTGTACTTTCTCTCACATTAACTAACGTGATTTCCTAAACATGATTTTCCCACAACCTCCTCTCCATAAATTTAACTCGATCATGTGGAAAAGTCAGCAGAAAAATTATTTCATCTTTTCAGCATAATGAAACTTTAAAGACAGTCAAGATATGTAGAATTTGCCTGGCGTCTGAATGTTTACAAACTGCATGTGTCATATGCTGAACACCGAAAGACACCACACTGTGAAAATGCAAGAAACGCGCAATGAGAAGAAATATATGCAACCATAATTGACCAGATCTTCAGAAAAATCTTACAAGTTTAGGGACAAAATGAGAAAAAAACTGTTGCACGTGGCGATATGAAATAACGTTTTAAAAAGAGTTTCTCCTTGAGTTACTCTGTAATTACCGAGGGTATAGAGAGAAACATGTACATTTCATTACCGTCCCTATGGGAAGATAAACATCGGACCAGTAGGGGGAGCTGCCCCTAAGGTTACTAGCCAAGTCGGGAAATCTTCCGTACTTCCCCTTATGAATATTATATTTTTGTATTCGGGTCATTTCGTAATCGTGTCCGCTTCTGTCAGATTATATTGTTTATGATGCTAATGAAATGAAATCATGTACAACTGAATATATAACTACAATTTAAGAATATATTATCAAATAAATAAATGAATAAATCGAACACAGCTGATTCGAAAAGATCAGATCAATGCTCACTAAACGCTCGCAACAATTATGTTCTTCTTTAAGTGAGATCTGTTCCTTGGTTAGAAAGTTCGTTTTAGAAATAGAAATATTTTTCTGATAACTTTTTAATTAAAATCTCGAAAACAGCTTCAACAAATATATATCCCAATACACTTAGTCCGAGAGTTTTTACTCTGTGCGTGCGCGTGTGCGAGTGCGTATGCGTGTGCATATATTTGCTGCCGTTGATTATTGTAAGGGGTAGTTTAGATGTCAGCGTTTCGAGGGCAGAAAGGCAGTGTTTCACCCAATGCTAAATATGCAATTACATGAGTTAGGAAACACTGCCATCTGCACTCAAGAATTGGTCCCGTGCTCGAAACATGTCCGTCTGTTCTCAGGAAAATACCACCCTATCGCAGCACGATATGTCTGTTTCATTCCAGTTGCCTGTTCGTAATTACTTTTGAACTCAATGTGATTCTCAAAGAGAACGAAGAACTATATTATCTATTCCGCCACCAAACTGAAGCGGAGGGATTTCAAAGATTACTCCGCCATCTGTGTTAACCCTTTTAGCCGGACAGATGTAGCTTAAATACTTCGCTTCCACAGAGGGCGCTTTTCATATCTTCATAAAAAATGTAATTTTCTTTTAGTTATGGAGTGCCGCATCTGAAACGACTTGGCTAACTTTTTTCAAATCCAGATGAAAGTTTGGCTGTTTGGCCCATCTGCAAAGTGGGAGTAATTTCGTGGTTACGGCCATCTAGAGACGGACTTCACGTCTTTGAAAATTTTAAACGTAATCCATCAAACCGTTTCTATGTGCTGTGTTAGCCGTCTTGCAGACGGAGAGGACTTTTGACACTGGTGGAAATAAGCTAGGGAAATATTCGACTCGCCAAGTCGGAGAATTTATTGCTTGGCGTAAAACGCCTGTGATATTTAAAAGATCGTGTGAATGACTTGCACGTGCTTTCCGTGTGAGGTGAGGCAGGGTGGGACACGCAGTGTGGTAGAGTTTATATAGCTTTATTATGTCGACGTTATGTACTCCTAACAGGGGATCTTACCATGTTCACCAGAACGAGAATGTCGGAGTCTGTTTCCAATACGCTTTGCTACGACATAATCAACAGTTATAGGAAACAGTTTGTTTCCAAGTATTCTGATTTTAATCTTTCACACATTTTATCAAAACATCGGTTTTAACAGATGATTATGATAAACTCGATTACAATGTTATAGAATACAGGACAAAATCCCCAAAACAATTGTAACTGCATCTAAGAGTAGTAATTAATATGATACAGTTTAAATAGAATGGCGACCCTCAAAATGGACCTCGTTTTGAGAAAAAACGGGTTTGACCTAATGGTCGAAGAATCGTCTCCTTCACTTACATTAAGTACCCGAATAAAAAAGTTGATACGTATAATCTTTTTCTGTATAAAATAGATTATAAAAGATAACAAAACGATAAATTAAACCACGTTGCTTAAATCATTCTAATTAGTAGGTCCATTTTTTATCCCTATTTATTTTGGTTCTGCAGTAAAGGTCGATTTTTTCCATCCTTTCATCAAAGTGGCTGTATTCTTTTAACATGCCGTTCGGCCCCACCCACACTGACACAGCCACTGACCTTCTGTATAATTCACCCTTGATCATGGAGAGGGGCTGGCGTTATATTTTAGTAAGGGTAACGCGGCACCCCCAAAATGACTCAGCTGGACTGGTTCTCTGTGTGCGAGTTGTACATGCGTTTAAGCCATCACGTTGATGCCCTTTCATCAGAATTTGTCATCTTTAATTCCTAGATTACTTCTCAGAAATTTGAAATAATTGCAAAAACATAATTTTTCTGCCTACATCGGCGAGAGTTGCGATTCCTGTAATTAATACCATTCCAACACCCGTTTTTCACATCCCTGAAGATACGTTTGTATCTACGAGACATACATCCTTGCGTTTCATCTTTCAAACAGAAACAGATTTTCCCCATCAAGGCTCTCCTTAAGATAGTTTTATACGGTAATCATAGATACGAAAATCAAATACGCGACTGTTTCCAATAAGAGGTAATTGTCACTTTGTGCACAAGAAAACCATTAATGAATTAGCTTTACTGCTGGAGCGGAGATTTGTTCCAGTTTTCAGAAACTCAAAGAATATTAAAACATACCCCCAGCAGAGAGCGGTAACACGGAAGATGACGCGGTGAAAAAGTACAAAAGAATTTTGCTGATGAATATTAAAATTTGGCTGTTGGTTTAAATTTATCGTTTACTGATACGGATTTTGAAGAATGAGGTTATACGTTTACAAGTATATGAAATCAGCTTTTATGTTTTAGTTTCTTCTCTTAATATAACAAATCTGCATATACTTTGTAGGTAAGTATTGTTTGTCTGACTATTGCGCAAAAGAAAAATGGTTCCATTTCAGGAACATGTAAACGTACATAGATCCACATTTGTAGTTTACAAACGTCCCGAAGCGGCCATATAATCAACTTACATGTATAACCTAACGGTGTATGTGCACCTTACAAGCGAATAAGAAAAATGTATTTGTGTGTGAAGTTGAACAATAAAAACCTTTGGGAGTTTTTCAGAATGTTAACATTTACATATCTAAAGAATTTCAGCGTTTAAAATTTCCCAATTTTAAATCATTTGACAGTTAACAGAAAACAGCGGCAGAAGATTATATCGTTTCGCAGCAATAAGGCAGTTGAACACACAAGTGTTGATTGTCCATTTCAATATTGATTGACAGGTTTGATTGTCGCGGCTGGCGTCTCCATAAACCCACGGCGTTACTGTCATGTGCCCTGCGTCAAACACCACGGCTTGACTAGTCAATCAGTGAAATTACCATCCCCCATCCTCCCCCCATCCCCCTCCCGGTGTTTCTAGCTCCCTCCCACCTACGTCCAAATCCTCACCCTCGTGCAGGTACAGATTTGATATAAATTTGTTTTTGTTCTCTAACTCGGTTTGAAATATTCATGATGGATGGAAGGGGATTTCGATCCGCAGAGACATCGAGTGAAATTCCATCTCAATAATCAAAGCCTTCCTTCTCGCTTCCTTTACTGGTACTGTCGCCCTTCAAGAGCTGACACAGGCCGGCCGATGCACCCATCTGCTTGAAATGAATATTTCAGGCGTGGACACAGCTTTTGGGGGAAAGTGGCGAGAGGGGGTTCATTTTGTAATTTTGCAATTGGTTTTAGATATTTGTTTGAATAAGTAGGCAACATAATTTAGTTTATAAGTTATAGTCTTTTTGCAGTGAATACCCAAATTAATAAAACTTCCGAATTAATGAAGCCCATTTCTGGTGTCCCTTGCCGTGATATTGCTAGAATATTGCTAAGAGCGGCGTAAAACCATACTCGCTCACTTCCGATTTTTTTATATTATAGAAGTCTGCGTTAATATGGAGGGTGGCGATCGGTATGCACCCCGACATCCCCACCCCTATATCTGGATCAGTGTAAGTTTGTAGACATCCCAAGAATCTGTTACTTCAGCTTCATCGCGGGCGTTAATAAAATCTGAGCAATAAAATGTTTGGTAGAGCAAATCCTAAGCTAACCACTTCCTCAACCGCATGTTCGTCCCGCTCAAACTCAACATATGTACATTGAACCTCACTGACCTCGACTCTGAGTCAACCCATCGCTAAAAAAAATCATCAAACCACCAGTTTCCCCCTCAGTTGCCCCTTTCTAACTCGGCCTCAGAGTCGGGTCATAATCCAAACACTGTCAACCTCTTAATTTACCCATTAAGGCACAGGTGTTTGATCTTCACAGCTAATCTTATCATTTTGATCATTCAACCTTGAACATTCACTAACATTAACCCCCTCACCCCATCCACTATTCGCCTTCTCATAGCCTCACACCAACGTGGATCCGAAAAGAATCACACCTACCACCAGATTCAAACTCATCGGGGGGATCCGAACCTAAACAGACCAACCGTCAGCTTCCTTTGCAACATCGTACGTACGTACGTGGATCCGAAGCAAAACATACGAGCCACCAGATTCCCCACCCTCGCCTTTAAACCTAATGGATCCAAAATCAAAACAGACCCAACCACCGGATTCCTGGCATGTTCCGGGGGAAAAAACCCTAATGGATCCGAACGCAAACTGTCCAACCGCCAGATGGCCTCTCAACCTCTGTCGTAAGTGGATCCGAACAAAACCATACGACCCGCCAGTTTTCCTTTCATCGTTGAAACCTAATGGATCCAAACCCGGCAGACAAACCGCCTAATCCCCCCCCAGCCCCAACTGATTTGGATCCGAACCCTAAAGTCTCGCTATAACCTGTCCCCGTTTCCCATCCCCCCACCCACGTGCCCACCCTCCCTCCATACCACAATCTCCGCCAGCCCCCAGGACGTTTACCCTACAATCCTACAACCATAAACAGGAATACAAATTACTGTCTCCGTATCTGCAGTCTTTACGAGAGTTTTACAGTTACGTTTCGTGTAAGATTTCTCCCTACCGCATTGAAAACCAGTTTGTGCCGTTTTATTGTGCTGCACAAATTACTGGTTCCTTAATCATGTTGTTATTACTTGCTTAAATTTGATTAAAATAACTTTTTGTCTATATACAAAGAGACCGAATGTGACTGACTGCAAAAGACGGGTGCCCAGTCACCCACAATGGGGTTAACGTTGCGTTCAACATCGTTGCACGCACACAGAAACTGCGCACTGTCATTCTACGTGTTAGTTCCGAAACGTCTTCTGGACAGCCTGCCTACTTGAGTGTTTAACCCTGCCCTGTGAGGAGCCTTCGTACGTATACATGTACAGTCGGCGATTACACACATCACTATTGATAGCTCTATCATGTAAACTCCTGACAGCGCTGTGCCTGGGGACAAACGTGTCGCACGGGCTCTGACAAGGGTTAATGCTTAAGCGACAAATCACATGATGTAAGAATGTATGTAACGCTTGCTCGCCTGCTTGACGGGTGTGGCTGTGTCTGCGACTGCTGTCGTTGCTGCTGCTGGCTTTATTGTCGTTGCGTTCGTTATTGTAGCGTTATGGCGTTCTTACAGTAGCTGTAGGAGTTTTGCTTGTTTCTGTGTTTGTCTGTTTGTTTGTACGACATACAATTTTCCAGATACATGTATATGACGGCCGTCTGTAATATAGCCCGGATAAGACAATCAGTTGTAGGGTAGCAGTACTATCAAACACATAAGAAGTCGTACAGGCAGTAGTATTAGTATTGCAGCTGCGGTTGTGATATCGTGCATTTGGTGCATGTCTTAAAATGTCATAACGTCTTTTTGCAACGCATGCATCTCGGAACGCAGCATGCAACACAGAGCAAACAGAGACGGACACAACCCAATGCCACGGGCGACTCCGCTTTGCACCCAGCACTATAAACTCCACTCACTGACCTGTAAGGAGTTTGTAATATGATGCGAATCCTACCAAATCTCCAGATGTTTCTTTACGTGCTAATATGTATAAACAAATACGCATCTACATGTTCGCTTCTCTTTGGCATCACAGTAATCATTTAGTCATATTTGTTTAGGATTCCAGAAAAGTTTATTTTTCTTTTTGTGTGATGTGGTTTACTGCTTTTCGGACTAGTGTGAACGGAATAAGTTGATAAATATGGCTTCATCGGACATTGCAATGGCTTCGTGTTTCTGCAACTCTGAAGGCGTTTTGTTGATTGAAAATAAATATGTTTTCGTGTGTTTGCTTTGCAATAATAGCACAGAATGCACTTGTATTGAATGGGTTGAACACCGTTTTGCACTCGTGTTTACTGTTAGCAATATCGGTTTCCTTCCTACTAATTATTTGCTTACTTTTCACCCACATGGCAATAGTTTGGTAAAAAACGCATAACAAAAATAAACGTGAAAATATCATTTGACAAGCTGTATGTTATTCCCATAATGATCGCTAACACTTCTATTTAAGATTATTATTGTGTTACATCTCGTAGTAATAACCAAACCGGTCGAACCTTTGCTTGGGATACATTGCGAAATACAGGTTTTCCAATTCCACGCATTGCAGCAACCGTCACGACATTGATAATGATAGCAATATCTATCTTGAATCTATGAACCATAATTAAAAGAATATACTGAATTATAGACCTCAGAACTTCAAAGCCCATCACATACAATTCAGATTATTAATCATAGAAATCTTATTTATCTTGTGTCATAATGAGTTTTCTTTCCAACACTATCCGATCCCATTAACACACGTTTCGTGTGTACGGTCATAAGCAATATACCAATCAATCAATCCATCTCATTCAGATATCATAAGATAGATCTTTAATTATCCCCTGTATGTTTCAACGTAAGGACAAACACATGGAGGCCGTATTTAGCCTATCGGAATGTAAGTAATTCAATACTTATGGAATTAGCCTATAACAAATAAGTAGAGATACCACGCTTCAGGTAATGAGATGATATTCCATGGTACTAATGACTATACGTCTTATTCAGCAAGAACGCACAAAATGCAAATTCTACCACCACAATACATCCATATTAAATCCCAGTATCTGCTTATATTCGCGAAATTCATTTATCGCATGATTACATCTCCGCCGGATCAATAGCGGCCTTCATATATAGGCACACGGCTAGTGCTATCTTTGCACTGTTAGCCTTGTCGATTCTTGTTCAATAACCTCACCAGGTCCATTCCAAGAAAAGTCGTATTTTCAACTTTAATGATTTCTTGTCTTTTTATTCTTTGATATGGCAAACAATCCCCCTGATTCCTGTTTATACTGCATTAAATGTGGTTCTTTCATCCCGGAGTCAAAAGTCGAAATTCGTATTTTTGTTCTCTTGTTTGTTCTTATTATTCTCCGAATCCTGATTCTCAAAGCAAATACGGTGATAGAAGTTTCGCTAATCACTCAATTGCAGTGGTTGAAAATTCCCATTACCTGGCTAAATTCACATGACTGTAATGTTTATTACTCAAATGACAGAATTCCCAACGGTATCAGGTGGCCTTTAAGATAATTGATATTTAGGCCGTCTCTTCGCTAAGCTAATGAGACGAGTACTCTCTTCATTTCCACATATTCTTAGTTAATATCATTGTGGAAAAAAGAGAAATCATTCGCTTTGGATGTCTATTTTTGAAATAATTTCTCTGCGCATGAATACAACGTTACAGTTGCCGGTTTACCGCTCATGTTATTCCGAGACGATGTGGCTTTGAATTGTACGGGATTCGATAATCAAAACATTTGCAAAACACGCGGTCAAGGGGAAAACCAAATTAAACCTCCATTACGCAGACCCGCTAAATCAGAGACAACGGCAAACTCAGGGGAACAGAAATTGAAATGAACGAATGCCACAAAGATCAAAGCTTTCACCGTATTATGAAAATAAATAAGGTTTTGAGTTGTCCCCTAGAATGCAACCTGCGTAATTATAATGCTCATTTAGGGAGATTGAGTCAGGGCCCATATGAACAGACTTGAAACATGAGCCGGTTCAAACTTGGCAAGACTTAGGGTCGAATAGTTACAACCTGATGAAAGCTTTTTACTGATCATAAGTTCAATCGGCCAATAATACTAAATTAATTAGAAAACTTCACAGTGATCAAGGTGTAATTATGAAAGCTGATTAACGCAGCCGTTTAATTTTCTACAGTCGGGCGACATGTTGACGTAATTGAAGCCTGTGTCACTCCGTGCATTAGACAAGCAATGTCAATTGCAGTTCGGCAGCTAGGCGGAGCTATATCACGATAACGTATATATCACACAGAAAGCGTACATTGCAATGTTAAGTACAGATAATTGAATTTCCACGTGCCCCCCATTTCTGAATCATATTATTACTTACATACGAGAATGAAAATACCAGAGTCAACACTTGTCAATCGTATGTTTTCCTTGCAACATACTATGTCAATTACATGCAAGCGAAATGTATTATGGGTTAAGACAGCCAAAATCAATATTTATTTGCTCTTTTTGGTGAAATAGTAGTCTAGGAAACCACACGCTATACATCAAATGTCGATCAGGTACAATTTCTTGAGTTTGCGAGTATTGATTTAAACTAGAGTGGTGGATCTTTACACAGATATCGAACAGATTACTACAATTCCTTCTAATCATTTAGTAAACAAATACCTGGGATGTCTACAGCACAAAACACACCCTCCATCTATAAGGTAAAACTCAAAATAAACAACTCAATATTAACAAAAATGTCTAGAAAGCATTACATGTATGTCACGTACATCCATGACTTCTATATACAGATCACATGACAAATCTCGTCGTGTACGAGACGTGATCAAAGCAACACGTTAAGTTGTCAATAACAGCTGTTATTCTCTAATTAATACAGATGAGATTTAGGAGCCTGAAGCAAGCCTGTCAAATTTGGAAGAATATTTACATAAAACACTCCGCCAGAGGGCAGTACATAGATTAAATGTTCAAAGCATGTTGCACGACAATAATTTTTATTGGTGTACTTGTCATGTTAACTTGAAATCAATCGGAAAATTGGCTTACTTGGCAACATTTGGGAAAATAAGACACTTAATTTATAACGCGAGTAGACTTCATTTATTGTCATGTCAATATCAGCCAACACGTTGCAACTTTTACAACTATTTCAGTGATATATCACTTATTATGCAAAGTTTCTCTAAAAATCATTGATAGCATGCTAATACATATCGTTGTATGATACCCTTGTATAGTCAATTGATAGCATCCATTCAGAGGAAGGGGAGTCGGTTCATTCAAACACAGATGTCAACTTTTGATTAAAAAGTTGATTTTAATCTGGTATTTTACTTGTTTAGATTTTTGAGATCGCAAAAGCCAATTTGTCAGGAAGGCCTATGGAGGCTTCGCCACGAGACCTACAAAAACTGGGTGTATTTAAACAATCTGCAAAATAAATGGGGATTATTTGATAAATGCAATATGTTTTCTTAGGGTCGTTTTTAACTGCAGCGAAAGGCCTGCTTCCACAAGAAACTAAACTCGTGGAAGGCATTTTTGTTGATCATTGAGTGCACCAAATGTACACCTCTATTATATCGCGAAATAGTTCCATTATACCGAGGAAGGAAAGAGGTGGTGCTGCACAAGACGCGCCATTACTCGGATTAAACTAGCACTCATATGTATAGCATTGTGGACAGAAAGGACAACGAGCTCACAGTGAATTCAAATAAATCCTGAAAAACATCCACGTTAAGACGTCATATTATACACATAAACCCCCCCATTTGAATCGTGATGGAAGAAGAATATTTTTTCGTTTTAAAGAAAACAAATTGTTAGATTAGCTATGCATGACTATACTGAAGACACTATTGTGCCTTCTGTAAGGAGAAAGGTATCCGAATGTATGAACGCCCGAGAACCCATTCCTCTTGTAACACATTCTGTCTGCGTGTATTATAATACAAGCGATTAAAATGGAATACTTCGAACTATTAAATAATCAGTTTATAGGCCATTAAATTTTCAAATGGTTAAATATTACAACACGTCTCATTAGCTACCCAGTGTGTTTCTCGGGTTTGAAATGAAAACAAGTGTGTCCTTTTTTCCGAATGCTTCGACCTAGGGAACCATTTTCTAGAGCCTGTGACCCGCGAAGCATTAATCTTGTCACAGGACAAAGCCAAGCTACGAGTCTCGTGCAAGATGCTGGGTAGAAGGCGACCCCCCTTGGCTCCTCCCCCCTTACCATCTCACCTGGATGGGGACAATACCAATGGGGGAATCGCTGAGACGAGACAAGAAATATGAATTTTATGTCTGTGAACTAAAGAGAAACTCACAGGATTAAAACACACTTCGAAGGATTTTTGAGAGCATGTATGGTTAGCTTTTGTTGCGAGCCGGTTATGGCGATTTAGCATCAAGTGTTTCCGCCTTGCGATTTCATGATGTTCTTGAGAAACTGAGGACTTAGGAAACAGTAGTACCTGATTCCGATAATCAAAGATGTTGAGATCGTAATCTATGGAAGCACAAACGTAACTAACAAAGGTTCCCAGCCGCCATTGTACACAAGGTCATGTGACAGTGGATGCGCCCCCATGCGGTAAGAACACGAAACAGGGGCAGATAGCTCCACTTACCGTCGTCTCTATCATCCTCTGACATTTTGTCATCATCAGGGTCGTCATCATCATCATCACTTCTGAGAGGGCCGACTGATTTATAAGCGTCTTTCAAATGCCCGTTAACGTGGAGGTTGAGTGGTTTGTCTGAAACAAGGAACCAGATATTGCGGATCAAGAGTCGGAAGGTGAAGGCTAAACTGGCATTAAGTCCAAGAAACAAGTTATCTTTCTGAAATATACATGCGTACAAAATGAAAGAAAAAATCAAATGGATCCCACAACAAGCCTTGATTTCAGAGCTGAGGAAATCTGGACTCAAATAATTATCGTCTTTAGGTACTCCTTGGTCTGGGAGACACGTGAATACGGGATCTAATGCCAAATGTTTTAATACCAATAAATTCGACTTAATATCATATCGGAAAAATAAATTGGGATTATTTAAAAGGTGCAATATATTTTCATAGGCTTTCAATAGCGGCCAAACATAAATCGTAGGTTTGGTTTCATGAGAAAACTATTAAGTAGAGAGTCTGTATGAGAATTTAATGCAAGCTCTACGATGCACAAGAATGTTAAATGTTTTGACATTGGCAAATAAATCGTCGCTGATTCCTTCAGTGGTATGACTGGAAAAGTGCTTTAAAAGCGTCAGTTCTTATACAAACCACATGATATACTGATATCTTGAAACATAGTGAGTGAGGTTTTTACACCTTTTTCAGCAATACGACAGCAATATCACGGCGGGGGACACTTTAAATGTGTTTTCCACACTGTTCCCATGTGGGAAATCGAACTCGGACATTCAGAGTGACAGACGAGCGCTGGCACCTCTAGACTGGGCACTGTGTTATGGATATGGGACTTAAGAACACCTGTGGAGTCGAGAGTCAAAGAACTCGGAGCAGCCTTACTAATAGTGTCTAAAGAGTTATAATATGGTCACTTACTTGAATCGTTGTCCATCATCCGGGGATGAACCCGGTCTGTATCATAAGGGGATTTGCCAATGACGTCATCGCGACCTCTGGAAAAAATAGCACGTGAATGAGTATGGTTTTACGCCGCTTTTAGCAATATCCCAACAGTGTCACTGCGGGGGACATCAGAGTGAGTGAGTGAGTGAATGAGTGTGGTTTAAAGCCACGTTGATCAATATTCAAGCAATATCACTTCGTAGGACACCAGAAATGGCCATCACAGATTGTACCCATGCAGGGAATCGAACCCGGGCCTTCGGCGTGGCGAACGAACACTTTAACCACTACCAGAACTATAAATATCATGTCTGAACCAAGTCATTTTAAGTAAGTGAATAAGATGCATTCTCCATTTATATATACGGCGACAAACTCAAATACAGGACCGCAAGAACCATACTTTGAATGGAACAAAATTTTAGACGCTCACGGTGACCGCTTGAACCATTGGGCTATGGGCGACAACATGATATTCTCAGGGCGTGTTACCTATCGGAGACGATTTACCTCCCTTTTACACTCAGAGACGCTATGATTATGCGCTCTATTATTCCTTGTTCTCTTCCATCAAACTAAAACCATTGACCGTGGACACTATATTAGCTTTACTCTCAAGAACACCCAGATAGAGATTAGTCATAAATACGAAAGAATTTCCGATCAATAGATAAATAAATTTATTCATCCTCTTGATGGTATGATAAACCGACGTTATTTAAACATGCAAGTTAAACCCTAAGACGCATAACTCAAAGAAGAGCCCAGATCTCTGTTATTTTAGAAACTGTGACATCTTGGAGGAACAAAACGTGTCTCTATAAATATCCGTATCCTAGTATCTGCGTCCTTCATGGGTGCACTTCATGCTTTCTGTTGAAAAGACATACAATATGGCGGCCATGGCTTTCCGCGAAGCATGTTAGTTTAGCATTCAGATGAAGAAAATGTTGTGCTAATTTTACACAATACATCTTTCAATCTTTTTCATTGATGACAGCATTAAAGCTTTACCTAGTTCATTACCATGGGTTTTTGCGTATATATATAGAAATCTAGTTGATAACGCTTTGATTTTTCAATTTGAGGAGACTTTGAAGTCCCAGATACAAATATCTGACGCATATTGTGTTTTGCAATAAATATTTATCCAATTGAAAAACAACTTGTTTTTAGCTGCCGTGAATCATTTGATCAAGTCCAAACAAAGAAATCATCTTCTATGACGAATTATAGAACAGAAATAACGCTCAAGATATTTGAACTTCCTTCTCTGAGGAGATGATACATAGTTATCTCCCTTTGATAAATCTTTGGTATTTGAAAATTACATCTAAAAGCGGAAGCACGTTTATTCTGTTTCTAAAGCCTGTCTCTTCAATTAAGAGTATACCTGTTGGAGTACGCGAAACAGGTTTAGCGCACATGTCAATATTTTCTCTTTTGTTTCGTGCTTTCACAGCAATAGTGCAATTGAACGAACTTCAACAAAAGCAAGATGACTTGGCTCTAATCGTCGTTGATTTAATACGTGTGGGATTGAATCCGCATGTTGATGGCAATGCAGCAACGCCGTCTGACTATGAAGAGCCATCATCCCGCTGCCATTATCAAATGGAAACGGAAGCAAGGTCGAACCTAAGTATTGTGCTGAAATCTATTTGCAATACAAGTGAAAAGCACGCGTTGTAAGGCATACGAAACGATTTTCATATACGTCCTTAACGTTGTTGAAAACAACAGTCACGGAAAGCTGTTTCAAGCCAAACAATAAATTCATTTGAAGACAAAAAGCACTGTGTTGTTTTCATCAATCGATCCCAATAGCCGTAAAGAGATTGCGCTTAACGCGACACGACAATTACTTTCCAAAGAAAGGGCGTGGGGAGCATTTGTTTTTAACAATTGGAAACAAATTTCTTTGGATGCGTGAGCGAGCGTTAATCAGCTGCATGTTGTATTTTGAGAAAAACTCTCCGAAACATATGTGAGATGCATTGTCTTTTGTGAAAATTCTTTATTTTTGACTTCAAGTGAGTTCCTTTCTGCTTTCAACAAAAGTATAAAGAAAGCCAAATTGCGATAATATGTTCGGTGGGAGAAGTACCGTGAACGAGATGGTGTGTTGGGTTCTTAAGTCTCGAGGGCTTTCTCTCGAGGGCAACAGAAATACTGAACGGTTATTTTGTACAGAATGGATGACTATCCAGTCTTGTTAGCATCCATTACCAAGTTTCTGGTCGATGAGGGACTCTTATCTCGCATACAGGTATTTATTTAATCACAACTCCCATTAAACGACTTTATGTGGACTTAGTAAAATGTTTATTTTCAAAACCATTAAACCTATTTAACTTTTGGTTCATATTGAGACATCAATCATATATTTCTAAGCTACAGTTGGGATCAATGTGGATATTTCACATTATGCAACATCTTTTGTTGGATATTGGCATCTGAAACAAAATCTCATAAATATTAATATCGACCAGGAACTTTATACTTCACAGATATGGTTTTTATAAGGGTCTATAATAACATTAGCTCTTCTGCATCTGTTACAGTCGCTGTAGTTAATGATCAATTTTGTGTCAGATGTTCATGAAACATACGCCTAAAACTGGTCTGTTGCCTGTATAATGGAAGATGTTTAATGACTGTGTAAGTGAACTTGTCTTGTGACTCAATGAGTGAAGGTGGCTGTAAAACTGAATGTTTCTAGAGTTTGTGTGACTGTGGGTGCCCTTTGGCTGTGTGAATGAAGGTGTCCTTTGGCTGTGTAAACAATGGTATCATGTTGCTGTGTAAACGAAGGTGTCTTGTGGCTGTGTGAATGAAGGTGTCCTGTCGCTGTGTGAATGAAGGTGTCCTGTCGCTGTGTGAATGAAGGTGTCCTGTCGCTGTGTGAATGAAGGTGTTCTGTCGCTGTGTGAATGAAGGTGTCCTGTCGCTGTGTGAATGAAGGTGTCCTGTCGCTGTGTGAATGAAGGTGTCCTGTCGCTGTGTGAATGAAGGTGTTCTGTCGCTGTGTGAATGAAGGTGTTCTGTCGCTGTGTGAATGAAGGTGTCCTGTCGCTGTGTGAATGAAGGTGTCCTGTCGCTGTGTGAATGAACGTGACCTGTGGATGTGTAAACGAAGGTGTCCAGTGGATGTGTAAGTAAGGGAGTTCAATGACCATTAGAAGAAAAGGTGTCTTGCTGTGTCCTTAGGTTATGTAAGTAACATACAAGCAGTTTGTCTCATCAGACTAATATATCCTCGTTCCTGCCCTAACGACCACATCAGACTAATATATCCTCGTTCCTGCACTAACGACATCAGACAAATATATCCTCGTTCCTGCACTAACGACCATATAAAACAAATATATCCACGTTCTTGCACTAACGACAACACCAGACAAATGTATCCACGTTCTTGCATTTAACGATCATAAAGACAAATATATCCACGTTCTTGCAATAACGACAACACCAGACAAATGTATCCACGTTCTTGCACTAACGACCATATAAGACAAATATATCCACGTTCTTGCACTAACGACAACACCACAAACATGTTCTTGCATGTATCCACGTTCTTGCACTTAACGACCATATAAGACAAATATATCCACGTTCTTGCACTAACGACAACACCAGACAAATGTATCCACGTTCTTGCACTAACGACCATATAAGACAAATATATCCACGTTCTTGCACTAACGACAACACCAAACAAATGTATCCACGTTCTTGCACTAACGACATAGGACAAATACATGTACTCCTAGGGGGCGGTGGGGTAGCCCAGTGGTTAAAGCGTTCGCTCCTCACGCCCGGGTTCGATTCCCCACATGGGTACAATGTGTGAAGCCCATTTCTGGTGTCCCCCGCCGTGATATTGCTGGAATATTGCTAAAAATGGCGTAAAACCATACTCAGTCAGTCAGTACTCCTAGATTCTTGGATTAACAAACACAACAATGAAGAAGAACAATCTTTCCATGAAAAAGTATTGTACCTATCGCTGAAATGGTCAGATGCGATAGATATATTTGGCCTGGCACTGACCACTATACACACATGATCCTTGCACAAACAAACAACAAACAAACAAACCATTCAAAATAACAAATATCTATAAGCACTGGACTAACCGTTGATAGGGAGAAGTTTTGTATCAGTTTCAAATGCTAAAGATATAACAGCTTTCTACAGTGTGTTTACAATGCTAGATATCAAAGCCTAGTAAAAGTCTGTTTACAGTGCCAGATATCTAAGCCCTGTACTAACCGTTCGAAATGCTAGAGATATACATGTATAAGCCTTGTACTAACCGCTCTAACTACAAGATATCTATCCGGCTCCTAATGGAAACGACGTCGGTGCTCGAACCAAAGTGAAGCCATTCGCGAGGGGTACACACGAAACGATTGTACTTGAGGGACCTTGGGTTCACCGAGTGCTCGCTATATCCCCCTGTATCCCGCTCCACAGATCCCCTTACTCGGCCGAGGTGCTAACAAAATTACTTTTCCACTTGCCCAACAATTTCTTGTTTTAATGGCAATATACACACCATCTGTGAGCGTACTGCAGATAAACTGACGGAGAGAGTGGGACATATGTTCCCCCGGCTCGCCAAACTCTACAACAATCTGTTATTAATTACAGAATTGTGAGAAGGCAATAGTTTCAAGACAGCGCACATAGCCGACACCATCGTCAGGGTTTTCATACAAACCAAAGTTTTGTTTGCGGAAATCTCGCAATGACCGACATGGCCAGCTTCTTTGTGAGTTCTGTTCACTTTTTGATATATAATCCGGGATCAAAGAAACAAATGATTTGTCATGAAATCGTCAGCAATAATTTTCTTACCACAAATTGGGTTTTTCTCATTATTTTGTCATTTTCTATCAGAAATAGGTTTCTAAACACTTTCACGTGTTTGATAGATTTTCAAGACGGAGGCACCAGCTGCCGGGAACGGATTCTTGCTGCTTCGTAACCAAAATATCATAATTAATTATTTCACTCTGCACATTAAGACGTTTTAGTAAATTAATATACTACAAATATGATATGCATGGACTCAATCTGCATATTATATTGTGCATCAAACATGAGCTTGACAAATATGTTGGCCGCATGTGCTTCATGTTCTATAAGAATCATCAGGGAACTTCCAGGTGTAACATATCACTTGAAAGGTTGAATATATTTACTTTTTGCTTTGGGCCGGGGCCAACCTAATGTTCACGGTTTATTCATTAGGAGAATGAGCAATGGACAACACTCTCTATATCAGACGGATGAGGAACCGTCAGATATACCTTCTCGTTTTTGGCATTCCATAATTTGGGGTTTTTAAACATTGGAGTAAGACAAGGTGGATCATTATACCAAGAGCTATTAATGTAAAACAGAGAATTTATTAATAGTATGTAATCCTAAGTATGTTTAGTCTATATCTTATTTAGTATCCTCACACATTCACTGATTTGTGTATTTATTTATTCGCTTTGTTATTCTCACACTCGTTCTGTTTCAGTACATTTTCTGCTAAAATGATGAGAATTTGGTCATCCATACCTCAACAGTACTTACAGCTCCATTCATCCGATTCTTTTTTTGTCGTAGTTTTAGGAATGTTTGGGGGTTAAAACCATTTGAATGAAACAATCATTAATGTTCTGTAATTGAATGTAACATGATACCCTCGGAAAATGTTCTATTTATCCCCGCTGCATAAATTAAATTCGTAATTTCTGTTTTCAACATTTTGAACTTAACATCTCTTTACAAACCTCATAAAGTTAATATTTATAACCTCGTAGAAGTTGATAAATTATTTAAAGTTAAGGCACATCTTTCTGTACGGTTTATGACAAGTATAGATTTCACAGAGATTAGGAATTCCCATTATAAATCCAAAAGTATTGAAGAAAAAACACATTAAGATATTTATCTCTGAGCTACAAAGTACAGCGCACTTCTATTCACAGAGTTCTAGGGGCGTAATACAGGGTTATTTACATCGTGGCGCGAGATAGAGATTACATATGCACTGCCTCAATTTACATGACAATAGTAACATATTTCAACTCATAATCCTAATGCTTATTGTAATATCTTACATTTGTGCTAAATGCAATTACCACGCTTGTCTATTTTGATAACGCACGAGATAATCGTTTTGCCTACGTTTCAGGTAGAGAGTAAATGAGTATTGGAGGACTTTGAAAAACTAATTCTGTGTCGCTTCATTACATGGAGTGTTTTTCCAGTACTGCCAGAGCGATCATACACTAACCGTGTTATTTTCTGGTTACATTCTACATTCCAACATACCTTGATACATGCGAAAAACTTATAATGGACGTGCAATGATTAATGCAGATAACAAATACTTTGCAGAAATGTCTTTTCTAAAGAATAAAACATAATATAACTAGTTTGATGGGAATATGTGAATTGAGTCTTTCTATCAACACAATCGCATGTCATCCATTTCACATTGAATCAGCATTTATTCGTGAGTGATAAAATACGAAATAAAGACGTTTATTTTCTAAAGATTAATGATGTGATATGATGCACATTAATGCAAACCTAAAACTCACACAGAAATGCATATACACTGTGATGACCTTTCTACAAGTCTCATTCCTTGAATGACGGTTTTCTCTATTACCTTTTCCTTATTGCATATGTGTTTTCATGTTGCCTCTGACGCCCATTAGAAGCTGCTTGTTTGAATAACTGAGACTGGTTATTATCTGGCATTGACGTTCTATATTTACAATAAACCCACATGGACATAATCTGTTCACAGATTTATAACATAATTCTTATTCAGAAAACAACATATTAACGCACACGCATTGCGTGGACACTTACGGAAAGACGTACCTGGGTGACATTAGATCCGACTCTGAGCTTGACCTGTCCTTGATGATTGACCCGTCAGGTCTGAGGCCGAGGTGCTGAGCCATTGCCATGGAGACTGGTGGGGACATCATGGGGTGAGTGAGGGGCATGAAAGGAAGGGGCCCCATAGCATACGGGTGGTGTGGGAAGCCATTGAGTAGGGACTTCCGGTCTCCTGGAAAATACGAAAGACCTATATCGATTTATTGATTAGAAATCAAAAGGTTGGCAAGCATATAAAACAAGAAAACATCATCATTTATTTGTTATAATATTTTCATTGCATTTGAAAATGGCTGTATCTTACTGAATTGAATTAAATGTTTTTGTTAATATTACGTATTCTAATGAATGATGCCAGTATATGTATCGATTGCAATAATCGATTATTATCTCTTAGAGATAGATGCCAACTGATGCAGTGTTATATATGTGTAACGGGTTGTCATATTGGACGTGTATACATAACCACATAAGGGTACAGGAGAACCATCATGATGGTGAACAGAGACTCGAACCAGTCTACGTAGGAACATAACACCGTGATTGCTGACGACCAGTCATGATATTGTTCACTCGCTTGGAGGAATGATGGTAAATATTTGCTAAATCGTGGTCATCTAATTAAAACTGGAGTAGGAAACATTGTCGGTTTAGCAGAACCAGCTTCAGTCGAGACAATTCAGCCTTAAAATGCAATTGTTCAATGTTGTTTTTCGGGCAGTCGTGTGGAATGCGATATTAGTGATGGAGGTCTTCTGATGTAAAGACAAATATGATATTTCCAAACACGTCTCTATAATCAAAAAGAAAGAAAAGAAGAAGTCATGCAAAGGCCGTGTTTCAAATGAGATGCGTTTGACAAATCATTGAATTTTTAAAAGACACAGCAATTAATTATTCCAAATTAACCCCCACTTAAGCCTGTAGTTTTATGTTGTTCCTGTCAAATGACTTAATGATCGACGGCCCCATTTGTCACTATGGCAGCGCAAACTTCCGGGGGCTGACCGATGCCGGAATTCGGTTCAATATCCCTTCCGACATTTGTATTTAACCCAGTATGCCGCATCCAATATGGCGGTCACCATGTGCTCAGGCGGAAGTGCGGACGACAGGGGTTTACGTTCTACACCTGCCATACAAAGATAATATGATCTTATAGTAACTGATACCTTTATCAATTTCCAATAAGCATGAGTAATATGGCTTTATGGAAACAGAGGATTTCACACGGAGCCTCATTGCAATCCTGCAACTAAAACGAACTGACATATTCTATTCAAATTCAAGAACTGTCATTAATAGGGGAAAGGGGATGGAAAAGAATGATTTTGGGTGGGTCTAGGGTGTCATGTAAAATGATACATCGAAATAAACGGATTGCCAACAATTATCACAGCTGTATAGACAGGATATGAAAAAATGAGTTCTATATATTTAAAACATAAATATTTATATTTTTATTATAGGTACTGGGTCAAGAAAATAATATATAATGTATTGGATTTGCATGTTGGAGATGGGGATGGGTTGGGGAGACATGATAGCAAGACAAATGGCAATAACTGGCTGGTCCCTTACTTCATTTAAAAGTACTTCCTGTGACTCTTATCCTTTACATAATTCAATACCTCATAAAAGTTCACTTTTTTCAAAGTTTAAACAATTACGTCGATTCCCTAACAAAGTAACTCGGATGCAGTAATGCCCATTATCTTACTCAATGTTATTGTTATCTCTGAGCCTCCGCGTGTAATCTGATCAATACTATTTTGAGCCAAACATCCTCAATTCTAAATATGCCTTTATCTGATTAAATGCTTATAATTCTGTATCACTTCAAAATTTAAATGTTTCCGTTTCAGATCGTTAATCCTTTTTTCGAATAACCCTTTGGCCAACACGATTAATAGAGAACATGGTTGAACAGGAAGTGAATTAAATGGCGACATCTGTACATGGGTGTTTACAAAACTTACATCCGAGTGGACGAAAGTTATTTCAAGCTGTCATTTATAATGACAACAAATAGGCATTTAATGATTCTAAGAAAGCGTATTTATTTCAGCCTCGTGGTAGCAGCCGTGATAAAACAGAATATATAGTCTCTATTGGGAAACCGGTAATATTCAACATCTTTGTTATCTTAGATGAAACGGGTCAGGTAATCCAAATATTAAATCAGAATCGGAGACCACGTGTCCCGAATTAAATATAAACAAAAGCATGGCAAGCAAACAATTCTAACGTCTTTAGATTTCTACATCAAAGATATATATTTGTTATGGAAATACTACCTCTGTCGGATCGTTATAAACTAAACACAGTCTTTCTTTACGTTACATGTAACAACACAAACTGACTAGCAATAATATTTTTATTGTCAAGTCATCCAAATGTTGCGCTTACGGTGGACGGGAAATGGCTATACTGTTAATCAACGCCTTGGTTATGAGAGGAGGCAACGATGATGTCATGCCGTTAAGGTCGCGTGATCTCGCCGGCAGCGGCAGAGACAATGTGAAATATCTTACGTCACTGTCGTGAATTATAAATGACGTGTAATTAATTCAATGTCAACCTAAATCACAAAAAAATATGTGTATGTTTGTAAGAAAATATGGTTCCTAATGTTTGTAAGAACATCTGGTTTATTATTGTTTTTCAGACAGTATTCTGACAAAGGGATCCGTTATGTACCAAAAGAAGGAAAATTCATTGTTTCTATTCGCAGTTCATAGTTATGGTTTTTGTACAGGATCGATGGGGTACCCTTGTGGGTAAAGCGCTCGCTCGTCACGCCGAAGACCCGGGTTCGATTCCCCACATGGGTACAGTGTGTGGAGCCCATTTCTGGTGTCCAACGTGGTGATATTGCTGGGAATATTGCTAAAAGCGGCGTAAAACTAAACTCAATCGCTCACATGAGTAAAATCCGTGAAACCCATTTCTGGTATTCCCAACCGTTATTTTACTGAATTACTATTTCAAAGCGGCGTAAAACTGTACTTATCCACTGAAGACCATTATGTAAATCAGTCGATATGATTTCAGATTTAACCGAATTTCGTTTACATGTTACATTTACTTCACGGTATCCGAGTTCGTTTCGTTAGCTATTCTACCTTAAATATACTTGTACCTTAAGGAAATCAATAGATTGATTCTTCAGAGCTTTTAGTTCCTGTCAACGACATGTGCTTTTAATTGTTACACTGATACCTAATTTTGCATAGATATATACCCTTCCAACAATAGAACTACTATTTTTATCAGCTCAGAATTGTATACCGTTTTGTTTCAGTTTGAAACGGAGAGATCCATACTTTGCAAGTTTATTTAAAGCTCCACGGCAGTATGGAACTATAGAAAGGCACACGAGGCGAACCCTCTGACTTTGTCTATTCTCTTCACAGCGTCTAAATAACGAAACCATGAAGGCAGATCAAACAATCTGTCTGTATTTTCTTTAACAATATTCCCTCGGTGTGCGTTTCATTCTCTCGGATACCTTGGATTCACCTGTGCTGCTTAAAGAAAACTCGAGTATGCTCTGAGGCTAAGGGAGCGGAATACAGGTAGCAGGATATTGATTAAAAGCGCCGACCTTCGGGTGATGGTCCACCGCAGTAGACACTGGTAATTCTGTATAAAGGCTTATGATCTCAGCTGCGCTAGATGGCTATACTAGAAGACTATTGGCGTTTTGATTTGTCTCCTGGCATCTGCTTCATATGGGACACCTTGGCAGGATTACGTGGCAAGGATGAAACACTGGAGCCGTTCTCCATTCTAAGTCCTACAAATTCACGGACATATGCAACCATACCGATCTTCCTGTCAAGCTTATTGAGTTTTAGCCGATAGAAGAGCACTTTGGACTGTCTTAAAGATAGCCTTTGTTTGGGTTTACGGGGCTTTTGTGCTTCAGCAAAATTACTCGACGTCAAGAGTTGAATTGATCAGAAATAGAAAACTACATTTCCTCTCTGTCAAGGCAGCAAAACCAACATGTAAAGAAAGAGAAGCCGTATGAGCTGGTGATACGCCATTATGGTCTTCCTGTCGTGGCGCTGACAATGTTTTCCACACGACAAGAGAAATAGATGTGGAACAATAACGTCATATTTGGTTTCATTCCTATTTGTCTGCGCTCAAACTCAGAAGAGAACTCTTAACGGACAATGGCTTACCGGTCCATCACGGGTTGTGTCCGTCTATTCAGTTGCAATACGCAGCTAGGATAGCAAACACTTCATGGTAGAACATGAATTTTTACTTGATCATAGAGTAAGGGAAAGAAAGCAAATTGCTCTGAGATTCCCTAGGAATCGCTACGGTAATCGTAGAGTTTCCTTCCCCGAGGCCTGAGTAATCAGCAATATTAAACGCAGGGTGGGTAATTCAACACAACAGAAGTTCAGAGGTACAAGTGGGATACAGATATGGGTTCAATGCAGTACACGCCAAACAAGTAATTAGTCAATAAAGCGGATGAACGTTGCTTCGGAGGAGTCTTCGGACAAATAGTATCTTCTGCAGTATAGGCAGGTATTATCGATTGGAGAACAGAGGGAGAAGCTGTCGAACGGTTGAGGGGTTCACATGTGTGATTGGAGTTGATGGTGATGTGATGGCTGCTGCTGCTGATAATAGGGGGGAGGGGGATGGTGGGAAAGGTGCGTGAGGGAGTTTAGTTTTAAGCCGCTTTTAACAGTATTCCAGCAATATAACGATGGGGGGAACAACAAATAGGCTTCACACATTGCACCTATGAGGGAATCGAACTGGGGTTTTTGGCGTGACGAGCGAATGCTTTAACCACTAGGCAACCCCTGCACCTGTTTGGACAGGGGTGAGTGTACAATATGGAAGGTATTAAAGAATAGGCTCAAGTTAGGGTGACAAGTTAAGATCGTGCGTAGTTCATATCCCAGGAGCGTCGGTCGTTGTTCATGCTTCATTGGAACTCAAACTGCTGACGTATTGCTGACTGTAGCGTAAAAGAATACTAACTCACTCACTCACTTCTATTGACTTTGCTAGATTGGAGGAGAAGGGCCGTGGACAGGGAGATATGTTTAAGGCCGCAGTGTGAACAAGTCAAGGTGGGTGAGTGAGATTTGCGATTCGATCCCGGCTCACGTTGCCAGTCTCAAAGTCTACCCAGCCCTCCCTGCAAAGCTTAAGCCCCTAATGGAGCAAGTCAAGATTTCCCCAGGTTCGGAATCTTCAATCTCAATGGGGTTCCTTTTCAATTCAAATGGGATTATTTGTTACTATCAATATTACATATATTCAGAGACTAAACGTTAGTCTACGGGGCCAGCTGAGCATGCAATATTACGACATATTTCTTGGCTAAAGTAAGGATATAGCTTTGGGGCGATTTAATGATTGCCAGATGGCGCGAGTCAGCTGGGCAGGAGAGTGGGCGTGGGTAGAGATCCGGGCGGGGTTGAAGGAGGTCATAATGGACAATGTCGAGAATCATGTCGCTACTAGTAAGGTCGAGTTACCCTTGCTGAATGTCGACAATCATGTCGCTGCTAGTAAGGTCGAGTTACCCTTGCTGAATGAATGAGTGACATTTTACGTCGCATCGGTAACAGAATTGACTGTCCACGAGCTGGTTACTGGAACGATCTGGAGAAGGCTGATATTGGTTTGCTGGTTACTGGAACGATCTGGAGAAGGCTGATATTGGTTTGCTGGTTACTGGAACGATATTGAGAAGGCTGATATTGGTTTGCTGGTTACTGGAACGATCTGGAGAAGGCTGATATTGGTTTGAGGCCATTTTTGGTGTGGGGGTCTGACACTGAGCAGCACAGATACACACTTACCATAGCGTTAAAAAGGAAGAATACGGTGGACAGCGTTAGGTGGTAGAACACTACTTAGATCTTGGACGTAGAATATATGACGTGCAGAAATAGTAGTCACGAATGCACGCGTAAGCAGAGGCGAGGTCGAATGTCGGTGACGTTCAAGATTGTTGCACTTTTATAACGACGTGTTGCACGTATGTGCGGGCGTTCGTGCGTAATTGTATGGGCGCACGCGATGTCTGTGCGATGTGTGTGCGTGTGCGTGTGCGAACTAATGCCGAGGCAATATGTTGCAGTTTAACATTAATACCCTGATACCCCCGAGCCAGCCATTCCTTGATGTATCATCCCAATGATGAGCGCAGGCAGGGAAACAATAAGTACCATTATTCAACGTCTTTTACTATGATCGGGAACCTTCTGCTTTTTGGGCAAACTCCTTACGTGTTTATGACGTTGGCGGCACTGTAAGTGGACAGCCTTGAAGTAGAAGCCGAACAATACAGAGGGTGAGGTCCTTCCGCGAAGGAGAATAGTCCCTCCCACGCACGATTCTACTGTCGCTAAGATCATTTTTACACACTGAAGGTTATAAATGTTGGACGCCCCATGGATTAAACATTCATATTTCATAAATCTGGATGACCATTTACCGAGGCGTATTAATAAATGCGGTGTACGCCCCAGTCAATGTATTCATACATCTAGTACTTCGCACAATGCGCGTCAAATACTTAACATATACACCATAACACTTTAGAAGGATTAATTATCCATGGCGAGGGCTGCCCTATTTCTTTGTTATGCCCCGAATCTGATAAGGTATGTAGTGTTCACAGGCACATAAGAGGCACACAGAACAAATAAACTGACTGACTGACTGACTGACTGACTGAGTTTTGGTTTTACGCCGCTTTAAGCAATATTCCAGCAACATCACGGCGGGGGACACCAGAAATGGGCTTCACACATTGTACCCATGTGGGGATTCGAACCCGGGTCTTCAGCGTGACGAGCCAACGCTTTAACCATTAGGCTACCCCACCGCCCCAGAACAAATAAACAACTAATTCGGAAACACAAATAAAATATTAGGACATTATTCCAGAGTAAGCTATTTCGGATCAGGTTGTGTTTTTTCTTTTGACGTTATAAAAAAACCGGTGTTATATTTTGCAGAACCGGTAATGCACTATTTGAAAATATGTTTAGCTCACCTTACTATTTGGGTGAAATGTTGACACTATCCATTACCAGTAATATTTACACAATATGCAAAAATGATCATGACCATTTAATCCGAGTGAGTGAGTGATTATGGTTTCATTTCACACCCTTCACTAACAATAGGCCGGTTTACCAATTTTTCATCATTATAAGTTCAAACATAAGTTCTTCACTGTCTTCAACCAATGATATGAATCGGATATTGTTGAATCAAACACCTTATTTTATATGAAATTCTGGTAACGATGGGTAGCCTAGTGGTTAAATCGTTCGCTCGTCACGCCGAAGTCCCGGTTTCGATTCCCGACGTAGGTACAATACGTGAAGTCCATTTCCAAAATCAAGATTCCATATGAAACTTAACGGCATCTAATACAGAGTTTAGATCCTAATTCATTCATTTCAATTTCAAAATCCATATCGATAAAGGTGAGCTACAGTGACTAGCAGCTTTATTACTTTTTGCATTTGTTTTCTATTTATCCGTATTTAAATAGAGCACAGGGCGTGGACCGTAATGACACACGGACAATGAAATGCGTGATTACGCATAGAAATATTTTGCAACGAAACCACTCTCATATTTAGGAGGTCGTGTACACCGCGACTACAAAACAAACTTCCATATTCAAATAGTAGATCAAATCTCACATCCACTGATTATGCGGAGTTCAAAGTTGTATATTCGTGGCGTGACTTGTGTCAGTCTCTATTGTTTGCTTGCTACTATGTATTGTTACGGTTTAAGTTTCTTCAATTCCTTGGCGTCAATTCCTATGTGCGCTTATGAATTATGATTATGAAACTAATAGTACCGTATTCATTGACAGGTGTTGAGTGAAAGATGACACGACTTGTTGATAAATATTGAAATGTGAATGTGTTGAAACACATAATCGGGTTTTGTCGCTGCGGCGTTTATGTTGAACGTGTGGATAATATGTGGCGTGTACACGGAAACCCTTTTAATCTGGAAACGGACAATTGTAAAAAGGACACGAATCAAAAATTATCAATTACGTGAAAGCAGCATGTAGTTGCATTTTTCGTATAATCTTTACAATGAAACCCCGTTAATTCGGACAGTACATTTATAGGTATTGTCCGGATTAACGGGGTTTCGTTGTTAGATAATATGAAAATTGGGATTACATGCTGCTTTCGCGTGTTAATCCGGATATTGTAAGCCCGATGCTTTAACAATCTACACACACTTTTACTTTCACGGTTCGTGTTTCTTTAATCGTTATTTCCAAAGCGAAGCAATGAGAAGCGCTTTGATGTCGCACCCTCGAATCAATGCATTTAAGCGACAGGGAGTTTGGTCGATGAAATCGCAAATAATTATTCCATGTGAAATACACAAAGACTAAAGTTTTATCGGTTTGCAGTCCATTTCCTACAATTATAGAGAATGCTTGAGTTATCTTCAGTCGTAACTGATAAATCACCTGTGCTATTCCAGGGCGAATGTAGGTAGGACAGTTTTTAAATGTTCGAAGATTGGTACATTTCCGTTAATTTCCGAATTAAGTCACTATATGGATGGAGCTAGTGCCATCATTACCCCTAAATCTCAACCCCAAACCCTTACCATAACCCCCAACCCAACTCCTCAATCCCAAACCCCAAACCTCTGATGTCCTTGTATCGTTTATCTTGTATCCGTGGAATTTCCGATACAAAATATTTCTTTTCCAAACGTTCTGCAACAAGCCAATATTATCTATTTTTCAACCACACTAAATATTTTTCATAGAAACTCACTCGTGTGAACGAAAACATCCTTTGATGAGCGAAATAGACAAGTCCATTGGTACATTTCACTTTCAATACCTTTCATGAGTGAATTCGTAGTGTGTTTCAATTTATTTTACCGTCAGATTTAATCCTTCAAATCTGCCAATCGATACTTAACTGGATTGTGCTATCGACACGAATCCATGTAGATTTCATTACATTGTGAAATTGACATGTTATAACTTCACACACTTTGTAACGTAAGTTAGTCCTACCTGTGCATTGCATCTAATCCCTACCTTAATTTGATTCCGACCCCAGGAAAAGTAATTCATAGTGCAATGAACACGATCACCCCTGTGTGCATTTCTTTACCTGTCAAACTAATGAAAAAGACATCATGTTTTTACAAACATGAACCCATAGTCGTTTCCATTATCATGTACAGATCTAACGACTGAGGCAAAGAACGTAGACAATTTAGTCGTTAAATGCAAAGCTTTCCGTTCTAACCGTCTCTGAAGACTGTTCTTGCATACAATAATGTTTCTATAAATTGCTCTAATCACAAGAAATTCTATAATCCAACCCATTTCATTCTATTTAACTGCTGCAAAACAATTACACTATTCTATTGTCATTTCCCATTGAGTAACAGCCCGAAACACCAAAATCGAGTCCCCTATGAATTAATTCTTTTTCTGCTGATGAAAATCCATATGGTATTTTCGCGACTGCATTAGGTGTAATTAGCTTCCAAATGTCCTATTGTCCAACATTGTCACAATCCATTTCTACATTAGTGGTCTGTTTGACACGTTCGTCGTGATGAAAAACCCCTCCCCAGCATATGTCCGTTTCACCCAGACCATCTTCAATGTTTTCAGGTAACACAATGAGAAATTTCAAGAGCATGACGTGGTATTCTTATTCCATATCGATAAGTGCATCGTTTTGCTTTAGGGGACCACAGACAGATAAGATTAAACGGGTTTCATTGAGTAAATATAAAATGCAACATTTTAAGTTATTAGGACAATTACAGCGTATTTATACGATTATGAGACTCTGTCAGCCTCTCCATTGAGCGATTGGAAGAATGAAATGGTGAGCCACGCGCAGGTACGCACAGGTGAAATTGATTAATTGCAATGTATTACCGTCAAACTACAGCAAGCTTTAAGAGCTCCATGAGGGTAAGGAAATTGACATGCGTCAATTTCAACCAGGAACAAGATTTAAGCAAACGTTTCCAAACTGGTGTAACTTTCAATTTCATACAAACCACTGTTCTTGCAGTTGTGTAACATCATTCAAGATTGTTTAATGGTGTTTGTTAAAGCTAAGCGCAAAGACGGGCATATTAATTTCGGTTTCGATTTTGATTAATCTGTTGAATTATTGCATCAAATTAATTCACATCATCGATAATTCATACGGAGGGACGTTTTAACGTGATTACCTCAGCTAAGTATACTGTAATCCGCCATACACATTAACGAAATATATCAACGTGTATTTCACATTCTGATGCAGCAGTGAATGTAAATTTATTTTTACAGAAATATGTTCCAATGACACGCTATTAAAACTGCGAGTTTGACTTTTGACAAAGCTTTATTTAATTGGTGCCAAAAATGTAAATCATTATTTGATTAATCCCGATTTTAACACATTAAATACATGTCAGTAAGGCATTTTAATTTCAAAACTACCCGTCATTAATCATGTTTGAATCAACAACTGTTGCAACCAGATTTTGTGGGAGTTATTTAAGGATTAAAGACTGGTCTCATTATCTCCCAAACCTTCCCGATTAACTATTAAGTCTGTCAGACGAAGAATGGACGATGACGCTTTGTTCAGGGAGTGAAAGCAAGCCGTTTATATTCTTAAAGGATCCCGAAAAGGAAGGGGAAAGACGAAGCCAGCAATCAATAACAAAAATACAATGTCTGACAAGTTTGTGAGGATAAACCAGCAATTTCTTGGGCTTCATGCTCAATGGTGCTCCTACCTGACCAATTCCTCAGCCAAGTCACCGAGCTAACAATGAAGAGAGTGATCAGATATCCCGTCTTTGTTGACGCCATACAACGCTGTTGTTTCAGCGGTAGAACTACCATTTGACTATTAGTGGTTGGTGGATTCATAGAATTTCGGTATAGATTTTCGTGCTCGGCAGCAATAAATGATCAGCTCCTAACAGCTCGCGAACAGTCCTTGCCATTGATTTTTCAAAGAAATTATAAATTTAGCGAGTGCAGTTCAGCACCTATGAAACTACAGGTACACTATCGGCAAGGATTACCCCGATAATCGGCTTAGGTTTCTGCTGGGAGAAGGGGGACTGGATTTACATGCATCGTATTAATACAGATGTTACATGCTAAACAAAATTATTGCCTTCAAATAAGGTTAGGCTAACATTGCCTGTTATCTTTGATTTTTTGAAGCCACAGTAAAGAAGAATCAATGTTTAAATCATTTCGGGTTTCAGAAGTAGTCAGTTAAGCGGTAAGCGTTAACACTGATGTAAAGAGCAGTTGGCAACATGGTATGTTCTCAAGATCAAAGGCGTTATGCTCAAAGAAAAATATGATGAAAACAATTTTCAGCGGGTTTTTGTACACGTTATTCTGTAGGGTCTTTTCATGTTTAGAACTGCCTTGAATTATGAATGAGTGTATGGCTCACGTCGGTCTCTATTGCCTGACAGCGAATACGGCACGATGGGGAACAAATTCAAACTACTTAAAATTAACGCTGTCAAGTTAAGTTTTCAATAAAATACGCATACCAATTTGAAATTCATATTTTCGGGCGGACAAAAATTTAGGGGAAATATGATGGCATGAAATTGAAGATCCGTCACTGGGCGTTGAGGTGTGATTCCTATTGTCAGTTATCACTGGTGATTTATCATAGCTCGCCTTATCCAGACCAAATATTGCAGAAAGGGCTGTAACCACAGTACAGTACTGACTGACTGACTGAGTTTAGTTTTACGCCGCTTTTAGCAATATTCCAGCAATATCACGGCGGGGGACACCAGAAATGGGCTTAACACATTGTGCCCATGTGGGGAATCGAACCCGGGTCTTTGGCGTGACGAGCCAACGCTTTAACCACTAGGCTACCCCACCGCCCCCACAGTACAGTAAACGACATGCGCACTTTAGTGTCGTTCTTGATGACGATTATTTTTCTTGATCTGGCAGCATCATCTCCGTGGTTGGCAACGTCATCACGGTGGTAAATGACGTCAAACTTTATGACGTCATACTTTACTAAACACGTCTTGATGAGGCAGAAATTCTGTTCAAAATGGCATCAAACCTTTCTCCCTCACTCATACACAATAGATACTGACGTAATGATTTCATTGGAAGACATGAATACAGTAAATGCTCTGTATTCGAGTTTTATAGCAATATACGTGAGATATACGGAATATATAAGTCTTGAATCGCAAACTCTTTACGGTATTTCGCAGAGGTTTTACGGTATTTGGCTCAAACCTGCGAATGTTGCACATACGTCTACGCAAGCGTGGTCCCTGAATATGTGCAACATTTTCATATTTTAAGATGGACGTCATCAAACTCTCGCCTGTCTTGACGAGATCAGACGCCGTCACTGACCCTGTGGTGCTATGGGCCATACTACATGCCTAGAACAAGACTGGGCCCCGTTTCACAAAGCTCTCGTAAGCCTAAGATCTCGTAACTTTACTGGTAGCATTCGTACCTCCTATACTGTAGCATAAGAGGTACGAATGTTACGAGAAAGGTTACGAGATCTTAGGCTTACGAGAGCTTCGTGAAACAGGGCCCAGGACAATAGGCTTGCCGCATTTGAATCACGGTTTGGACTTGAGTACACTGTGGTGCGTCCCTTTGGGAAATATAAGAACTGGTTTCACTTTGTATGATTGGAGCTAGGGGACTGTTGCTCCTGAATCAGAAACAGATACAGGGTTTGGAGAACGTGCTACACGAAAGGGAATCAAGTGACACGCGAGTTACGCCCCCTTGTTGAGAAAAGATGCACTGGTTTGGGGTTCAAACATGTAACATATTGAGAGGCTGGCTGGAGGGGGGAGAGGGGGGTAATGGTGGTGGGGAGGTACAGAGGTGGTATATTGGAAGCTGGGATGCGGTGGGTTGGGGATGTTGAAGACGGGGGCTGGTGATGATGTAGATGTCGGGTGGTAGCGAGGATGGAGTTGGGGATGTTGAAGACGGGGGCTGGTGATGATGTAGATGTCGGGTGGTAGCGAGGATGGAGTTGGGGATGGTCAGGAAGGAAGTGTGAGTGAGTGAGTTTAGTTTCACGCCGCTTTTAGCAATATTCCAGCAATATCAATGCGGGGAACACCAGAAATGGGCTTCGCACAGTGTACCCAGGTGGGGAATCAAACCCGGGTCTTCGGCGTGACGGACGAACGCTTTAACCACTAGGCTACCCCGCCGCCCCCAGGAGGGAAGTGGCATAGTGAACTACTGTAAGGAGTTACCATGTCTTTGCAAGGTCCAGTATGTTGTGGTGACGTCGTGATGGGGTTAGACTGTACAATGTGTAGCAGGTATGTGATGGATGTAATGTGTGAATTAAATCATAGCGATAAGCCATGATAGCAGACGTTCAAAGTGGACCAGATATATCTGTCTTTCCTCAATCATGCACTTGGATGTACTCTGCTCTGTGGTCGATTGCGTGTAAACATACCATGATAGACGTCTTAATGTATGTGAACATATAAGCCTCATGCCGTAGATGTTCAAATTAAATCAATTTTAAGATAGTTACCATAGAGCCTTGGGTCGAACTGGTAATCACTTCCATCAAGCCGACTCTTCTTCAGTTTTTCTATCGTCTCAGGGCTAGCATGTATAGACGGGGACCTCTTCGGGGGACGACCGGGCCGCGCACTGAAACACGCAATATGGCGATGAACAGCCAGAAAATTCAAATTCAAAGCAAAAAACTGCAAATATTAAAAAACATATGTTTGTCATTCAACAACTGACAGGTAGTTTCAAAGATGACCAACAAACACGAATCCGTCTTGAAATGTTATTATAAACGAAATAAATTAATGTTCCAATTTCGTACTAACTGCGGTGAAAAGTAATCATAGTCTGGAGAGGAACCATTCACCCCTCGTCTTGTCACAGTTAATGGATTTAGGTAATTAGGAACTAGTTGGCTGTCTACATGGAAATGTTAATTCGAGAAAATAATGATAGCTGTATCTAAAAGATGCTCAAGCAACTTGGTTTGAAAGTATTGAACAATTCTCAATTCCTTTCTTCTCTTTGTTCATAAAAGCGGATTCGCAATGGACTCGTTCTAAAGCATCTGCTGAAATGCGGAAAGTAAATACTGGTATTTCTATGGAAGATTGCGAAATCAAATACAAGGAAAGTAAATTAAATACCTTTACCATCAAGGTTTAAAGTATACATGCATTAAGAAGTATCGACATCTGCATGGAAGTGTACCACGCTATTGTAGTCGATGCATTAATGCATTTTCAAAGCAAGGGAAAACGTATCTGAAAAGGACGATTAGCATTGTGTTTAAGAGTACATAACCATCCATGAATTGAAAATATCCACTGCTTAAGTGAAGAGGTGGATTCTATTCAAATGCAATTGAATTTTTCGATATACCCTGCTGGTCCCCCACACAAAGACTAAATGATGCATATTCCTTTTGAAGGATGAATGCTTGTTCGATGTCTGTAGTTAAGGGTAGAGTAGTAAAAATTCTTCCCATTGGCAACGATCTGTGAAACCGCTTATTAGTATCATTACTATGGCGGGTGTCACTTTTATATTCAGTCCATATGAGTAGACTTTTTTCAGAGAACAATCCCTATATCTCATCGTCTTCCGCTCTGGATGTCCACAAGGTACATTACACTTAACAATAAAATCTCTATTCTTCCTTGCCCGACAGACGCCCCTGTTAGCCTCCCGAAGCGATGTCCATCTGCCTTATAAAACTTGATATATTCCCCCGCATCTGTACACTGTTTATTTATGTTTAGAAAGCATCATTGACAGTAACTAAATATGGAACGACTCACAGACCAGTGTGTTGGTATGCGAGGTCCGAGCGCTAATGTTGAAATGCCACACCAGGATTTGCTTATATCGTGGTTTGGTTTTGATAAAACTTGCCCCGAACAATTCAATGTTTTGATTTGTTTATGGGCTTGAATTTGAAACCGTTGGGGCTGACAATACCTCCGCAGTGTGCCTGTTGTGATGAACACACGAAGGATGAAAATTTAATTTACTACGTCCGCCACACAGGCAGTCTGATTCGGGTGACGAGAAAAATAACACAACAACAAACAGGGGAATGTCAACTATATAAAAAAAACGACGGAGGTGGATTGAAACGCTACACCATGGGCGAATACAACACTAATTGAATTCAGGACATATCTGCATAAAATATTCCTCTCAGTCAGGCTGATTGGGACAGTCGCTCTGACTAGTAACGAATCGTGACAGTTACGATATCTTTAATTTGTCAGCTAATACCTTTACACATCTTGTAGTTCCATACCTTTGTGTGAAACATCAAAGAGTCCCGGTTTATTCTCTGTATCATTTGAATAAATCTCATTTGCCACGTAGTATTGTGTTGACCCGTTAAGAAAAACTGCTTAAACCCTCACCTGTTGATTCTTGCGTCTAGGGGGTACATCCTGGACCAGGTGATGACTAGCAATAATATATATTTCAAACCGACTGCTATAACACAAACCTTATTTTTACAACCCGAACAGTCATCAAATATTTAACTATTTGCTTTGATAATACCTGGGTCAATACAACCGCATAATGTTTCAAAAGACGAAGTGTAATAAAACCCGAAATGAAATATTTTAGAGTATGGTATCGGCGACACAAACGGAGTGGGTATCTTTTGCAATATGCTATTATTTAGTTTTCATGTTTATTTTGTTATTGATGAAGATGAAATGAAACGCTTTTCTGATAAAACGACAGAAATAATATTTAGATACCTTTTGAGCTGGAATCCTAACAGGCTAAGTTGAGTTTTACTGGTCGCTTCAGCCGAGATTCATATGAAGGGGATTGAGTTTATTAACTAATTATAACCTGTACTGTTATATTTACATTAAACACAATGTATTGCTGCCATATCTGAGTGCAGAGCTTATTTAAAAGTTTGAGAAACAGTTTTCTAACGTTTAATTATAAAATATCTCTTAGCCTCCAGGATGTTGGAGAGCTTAGCGCGTCAAGCTGATTGCAGGGATGCCCTGCAGGTACCGTTAAGAGATATATATCACTGGTTCATAAATATTAATCGACGTTAAACGAACGTTTTTTAAGGAACTGTTAATTGCATCATTAATATGACATTAATCTACGAATTATAACAGACACAACCAGGTCAACTTACATAAGTACGTAGCAGGGTATGTGGAACCAAACACCACAAGAATTAACAATATAATACATAAACAATATTAATTTAGCACTCGTAAGAATGATCATGGATTAACGTCTAGTTTCTTAATTGAAAGACACACAGAGAGAGATAGATAGAGAGAGAGCGAGAGAGAGAGAGAGAGAGAGAGAGAGAGAGAGAGATTATTGACAATTGACCGTCAGTGAAATAACGTCTAGTTTCTTAATTAAGAGAGAGAGAGAGAGAGAGAGAGAGAGAGAGAGAGAGAGAGAGAGAGAGAGAGAGATTATTGACAATTGACCGACAGTGAAATAACGTCTAGTTTCTTAATTGAGAGAGAGAGAGAGAGAGAGAGAGAGAGAGAGAGAGAGAGAGAGAGAGAGAGATTATTGACAATTGACCGTCAGTGAAATAACGTCTAGTTTCTTAATTAGAGAGAGAGAGAGAGAGAGAGAGAGAGAGAGAGAGAGAGAGAGATTATTGACAATTGACCGACAGTGAAATAACGTCTAGTTTCTTAATTAAGAGAGAGAGCGAGAGAGAGAGAGAGAGAGAGAGAGAGAGAGAGAGAGAGAGAGAGAGAGAGAGAGAGAGAGAGAGAGAGAGAGAGAGAGAGAGAGAGAGAGAGAGAGAGAGAGAGACTTCATTTCCTGGGATATCCATCTTCCCTAGTTATTACAGGATTGTTTTATGTAAATGTCACTAAACATTTTTAAGGTTGTATCAGGAATGGAATAAATAAAGTGTTAATAATACCTTCTGAATACAGTATTATGTGATTGTAGGCCGACATTGTTCAGTGGCGTAGCAGACGCTTCCAATATTTCTTTAGGCAACAACTGGTCGTCGCTCGACAATGAAGTTCATTCACTATAAATGTATTAGACTCCAAGGAACTCTTATTTGTTAGAACATTCTCTGTTAGTCTCGCGTTAACTGTTGCGTAAAAATGTCAACAGTGTGAAGCGATTCAATTTGACAAGAAGCTGTAATGGCTATTTGTATTTGACATTTAAGACAACATTTGTATACGAATCTCAAACCATAGCGTCACGTGGTTAAATTCTTGCACAAGCCTTTGTTTGTTAATACAATGCATGTTTTCAGTCGTGATTATTAAATCATCTTTTGGGAAAATTTCTAAAATAGTTCTCCAAATGTAATCATGAATGCATGTGAAATACATATATGAGGTGTGGTATGGTTCCGCCATTTCGAAGGCTAGGCACTTAAAGCGCTAGCATATGTGAAGATGGTAATGTAATCATATATTTGAACGATTCAGATAGCATGTCTTCTACATTTCATGAACATCACAGGAACGATCAAAGAGGAAGTCAGTCCTAAAATCCAGAAATGAGCCATTTCATTACTGAAACAATATTTCCTTCTCTGATATACTCACAGCGTATGAAACGTTCACTGAAACATACGAAACTGAAACATCATTAATGTAAGCTTCAATTACATCTCTTCAAATACATATCCTCTGAACAACGAATTATCCACTGCCATATTAATATTACGTTTCATCTCCGTTGTGAAAACCATATGCATATTTCAATGATTCATTAACACAATGTCAATTGTATTTTGCTTCATAAAATTGAATTTATTGATTTTAGAGTGAATACGTATTTTAACAGTCCCTTAAACACAGCCAACATCTCTATCTGTCCCTATCCTCCTGTTGCCCACTCCTTTCAAATTATCCCTCTCGTTGTACCTCAATTCGGATGGAGACCCCCTAGTGGCTTGAAACGAGATATTCCAGAATTTCAAATATCATTATATTTATTTCAATTCATGCATAACGCTTGAAAGAGCCAGAATCACGTTTCACATAAACGAATTGAATGGCGCTTGCAATAGAATGTAAAACCTACGACCGAGCTGTCAAATCTCAAAACTGGTTTTTTAACTCTTTTCTTAGTCGTCTTCCGCAGGTGCTTGGCTAATTAGCGACGAGGGGAATAATTACATTGTGGTATATCTGGCTACTGTTTATTCCACATAGGTAACTCGAGACCCTCAAAACAGGGTCCCTGCCTCTTTCCACCCAATTATAGGACATTTTCCGATCTACTTGCTCTATCAGGCAATATGAGAAACTCCACCAGTGATCACAGCCAGACTTTAGCAGAGATTGGACCCAGGGGGACAAAGATCTTTTCAATAGACCTATCGTAAAGAGATCAGATTTCTCTCATTCATTCGTATCTCGCCCTCTTTCTAGATTCTATACCCTTTTAATCAATTCACACTGAAACTACGATCCACAGCCCGCCGTCGTGCCGAAAAGATTCGTATTTAGTTCTAGTCACTGACTTCGAATGTTTTGGGGTTGGCTTAGCTCGACTCCCGCGCTCGACCACAGGGCTCCGAAACTGACAAGGATGCTTTAAAGTTTTTGTTATCATTGAGTCCTCAACTCTCACCTTGGTGAGAATATGGGGATCACAACAAAACAGGCAAAATGATAACTAAACGATTGACAACGATAAAGCAAAGGATGTGTTCAGTCATGGCTAGAAAATGTAGATACACCAGAGCATACAATTCTTAAGTGCAATAAGAATCCCGGGGCCCGATTTGAAAGCCGATTCGGAGTAGTTTTTAACAAACAAATAGATTTGTTGTTCGAATACTGGCGAGAGGGAACACTGCGTATGTTATCTTTATTTCATTTTCTTCGGTCTGCTTAAGATCCCATGCTGAGAAAATGATATTTATTTTCAATTCAGTGGTTGTTGACGACTTCGCCGACGACAATAATGATGGAGGAGCCTAATTCATACACCTCGTGTAATCCTTACGACCGCGGGTGTTTCTGTATGAGAGGGTCCATTTAACAACGATTTACCTCAAAGCCAAGTATGCACAACTGACGAGCTACTAACACAATCCTATGGACCGTTCAACAAAGGGTGTAGTGTAAGTTCCAGTGACGGAGCGCTAAGCTCGATTTAAAAACCCCAACAATGGCCAAAATTATATTTCTGACATTCAGATATGAACATTTAATTCTTTGCAGTCAGCGTTGGGAAGCATTTGGATTTCCTGTGACGTCACTAATGACGTCACAAAAATCACACACGACACTTTTGAATCTAAAGCCATGCAAATGTTATGTGTTTTTTCTGAATGATTATCTAAATATGAGATCTAGTAATATTCATTTCAGCCGTCTTCCTTTGAAATCGGTGTCTGCCCATTTCAAAATATATCTCGGAAGATAAAGATCCGGCACAAAAGCTTTGCTATAATGCTTTATGTGTGTACAAAGCAATAACTAAACGTGTCTAGTCACCACGAATCCCCGCCAAGACCAAATTATTCTGTTTGTGATAGTTCATTAAATCAGATAAGTTCAAACTGTCTGTGAGACATTCATATAGATGGATACAGGACTTCGCAGCAACTCGTTTTTTTTCCTTATCATTTTTTCCTTTAACAAAACTGCAAACTCATTCGCACAGACATTTAGTATTATGCGATGGGTCAAGAGACATAAAGCTTCACCACCATAACAAACTAATTTGATGGCCAGATAGTGCGCCTCCAACATAAACTACCGGTAAAGAAATCTTATTGTTAGGCTCTTCATTCACACTCGGATACAAAGATGATATCGCCTATATTATAACGCTATCAAATAGCACGACGGGATCGGATGTCGCTGTTTGGAGTTGATCTTAGGGGAGATAACTCTCATTCTTGATGCCATCTCCTCAAAAGAGTCAGAGAAATGAAACGGGGACTATATTGTAAATCAGGGGACAACGCTTATAATCTTCTACCTGTGGGAGGTACACGTTTTATTCCTTCCTTCTTTGTGGCTGAAATTTTGACTGTTGGTTTTATTATTTGTTGACAAGAGAGAATGTCCAACATAAACGTCACTCTACTAGAAAAAGGTATAAAAATCTCATAAAATTCTTGAATTGTGGGAGAGGGTACAAATTAATTGTGGAACGGAAGCGGTTGAATTCACGAAAAGCTGCTCTTTATAACTCAAAACCGTCATTTTCTGCTCAATCAATGCAATTTAGGTTTCGATCCGTCAGTTCAAGTCCTGATATTCCATAATTTATTGAAGTGTGAAAGATGAAGGTGATATCAAAGTGTGAACCTTCCCCCGAGAAGAATATGCCCTTGCATTCAAATCCAAATTACGAACTAAAACTTCAGACAATAAGCCAGTCTTTTCAAATAAAATACCCTTTGCATTTATGAATAGCCCTACAGCCAGCCAGCTCTGTATGTTAAAACATGACATCGATACATGTATCGATTGCCAACATGGGGTGATTAAAGTGAATGTAAAATTTTATCGTTAAGCTGGTGTCAACAGGGACCAGATACGTCCTAATCTGACTCTTCCAGTTCCTAGAGAGGCATCTCACTGGCACAAGATAATGTGCATTGCCTATCCACAAATAAGAGTGTATTATTCTCCACTGTAAGAGTACATTTATTATTGTATTCTTGTACCACTGTATTAGAAGCATGTTATCTTTGGCAACGGGCCAACAACAAAATGGTCAGCTGATTGCTATTAGAGTTATAAAGATGTTTTCACTTCAAACTTAATATAAGTACATCATATGTCGCCCAACTTTTGATCTAAATGAAAAGATGTATCACATTTTCCATTAATTAACCTTTATGTTACCGTTCATCTGTATAAAATACCCTTTCTTGTTCGCAAAGTAAATTGAAAAGAAATGTTTAAAAGAACAAGAGCAAATACGAAACTTTAAGATGTCAAAGGGTTAATAGTGTGTTTGAATGAAGATGATAACGAGAAAGGACTATAACTCTCTAATTATTTTTATAATAAACGTGCGATTAATTGTTTCACATCACACAAACTAAGCAATGCCATAAGGATAATATCCCTGAACTAGATGCTGTTTAAGAAAGAAACACTCATTAGTTAAAAAACTTGAAAGTTTGTGAAAGTCAAACACGAGTAAAACACATATATCTTGGTAGTCTGCATATAGAAGTCATTGGTTCCATTTGATAAAAAGCTTGAATCGAGAAAGAATGCCTCTTTTTAGTTCGTAATGCACTAAGGTAAACTTAATTGATTTTGTCTTGTGAAAGTAATACAGTGTTCCCGGAATATGCTTTGGCCATTGCTCACATAGCAATGTCCCTTTTAAAACGTAATTGGAACCAAAAACTGATTCAGCTTTCTTATACGACCAATCTCATTCTCATTTGCCTTTAATTATCAACCTGTCAATTTGGGTCAATAAATTATGTCGAATAATCGGATTAATTAATGGGAACATGGAAAAAATGAATACCGTGTATATGACGTTTTTTGTGTGTTATAATGTAGAAGCTGACTTGGGTCGTGTATGGGGCTTTGTTTGATTGGCTATCAAGCAAAAGGACAAACATATTTGATACATTATCCAATGTCTGTCGTGTTTCATGTTGATGACGTTAGCGATATATGGCGACTGGTACCTGTGGGTGGTCCAGTGAAAGAGGGCCTTCAATGAAAGTACATTTTTCAAAATCCTTATTTAATAAAAGAATTTCACTCGGTGAAAACATGCTTTGACAAATAAATATTCGTGAATACTTTATGAACTGGGAATACTGTGGTGATGAACATGTGAGTATTGTACTTAGGGAATGTTATGGAGACATTTTGAACAAAGACAAGTCTTTTTCGTATTGGATTCGTGGTTGTAGTGAACTATATGGAGCAGTGTTTCTCAAACCCATCATTTATGACGTACGTTAGGAAGAGCGTTATTATTCAAATTATTATTACATCGGGTAATCAACAATAAATTGACTGTAGAGGTGTCATTAATGGAGGTACTAGCTGCATATGTGATGTAATTCACCACTTGGTCTTGTACCATGGGACCATTTCAAGTGGAACATTGTCTTGCCTGTGCATGTGTTTTGTAGGTGCCACCGATGTGTAAGGATACGTTGGCCTTTTCCGCGATATGATGTTTTCTATAGAGATTAATCAACGCATGCTTATGATAAAGTCGGAATCGTACAATTGTTATTTTTTATATTTAGGGAACGTGTTTTGAGGCTGAAATACATCCACACGACTTTAAGAATAGAACTCATCATAGATGCCAATCATGTGTGTGTTTTGTTATACTGAACACATAGATATGCAAAGAGATTATGTTTATTAATAATTTGAATAACTTGAAATGTAAACATCTTTTCTGATTATGGTTCAATTTTCATATATGAGATAATAATATGATCCAGGTGTAACAGTCAAAGAACACCTTAAAGGGAAGGGCTAAAAGGGTGGGAGGGAGGTGGGAGTGGAGGGTACACCCCCTTGCTAAAGATGGGGATACCTTTTGTGCAACACATAGCCAATCACCATGGAGTAGAGATGTCTAAAACGATTGATAATCGGAAATATCGTCGATGGGAATCATTATTAATAATTATCGATATGGAAATTGTGTAATCTGTAATATCGTACATAAACTATTCTGATGAAATCATTTAATTAAAAACATTTCTCAGAAAACACACAAAGTTAAGTCTTTTTTGTGGACTGCTCGTAAAGTATGTTCAGGTAATCCAAGCCTACATATGTCACCTCTCACCACTGATGTGAAATGTGATTTCTTCAAGATTATTAAATCATTTATGCTAAAAGTTACTTCTCCGATATTTATCGATAATCGATCGATATTCAATTAACGGTGATCGATGTCCATGATCTATATCGATAGCCAGCCCTACCATGGAGAAGACCGATAGTCACAATATGATAGTCACCGAAATATTCACTGCACCAGTAAATGTATGGAACACATTCGCTTTCACTTTCAGTTCAAAGACATCAGTCGAGGGACCGGTGCCCGAAGAGCATTAAAATCATTATCAGTTCTCAGGGGTATGAGAACCGGTCCTAATTCTCCCGCAGGTCACCTGATTGACCCCTGGACCGATCCAATGTCCAGCGAGCCTGAAGTGGACAATACGAAACGAGCGACATCGAGAAACAGATCCAACAACGGTGTAAGATCAACATGTTAGTTGTCTCACACGCTACTAGGCTATCTACAAGCTAGGCCTTGTAAGTCGACTGGTTAGCAATTTCACACATCGGGGCGTAACAGACAGATGGGGGTCGGGTGAAGGGGGACGGGGAGGTGCGAGAGGGGGAGAGGTGACCCTGGGGTCACGACCCTACTTTGACAACGATAGCTGCAGTATATTATAATCGGAAATAAAACTGGGAGCACAGGAAGCGAGGGTGGGGATTAAAATTCGTTGCCTGTGATACGGGGAGATGAGGGGCAGAGATGAAAGGGGTGTCCATATTTGTGCTTCTTAGTGTAGGAAGTGATGACAAACTGTCTCTGGAAATATACACTGATTAAATTGATTGACGGGTACGCATCCCCTGATTAAACGGGGACAAAAGATGGGATTGAGAGAAAGTGGGTATGAGATCAAGAGGAGAAATGACATGGAGAAATGTTTCAAACCTATCGAGTGTTGAGTGAAATAATTAAGGATGAGATGAATAAATAAGTAAATAAATGAATAAAAAGGAACAAATAAATATTATAAATAAATAAAAGTACTCTTTCCTCACGTCGGACAAATATTTACTTTTCAAATTAAAAGTCACAAACTCAACCCTTTTCACGCGAGAGGCGTGAGATAGCGCCCAGCCGAACAATAGTCGTGTTTGTCCGCCAGTTCGTTATCACCCAGGTTGTAACAATAGCAAGTGGAAAAGCTTCGGTTAATTCCCGTGGTTGAGACTGCAACAACGCTACCCACGACGGCATGGCAGGTGGGAACGTTCTCAGGCCGAGCGCACCTCCAATCCACGTTTGCATCAACCAGCCAGCCACTTCAAAAGAAACATTTACTCTTGTGGTATAATTTACACTCTTCATAACAGCGGACTGTCAAGAGACATACCTGAGATCTGAACAACAAAGCATATCCATGCCAGCTATCCCAGTATTCCTTTGTGAAAGGAGATTGTATTTCCCTTCGCTTTGCACGGGTATCGTAGTAATAATACAGTGTTGGTCACATCTGTTTATGTTAAAACCCAGTTGAAATGATCAAAACACAGCTCTCTAAGCCTGTATTGCCAAAGTAAATAGAAACATCGTGGATAAAGGCCTATTTTTCTATTGACTACCCAGAAACATCGTTACAGGAAAGAAAGATTCGGGTATCGTGACAGTCAGCCGCGGTTTTCCGGCACGATACAATATCTCCAGGACATGGCAAATGACGACGATTTGAAAAGTACAAATTTATCCGTCTTATTTCGCTCGGACTATTGAGAATGGAGAATTAGTAACACACACCAATATGGCCGACCCGTTACAACCGGATAACGTCGGGTTTTTTCGACTTGAACTGCATTTGGTTTGTATCGACTGTGGAGATTTGTTAGTAATCTCGCCGACATTTTGTAGTTTGTCTTCTTGATATGAGCATGGCAGAAGTGAATCCAAAAGGGGGATTTTAACAGCGTGTAGAGAACAAAGGCTAACATAATGCAGACGCATATTCATGAAAACTGAACAGTTTGGCGTATTGTTCGTCAATTCACTGCCGCCTGCGACAAACGGTATTTGCTTTTTAAGCTGCGCGAGCCATTACAACAGCAATTGTGTTGGAGAGTCAAACACACTAAGCGCCTACTGAGGCACAGGGCATTACCTCTGGTGTGCTTTCAAACCATGGCACCATTTCTTGGTACATATGTTTATTTTTTTACATTTGTTTAAAACATTTTTTCTTTGATTGCATTTCGGCGACTGCTGGAACTGAAATGGTGTGTAGTCGTGGCAGGTATTTCTAAATGCAAAACACATTAAGTGATCAGTTTTCTGTATGTTTGGATACCTTTGACAAATAAATTTGATTTCTCTTTGGGTCTTAGCTTTTGTTAATTATAACCTGAACGCAAAAGTTCCCGTTTGCTGTTTCAGCATCACGTAAGAGGCTGTCAGTGAATTCAGGATGTTTATAAGGTAATAAAACATTATTTCCATGAACTAAAAAGTCAAATTTAAAGTTGAATTTCAGCATACCTCAAGCGTCAGCTCAATCACGTTAATCCAACAAAGGAAACCTAAAATCCTTGGGATTAAGATTAGCATTAAAAGAATTAAATTTAAACTTAATAACAACATTTAAAGGAATTCACAAGAAAAACTGATTATTTGATCTCAAATATTATTATTATCCCTATACAAAGGATAGCTGTTTCCTTGGCGTGTTTCAATGAGCAGTAGTGTTACATTGCAATCGGCGTTCCCAGCCCTTGTAACGGAAGTGCCATTTAATTGATCTAATTAGCTCTTGGGCCTCTAACAAATAATAAACAATAGCAACGCTTACGACCCTTTTACCTATAGCACGAAACACGTAGGTGCCATTACGATCTCGGGGAAAGGTACATTCAAATACTCGAGTTTTATTTGCCCAAGTATACAAATTGAACTGACAACTCTCTAAGCAGTCAACTGTAAATATTGTTTTACACTTGAATTGTTAATTCGCCCTGTCGGTATTTATTTCAAACGCAGGTGAAAAACCTATGTAAATGATCTGGCGTCGCCAGGGCAGGATTCTTATTGCTGTGTATTTATTTTCCGAGCTTGGATTTATTAGATCAGAGTTTGATAAAGCTTAAAGGAGGAGACAATTAACCAAAGCAAAAGTCCAAATAGAACATCAACAAGTATTTGCTTAGCCCTACGTCTCGATAATATCCACCGCATTCTTTCCTCCCTCTGAAAGCTTTCTCATTTCAATTCACTCCGCTCCGTCAATTAAACGCCAGGGATATGGAGGTCAGTTGAAGATATGTATTTGTCCAAGCACAGTGACCACCTTGGTTAGAAGAGGGTACTATTCACTCAAGTGATGGTTGCCGAGAATCCACGATTTGGTCAAAGCATTTGACACGAAAGTGGCGAAGTAATTCGCCGTGACCGAATGCGTGTGTTTTACAAAATACGGGCTTGACTTCTGTGACGTCCGCGCGTGTTGAGTGTCACCTTTAACCCCTCTCGCCGGTATCTGACAAAGCAACGCTTTTGCTATCGCGAGAAACACAAAAGGACGGAAGCTGAGTGATAATGCTGAAAAAATCGTTAACGTTTGGCAAAACATTTGCGTAGTGTTTCGCAATTTTCTGTTACTTGCCATTGATTGACTTTTTTCTCCGAGCCAGTAGTCTATCCTTGTCGCTAATTCTCTTCATTTTCAAGCAGTTATCATATTCCGTAAAGCATTCACAGGGGCACAACCAGTCTTTATGAGCTGGTCTTATAAATCATCCTATTTAATCATAAATTTTGACAGCTGTGCTCATAATTGACTTACAAAAAGGCATTTATTTCCCTCCAATTGCACTTTGAACCGTCTTAACATAATGAGAAAACTATCAGAAGCAATTTGACAAGCTTTTACAGTTTTTATTAAATAAGATAGATATTATCATAACCACCATTTAGATACAAAAGGTTTTAGAAAATGTTAAATTTCAAAAACAGATTTACCCATTTTGATATTTGATATTTAAACATTAATATGCTTCAAAGTTTTATATAAAGTCAAATGCTATTGTTTGACTTTTGCCTTAAATATCCCCCACTGAACCCAAAGTTCAACCTACTTCCAATCGCAGTATCTAGACATGCATAAACACATTAGCAATATTCACCATGTCAACACAAGCAGGTATTATTTTCAATATGGTGTCCGAAGAAATATTCCTAATCTCGATCTTTATCCATGAACACTTGCTACGACGTGTAAAAACCTATACATGTGTTACCTGGTGATGTACAGGACATCACAGCTCGAGCAAAGTTTATAACCTTGTCATAAGCATCTGCATTGCGCCAATATATCATAAAACGGCGTTACTAAATTGTCAGTATTGCGTCGAACCGTGTGTGAAGTCCTATTTTGCTGTGTAGTGTCACAGAATACCTCGGACGCGTGTGAAATCGCACACGTGCCCTGAGATCCCGCGAACAATAGTTGAATATTCGGTGTGAAGCTAAACACTTTACTGAATCGATAGTCGAAGCCCAACTTGGCTATTTGCATGTAATCTTTCTTTGTTCGCAAATAACACAAATGCTCGTAATTCTGTCCCTTTAATGACTGTGGCAGGGAATTTGGTAAATGCTGGCTTTACAAGCAATTTGCTTTAATTCGTTAGTGCTCTTGTTTATTGAGGAATTTGAGTGTGTTTTTGTTATTTAACAATTTAAGGAAAAACATTTTATCGATGGTCGTATGATTGTTAAAACTCACATTGTATCACATAAATGTACATGCACATTTAATACTTCACTTGACAGATAAGAATGCAATCGTGTCCCAAACTTTCATTATTTGTTTAATGGGTTAATATTCATACAGGTAAATAAATCACTGAATTTGTACAAAGAACAATCTATTCAATATTGTCCAAGAGGAACCTATTTACCTCAAACGGTGTTCTATATATTGGACATTAATTCTTACCAATGAACAATAGATAATAACATCGATATATAAGGTTCCTGAGTAAATACTTAACAATTCTGTGGATGGGTGTTTGTATGATGTGGTGTGAGAACTATAACTATAAACACAGATATTTGATAAGGTATATGATTGATCGAACACTGGCATTTGAACTTGATTACTGTGAGAGGAAACATAACCATCAAATAATGTGAAACGAGTCTCACGTTTGTACTCAATGTCTCATAAACTGTACCCCAAACCCGCACCCGCACTCACACCCACACCCACATCCACACCCACGCTCACACCCACACCCCACACCCACGTGATAACAGCAAGAAAGGACATATACTCTGGATATAGTGTCTACAACTCACCTTTACTTAAACACTACCCCCAACCTAATACCCCTCTCCCTCACTCACTCCTCACGACTACAGAGGAAAGCATAATGAGAGCACGATGCACGTGCATGCATTGTACCTAACTATCATACCCTGTTTTTAATTACCGATCCGAGTTTCAACTCTGGATATGATACTGGCTATTGCTGTCCTTTCATTGGTAGCAAAACCCCGAAACCCCCTAACAGTTCTATCACTGATGGAAAATGATTGGGAAGTTTTGATCACTAACTGCTGTTTTCACTGCTGGAAACTTTTGATCACAAAGTGCTGTTTTCACTGGAGGAAAACTTTTGATCAGTAACTGCTGTTTTCACTGGTGGAAACTTTTGATCACAAAATGCTGTTTTCACTGGAGGAAAACTTTTGATCAGTAACTGCTGTTTTCACCGGTGGAAACTTTTGATCACAAAATGCTGTTTTCACTGGAGGAAAACCTTTGATCAGTAACTACTGTTTTCACTGGTTGAAAACCTCACTGATTGATTACTAACTGTTTCGTTTTCACCAGTGGGAAAACCTCTCATAAATAATATTTTTTACTGGTGGGAAAGCTCGCATAAGTAACAGGTTCTTATCACTGGTGGAGGATCTGTCGTAATAACTGTTCTTTGCTAAGAAAATCGTTATCACAAGGCACATGTTATTTGATTACTAATAAATGTTCTCTGAGCAGTGTCAAATGTCAGTGATGTGTGACAAAAGATGCTTGAATTTCGCCTTTCACACAAACACAAATTAATGGTATGTTTAGAGTTAATAATTTTAAAGTTTATTTAATTATAATATTACATACAGGATATTATAAAGTTGCTTATACTGGGCCTACTCGAGCGGTCCAAGTGCGATAAAACAGATGGCGTTTTGACAGGCTGCACGTGCTTATGACCCAAAGCAATAACACTGCCGACTAGGCAGACGCAGAGCACATTTACTTCTTGAGTACATTGAAATCATTCTTTATATCCGGAAAACAAAATACTTTTCTCACAGATTTGTTGTCTTTTATATGCAGTACAGTGTCTCTGCTTTGTCATATTTAACTCTGGAAGTTAATGTTTCGTCAGTGTATTACGTAACTATGTTTATCCTCATTTGCATAAATTTGCATAAATGATAACTAATACAAGAAATATGACGCATATCATTTCATGGCACAAACATTTTTGTCACTCGATTTTCTAGAAGATTGAAGATTAATTGAGAAAGGATAGATCTGAGCTTAAAAGGCAGGGTCGTTTAAAAACGCCAATTTGTGGTCATAACGGATTCAATCAAATTATATTATGATACATGTTGTATTTAATCTAGATTATTATCTAATCGATTTTTCCACGACCCCAAACACAGACCATTCATTCTTTCTTAAGACGTTCGTTCTCCGCCCTAACATTGTAGTTGGTAAATAGTGGGAGTTAGGAACTCGGCTGAGGGAACTTAAGGGCTTAAAATCTGTTTGATTTTGACTCTGTACGGGGGGCATGTTGAAAGATGTGTGGCGTAAGGCGCGTGGTCCCCTTTTAGAGAAGCCCCGGCCATTGTGCTGTGCCTCGGTCTCGGGCCTAACCTGTCAACGCCTTTGGGTCGTTTCTATTGAAGGCGCAAGGCATTTTATAGACCTGCAGAGTACTAAAGATCACTGAAGGTGTAAACCAACGTTGTACAGTCGTTGCCGAGTCTCTCTATAAACAGTCGGCACTGATTGAGCAATACATTGTGTCGAATTTTGTTTCGTTGCTCAGCGGAAAACGACGAAACATATTTGTAATGTGTGCCCTATTAAAATCCTATCAACTTATTAATTCAAGGGTGGTTTTCAATTAAGTTGCATCAAGAGTGTTGCGTAATTAAATCGAAAAAGCGTGTAGCTGCGTTACAATGGCCAGTATTGCTGTGACGTGTATGGAAGAATAGTCGACCGCTGCCAAACTCCTCTTGCTCAAACTCATTATCAGATGCGAGAATCACACTTTCATTTAATCTTTCCTATGAGAGAGGGGAGAAAATCGGAAATAATCCTGCCCTCTTGGCAAAATTGAGATCTTTTGTAGCAAAGTTAGAAAAAGTTGTCTTGCAGAGGTCTCGCTGGGGTACACGATAATGAGACTTCACGAGAGATTTCACCGAATAAGCAGAGAACAATCGCAAACCAAATTAATATTCTTCAAATTTCCAACTCAATTCAAGCCACTCTAATCACAAGCAAATGTGAGTTTCTTTCCCTTGCATGTCAATTCTTTTCCTTTGTACTCTTAACAGCTGTAGGTCGGTGGAGTAACGACAATTAAATAACGTTTCATTGTTTCGACAACGAGACCAAATGTTCCGAGGCGAAACGAAGAAACACTAAACACAGGATGATTAGACTGAGATTTGAAGTCTCTAATCTCTACAAACAGACATTCGTACATCGGCTCATCCCACTATATCTTGACAAATTCATTCGCATGGGTTAGGGATCAACATACCTTCCCTCCAGAGGGCGTTTGTCTTTAAGCGTTAGTCCCCGGATGACAACGCTGCTATTTTCGCAATAATTTCTCGGCCTTTGATAAATAAAATTGATTGCAATTTTCCAAATAAAATAATTATTTTGGGGGACTATTGATAAAGTGTCAGGAATGGGAATTAATTTGAGTGAATATTAGCCTCGGCGTTGCTGAAACCGCCGCCGTTGTTACAACACGACAACGTTGTCTTGTCGAATTAAAGGAAGTCTCACCGTCTCTTTGTGGTTGGAAGACGACCAAGCTTTCATTACACCTTTCCGGTTTTAACAAACACGCATCACACATTAGACATTTTTCTTTCGAATCCTTTTATGTTTTACCACCAAACAGATCCCTAACACCTGCATGTACCACAAAATGGCAGAACAAAGAAAATCACATTTTTCTGTGTTTCTAATTTTTGGAACAAGAGTGACACATTTATCTTTGCAAAGTGGCATTTATGACGCAGAGAAACATTTGAAGTAGCAAGTATCTCTTATCATGGCCAAATCCTCTACCTGTCCTGTCGAGAAGAGTTCTCACGCAAATAACAGTTAAAATGTCATCTAGGGTCTTCAAAGCCTACCTTGATAAAGACAGAAGACTCTTTATTTTATTGATTCAAACCTAAAGTCTTGAAATCGCTAAGTATGTCAACTACCAAGGGTCGTATTCGTTTAGATAACGATCCTCATTTTGCATCTTTGTAACAATATGCTTATCTAACGTCAGATGACAAAGGGACAGTGCATATCTACAAGATGAGCGATATTTTTACGTAAATATCGAATAGCTTAACTCGGAGGGAAAACACCACAAACCAGCAACCAAACAACTCCTGAAATAATTAACACAACTGGAATAAATACGTTTAAGTAAACCTTCAACACGAAGGTCCAATATCTTATTCGAGTTCGGCATTTCAGCACACAGCATTATTCGAATATTTCGATTCGTTTTTCCAGCACTTCGGATTTTGAGTCATTTCATTTACATATTTGTATACTGGCTGTCAGAATTGTTTTTATTATGATGTATAACACGACTGCACGTGTTTAGAACGTACAAAGACAGTTAATAATTTTGTATGAAAGATATGTCGTTTATAAACTTCTGTGCAAGAAGCTGATTTATGACGAATTCCTGTACGTGGAAACACGTTCTTCTTTTCTTGCCTTGGCCTTTATGTTGTCGTTATGAAATGTTAATCAGCTAAGTTATTGACAATTCTGTTATGGATTATGGCTCTATGAAAATTAATTTCTTTATAATTCCAACATATAAATTCCTCCCGAAGACTCGCCCTTACTACAATAAAACCCAAATCAGTTGTAAAGCAATACTAACTCATTAAGATTCTAAATGCAAAACCCTTATGGTTGTTGAGTCTCTGACAAGACTCGTTCTTTTGATATATTTGCAAGTGAATATTCAATTCAAAAACATTATTACTTGCCAATAGGTCGCTTCGATAAATAAAATAGTCAATTAATATGTTTTAATAGCGGAAGGGCACTTTACTATGGTTACTGCGCCTAGTTAAGCATTCAATAAAAAACCGCTAATTTGTGGCATAAATTGTCCGACTAATAAAGCAGATTCCTCTAAAACTATAAACTTAAAGACAACATTCACTGTGAAGATAAGTGGATAACAATTGTCGGTGTTCCAGATAGGGGTTCATATTATCAGGATAACATGGTCACTTGTAAAGGCAAATAAACCCTGGATAGGCCTATGGGTAAAATTGCCCCTTGCCTGACCCCTTCCTGCTCATGTGCAAACGAAACAACAACCGCCCCCTATTGTGCAAACTGAGCGACAGCCGAGGCATCATTTTTCACAATATTCTCAAAATGTGTATGCAAATATATCTACGTAACAGTGCCTGAAATTAAAATCTCTTTCTTGAAGTCCAAACTGATTTAGAGGAGGCTGGGTAGCCAAGGGGGTAAAGTGTACACTCTCCACGGCTTGAGACCGGGTTCGTTCCTTCCATTGGTTACAATCCGTCTCTGCCATGATATTGCTAAATTCGACGTAAAACAATTCTCTCAATGAGCCTAATCATTATATTTATCGAGTGCTTGGGTAGGACTGGTCCCTATCAGCCTGTGCTGGTCGTACGAGGCGAGGATTGGATGGCCAGGCTCGGTGACGAGGTTGGTAACGCGGCGGATCGTTGCTCGCAATATCAACCACTGGATTGTCTGGTCCAGACTCGATTCTTTACCGGTTGCCGTCACATAGCTGGAATACTGCTGCATGCGCCACTAAACAGCTAAAACACCCAACGGATCAATTTGTAATGAACTGTGCTGTGACTTAACTTCGGTGACCTTGTACACGTATAATGTTCTCATGACATAGACCTCGAGCAATCTGAACATTCCGTCAAACTGGGTTATCTAAATAAGGCTTCTGGGAGCTGAATGTATCCGCAAGACACCCACATATACTATCTACCTCTGTTAGGAATCAAACTCGTGGCTTAAAATTATGTAATGCAAATTTCCACCAGTGGAATTGTTCAGCTACACCCTTCACCATAAGAAAATGACTCCAGTATCTCACGGTAATATAAGGTTGGCCATGGCTTCAGTATCCCACAGTATAATGGGGATTGGCTGGACACCATGACTCCAGTATCCCACAGCAAAATGAGGATCGGATGACCACGATTCCAGGCTAGCTATTCTCAAAACGTTCGTAACTCTACGAACTTCTTAAGCCCATTCTGAACACATTGGCTACGATCAAAGTTAAGAATCCTTAGGGCTACGAACGTTTCGAGAATATGGGCCCAGTATCGCACAGAATATTAAGGATTGATTGGCCATCATGACTCCAGCAAGTACGTCATCGTACACCTATGCCAACTGTGTCCCTTTACCATACATAGTCGACCACTGGTTACAAGCCGCCAATATGTACCTAATGGTTGACTATGGCATAAAACAACATTCACTCACCTACCCAGTAATATCGTATAAATTGCTCATAGTTCTTCTGCAGAGTCATTTGAATCCAAACCTTTGGGTATCCACATATATTTCTCTGCCACAGTTCAAGGTGTCACACAAATAAATGCAAACTGACAATGATAGCACCATGTCTTGCAAAACGAATCGTCTAACCTACCTACTAGCCTACCCGTAAGGTGTATGTATATGATCAGATCCCTGTGTTTGAATATGATCAGATCCCAGTGTATGTATATGATCAGATCCCTGTGTATGTATATGATCAGATCCCTGTGTAAATATATGATCAGATCCCTGTGTATGTATATGATCAGATCCCAGTGTTTGAATATGATCAGATCCCTGTGTATGTATATGATCAGATCCCAGTGTATGTATATGATCAGATCCCAGTGTATGTATATGATCAGATCCCTGTGTATGTATGATCAGATCCCTGTGTATGATCAGATCCCTGTGTATGTATATGATCAGATCCCCTGTGTATGTATATGATCAGATCCCTGTGTATGTATATGATCAGATCCCTGTGTATGTATATGATCAGATCCCTGTGTATGTATGTATATGATCAGATCCCAGTGTATGTATATGATCAGATCCCTGTGTATGTATATGATCAGATCCCAGTGTATGTATAGGATCAGATCCCTGTGTATGTATATGATCAGATCCCAGTGTATGTATATGATCAGATCCCTGTGTATGTATATGATCAGATCCCAGTGTATGTATATGATCAGATCCCAGTGTATGTATATGATCAGATCCCTGTGTATGTATATGATCAGATCCCTGTGTATGTATATGATCAGATCCCTGTGTAAATATATGATCAGATCCCTGTGTATGTATATATGATCAGATCCCTGTGTATGTATATGATCAGATCCCTGTGTATGTATATGATCAGATCCCTGTGTATGTATATGATCAGATCCCTGTGTAAGTATATGATCGGATCCTTGTGTATGTATATGATCAGATCCCTGTGTATGTATATGATCAGATCCCTGTGTATGTATATGATCAGATCCCTGTGTATGTATATGATCAGATCCCTGTGTATGTATATGATCAGATCCCTGTGTAAGTATATGTATATGATCAGATCCCAGTGCATGTATATGATCAGATCCCTGTCTATGTATATGATCAGATCCCTGTGTACGGGTGTGTATATGATCAGATCCTGATATGTTCATTTTACAAGACGGGTGGGTAAAAAGGTCTTAGTTCATTTGTGTTGTTTCATAATTAATTATGGACAAAGCGAGACATGCAGAAAACAGCCTAGAACATGTGAGAACACCCCCCCAATGTTCTACAGAGAGGAACAGATAAAACAAGGCTGGTAGAACACGTGATATGTTCATTTTACAAGACGGGTGGGAAAAAGGTCTTAGTTCATTTGTGTTGTTTCATAATTCTTGTTATATGTCTCGAGCAGCGATAAACCTGTCGTTGCGAAGACTGTTCTTTCTCATAGTTTTTATCGGCTAACTTACGAAGACAAGCCCCCGTTTCCTTGCAACTGTACCGAGAAACTAGGACCCTATGGTGTTACTTTCAACACGCCACGGGCAACCAACATCACGGGCAATCACAGATAAGTAAATCCAATTGAAACAGAGGGAATTAGGTGTAAATGGGACTTATATACACACTCATGACACCAGACAATAACTGTAATCGCTCCACCTCGTTCAGCCCCTCGTAGCAATTTGTCTGATTGCCGGAGTTAAATTCAGGAGTGCTAATTACTCTCCAATCCGTTCTGTGATTATGTGTGAGGATTTTAATTCCCAGGTCGGTAGAGTAATGTGTCCATTTCTCAGATAAGACCGTTGTTGATCAAATAGGGAACCCATAAACACGGACATACCGCAATAAAATTACTCGTAACTTTACAACTTACAAATTTAGGGTATTACAATGGTCAGACGGGCTGATAAGTGTGTATACCTTTTCAAATGGATGTTCTTAATTGTTGCTGGTTTCCATGGTTACAGGTGTCTAATTGTGTGACTGTCGACTGATTGAATGTGTGTTTATTTTATCTTGTCCGGAGGTGGAAGGTCACGGGAGGAGCTCTGGATTTACGACCCTTGAGAAGGAGGATCGACTCCAGTGTTGTTGTGTTTGTGGACACAGGCGTCTTCTCTATTGTCAGGTTGAAGGTAGCTACGACCTGATACAGTTGTCAGACTAATATTGAACAATTAGAATGGTCATCTAAATCTTCAAATGTCTTCCCTTATCACAGTCGGACAATCGCAACGCCAATGTAAATCTTGAGTTATCTCTAGGTTTGCAATCACCCTTGGTTAGACGTTAGGAGAGTGGTATTGCTGAAATGGTGAGATCACTTGATAGTACAAGCACGATTGATGTCTTTCAGTTTTCAATTAACAGGAACATTATTCTTAGTTCATCTCGCACATTAACCGCTACACTGTTTCCATCTATTATAACGTCAACTCAAGATATCAAACTAGAAACCTACACTGAAATTATCTCATTGTTAGCCATTCAGTTCGAGACGACAAAACAGTGTCACGTCTTTCCACTTATCTGGTTACGTACGTGAGGAAACTAAATGTTTCAACTCGAATAATCTCGGAGTTAAGGGACTTACAGATTTCGAATATCTGAGTTATCAAATCCTGGAAACTTTAGCCTTTCGTTTCACACTTATACGGCCGTACTAAAGGGCTAAACTATACAGTTATACGGTCTTTAGACCAGGGTTCCACTAAACAAGAATATGATCTTGCTAACACAAGAGTTCGACTAAACAGTTCCATAGGCTTGCCAGCTCCAGGACTCGACAAAAACGATACAGACTTTCTAACCCTAGAGTTCGACCAAGCAGTTGAATAGCTGAATAGTTCCATGAAATTCTAATGCAGTGTGGCTGACGTTAGGCATCCACTACAAGTTATACAACTTGAATATTCCTGCTAACTTCAGAGTTCGACTAATCAGTTGAATAGTCTTGCTAACTCCAAAGTTCGACTAAGCAGTTGAATACCCCTGCTAACTCGAGTTCGGCAAAACACTCATGGAACCTCAATGTTCGTAGATGTGAGTTCATATTACATCCCAATATATAGTTAATAAAATCCTTCCAGTCAAGATAATATGCTAATACTGTTCGATAGAATACACGTTGAACTCCAACGGTGGACGTATTAACATAATACCTCTCTAATCAAACTGAAGAACACGATCGATTCAATAATCATCCATGTGTGAGAAAAGGACTGTCTTATACCAGCCCCTGTCATGGATAATAACACACATTTCACTTTTATTCGAGAATGTGCCATTACATAACTCACCTACATCCCAACTAATAGGCCCCTCACTTTACAGCGTTCTGACCCGCGTCTCAATCCTCAATGCAATCAAAACTTCTTACATCCAGATCGACTCGCGACATTTGAGAGCGTTAATGGTTACTATGGTAACCTAACAATAGGACCATATGTACCATGGTATTAATAGCTGCATACAATAGCTGTCCTTTGCGGCATTTCGCTAATATTTCCAGTGTATCTATTCCGTTTTATTGCTGGGACGGCGATAATCATTAAACTGACGCCAATAAGAAAGGTATCACGATAGATACGATTAGTCGTCTCTGGAATCACAACACAATGAGCACTCACCCTCGGTGTCATAAACCGCCAAGCGGATCAGTGGCAGGTTCAGTGTTATGATATGAAGTGATCTCACTCGAGTAGACCGACATTTGTTTATCTGCAGTACCGTTTGGCTATCCCCTGTTTTATCTTACAAGTGTTTGATAATCGAAGATTACACTTGAATAAGCTGTTTATACCCTGACATTAAGCCAGGGGCATTTGACTCCCAGTGTCAGGGACAGTTGTTTTTTTATCTAACCGTTTGATTCAAATGCTCGAATGTACAAACTTTTAAAAAATCCTTCAAAAGAGGCCTGTCTATACAAGTACAAACGCGCAAAAGGCGTCGTCTATCCGGAGAATCCAGTCGATTAATCTCATGCACAAGATGGTTAGCTATGGTACGCAAGTTTAAAACAGTGTCTTTCGCTCCTACGCGATATGGCTTAATCATTTTATAACTCCAAACCGCAAATTCTATCAATGCGCAAAAATTGATCTCAATTTAAAGAAAAACGGCCACGAAACAAGATTGAAATGTTCACGATCCACTTATTCTACAGGCTCTCGTATGAAAAATAACTTTCTCTAAAGCGGCATCAATCCAAGCATTCAATTAAAACTCGAAAAATCGGGTGCTCCATTGCTTTTCACCACATCAAATAGAGTCAACAAAATCGGAAAACCTTTGTCCTCGCACGACAATTTCCCGTAAAAAAGGCTTCTGACCGCTGCAAGAACAGCGCCTAATTTGATACAGATTAAAGCATGTTCAGGCGCTGTTTAATTAACTCCGGCGACCAGTTGAGCCGAGGTCCAGTCACCAGATCGCCAGCAATGTCAAGCCAGCGCAAACTCTCTGTGTCGTTATCTTATCACAGAACCAGCAACGTGCTAATTGTAAGCAGACACGGCCTTGCTCTCGCGGTGGTTCACGGTGTTGAGTCGTAATATCGGTTGTCGAGGGCTCTTGAAAAGAGCCTATGCTCTTTAACTGTCTCGGTGGACGGTGTTGTAAATTGTCCGTCACGGGAGTCGAAGATAGTGAGAGAGGAGTATATAGCATACTTGAACTTCCTGTGGTGGAATGCCGAGTGCAGTTGGCATTGAACAAGGGCAGATAACTCTAATTACTGTTTCAAAAGCCTCGTAAGCGCCGCTGGACATCGATAAAATATTTAGAGGTGTTTGCACTGTGACTAAACTTTGTTAGATGAGCCCATGAGATCTTTATGGATAAACTTTGAGGATTCTTTAAACATCAGTGCAGATGGCACTGTATGTGAAAACACCATATAACGATCGAGTTGAGCAATAAACTGACTTGATTCCAGAGTCAACCTTTCAACGAGTGGAGTACGTCGACATATTTGTAGTTACTTTATCCGAAATACTGTCTCAATTTATGTAAGGGTTTCTGTTGTGAATTTTGGATATTTTCAACATTTTTAGCGTGTGAGCTTTGCTGTTAGGCAACTGCAGCATAATTCAACCGAACAGTCCGCACATAAGTTAGACTTCCATAGTATCTTAGAAAATAGCAACAAAAAGTTGTAACTTTAATCGAGATGATTTACATGTCTGGAGACACCACGGCACAGTAAAATATATTCCTTTGTTTGTCGTGATGTACATTGTTTTAGAAGTCTGCAAATATAAACGACAAAACCCTTTCCATAAAATGTTTATAAAATGAAATGAAGATAAACGACAAAACCCGTTACACAATCCGTGCTGGAGCAGAACTCGGTGTTCTTTTTCAACTATATCAAGAGCATGTGTATAGAATCACTATTAAAAAGTGACGTAAGGTGTTTGCGAAAAGGTGAGCATATCCGGTTCCACCAGTGGCGCCACCATGAGAAATCTCTGCTAAAATCAGATTACACTGTGTAATTTCGACTACATCTATGTTTTAACATGTATGTAGTTTTTTCAATCCTCACGTAAGGTGTTGAATGCAAACTGTATGTATTAGGTCGTTGTGTATGCGTCACATATACCTTCTCAACACTCGAATGACAGTATAATACGGTCCACTGAACACCGAAGAAACAATGCCACTTCTTTAATCCCAAACTAAATTGACGCTTTAATGTAAACATCTCATTCTAAATTACAACTCACCGAATAATCATGAATTTGTTGCCGGAGAGTTCATTAATTTTAATTTTTATGTACAACGTTTTCTACTCAACACTATCAACCGATCCAGTAAAGCACTGAACATACGATGGTTGAATTAGTTCAGAAACATGGTGTAAATTCAAACGAACTACATCAACTTATAATTTTATAATTATTTTAATGTGTGTTGGAAGGTTATGTACGGATCAACAAACCGATTTCATTTTAATAAATCTTGTTTGTTAAAAATTAAATTATTTATTTACAAGAACTGAGACTCCCTACTTATTGATTAAGGGGCAGAGTTATACAGCTTCCACGCGATTTTGAATGTCACATAAAATCAAATGGGTGTTGTCCAACACAGTGACTGTGTTCATTGGAGTAATGCCATTATTGTAAGGTAAGCATTGGCATCCGTTCATTGAGCCATTACTACAAAATTGAATAATAATAGATTAATGAATAATAGATTAGACGCAATTTTATGTGACAGTCCCTTGTTTATTTAATGAACATATCACGTCCTGAGCTGTCAGGAAGATGAGTGAAAAACCATGTTTATTTCAAATATTGAAGAATGTCAACACGATCTTTACCTCGAATTTATTATTTCATATTTATTCAGGTAATCCAGCCTGATGATCATATTGATAAGAGAGTAAGTAATCATCTGATCGTAAGAAGATGCTGGGTTACATTTCACGCAGTTATTGACCTTTGTGAGTTTTACATCTCCTAATCAAAACAGCCAAGTTCTTCTTTAGCCGGATTTTCATTTCATTTGGAGTGCATCTGAAATCGGCCCTTCATAAAATGAAATCTGATCGGTTTGAAAGCAGGACGGGAGACAGTGGGGAGTAGATTTCCTTTCTACTATGTCCTGGAGCCCCAACCATCTGCTGGTGCTGTTTACAACCCCAACAAATTCAGACAGTGTTTCCGAATTAATGAACCGTCCAAAACCTCTACTGTGTGTAGGTAATTTTTGTGAAGCTTTTCAAAAGCACACAGACGCAAAGGAAAAACTTATGTTAATGATGAAGTATGCTCCGACCCTTTGACAGAGAAACTTGAAACCTTTCTGAAAAGAAACCCTCGCGTTTTGTGTATCGTTCATGTGTTTAAAATGATATTCATGGATAATGATTCTGTTTCTGCCACAACAGGAGATCGGAGGGTTTCTGACAGTTCGCGACGGTCGACCGAAGATGTGAAAAAGCCTGCTGATCCGATGTATTTATCTCTTCTTTTCAATAAGACAATTTCTCTCCTCTCTGTCCGCTGGGGGCCCAATAGTTTTCAGCCACAGAATTGATGGGAAGAGCTCTGTAACTATTTTGTAATATGATTTGGAAGCATTCGCTCAACGGCCACCACCGACAGTCCCCCAAAATGTTGAATGCTGAACGATCAGATTTCTTCACCCAAAGACGACAATTCGCTTTACAAGATTTGATGAGGAACTACAAAGCCACAATGGAAATTCCATTTTGATAATTATTGTCAGTTTTGCCCACGACCATAACGATATCGAGTTGTTTCTTTCAAAGAACGCCCAAGTGGCCTTTTTACCAAGCAGACGACAAAAAGAGGGTAGCAGACGACAATAAGAAAGGTAGCAGACGACACTTGGGGATGTAGGAATCATATTCAAACTTTAAATTTGAAAATCTAACTTAAATCAGGACACAAAATAAACTATATTATCCATAATCGACATTTAAGTTAAATGAACTTTAACATAAATTTCGCTACATTGTGTAGTTAAATAACCGTTTCATCCCTTTCGGATGTGTTACATTACAAACATGGGATAATTTAACAGAACGTTAATGTAATTGAATAATAATGAACATAGGTCATTGAATTGATTATTAGTTATTTAAATTGCGTTTGGTTTATGAATTATGATTATTCGGTTGGATAAGTGTAATCTACCTAGAGTTCCATTGTCTTATATACGTCTATAAGTAAATACATGTTTACAGAAGGATAATGTTCATATATTGGTGGAGTTTTAGATTGTGAAGATTAATAGATGCGTTTGGTTTTGTTCTTTTAACCCTTTTTGACATGATGAAGAGAGGGCAGCATCAGGGCAGCACCAGGGCAACATCAGGGCAAACCCAGGGCAAGAACATGTTAAGGCCATGTGATTTGAGTAGCACTTGACAGGTTTCTAATCCAAGAGCTCTGTCGACAAGCTTTTGTTTGATCAAAGGACGCATCAAGATCGCATCATCATGCATAAAGTCTTAGTCAGTATCATATAGATATAAAAGATTACTTAAAATCCGCTCCCCATACCGTCTCCTCAAATAACACCAATAACACTCGAAATGTTTCGAACCCAGTCACGTTATCTCGAATTAATCGCAAAAGAAATCCCATTATTTTATATTTAAAATCCAAATCAATTTTTTCCCAGTCGAGAAATTTTATTTTTAAAATGAACAGACATTTTAAAAGGATCGTTAAATAATTCAAATGTAAGTGATACACGGGTTGTATAAAACCAATAAATAAATAATTCATAATCTCTAAACATGTATTCAAGCGCGAAGTCATGGATGAATTTCTTTAACACTAACATGTATTGAATCCGCCCAGTTCAGTGATGTATTGTACACACCAAACAATACGTACATGACTGCTTGTGATTCCGCGTCGAGAGCTAGCTATTGATAGTATGGGCGTTTAGACCCAATATAAAGACTTGGAGATCATAACTGGGGTTGCTGTGTTTTCATACAACTATAAGTAGTGTTTGTGGAGTGTGTAACTCATTAAATAGTTTACGATTTTAATACATTATTTGAAAAATTAATAACTACCCCATTCTATTTTAAGTCACACATGGCCGACCGCAGAGACATCTTCGATCGCGCGGAAAATGACAGTGCGCTATGACTTAATTGATTTATGAAAATCATAAAAGAATGAAATTGAAATGTATTAACCTTGTTCTTTAAAATGAAACTATTTCTGATATCCAAATCATCGGTTTCTCTTAAAGCCCTTCTGACTGTAGCATTAAAATTAACATAGTATGCCAGCTTGCAAACCCCCCTCATAAAATCCTGTTAGCAATGAAATATTCTTCAAAGGGAATTTTACAGAATGTATTAATACTAGGCTTGTGATCTAATTATGTGGGTGAAGACATTAAAGATTGTCTCTTAGCTAGAAATCGGACCGAGGATGGAAAGATGCTTGTTGAATTAAAGGACTTGGGGGATGGCTATCTTGTTGAGATGCTGATAGAGACTGACCGCTCGTAAACTATGAGCGAGGGGTATTTAGTTTAATGATTGATCTCAGAGAGAGAGAGAGAGAGAGAGAGAGAGAGAGAGAGAGAGAGAGAGAGAGAGAGAGAGAGAGAGAGAGAGAGAGAGAGAGAGAGAGAGAGAGAGAGAGAGAGAGAGAGAGAGAGAGAGAGAGAGAGAGAGACTATTGACAACTGACAGGCAGTGACAATGTGAGTTGTGCATTGTTTATCTACTTAAATCAGCCAAATTGCATTTGCAGATTCAGTCAATGTGTTTATTGTCGAGTACCAATCTGTGTAAACCTGTTGCAGAAACAATATGTTGCTGCTTTGTGTGTTACTTGCCTAACAGAATGAAGAGAGAATGAGTCACATGTAAACATTAAGTGACTCTCTCATGCAATTGTCACAATAAACAAAACATCTGCGGCCATGTGATTACACTTGTTGTAAGTCCAAAAACGGAACAAAGGTACTACGGAACTTGCAGTTGCAATTGTAGAAATTCGAAGAACTTATTAACATGTGTTCTTGTCAACAAATATCTGTATATACCTTTGTATCTGTACTGATTACTCATAAAAGAAACAAAGAGAATAATCCCTTTGCATATATGAACTCCCATAGTATCGATTATCAATCGATTATCAATCGCATATATGTTGAACTTATTCAATTTCGGGGCAACACTACCATTACATTAATGGTAATTATAGAACAGTGTGTTAACTGTGTATTGCCTCTTTGAATTCATAGTCAGGTAATAACAAAAAGATTGAACTTGAAGTTAATTTATTAAAAATTCACAAAATTTATTTGTTTGTAGAAAAACTTTCTTCTTAAAAAACAAGATACATTTGAATAATAAACCTGTGAGCGCCACGAGAAAATAATTCAAAATATTTAATCTGTTTCTGATACAATTTATTTAGTGCAATCAATGATGTTTCGGCTGTTAGCACCACGTCTGAGGCGTGTTGTGTGTCTCAGTTCGAGCTTGTCAGAAGCATGCAAAATATGGAGGGTGCGATATGAAATCATTAAATCAAGAATGCAATTACTTATAAAACAGTCTCACAACAGCTTGTCATAATTTCCTTAATGGATAATACATGTGTAAAATCGATATATGGAACAGAAGGATATTTTATGAATCAATATTTCCCGTATGTGTAAATCGCACTCAATGTAAGTGTCTTTTAAACATTGATATGCACGTGTCTGTGTCTTGCTATTTTGATGCAATTAAATATCATTTAATAACCATCCCCACATCTACATGATTAGAACCGTTGTGCTTTGTAATCTCAATATGAATATTGCTTGCTTTTCAATCAGAATGTGGTTCCAGTTTGAAATGGACATATCGAAATATACAACCTTCAAAGTGAAATGAACATCCTTTTTTAGTTATATACATAATTCGTGACAACAGACAATGATATTGATTAGTTCTGTATGCGAATTGCGCGCAATATCAAGTTCAAATATACATTGGAAGTGGTACTTTGGTGTTAATGTAGCCAATATACTTTACAAATATATTGTAAGAAATGAACAATATACGAGCATTTATATTATTGAGTTGTTAAATGTCTAAAGGGTTCTTAATATTAGTCTCATAATGGAATTTACATTGTGAATAACAAACAAAACTCTTTTAACTGGGATGCATATTTCATGAAATGTACACCTTTGTACAACTGGAGTACATCTCCGTGAGCCGACAGGACAGAAATGCACATCTTTAGATGTAAACACCCACCGACATTAACTAGAGAGGATGTACATCTGTGCAAGGGGGATACATTTAAGACTACGTCGACTAGCTGGTCCTTAAGGAGTTCACGACGCATGTGACAAAATCACACGCGTGAAATATGTTCGTTGTAGTTGGGATTAGCTATGTAAGTTTTCAATCCCTCATGAATACTGAAAAACACCTTTTAGAAAACCTATCAAGCGGGTTGTATGTACTTGTTAAATATCAATGACAGATGTTGGTGCTGAGCTATATGATACGTTGTACAATGGACGGCATATTTACATATTTATTACACTAACTGTAATTAAGACTTGAATTCTATAACGTTGATTTGTTATGTGTGGGTTAGATTTATGTGTCTCTTAGCTGTTGTTGTCAACTATGCGCATAATTCACCCATTCACTGTCTCACCATTGAATGTGGCAGGAATTGTCAAGACAATTAAGCATTATTTGACGTTGAAATGTAACACACATTTTGCTTTGAGATATGCAGATGAAAAGAGGTTTGGATAAAAACAACCAATTGAAAATAACGATTTATATATTCATAATTCCTTCAATATTTATTAATACTTACAAAAAACTGTTTGCTTTTGTGTGTGTCATTATCAGTATGACACTTATTTCGTGTTGATATTGATACAAACATCAATAATCAATATTGCCAGTCTTCTCAAGCAATACCTGCAAACAATTATACAGTTGATAATCAGTAAAGATTATCGCATATCTGATAACTAGACAAAGACGGTGAGGATGAGGGTGCTTTTGTTTATGAATGTGTTACATCACTCTGATCATAGATAAAGGTTGGTGTTGATGACAGTTTGCATTTGACTTATTCGCTGATGTCGACTGATAATAGAACAAAGGAACAGTTGTCTATTTCAAATGTCATAAAAGCGCAGCAAATATAATAATTATTCTACTTATTTATGAATCAGTGATACACAAATACAAGTTCAAAAGAAATATTCATTTTGCTGTTTTAATCAATCATCATTTGTATCATTCATTTGACTGAACTACGGAAATAATTATTTATTAATTACTGAACGTATTTCATGTATATTGCACTATCCTGCGTGTACATTGCAGAGTAATTTGTGTATATTGCAAATAACGACACAGACGTTTCAGCGATGTTCATATCTGGATACTATCTTAGATAAAAGTAATTCATCAGCAAACAAATCCCTGTTGCATTTTTATCATATTTGACATGGCTATCTTATCTCGGCGCGGTATAAACAAATACCATTCGTCTTAAGTCGAATTAATTGTCTGATTAGCCGTGAAATGTACTCGAGGACGTGTTTGTTGGTACACATCATAGCTTTAGATATGGCAATTAATACGTCTATCTTGACGACTGGTTATTATTATGTAATATTTTCTAATACAATTACATCAGAGCACATTGCACTAATTGGACAACACATTTCAGGGCTCTTGACATAGCTTTCATTGATGTCGTATTGTGTCAAGCATATGTCAACACCCATCAAGGCTGATGTTTATTTCAATCAACTTTGATTTATATTGATATATTTCTTTTAAAAAAGTCATGTAATGCTTTGTTTATAAATAACAAATCAAACACGAACATGTTTTTTTGTTTCGCGATGGGAGATGTCGTGACCCGCTTTACATACTCATTTATGCATGTAAATAGCAGTTTGAAATGAACATATATCTATTTCACAGTTGATACACATGAACTACTTAACGGCGTGGTACTACGCAGCGAAATAACAGAATGACACTGTCAATCAAAACAAATAGATTAGCCAAGCTGGGAAACACAGAGATAGCGTTATGTCCACACGAAACAACGAAACAACAGGGAAACATCCACAAGTACTCACCTTGAGTTGGTACAGTCGTCATATAAAATATCAAACTCCTTGCACGAGATAAGTTTGCATCGGTTAACCCCTGGTTGGATTGCTCCAAGTCCTCGTAGGATTCGAACCTGCTCCACATTGCAAACAACAGGGGTTATGTCCAAGCGTTTCAGTTTGGTGTACACAGTATGGAGCCCTCCAACGAGGTGTTTGAGGAAAAGTTCAAAAGCTTGGGGTAGACATATCAACTCACGGCCGTCTACCATAAATGCTGCAACTTTCGCCCCACGGTATTCGATCAATTTACACACATTGTTTTCGGGGTGGCAGGCTACCGGTGGGGGAGAACTGTACGTCCCTGGTTTCTGTAGCTTGCTCATCAAATTCAGGGGGTTGTGTCCACTGGGTGTGAGCCCGGGGGTAGGGCTAGGCTGGGTGGTCATTTGATGGGGTAAGACATGGCTTGGGGACTCCATCGCGATCATAAGCAAAACGTCCTCACCACGAGTGAAGCAAGGGGGATTCCACACTATGATAAATACAATTGTATTTATGCCTGTGCCGGGGCCAGCGTCTAAGCCACGCCCATCCGGCGAGCTTTCCTCTCAACGCGCGGCTTAGCTGTCAATCACGCTTACCGTCACACTCTCAAGTCGCGCTATTTCCACAAATCGTAAATGCTATGTTCCTGAGTGCTTCTTGTCCGGCTTATCGTTGTATTGTTGTTGATATTTATTAAAGGTACAGAGTGAAATCGTGTGAAATGCATGATTAAAGCTTGTGGTTCACTAACGATGTGTTTTGGGGAGAACTGTATTAAATATCGACCCGCATTGGCCGCTTAACCCTGAAATGTGTTACCCGGCCCACCGAAAAATATGTTGTCGTTTGTTGTCATTTTCACGAGTTCATTTTATCTCCTTTCCCGTCGGTTCTCAGGAAACGGGTTCACGTTTCTTGGATTTTGTTAAACGTTTATCAATAAAAATTTAACTTTGCACCTTCTAGCTTCAACCTCGTCCTTGGCGAATTCGACAGCTGTTCTTGTCGGAAACTGATACCCACCAAATCGAAGGTATGACAGGGGCTGGCTTGAATTGTTGTACATATCACCTTCGTCCTACAGACGGTTCTCAGTTCAACGTTATTATTTGCATCCATGAAATAGACTGCCATGTCGATTCGTCATTGTTACAAAAAACAATTTGCAAAAATATCAAATACCGTTTAAACCATTGATTAAAGTATAACAGTTGAAACTCATGCACAATTAGAATCCTGTTGCGTGTGGCCATGAGTGTCCAGACATATTAAATATAATATCTGTTAAATTGTATTAAATGTCTATAGTTCCCATTTACATTAAATTCAATCTCCATGTCATTTAAACAAAATACAAAAATCCACCAGTTGCACAGAACATTAACCAAATTCAATACGTATATGTGAATTAATCATAAACATATATGATTCATACCTTGATCTAGACATAAAATCTATCACAGTGCAAAAGGTTTAACAAGTTTTATAAAACTGTGTTTCTAGTCAAGTGTGAATTATGGAAAAGTATGTAAATGTTATTATTAATATAATCAATCCTTCCCTTTTAACAGGATCAATTGTTCTTTTACTTTGGTATAATCAGTTGTTTTCTTTTAAGTTAATCAATGTTTTTGCCTCTTAATACAAGTAATACTTGTTCTTTTCACATGGTCAATTTTTCGCATTTAGTTTATCAATGTTGTTCTCTTTCATTTTGATGACGTTTTTGTGTTTCAAGCTAAAATGTTCTCTTTAATGTCAATCGATTGTGTTTCTCTTTTGATATACTAGTAAGTAATTTTTGTTTTCTTTTAATATAACGCTTCCTCCTGCCGCACCGTAGCTCAGTGTTTGCACGAAGTCTGTCACAAACAATTATGTAATAGTTTGTTTTCTCTCGTGTTTGCTGCAGACCAACTCCGAGATGTTGAACTAGGTTCCCTGAGTCTAAGCCGGCCTTTAGGCACAACCATCTTATTAGTTGATTACATGCCAAAATTATACGTTGAATAAAACCCAAACTTACTGAAAATCGCGAAATTTGATGAAACAATACTGCCTATTGATTTCTTCGCCCTCGCTGTTCACAACGACAAACTGGTTCAATGTCCCTGCAGTTTCGTTGAAACAGTTTTAGCAGTTTCCAAGATGTTCGGGTAAGGTTTTAAAAGTTGTTAGACGCCAAGGGGCTATAAAGACACAATTAAATCATTTAGAATTACAATGGTTTGAAAAATGTCTGAATCCTGTCTGAATTTTTATTCTCATGACATTTCTGACAAACTGATTTCGAGGCAGCAACATTCTAGCGAAATTATCAAAATATTTAAGAAACGTGTACATTTCATGTTGATTTCAAGGCTGTATAAACTTAGATCTTGACAGATTGTCTCAAAACACGAGTCAAAAAGGAAAACATTTGGTTAATCGATCTGCAAATACAAGTCTCGATTTCCTACACTAGCTTAATGCTGTAAAGCTTGCGACATTAGCGCGATGCAAGGTTTTCTCTCAAGCGCCAGCTATCACGAATTAAGATATTGTTAATCTAACTTTGCAATCTGTTGCAGAGTGGAAAAATTATCGAGCTAAATGACTGATCCCGAAGCGACATCGGGAAATTCCGGAGTTTCCCGAGCAACCGGTCCCTCTTTAATCCAGCGTCGCGTCAGGACACAGAGAAATGGTCAAACGATCGATAATCAAATTGTTGTATCTTGTTTTCGAGAAGGGTTACATCACCTGTCATGCAAAACAGCATAAACCCGATTTATATTTGAGGTGAAGATAACTTTCCTGGCATGCATTTCGTGACACGCGTGTTTGACATTTGAAGGACAGGAAATGCACGTGAAATTGATTACCGTTTACACAGCAGATTAATCTTCCCCTTATGTGCCCAGTTATTGTGTAAGCTTCTTTTTACTAGTGACATTTATCCACTTCGTGCTAACTACGTTGTATAACGCTATCCTATTAAAACCAAAAAATAAATATATAATAAAATATATGCATGCTGTACTTGAATGAGTGGCGGGTGTCTCTGGTAGTGGAGAGCCTGCTTACCCTTTTCGCGACCAAGTGGTGTCTTCAATAACTTTCAGTGATCCATTTGTATACATTTCACCACTATTGTGGGATAGTTTTGGCAGATAGATGAGGCTGATTATTCTCTGACTTTCGAATAAAAACAATATAAAAAACTGTTCATTTCCTGCGGTTTTGAATGATAAATTCAACTTTAAAAGATTCAATTGAAACTCTTTCTAAATCCGGTATAAGCTGTTAAAAATATATTAATCGCAATGCGCACTCAATTACAAGTACGTGTGTTTAATCATTCCAGTGTTAAAAATCATTTCCCGACACATTAAGAAGTTGAATGTAAAATCAGTGACACAGGCACACAGACACTTCCCCTGGAATATTGAAATTTATCACATCCCAGACTCCGAAACTACTTTTTGTGATGTTCGTAAACAATTCATCAACATACCGAGTCTGTTTGACCTGTTGCTCCTCCAGCTACCTCCGTATCCCCCATCATCTCCGATGAAGAAACGTTTTTAAACGTATATAACAATTCTGATACATTTTATTACAGATATGTTTTAAACTTTACATGTCACTAAGTCACAGTTAGTTTTTATACAGTTTTAGGGCACTGTAAAGGTGGCAAGGTGTTTGAAAATTTTGACACATGACAGTTTTTATCAAGATTTTGGATGAAGATAAGGATGATAGTGACACTCTGCCTTATGAGATCACAAGAATCGGTCGAAATCTATTGAACCAATTTCTATTAGGATGTATAGATACGTAGGCATGGTTCAACATCCCAGAACCAGCTTCTTTGAAAATGAATCCATATAAGATTATCGTTTTCTCAGAATTAAGTAAATGTACCCCCTCCACCCATCATAAAACAATAAGTACATAAACAGCATTGCAGCTGAGGTCAAGGTCCGAGTGTCCTGGTCAAGCCTGCTAAGTTTAAAGAATCTGCTATGTGCAGTGGAAGTTTAAGATGAAAGAAATAACGGTGAAACTGTCTTTATACAATACATAAGCGTCCGCTGTACAGATCAATAAACATATTTTATATAATTTAAACATATACTTTCCATTTCTAAATCAAAACTGTTTTATAAAACAGCCGTCTCAAATGGCATATAGTGCTCGTTCCTTTATCGCCATACATGTATCATACCTTAAAAATTAGAAAGACAGAGTTCAGTGATTTTGTAAACACGAATCTGAAAAAGTTTTAAAAATATTGCTTTACTTAAGTCATCAGTTGTAAGAGAAGAACAAGTCTCATTTCCTAAGTGTACTTTTACAACTCATTCTCTGTTCTCAAATTTGTGAAATGGACTAATTTTCAAACACATCATCAACTCCTAAAACTAAGGAATAACTAAACTTTTCCCAAGTAAACTAAAACTAAATTGTCTTAATGAATAGGTCTAACAAGTCGGGCAAAAGAATACACGTGAAAACTGGATTTGACTGAAAACGTTATCCGAATTTTCTAGGTTGAAAACAGCCACCAAAACACTGCAAACTTAACGTCTAAAACGCAACAGTGATATCCGTTTCAAATTCATCACCTTCGAAATACTATTTCCTGTAAGCTTCATGTTTATCCACCATCAAACATTTGTGTTAGCTTTATTTTGCCGGACAGTTTACTTATCAATTGTACAAGGTTTGTCAATTAGAGCTAGGAAATGGGAATATAAACATTCCGATCCCATGTTAACCAATGCTCATGATGAATGTAGAATTGAACAGGCACTGTCTCCATCAATTAATTATGCAGACCGTCGCCAGTAATATTATGTTTCATCGCGTCCCGGAGAATTATTTTAAAACATGGTTTGAGCAATCGATAAATTGATTAGGAACCGACAACATGTGTTTCTATCATTGTCTGGGTTCTGAGGACGAAAGCGGTGACTTCTACTTTTAGCTTGCATGCAAAATGGTATTAAAACGGAGATTTCGTAACGTTCCCATGGCAATGGTTTTAAAATGTAAAAAACATGTTTGCACTTGCCAATATACTTACTCTTACTTACATTGCAGGCTCAACATAATTGAAATCGCAAACGTTGCTCATTATTCGGGATTAAATATATGTAATTTTATCAGGTCAGAAGCAGATGAGAGCTTGCTGAATATTTTGTCAAGTAGATTGGGTTCTTTAAGGCCGAACTGGCGGAAAACAATATAGATAAGCCAGTGTTAATCTCTCACTAATCACTCACTAATCACATGCATGCACATGCAATCATATGTAGAAGGGGTATGTCAATCAACAGTGCATTTGAGAACATGATTGATTGAGTGATTGAGCAAGTCGGCTGGGGGCTGAGAATACCACGTCCTCAAACAACTATACATCATAATTTCTTCAAATAATTTTGTCATGTTTTCGTTGAAATATGCCTAGAGCAGTTCCTATTTTAGTCTATGTTAAATCATACATAGATTTCTTGCACAGATATGTGAATATCTATACGTTTCCTAAACGGATTCTAAAATGACGTACGGTCACTTTTATTTATTATTTTGTTCATTGTTTGTTCTATTTTTTTGTTTAATGCCGTACTCAGCAATATTTCAGCTATATTACGGTTTTATTCATTGCGTGTTGTCTTTTTTCAACAAAAGAAATAAGTTGATACACTTTGCGTACGTAATGTTCTCCTAACATGCACTTGTGGATTATCTTAAGTTCAAAATTAGTCGTCTTTATTTAATTTGTTTTTGCTTATTCATCATTTGTTTGTCCCAGTGAAATATCGACCTAAACCAGAACATGATTGTAAAATATGACAACAGTGAGATGCGATTTCAGAACGAAATCAGCATGGAACTTTATGCGTTGTTGCACACATTAACTCCTACCCATAGCACGTAACACGTAAAATGTATATTTCTGTTAAAATGAAAACAAAATATCCTGACAAAAGATATACGTTGACACTATATTTCATAGCATCAGAGTAGATCGAGGAAACTCTGAGCGGGAAACCAATAAGTAACCATATATGGTAATGGGCGGAGTCTATGAGAGTATCATATCATAATCCAGAGATTACTGGTGCAAGTTCTAATTCAGGCCAATTTGTTACAAAATACTGGCAAACGAACCAACTCCATACTCAAGGTTAAGATAAGGTGCCTTCGCTATGATCTCATTATGCTAAAATAAACCCCAGTATTTAACGAGAGCCATCCTCTGACGCAGAAGTGATAAACCCAGGAGTTGATCATGGAATTATAATTTCATATGCTTATAATTGTGCCAAAGAATGATAAAACGAAAGTAAAAAATGACAATTCACCGATGCGCCATAAAAGTACTCCCTTTATCTGATTGGCATGAAGATTATTGATCTTGTATTGATCTGGTACTGCGGTACGTCTCTCTGAGTTGAACTGCGATATCCTTCTACAGGGAATTATGATCTGTTACCAATACTTTCGTGAAGTACTGTTGTACAGTACTGCAAGACACTGATAGGGATCATGTTGTACAGTCGGCAACCTGTTGTATAACGATTTTGCTATATGTCTGTGTTGGATTTTCTGTTCTAGTAATGTAGAATACAATTGATCAATATTTTACAGCATTTTTCCAAATTGATATGTTGTCGATTGTATACTCGATCAATATCTCGTTCTTCCTTGTTGCTGAAGCTATATTACGCGCAATAAGTTATAGAACACCAGATACGTTCGGACAGACAGGGGTAGCCTAGTGGTGAAACCGTCCGCTCATCTCGCTGAAGAGCCGGGTTCGATTCCCCACCTGAGTACAATGTGTGAAGCCCATTTCTGGTGTCCCCCGCCGTGATGTTGCTGGAATATTGCTAAAAGCGGCGTAAAACCAAATTCAGTCAGTCAGTCGGACAGATAGATGTGTTACAGTACTGCAGGGCACGGCCCATAACATAGACGGTTTTTGGCTTTTCTAGCATATAAGTAAAATGTAAGATCTAGTGTTCTTTACGTCTGGTGAGTAGTATATATCACCATTAGTATGTAATATATAAATGTATTATTGTGTGACCTCAATATGTAAGTGAATATGGTTACAGATGAGTAGTTTATGATTCAGTTGCGAGTAAAATTATTTCTTTTTAAATGAAATGTTTTAATATGAAATCATGAGGTAATTCGATATATTTTGTAACTTTAACAGCCTATCAAGTCTAAACGATCGCTGAATTTTCAAAGGGGGTGGGGGTGGAGTGGGGATCGAAGGACCTGGAGACATCCCCACCCCCTGGCTCCGCCAATGATATATAAAGCACATTGTAGTGACAACCCGTTACAAAGGAATTTTGCTTTACACACAATTCATATACGTTTCATATTATTTCTTGTTTTGTATAAACCTATTAAAGGTGTTCATTCATTTCTAGTAAAATATATGTATCATAGCTTTATGATAATTATGTTTTCAATGATGATGTTCACAAAATCATTCACCCGTTCGGCCATTACCCAGAACCCATCCGATTCTTACTGTGATTTATACTAAAGACTGGAATTGAATGGCAGTGACTAGTGTCAGTCCCAATACAATGCCACAAACGCATCCTCTCGTGAATGTATATACATGCGCATCTACAGCTTAATACTTATGTTTAGATTTTTTTATTACCCTGTCAACGCCAAATCATACATCACTCGTAACGAGCTTAGTAAAGAGCTCCGAACATCGCTATCAAATCTCCTCAGTGTATAGATTGACCACAAATGTCGTTCCACTGCCCTCGGAGCAAAACCCCCACGACTTTTCTCACTTCGTCACATCGCCGAATCATAAGCCGACGCGATGGATCAGTTTATTTCCATTTTATGTCTGAATGGACAGAACTTTTCTTTCATGGGCGAAAAATAAACAGCCATAAAACTGTCCTTCGCCCCAACGGTTCCAGTGAACTCCATACAGCGATGTTGCAAACTCCTCCACTCTGCCATTCATCTTGATCGGCGTCACCGGAAATCTTCGTCAAAACCCCATCAAAAGACAATTAAATTAATATCGAATTCATTGTGCGACATGGGGAGAAAGCTCGCTACATGTGTTAGGCGGTTTCAGGCTTTGGGAGGAAACTGGCGGTTGGGTTTTATGTTGAGGTGGTTTGGTACAAGCTCTTCAGTGTTTCTCTTATTTTGCAACATTTGTAAGAAATCATGGTTGTTAATAGACCGGGGAGGCTTACAGACTGGAAAATGTTGCTAGGAGGTCATCTACTGTTGGCACTGGTAAAAATATATAATGGTAAATTGTGCATTCCTTGAATAACGACCTGCGATCAGATTACCGCTGAAGGCGACCGTGATGAAGATAATGACCTAATGGTATTGGAGATATCATGGTCATAATATTCCCAAGGACGGTGATGACGTCCATTCATGATTATGATATTGATTTTGATTTTTATCAATAAATATCAGTCGATGACGATAGCGATAATAATTATGATAATGATGATGATGATGATGATGATTCGTTAATACTCCGATGATTATGGTACTTTTTGGTGATGACAAGTCGACGACTTTGTGGTTGTTGTTGTTGATGATGATGATGATAATGATGATGATGATGATGATGATGATGATGATGATGATGATGACAATGATAAAGGGGATGCCAATGGTTATGGTAATGAGGATTACAATGATGATGATGATGATGACGACGACGACGACGAAGAGAGATGCGGACGACAATGTTGAAGAATTTGAAAATGATAACTTTGGCAGCCCTAGTTTTAATCATTGATGATGATGATGAAGATGTTGGACATGAGGTTAACAGATTAGGAAAGGTAGTAGTGATGGTAATAGTAGTAGTAGAAGAAGAAGGAGCTAGGAGAAGAAGAAGAAGAAGGCGCGATGACAAAGAAAAAGATGGAGTGTTAAACGAAATGGTGGCTAAAACGACGACTTTGACGACGAAGAAGATGATCAGGAGGATAAAGACTATGAAGAAGAAAATGATAAATTTAATATGAAGATGACACTCCCTCTATACTTACATACTGTAACCACACGTGAATCACAAACACTTTGTGGAGGTAATTCCCTCCATGTTTATGAGTGACCGTTGAGGATCCAGCGTTGAAACGTTTCTTTGCCACCGTCGGCAAATAAAACACGTTACGGAATATATTTTACGTACTTTCCTAAAGTCCTTAACATTTGCACGCACCGGTCTTGTATCATGTCACACGTTATCAATGATGTTAGTGATACATCAGCATCAGGAACAACCACTTGAGAGAGGGGTGTTGACCTCATCACCCGGATATGGTAGTGTTGAACCCGTCCAGCCAACCCTGTAGCCCCCAACACAGAACACTACCCCGCCATAGCTAATCCGCCATATCATTAATGGTATTGATAACTCTGGCTATGAGAGAGAGAGAGAGAGAGAGAGAGAGAGAGAGAGAGAGAGAGAGAGAGAGAGAGAGAGAGAGAGAGAGAGAGAGAGAGAGAGAGAGAGAGAGAGAGAGAGAGAGTGGGGGAGGTGTTTTTTGGGGGGAGTGGTGCAGACAGAGTTCCGGGGATGCAGGGGAGTCGGGTTGGGAGGGGTGTAGACAGGGTTGCGGGGATGGAGGGGCTGACGTCGGAGGTTCGTGATGTGGTAACGGGTGGGAGGTTTTAGTGAGTGGACGCAGGTGAGAGTGGGTGGTCGAGAAGAGTGGAAGATGGACATGTCTAGATTGGGGAAGGTTTGGAGGTGGAGAGAGTTTGGTGTTTACACTGATACACATGTTTGGTAAGGATCGGGAGTTGTTCGGGTCCTGGGAGGGAGGTGGACGGGGTGGAAGGTTAAGATGAGTGGGGGGTGAGGTGAGTAGTGGGAGGTTAAGAGGATTGGTGGGTGGGGTGGGATGGGGTGCGATGGGAGTGGAGATGGAGAGGTGGGACGTTAAGTAGAGAAGTAGGTGGGGTGGTAGTGGAGGTGGATACGTTAAGAGGAGGGGGAGGTGGGGGGAGCGTAGAGGGGTGGGGCGTTTAAGAGGAGGGGTAGTTGGGGGAGACGAGAGGGGTGGGACGTTAAGAGGAGTGGTAGTTGAGGTGGAGAGGGATGGGACGTTAAGTAGAGAAGTAGGTTAGGTGGGAGTGAAGGTGGAGAGGGATGGGACGTTAAGAGGGTGGGAGGTTAAGGGGTGGGAGGAAGGTGGAGAGGGGTGGGACGTTAAGAGGAGGGATAGGTGGTGGGGTTAGAGTGGAGGTGGAGAGGGCTGGGACGTTAAAAGGACGGATAGATGGGGGAGTGGAGAGGGATGGGACGTTAAGAGGAGGGGGGGTGGGGTGGATGGGAGTTAAGGGAGGGGATGGGTGGGGGTTAGAGGTGGGGGTGGAGAGATGGGACGTTAAGAGGAAGGATAGCTGGGTGGACGTTGAGAGGGGTGGGACGTTAAGAGGAGGGATAGGTGGTGGAGGGTTGGAGGTGGGGGTGGAGAGGGATGGGACGTTAAGAGGAGGGATAGGTAGGGGTTAGAGTGGAGGTGGAGAGGGATCGGACGTTAACAGGACGGATAGGTGGGGGTGGGGGTAGGAGTGAAGAGGTGGAGAGGGGTGGGACGTTAAGGAGGAGGGGGAGGTAGAGGGGTGGGAGTGAAGGTGGAGGGTGGGACGTTATTAGGGAAGGGGAGAGTGGGGGGTGGGAGGGAAGGGTTGAGAGTGATGGGACGTTAAGTAGGGGAGGTTAGGGTGGTAGTGGAGGGTGGATACGTTAAGAGGAGGGATAGGTGGGGGGGCAGCGGAGAGGGGTGGGGCGTTAACAGGAGGGGGTAGGTGGGGGTGGGGAGACGAGAAAGGTGGGACGTTAGAGGTGGTAGTTGAAGTGGAGAGGGGATAGGACTTTAAGAGGAGGATAGGTAGGGGTGGAGGTGTGGAGATGGTTAGGATGGGACGTTAAGAGGAGGGATGGGTGGGTGGGGAGCGGAGGTGGAGAGGGGGTGGGACGTTAAAAGGAGTCAGGGGTGGGGGGTGGAGAGGGAGATGGGACGTTCAGAGAGGAGGGATAGGTGGGGTGGGAGTGGATGTTGAGAGGGATGGGACATTAAGAGGAGGGATAGGTGGGGTGGATGAGAGAGGGGTGGTAGTGGAGAGGGTGGGACGTTAAGAGGAGGGATAGGTGGGGGTGGGAGTGGGATGTTGAGAGGGATGGGACATTAAGAGGAGGGATAGGTGGGGTGGAGAGTGGGAGAGGGGTGGGACATTAAGAAGAGGGGTGAAGGGATGGAGAGGGATGGGACCAGGACGTTAAGGAGGAGGGGGAGGTAGGGTGGGAGTGAGGAGGATGGAGAGGGTGGGACGTTAAGAGGAGGGGATAGGTGGGGGTTAAAGGTGGAGGTGGAGAGGGGGATGGGACGTTAAAAGGACGGGATAGATGGGGGTTAAGTGGAGGTGGATGGGACGTTAAGAGGAGGGTAGGTGGGGTGGGGGGGGGAGGGACGTTTAGAGGTGGGGGTGGAGAGAGATGGGACGTTAAGAGGAAGGATAGCTGTGGTGGACGTTGAGAGGGGTGGGACGTTAAGAGGAGGGATAGGTGGTGGGGGGTTGGGACTGGAGGTGGAGAGGCTTGGGACGTTCAGAGGAGGGATAGGTAGGGGTGGGAGTGGAGGTTGAGAGGGATGGGACGTTAACAGGAGGGATAGGTAGGGTGGGAGACGAGAAAGGTAGGACGTTATAGAGCCGGAACCATGCCCAGGGGTGGGTGTGGATGTGTATAGAGGAGGACAGGGACCTGGGCGGGTGTTCAGGCTGTGGGAGGGTCGCTATAACTACAAAGGCACCCGCGTTATAACTCCTACGACCTTTCATGTGTATATTTAACTGTTGACATATCGCTCTTGAAACCCTGTTCATGAACGACATGAGAGCTGCGTGTCACCGACACTCAACAAATATTGACCTGTTCTCCGACTAGTAAATAAACATCGTATTTTTCGCTCTTTAATCTACCGGGCCAAATTGCGAATCGCTGTTTATATACACCAGTCAATTCAAAGCACATCGGGCAGTAACATAAGGAGAGCCCTTCAAGTAAACCAGGAATCTGTTGATTAAAGATGAAGATAAGTCTGGACTTATGTTCATAATTCGATGCTTGTAGCATTTGAAGTCGGTGTTACCGATACACCGTCGACGCCGTGATCTTCTCACCCAACACAGCAGATCAAGGATATATGAAATATTCACAATTACTGATAGGAATTACTTTGGTATAAGCTGCAAATAAATGATAATTGTATATCAAGTATTAATTTCATTGCTGTGAAAACACGAGAATCTTTGCCAGGTATTTTATTACATGTCCTTTAGAAAGATATAAGGTCATGGCCCTTCTTTATTTGGCGTTCTTATTACATTGGTACATCGAGTCAGGTCAATAATAGTGTACGTTAGCTGTTCCATCATAAATGTATATTGTCAGCTCGGTGTATTATCACTTCAATGACAAGTAACAAGGAGAGGACGAATTGGTATTGGAATAGAAGCTTTCAGAATGGTTATAACTAGATGAACTAGACAGTTGAACGTTATTGTTCTTTTATTGCAAATATATTGGAATTTGTAGGAATTGGTTTACTTTCCGTACATAAAGATATGATGATTGCTTTGAAGAAATGATATGTGGATTTTGACTGTGTGGTTTGACTGGCGGTAACGACACGTGCAAATAGTGACAACAATTATGTTCTTTTACGAGACTGATACGAGAAAGTGTACTTAATCAACTCCGATTTAATAAATACATTTCATTCCTAAGCTTTAAATAGCGGAAACGCCTTGTTTAAAATGTTGGATTTATTCACTTGGTCCTATGAAGGTTTAAGGTGGAGGTTTGTATTGACACTGTTCGGGGTTTATTGTTAATATATTTGACTTGCTGTCTGTGTGTTTAATTTGTTAGTGCTGGGCCTCTGTGGTGAGACGGCATCCTCTACCTTCGAGCAAAGAAGCATTACATGTAACTGTCTGGGTATGTTTGAATGGGTGTCAATTTGACTATGGTTACAATGCATTTAAGTAAGGAACATTTTGCATATATTCACTGTGGAGGTGTATATCATTAGTATATATTCACTATGGAAGTGTATATCATTTATATATACTCACTGTGGATGTATCCATCATTTGTATATAGTCACTTTGAAGACACCCATCATTTGTATATATTCAATGTGAGGTATCAATCATTTGTATATAGTCACTCTGAAGACACCCATCATTTGTATATATTCAATGTGAGGTATCAATCATTTGTATATAGTCACTCTGAAGACACCCATCATTTGTATATATTCAATGTGAGGTATCAATCATTTGTATATAGTCACACTGAAGACACCCATCATTTGTATATATTCAATGTGAGATATCCATCATTTGTATATATTCAGTGTGAGGTATCCATCATTTGTATATAGTCACTCTGAAGACACCCATCATTTGTATATATTCAATGTGAGGTATCAATCATTTGTATATAGTCACACTGAAGACATCCATCATTTGTATATATTCAATGTGAGGTATCCATCATTTGTATATAGTCACACTGAAGGAATACCCATCATTTGTATATATTCAGTATCCATCATTTGTATTTGTAAATCATATATAGTCACTGTGAAGACATCCATCATTTGTATATATTCAATGTGAGGTATCCATCATTTGTATATAGTCACTCTGAAGACAACCATCATTTGTATATATTCAATGTGAGGTATCCATCATTTGTATATAGTCACTCTGATGACACCCATCATTTGTATATATTCAATGTGAGATATATATTCAATCATTTGTATATAGTCACTCTGAAGACACCCATCATTTGTATATATTCAATGTGAGGTATCAATCATTTGTATATAGTCACACTGAAGACACCCATCATTTGTATATATTCAATGTGAGGTATCCATCATTTGTATATAGTCACACTGAAGACACCCATCATTTGTATATATTCAATGTGAGGTATCCATCATTTGTATATATTCAATGTGAGATATCCATCATTTGTATATATTCAATGTGAGAGTATCCATCATTTGTATATAGTCACTCTGAAGACACCCATCATTTGTATATAGTCACTCTGAGGTACACCCATCATTTGTATATATTCAATGTGAAGACATCCATCATTTGTATATATTCAATCATTGAGGTTATCCATCATTTGTATATATAGTCAATCTTTGTATATATTCAATGTGGAGACATCCATCATTTGTATATATTCAATGTGAGGTATCCATCATTTGTATATAGTCATTTGTATATATTCAATGTGAGACATCCATCATTTGTATATATTCAATGTGAAGTATTTGTATATCAATGTGAAGGTGTATTTGTATATATTCAATGTGTATATATTCAATGTGGTATCATCATTTGTATATATTCAATGTGAGGTATCAATCATTTGTATATATTCACTCTGAAGACAATCCATCATTTGTATATATTCAATGTGAGGTATCAATCATTTGTATATAGTCACTCTGAAGACACCCATCATTTGTATATATTCAATGTGAGATATCCATCATTTGTATATATTCAATGTGAGGTATCCATCATTTGTATATAGTCACTCTGAAGACACCCATCATTTGTATATATTCAATGTGAGGTATCCATCATTTGTATATAGTCAATCTGAAGGTACCCATCATTTGTATATATTCAATGTGAGGTATCAATCATTTGTATATAGTCACTCTGAAGACACCCATCATTTGTATATATTCAATCATGAGGTATTCAATGAGGACAATCCATCATTTGTATATAGTCACACTGAGGACACCCATCATTTGTATATATTCAATGTGAGGTATCAATCATTTGTATATAGTCACTCCTGATTTGACATCATCATTTGTATATATTCAATGTGAGGTATCAATCATTTGTATATATTCACTCACTGAAGACATCCATCATTTGTATATATTCAATGTGAGGTATCAATCATTTGTATATAGTCACTCTGAAGACACCCATCATTTGTATATATTCAATGTGAGATATCCATCATTTGTATATATTCAATGAGGACAGGTATCCATCATTATTATATATTCAATGTGAGATATCCATCATTAGTGTATATTCAATGAGGAGATATCCATCATTAGTCTATATTCAATGTGGAGATATCCATCATTAGTGTATATTCAAAGTGGAGATATCCATCATTAGTGTATATTCAACGTGGAGGTATCCATCATTAGTATATATTCAATGTGGAGATATCCATCATTAGTATATATTCAATGTGAGGATAGATATCCATCATTAGTGTATATTCAATGTGGAGATATCCATCATTAGTGTATATTCAATGTGGAGATATCCATCATTAGTGTATATTCAATGTGGAGGTATCCATCATTATTGTATATTCAATGTGGAGATATCCATCATTAGTGTATATTCAATGTGGAGATATCCATCATTAATGTGTATATTCAATGTGGAGATATCCATCATTAGTGTATATTCAATGTGGAGATATCCATCTTTAGTGTATATTCAATGTGGAGATATCCATCATTAGTGTATATTCAATGTGGAGATATCCATCATTAGTGTATATTCAATGTGGAGATATCCATCATTATTGTATATTCAATGTGGAGATATCCATCATTAGTGTATATTCAATGAGGAGATATCCATCATTAGTGATATTCAATGATATCCATCATTAGTGTATATTCAATGTGGAGATATCCATCATTAGTGTATATTCAATGTGGAGATATCCATCATTAGTGTATATTCAATGTGGAGATATCCATCATTAGTGTATATTCAATGTGGAGATATCCATCATTATTGTATATTCAATGTGGAGATATCCATCATTAGTGTATATTCAATGTGGAGATATCCATCATTAGTGTATATTCAATGTGGAGATATCCATCATTAGTGTATATTCAATGTGGAGATATCCATCATTAGTGTATATTCAATGTGGAGATATCCATCATTATTGTATATTCAATGTGGAGATATCCATCATTAGTGTATATTCAATGTGGAGATATCCATCATTAGTGTATATTCAATGTGGAGATATCCATCATTAGTGTATATTCAATGTGGAGGTATCCATCATTAGTGTATATTCAATGTGGAGATATCCATCATTAGTGTATATTCAATGTGGAGATATCCATCATTATTGTATATTCAATGTGGAGATATCCATCATTAGTGTATATTCAATGTGGAGATATCCATCATTAGTGTATATTCAATGAGGAGATATCCATCATTAGTGTATATTCAATGTGGAGATATCCATCATTAGTGTATATTCAATGTGGAGATATCCATCATTAGTGTATATTCAATGTGGAGGATATCCATCATTAGTGTATATTCAATGTGGAGATATCCATCATTAGTGTATATTCAATGTGGAGATATCCATCATTAGTATATATTCAATGTGGAGATATCCATCATTAGTGTATATTCAATGTGGAGATATCCATCATTATGTGTATATTCAATGTGGAGATATCCATCATTAGTGTATATTCAATGTGGAGATATCCATCATTAGTGTATATTCAATGTGGAGATATCCATCATTAGTGTATATTCAATGTGGAGATATCCATCATTAGTGTATATTCAATGTGGAGATATCCATCATTAGTGTATATTCAATGTGGAGATATCCATCATTAGTGTATATTCAATGTGGAGGTATCCATCATTAGTGTATATTCAATGTGGAGGTATCCATCATTAGTGTATATTCAATGTGAGATATCCATCATTAGTGTATATTCAATGTGGAGGTATCCATCATTAGTGTATATTCAATGTGGAGATATCCATCATTAGTGTATATTCAATGTGGAGGTATCCATCATTAGTGTATATTCAATGTGGAGATATCCATCAATTAGTGTATATTAGTGTATATTCAATGTGGAGATATCCATCATTAGTGTATATTCAATGTGGAGATATCCATCATTAGTGTATATTCAATGTGGAGATATCCATCATTAGTGTATATTCAATGTGGAGGTATCCATCATTAGTGTATATTCAATGTGGAGATATCCATCATTAGTGTATATTCAATGTGGAGATATCCATCATTAGTGTATATTCAATGTGGAGATATCCATCATTAGTGTATATTCAATGTGGAGATATCCATCATTAGTGTATATTCAATGTGGAGATATTCATCATTATCATGTATATTCAATGTGGAGATATCCATCATTAGTGTATATTCAATGTGGAGAGATATCCATCATTAGTGTATATTCAATGTGGAGGTATCCATCATTAGTGTATATTCAATGTGGAGATATTCATCATCATGTATATTCAATGTGGAGGTATATTCAATGTGGAGATATCCATCATTAGTATATATTCAATGTGGAGATATCCATCATTAGTGTATATTCAATGTGGGTAGTGTATATTCAATGTGGAGATATTCATCATTAGTGTATATTCAATGTGGAGGTATCCATCATTAGTGTATATTCAATGTGGAGATATCCATCATTAGTGTATATTCAATGTGGAGTATATCCATCATTATCCATCATTAGTGTATATTCAATGTGGAGATATCCATCATTAGTGTATATTCAATGTGGAGATATCCATCATTAGTGTATATTCAATGTGGAGGTATCCATCCATCATTAGTGTATATTCAATGTGGAGATATCCATCATTAGTGTATATTCAATGTGGAGGTATCCATCATTAGTGTATATTCAATGTGGAGATATCCATCATTAGTGTATATTCAATGTGGAGGTATCCATCATTAGTGTATATTCAATGTGGAGATATCCATCATTAGTGTATATTCAATGTGGAGGTATCCATCATTAGTGTATATTCAATGTGGAGATATCCATCATTAGTGTATATTCAATGTGGAGATATCCATCATTAGTGTATATTCAATGTGGAGATATCCATCATTAGTGTATATTCAATGTGGAGATATCCATCATTGTATAATATATTCAATGTGGAGATATCCATCATTATATTCAATGTGTATATTCAATGAGGAGATATCCATCATTAGTGTATATTCAATGTGGAGATATCCATCATTAGTGTATATTCAATGTGGAGATATCCATCATTAGTGTATATTCAATGTGGAGGTATATCCATCATTAGTGTATATTCAATGTGGAGATATCCATCATTATTGTATATTCAATGTGGAGATATCCATCATTATTGTATATTCAATGTGAGATATCCATCATTAGTGTATATATTCAATGTGAGATATCCATCATTAGTGTATATTCAATGTGAGATATCAATCATTAGTGTATATTCAGAGAACTGATCACAGCTGACTCACTGGTGAAGTGAATTGTAGGTACTGATACTTCTGTTCCGGCCCGGAGACAGACCGACATATTGATGAGACAATATTATGAGCAATCAGACACAGCCATTAGGCAGATAAGTACTCTCGTGAGTGGTAGCTGTAAAAACGAAATTCCAATCTTGAAAGGGCTATTTTTGAAAACTATTTTTTCAATGTAATGATCTCAAAGGTCGTTTTGTTCGGCTGTGCATGCATTGTCCGGCTATCCTTGTGTATTTTATCACATGTGAACGTCTGTTTTATATAAGTTCGGCTTCAGGGATCACCTCCTGAGTGAAGTGAGAAGTGTCTTAGCAGTGGGTGGATGATCAGTGGATCGATCCTCGGCCGAGTCATACCAGGAGAGGTTACAGATGGTGCATTGCTACCCAGCTGCTACTCAGCGACGCAGGTGGCAGACCGGTTGAATTGATCTTCAGCAACCCATACGGCTTTAGCTTCGGACCATTAATACCCCTGTTTTGTGCGTGACATATCGTCATCCATTTGTGTCAAGATATGGTTTAGTTGAGGGTCAAAATCGGATTTCAATCGACTTTGCAGAAATAACAATAAAGAATTGGTAGGTTTCATGATCGGCGATCGATAGGCCAATCATCCATGATTAATACGTTCACCTTAAGTTTTAATCGATTACATGCGATGGTAGCGTAGCGGATCGGCAGCTAGCATGCGGGTGGGGTATACCGAAGTGTATACGCCGGACTTGTTTCATAATGTATTGTTATCGTGTAGCATTTCGAGTCGGGGTTATCTCAAAATATTTTTAAATCTTTAATCCTCCTGCATTTTACGAGGTACCAATGGTCATCATCTACCATTCATCCACAAGATGCCTACCTGTAACCTGCGCCCCATCAGCAACCATCATGCATTCCTGTCCAATCGACCTACAGGCGCCTGTACAGCATCCATCCATCATGCACCAATCGACCATCCGTACACCATCCATCCATCCATCCATCCATCATGCCAATCGACCTACAGGCATACCATGCCCAACATCCATCCATGATGAACCATCCGATTCCTCCTGTACACCATCCATCCATCCATCCATCCATACCATGAACCAATCGGCCTTCCATGTACTTCATCCCCGTCCATCCATCCATGATGAACCAATCGACCACTCCCGTACACCATCCGTCCATCCATCCATCCATCATGCACTGAATCGACCACTACAGGCATACCATATGCAACATCCATCCATGATGAACCAATCGACTCCTCCCGTACACCATCCGTCCATCCATCCATGATGAACCAATCGACCCTTCCGTACACCATCCGTCCATCCATCCGCGATGTGGACTAATCGACCCTCCGTACACCATCCGACATCCATCCATCCATCATGCACCACCGACCTGGGCATCCTGTGCAACATCCATCCATCCATCATGCACCAATCGACCCTCCTGTACACCGTCAAATCCCGTCCATCCATCATGAACCAATCGACCCTTTCCTGTATGTACCATCCGTCATCCATCCGCGATGAACCGATGCAGGCCACCGACCCTTCCGTCATCAATCATCCATCATGCCAATCCATCTGGGCATACCATGCAACATCCATCCATGATGAACCAATCGACCCTCCGTACACCCATCCGTCCATCCATCCATGATGAACCAATCGACCCTTCCGTACACCATCCGTCCATCCATCCATGATATGAACCAATCGACCCCAACCGTACACCATCCGTCCATCCATCCATCCATCCTTGCACCAGGAAATCGACCTACAGGCATACCATGCAACATCCATCCATGATGAACCAATCGACCCTCCGTACACCATCCGTCCATCCATCCATGATGAACCAATCGACCCTCCTGTACACCATCCGTCCGTCCATCCATCCATCATGCACCATTCGACCCTCCCAGGTATATCATGCATCACATCCATCCATGATGAACCAATCGACCCTCCGTACACCATCCATCCATCCATCATTCGATCTGCAGGTATACCGTACAACATCCACACACCATCCATCATGCACCAATCAGACCCTCCGCATACGTCATCCGTCCATCCATCCATCATGCACTAATCGACCTCTTTCAGTGCACCTTAATCTCGTTCATCCATCATGCACAATCGGCCTCCTACACACCATCACCTGTCCATCCATCCATCATGCACAATCGACCCTCCCGCACACTATCCGTCCAGTCATCCATCCATCCATCATGCCAAATGATCCCGACACACACCATCCATCCATACATCCATCCATCCATACATACATACATACCGCAACCACCCTTCAACCATCAGTGCATTAATTCAATCACGTTTGAAGTATATTTTGATATCTGTCCTGATTACATGTCTGCTTCCTGTCTGGCAGTCAATCCCGCCACCTTACAGTCTGTCCAACCAGCTGTATTTAACTCTACATTCATCTCCTCGCATTGTGTTCTGTTATCAACAATATCCAAAGCACGATGTACCGGTATCCATCATTAGTGTATGTTCAATGTGGAGATATTCATCATTAGTGTATATTCAATGTGGAGGTATCCATCATTAGTGTATGTTCAATGTGGAGATATTCATCATTAGTGTATATTCAATGTCGAGGTATCCATCATTAGTGTATGTTCAATGTTCAGGAGATATTCATCATTATCATTCAATGTGGAGGTATCCATCATTATTGTATATTCAATGTGGATATTCATCATTAGTGTATATTCAATGTGGAGGTATCCATCATTATGTATGTTCAATGTGGAGTATATTCATCATTAGTGTATATTCAATGTGGAGGTATCCATCATTAGTGTATGTTCAATGTGGAGATATTCATCATTAGTGTATATTCAATGTGGAGGTATCCATCATTATTGTATGTTCAATGTGGAGATATTCATCATTAGTGTATATTCAATGTGGAGGTATCCATCATTAGTGTATATTCAATGTGGAGATATTCATCATTAGTGTATATTCAATGTGGAGGTATCCATCATTAGTGTATATTCAATGTGGAGATATTCATCATTAGTGTATATTCAATGTGGAGGTATCCATCATTAGTGTATATTCAATGTGGAGGTATCCATCATTAGTGTATGTTCAATGTGGAGATATCCATCATTATTTCAATGTGGATATTCAATGTGGAGATATCCATCGTTAGTGTATATTCAATGTGGAGATATCCATCATTATTGTATGTTCAATATATTCATCATTAGTATATATTCAATGTGGAAGAATCCATCGTTAGTGTATATTCAATGTGGAAGTATCCATCATTATTGTATGTTCAATGTGGAGGTATCCATCCTTAGTGTATATTCAATGTGGAGATATCCATCCTTAGTGTATATTCAATGTGGAGATATCCACCCTTAGTATACATTCTCTATGGAAGAATCCATCGTTAGTCTATATTCATTGTGGAGGTATCCCTATATTAGCATAAATGCAATGGTATAAACACCATTACAATCACATTTACATCTTTATCGTAAAGTCGAAGTTGTGCAATTGGATCTGCTTTTAGCAAGCATTTCTCAAGGATGTACAAAAGTATTGCCGCGTATTATTTACAACAACGGAGTGGATGCACGTATATATCAACGTTTAAAACCATTGCCACAGGCCATTGTTGAGTACAACCCATTCACACACAGTTGAATATTCATCCAATGGTAATTATTCAACTTTATTGTAAACTTTAATTGTCAATAATTGTGAATTGATAAGGGGGAGACTGACTATGGTAAAGAGATAGTCCAAGGACTCACCGTTCGTACAGTCATGTTGAAAACGTCATGGTGTCAGATGTGACTTGTATAGAGAACTGATCACAGCTGACTCAATCAGAAGTAATTGTAGGTACTGATATTTCCTGTTCCGGCCCCGGAGACAGACCGACATATTGATGAGACAATATTATGAGCAATCAGACACAGCCATTAGGCAGATAAGTAGCACTTCGTGAGTAGCTGTAAAAACGAAATTTCCAATCTTGAAAGGGCTATTTTTGAAAACTATTTTTCATGTAATGATCTCAAGGTCGTTTTGTTTGGCTGTGCATGCATTGTCCAGCTATCCGTGTGTATTTTATCACAGTGAACGTCTGTTTTATGTCAGTTCTTCAGGGATCACCTCCATAGTCCATCCATCAAGTGTCTGCCCAGTGGGTGGATGATCAGTAGTTCGATCCTCGGCCGAGTCATACCAGGAGAGATTACAGATGGTGCACGTTGCTACCCAGCTGCTACTCAGCGACCTGTGAAGATCCGGGTTAGAATTGATCTTCAGCAACCCATGCTTGCTTGCTTCGACCACTACCCCGTTTTGTGCGGACATATCGTCATCCATTTGTGTCAAGATCGTTTAGTTGAGGGTCAAAATCGGATTTCAATCGACTTGCAGAAATAACAATAAAGAATTGGTAGGTTTCATGATTGGCGATCGATAGGCCAATCATCCATGATTACGTTCACCTTAAGTTTTAATCGATTACATGAGATGGTAGCGTAGCGATCGGCAAAGCAAGCGGGTGGGGTATACCGAAGTGTATACCGGACTTGTCATAATGTATTGTACTGTTTAGCATTTCGAGTCGGGGGTTATCTCAAAAATATTTTTTTAAATCTTTAATCCTCGCAAAGACACGAGGGCCTGTGGTCATCATCTACCAATCATCCACAAGATGCCTACCCACAACCCGTGCACCCATCAACCAGCCATGCACCAATCGACCTACAGGCATACCATGCAACATCCATCATGCACCAATCGACCCTCCCACACACCATCCGTCCATCCATCCATCATGCACCAATCGACCTACAGGCATACCATGCAACATCCATCCATCATGCACCAATCGACCCTCCCACACACCATCCGTCCATCCATCCATCATGCACCAATCGACCTACAGGCATACCATGCAACATCCATCCATCATGCACCAATCGACCCCCCACACCATCCGTCCATCCATCCATCATGCACCAATCGACCTACAGGCATACCATGCAACATCCATCCATCATGCACCAATCGACCCTCCCACACACCATCCGTCCATCCATCCATCATGCACCAATCGACCTACAGGCATACCATGCAACATCCATCCATCATGCACCAATCGACCCTCCCACACACCATCCGTCCATCCATCCATCATGCACCAATCGACCTACACGCATACCATGCAACATCCATCCATCATGCACCAATCGACCCTCCATCCATCCGTCCATCCATCCATCATGCACCAATCGACCTACACCATACCATGCAACATCCATCCATCATGCACCAATCGACCCTCCACACACCATCCGTCCATCCATCCATCATGCACCAATCGACCCTACACCAATCGACCCTTCCTGGGCATACCATGCAACATCCATCCATCATGCACCAATCGACCCTCCACACATCCATCCATCCATCCATCCATCCAAATCGACCTACACGCATACCATGCAACATCCATCCATCATGCACCAATCGACCCTCCCACACACCATCCGTCCATCCATCCATCATGCACCAATCGACCTACAGGCATACCATGCAACATCCATCCATCATGCACCAATCGACCCTCCCACACACCATCCGTTCATCCATCCATCCATCATGCACCAATCGACCTACAGGCATACCATGCAACATCCATCCATCATGCACCAATCGACCCTCCCACACACCATCCGTCCATCCACCACATCCATCCACCATGCACCAATCGACCTACAGGCATACCATGCAACATCCATCCATCATGCACCAATCGACCCTCCCGTACACCGTCCATACATCCATCTATCATGCACCAATCGACCCTCCGTACATCATCTATCCATCCATCCATCCATGCATCATGCACCATTCGACCTACAGGCATACCATGCAACATCCATCCATCATGCACCAATCGACCCTCCCGTACACCATCCATCCATCCATCCATCCATGCATCATGCACCAGTCAACCTATAGGCATACCATGCAACATCCATCCATGATGAACCAATCGACCCTCCCACACACCATCCGTCCATCCATCCATGCATCATGCACCGAATCGACCTACGGGCATACCATGCAACATCCATCCATCATGCACCAATCGACCCTCCCGTACACCATCCATCCATCCATCCATCCATGCATCATGCACCAGTCAACCTACAGGCATACCATGCAACATCCATCCATGATGAACCAATCGACCCTCCCACACACCATCCGTCCATCCATCCATGCATCATGCACCGAATCGACCTACAGGCATACCATGCGACATCCATCCATGATGAACCAATCGACCCTCCCACACACCATCCATCCATCCATCCATCATGCACCATTCGACCCTCCCACACACACCATCCATCCATCCATCCATCATGCACCATTCGACCCTCCCACACACACCATCCGTCGATCCATTATGCACCAATCGACCCTTCCGTACACCATCCGTTCATCCATCATGCACCAATCGACCCTCCCACACACCACCCGTCCATCCATCCATCATGCACCAATCGACCCTTCCGTACACCATCCGTTCATCCATCATGCACCAATCGACCCTCCCACACACCACCCGTCCATCCATCCATCATGCACCAATCGACCCTTCCGTACACCATCCGTTCATCCATCATGCACCAATCGACCCTCCCACACACCATCCGTCCAGTCATCCATCCATCCATCCATCCATCATGCACCAAATGACCCTGACACACACATCCATCCATCCATACATACATACATACATCCATACATACATACACCACCAACCACCCTTCAACCATCAGTGCATTAATTCAATCACGTTTGAAGTATATTTTGATATCTGTCCCTGATTACATGTCTGCTTCCCTGTCTGGCAGTCAATCCCACCACCTTACAGTCTGTCCAACCAGCTGTATTTAACTCTACATTCATCTCCTCGCATTGTGTTCTGTTATCAACAATATCCAAACACGACCTTGTACCAACCCTCACATAATTCACTTTCCCTACAAATATGAAAAGGGCTAATGGAGCATAGCAACCCTTCAGAAGACAGAGCCACGTCTTAGTTATTGAAATAACCCTCATTAAGGATCCAATTCCTCTACACCAGCCTCAAGACAGTCAAAACACACAATGATCATCCGCTAGGCCAATCGTGGTCAATTACTGGAAGAGATATCTCAACAACCGCTACACAGCTGATTTGTCAAGCTTGATGGCAATTGCAGGATAGAGACATATAATTGCATACAAAGCAAACAGAGCGATCGAGTCTCCTCCATCTCAATTGTCAAGGCAGAGATGACCTCTTACGGAAAGGACGTTGACGTCACCTGCCGTCTCATGCAACGTTTCATGCGGCGTTGATTGGTAGAAATTGGTAGAAATTGGTAGAAATAACTGTAAGTGTTTATCATCCCTAGAGAACAAATATCACTTAACAAAGTCCAGTGGTCTGTTGCCTCGAAGGGAAAATGGATATTTCTGTCTGGATGAATTCATCAATGGTTTGCATGGCGCTGAGTGGATTTACTATACAAATGGTTCCTTGTCTTAGACAATTATTGCGTTTAGGCAGCGAAAGGAAATAGCTTGGATGGAAATAAAGCGGCTGATTGCACAGATATGATTGATATCAAAACGTTGCGAGCCTATTTTCGATGTTTGGCAAACACGAGTTGGATTGTATTAAATGACCTTTACGATAGCGAAATGAACTGTTCTGCATCCATTGGCAGGGTGTTGATACATTTGCTATCGGCCCTTGTCAAGGATTTCACGCAAATTGAACGTCCAAATGAAGAAATGAGAACGTCGTGTTTTGAACTCACTAGATACCTGTAGGGCAGCATGTTTATATTTCCTGCCGTAGGACTCGAAACCAACAGGGGCTGTTCTATTAGAAGGATGAAATGTTGCAGCTACTTAACGTGAAACATCTTCCTATAGTAATAAGGGCAACCATTGAAAGTATGTATTGATTGTACACATAATAAAAATTGCGTTAGACACAGAAAGTGGTGTTTGAACAACTTCGATGCCAGTACTGCAAATTTGTAGAGCCAGTTCCCCTTCAATAGTGATCGGAAGGTCGCAAATGGCCTTTAAAGTTTGAGGGATGTTTACAATACATAAGTGTTGCACTTCCAGTACAATATGCACCTTCTAAAGATAACCTTCTAGTGATAAGGGCGCCATTTGTTTAGTGTGTCGGTACTAATACTGATACGGAGCTAGGTTTCGAACACGGGTCTTCACGGTGATGAACGAACGCCTTAACCGCTTGGCTACCCCTCCGTCCCTATATCTTTAAGAATAGTACCATATAGCTTAAAGAACAGTCTTGTCTGAGAATGCATTGTGGGCTTTACATTGCGCGCCTTTCTGATTGTGCCTCGACGAGCTGTCGTGGTTCAGCTAGTTGTAAATGTTAAGGCGGTAAGTAGCAATGTAAGTTTAGAACTGACGTCAACAGTTTGCGCTTGTAGAGGTGTAGACGTTAACATCGATCAACGCACTGAGTAAATAGTAAATATGCGTAAAATGAATAAATTACTCTTTGAACGCAATAACACATTCAATAAATTCTTGTAAAAAAAAACATACATAACTTCACAGGATGTTATTTAATCGTTAAACAAAAAATAATTATATACATTAATACGAAATCGGTGGATATGTCCAGCAAATAGTGGGACCCAAGCACCACCCAGTCTGTGTTAAGCTGATGATGCTATAAGTAGCGTAATCTACTTTGTGTGGGCTTGAGGAAACATACACGCTTGGTTAGCCAATCAAAAGTCACGGAAGCATTGGTAGTTGTTCTATATGTACATGACTTTTTCCTTTAACTGTGCAAAGCACACATAGATTGAAAGAGGTTCACCATTCACTGCATTGTTAGATTCCAAATATCATCCAGCTTAATTGTGCCGCCCATTGTGTTTTCAGTAAATGATTTATTAACCGAACATCCATCATCCATTAATAAATCTTCCATCTATCTCATTACAAATTATCCGTGTATCCACCATCAATTCATCCATCCAACGTACAAAATAACCATCCTCCCATCCATCCACCATGTTTCAATCTATCTGCCCACCTATCCACCAACTATCCACCCTCCTACCAACCACCATCCATCATTCGTTCACAGCCAGGAACCATCCATCCATTAGCTGACAATCCATCCTCCCACCAAACAACATCCTTCCATCTCTCATCCATTTACCAACCATCACCCATCCACTAACATCCATCAATCAATTAACCACTCATCTGCGTTCCATCAGTCCATCTACCCGTGAAGATCCGGGGTAGAATTGATCTTCAGCAACCCATGCTTGTTGTAAGAGGCGACTAACGGGATCGGGTGGTCAGGCTCGCTGACTTGGTTGACACATGTCATCGTACCCCAATGGCGTAACTCACTCACTCCACCAGTCCATATCAACACATCACCATACATCTATCAATCCACCATCAACCATCAATCCATGAACCATAAACCCTCCACTCTCAACCATCCATGCATCTAGGCACTTCCTAATTTCATCCATCCACTCACAAGACATCCATCCATCAGAGCTAGCCAACCACCATTCCTAAACCTAATATCAATTCATCCACAACCATGCTTCCACCAACCATCACTCCATCTACCAACACCCAATCCACACGCCGCCATTTATCCATCATGCTATACCCATCAACCATCCATCCATCATGTAAATACCATCCATTACTATTAATTTCTCCATTTATCAATATTTTATTCGTTCAGCTTTGTATCAGCTTTGTAGCCTTTGACCTCTCTATCCTTCCAGTAGCGTTCAGGTCACTGGTCCATCGTGGATGTAGTCGTGACCACATCAATGACGGCGTTTGATCCAAGGACGCTGCGCACAGTTAGCCCTACCTTGACCACACGCGTTCTCCTGGACGAGGAATGACGTTACGACCAAAGGTTACGCGGAATGTAAAGGCTGTAAGCTGAGGCGAAGGATGAAACGTATTCTGGGGGCCAAAGCCTCAGTGTGAAAGGTTAGCCTTGCATGAAGCCTCGTCTATTTAGACATAACACCCCTCGTCTCTTCTTGTTACTGTGAAGCCTTAACCTATGTGGACTGCTGTTTAGCCTTAGACAGATACTGACAGCGGGACATTAAGAGACCTCGTGTTTATCGAAGCGAAGTTGGGGTCAGCGTTGGGGGTAGGCGGTAGGTGGGCCGAGGGGCTAGATGGAGAGTGATGTGGGGAGGGAAGAAGTTGGGGTGGGTGTAGTGGTCTGGTTAGGATAGAAGCTGAATAGCTGTACAGTGGGTGGAATCGTGAGAAGATGCTTTGGCGGATAGATGGGTAGGGTAGAATTCTATATAGATAGGTCGTTAGGTGGACATAGGGATGGGTTGGATGGCAGCAAAGAGAATGGAGGGAAGGATGGTTAGGCGAAGGGATAGAATCATTTCAAGCGGGTGTTAGATGGACATGTGAGTGGGTAGGAGGGTGGTTTCTGTGTTTGATGGGTAGGTGGGCAGGGAGTGGGGGTAGAATGAAACATCGTGAGTGTACCGTTATGAAGAATGTCATGGTAAATAGATGGATAAATATAGGTAAATATAAAATGGAGTGGTGGGTGTGTTAGACAGACAGACAGATAGATAGATATGCGGGTGGGTAGGTAGGTAGTTATGAAGGTAGGTAGGCTGTTAGGTAGGTAGCACTGATTAGATAGCTGGTTCAATGGGTAAATGGACCCACAGTGGAATAGAAGCATTTAGTATGTTTAAAACCCGAGAAGGTCCGGGTTAGAATATTGATCTTCAGTAACCCATGCTTGGCGTAAGAGGCGACTAACCGGATCAGGTGGTCAGGCTCGCTGACTTGGTTGACACATGCCTTGGTTCCCAATTGCGCAGATCGATGCTCATGTTGTTGATCACTGGATTGTCTGGTCGAGACCGTCTCCATGTAGCTGGAATATTGCTGAGTGCGGCGTAAAACTAAACTCACTCAATCTAGTATGTTTAAGATGGTCCTATAAGTTTATGGTGTTTAGCCAAATTGATTCATTGGAATCTCCAGGACTGTGGTCCTGTCCCACCTTTGACATTGAAACACGTTACATTTGGCAAGACACTTTGCTCGGAAACTGTTCTCTTAACCCAGCATCGAATGGGTACCCAGAAGTATGAGATGTTAATGCGTGACAATGTTAACCATCTAGCGCCTTAAAGGCAGCTTGTGATGTATACTCCCATGGAGCTGAGAATTTGCAAACTGATCGATATAATGTGTTTTTAACATCCATTGTAGATGTAGATTGCGATATTGTAAAACTGACATTACAAGTCCTCGTAATCTTTCACCAGTTTTTCGTGCATAATTACTGCGAAAACCCCGATCCTTTGTTCATAGGCCCGCTACTGTTTAACTGTTCAGTAGCAGCAATCAGGGAGTCTCTGGCTCCTAGTCAACATCGCTGATGTAATTTGTTAACACTAATGTACATTTCAAGTTAAAAGTGATCAATGACATTGACTTGATTTAAAGCTCACTGTTGCTTCAGATCAGATTGAATGTTCCAAGATTGTCTTTGCTGCTATTCAAGATGTCAGTTTCAACTCCATTCAATTCATTAACGTGACTTATTTCCCCTCTGTTTCACTCGTCTACAGATTCCACCGTAGCCACTCTTTGTTGTATACAGATAGTAATCATTATAATTCATTTAATGTCGATTGACTTCAGCCGTGCTTGCTAGCAATTCGTTCCGTGCCTGTCAAGGATTCGCGTAATATATCGGTTGTCAATAGACTTGTTCATTACTTCTTTCAACAATCCAGACATTTCATTTTTAAAGATGAATTGATTCCTAATTTTCCCCTCTAACATATCATGAGGCCTCTCTTTTATTCCGATCAGCTTTTATCTTTAGACCTCCACCACATTACCTAGTCCTTTGTGGCAATGACTCCATCTCATCAAAGTGAGGCTCGACCCACGATCTCAGAAAAAGCAGAGCAGAGACCAAGAGGCTGCCGTAACAAGCTAGTCTTACCAATCACAAACTGCTACTTCAATTGACTAGTGTAATTCCTTTACTAATGTACACGCCACAATGTCAGAAGTTATTCTGTCGACATGGCAATAAATTGAAATTCCCTATTACTTGGCGAGCAGCGATAGATTGTATTCTTAATGTTCCTCAGCCCTGTATTAAAGGCTATCCGAGGCTGACAAGCCATTTTCCCATTATCTACGGCGGGCATATGGAATGTAATCTGCGAAGAGGGTCCATAAACCCTAATGCAGCGGACGCATGTTCATTTAGGGCAATTTACGAACGAGAGAAAACAAATGACATTGGTCGAACTGAGAGCATCGAAAGCCATTATTCACCGGCGCTAGAGGGCGCATCCGTCTGTAAAGACAGTCCCGCAGATTAGTTGAGATCAGAACGAGGCTTAGGCTGCGCGTGCCGTTACAGTAGACGACATCGACTAGTTGCGTCTTGGGTGTCAGAACTGGTTTATAACTTTGTGACTGACTTTCATAGAACGAGATTAATACAGTTATAGTCTCAAGCAACACATTAGAACAATATTAGTAGTATTGAATCTTGGTATCTGTTTCCTGGGTTCCAAGAGTGAGTGTTTATTAGCTATGGGGGCCGGAGTGTTTCAAGCATGTAATATCTGTCTGACAGATACCTATTGCTAAAGCTTTAGATACGTCCGTGGCAGTGGTTGATATATGTGGACGTAGTTGTTCATTGTACTGTTGATATCAGTGTCGTTGGTAGTGCTGATGGTTCAGCTGATGCTAATGGAGTTCTGGTGGCACTTTGATGCTAACTGTGATGGTAGTATTGATGGTAGTGCACATGATAGAGCTGATTCTCTGCTGATGGTAGGGCAAGGTGACATGTGATGCCACTTTTTATGGTAGTGCTGATGGTTCAGCTGATGCTAATGGAGTTCTGGTGGCACTTTGATGCTAACTGTGATGGTAGTATTGATGGTAGTGCACATGATAGAGCTGATTTTTGGTAGCATAGGGGTGATGCACTTTTGGATGATGGATGGTTCTAATGGTGGCACTTGATGCTAACTGTGATGATAGTATTGATGGTAGTGCAGATGATAGAGTAGATTCTATGCTGGTGGTAGGATAGGGACACCTCTGATGCTAGTTTTGATGATAGTGTTGATGGTAGTGCAGATGATAGAGTAGATTCTATGCTGATGGTAGGATAGGGACACCTCTGATGCTAGTTTTGATGATAGTGTTGATGGTAGTGTCCATGTTTGTGTAGATGCTAGTACTGATGGTAGTGTTGATGGTAGTGTTGGAGGTAGTGTTGTTGGTGAGCAGTTGATGGAGGTAATGTTAACTGTTCATGTAGTGTTGATGGTAGTTACACGTGGAGTGCCAGTTGTAGCTGGTCAAAGCGTAATTATTGATTAAATGTTGATGTAACTGATTTGTTCTTGTAGAAAGTAGTGTACATTATAAAGCTGCTGGTAGTGTTTATTCTGAAGATGATGGAAGCATTGATGGAAGAGTCTATGGAAATGTTGCGCGATGATAGTGACGATGGTAGTGTTGCTTGGTGCGTTGATGGTAGTGTAGTCCTGTTGGTAGTGTAGTCCTGTTGGTAGTTTTGAAGTAGAGCTGATCGTAATTGATGATCTGGCGGTAGGGTCGATCCTAGAGTTGATGGTAGTGCAGTAGGTATTGCTGATTTTAGTGCAGTTGTAGTGTGTATTGTATTCCTGATAGTAGTGTTGATTGTAGTATATATTGTATTCCTGAAGGTAGTGTTGATTGTAGTATATATTGTATTCCTGAAGGTAGTGTTGATTGTAGTATATATTGTATTCCTGAAGGTGGTGTTGATTGTAGTATATATTGTATTCCTGATGTATGTGTTGATTGTAGTATATATTGTATTCCTGAAGGTAGTGTTTGATTGTAGTATGTGGATTGTAGATATTGTATTCCTGTATATATATATATTGTATTCCTGAAGGTAGTGTTGATTGTAGTATATATTGTATTCCTGAAGGTAGTGTTGTAGTACATATTGTATTCCTGATGTATGTGTTGATGGTAGTATATATTGTATTCATATTGTATTGTAGTACATCCTGATGTATGTGTTGATTGTAGTATATATTGTATTCCTGAAGGTAGTGTTCATTGTAGTACATATTGTATTCCTGATGTATGTGTTGATTGTAGTATATATTGTATTCCTGATGTATGTGTTCATTGTAGTATATATTGTATTCCTAATGTATGTGTTGATTGTAGTATATATTGTATTCCTGATGTAGTGTTCATTGTAGTATATATTGTATTCCTGAAGGTTGTTCATTGTAGTACATATTGTATCTGATGATGTGTAGTAGTGAGGATTGTAGTCATATTGTATTCTGAAGTGCGACGTTGGTTTCCTTGTATATTGTTGTGAGTAGTGATGTTCAATGTATGTTCCTGATTGATTGCAGGGATAATATATGGTAGTGATGAGTTTTGTTGGTGGTAGTGAGGAAGTCAATGCTGAAGTGCGACGTTGGTTGTTGTAGTGATGTCAAAGCTGACTGTAGTGTTGGTGGTAATAGAGGTGGTAGCTTTCAACGTCACAAATAATGCTGATCTAGTGGAATTTGATACAACCGCAGTAACAACATCAGTATTTTTTAAATGTCACATTTTTATGCTGATTGTGCAGCTTATGATAATAGAGACACTTGTGTTGATGGTAGTAGTCATGGTAGTGTAAACGGCGTAGCTTATGATAGTAAAGACAGACCAAGGCTAGCAGATACTACTACAACCCTACAACGCATATAATTTCTAAACAAACAAACGATTACGAAGACATTATTTTTAAAAAATGACTTCTTCTTTGGCACCCACTTGCAGGTCCTCGTTTGTACAGTTACGTTTCTAGCTATTTACTTGCATATTCTCGCCTTATACATAACACCTCTTACAGTCCCCCACAACAAATAAAGACCGCCCCGAATATATCACAAAGTTTGCTGACACTCCACATTTACCTGGAGTAAAATTAAAGCTACCAGCAGGGGCTTATCAGTGCCGCCATTGGCCTCAAAGCAAGGCGACAATGGACAAGCCAACATGATTCTTGTGTTTATTTATTTCAGCTCACAAATCAAAGATTTAATCAATGTGTGCTCAATGCTCAGAAGGAGGGTCGTCTTTTCAAGATGGCCGCGCTACTTGTTTGTTATCGTCATTGTCCGGTGCAAATCAAATGAAGATAAAACTCCTTACAGCGGAAAACTAGGGTGGCGTTAAGCTGAGTTTATCCCCCCATGTCTTCTCTCCGATAAGATGCATTGGCAGTAATTGTTTATCTCATATTTCCCATTTATAAATCACCCCAGACCCGTCTTTTAATCAATTCTATGGCTAGGATACTCAAGTATTCATTTTATTAATCATAATGCCCTACTCGAAATGGGTCGACTGCTTTAATTATTGTTCGCTCGCTACATGGCGTTACTAACGACTGGGTTTCCATTGGTGTTTAATGGTACACGGATGCGCTCCTCTGCTGGAGGTTGTCCCGCTGTCTGCAGAAACAACACATTTCGCAGACAGTCCTGACATTGGACATGATCGTTCGGACAAAACAATTTGAAACAGTCACATGTGATGGCGGTATTTTCTGAATGGTCAATAAGAATACTTAAAACTGGTGAATAACAATTAGTATATTTGAACCCAAATTAGAATGGACATTGTTGTTGGTAATATGCGTTTTAACAATTAACATTCATTTATTCATTCATTCCTATTTTGACAGTCCATATATTCGTTCCTTCATTCATATTTCATTCATTCCTATTTTCACAGTCCATTTATTCGTTCATTTATCCATCAGTCATTCATTCCTTCCTATTTTGACAGTCCATATATTTGTTCATTCATTCATTTCTATTTTGACAGTCCATTTATTCGTTCATTCATTCATCAGTCATTCATTCATTTCTATTTTGACAGTCCATATACTCGTTCATTCATTCATTTCTATTTTGACAGTCCATATATTCGTTCATTCATTCATCATTCATTCATTCATTTCTATTTTGACAGTCCATTTATTCGTTCATTCATTCATCAGTCATTCATTCATTTCTATTTTGACAGTCCATATATTCGTTCATTCATTTCTATTTTGACAGTCCATATATTCGTTCATTCATTCATTACTATTTTGACAGTCCATATATTCGTCATTCATTCATCAGTCATTCATTCATTCATTCCTATTTTGACAGTCCATATATTCGTTCAGTCATTCATCATTCATTCCTATATTCCATTTATTCGTCGACAAAAATCTGTTTAACTTGTGTTCAAATTAATAATTACAAACATCGCCGTAACATCACCATCACTATCACCATCACCACCACCACCACCACATCATCATCATCATCATCATCATCATCATCATCATCTCCACATTCACTACAGATCACTAAGTCATCCATTGCTCATAAACACCGGCAGTAAGTAGATGTGTAATCATACAACAAGTACAGTCCTGATCCATATCAAGCATCTTTTCCAATGTACTCATCGCGTGACGTAACACATGTAGATGGCGCCACCGCATATCAACAGCAGTGTTATAGTAATTATCACCCTTGTCCCGCGTACCCGTCTTGTCATTGTGTAACCTAGGCCCTTCCTCAGCTTATCACGTTATTTGTTCCACATTGTGTTATTTGTAAGATTTACAAAGGGGCTGTTATCATTCAGATAATGCCGAGGATACCGGTGACAGAGGTGTAAAGTGCTGTTTATTGTGTACGTCCAATATACAAGCATGTCGCTAGATACAGATGAAGATATTAGGCTGTATATGTACATCTGTTAACTATGTCATGTTTAGTTGATGATAATAATGGGGTTGTGATGGTTATGATCATTATGGTGATGATAGTGATTACCACAATGACACTAATACAAGATGTAGTACCAGCAGCAGAGGTAGTAGTAGATTCTTTACAATCATGGTAACCCAACGAAATAGGATTTTGTGCCGTTTGTTGTGGCAGCGGCTTGTCATTTAATCATTAAGTATTTTAATGGGTAGTGTCGTTTTTCGGGTTCGATGCCTGGCGTCGGTGTATACCCGCATGCGGAGCGGTGGGGTAGCCTAATGGTTAAAGCGTTGGCTCGTCACGCCAAAGACCTTGGTTCGATTCCCCACATGGGTACAATGTGTGAAGCCCATTTCTGGTGTCCCCCGCCGTGATGTTGCTGGAATATTGCTCAGTCAGTCAGTCAGTATACCCGCATGCAACCCACACAGATCATATATTTAATCTATTACTAGTCCACATGTATTGAAACTCATTCAATGTATATTTCTCTTATTGCAGTCATATACTCATGCCAATAATGGTTGTCACCCCCTCCAATTTTTTATTGGAGAGGGGTGTGGGGTGGGTGGGGTGGTGGTGGGGTGGGGAGGGGGGTGACAACCATTATTGGCATGAGTATACTTAGAAGAAACCTACCGACCTATCTGTCTGATTGTCACGTGTGAAATGATAACATATCAGTGAATGAGTTTGGATTTACAGCAATATTACCAGAAATGGGCTTCACACATTGTAGCCAAATGGGGAATCGAACCTGAGTCTTCGGCGTGACAAGCGAACACTTTACCGAGTGGGCTACCCCATCGCCGCTAACATATCAGTGATGCAAGATGACTACATAATGACGAATGCTGGGGGCGACATAAGTGGCCGCGTCATCTTTGGGTGTGCGGATGTGCTGTCGGGTCATTGCCATGCTAAGATCGGATGTTACAAGATGTGACCTTGATGATGGTGTGTCATCCTGCCCCGACGTCGTGGGTTTGTTTTCTGGAAGTGTAGTGATGGTTGCGGCTTACAACATTCACCGTCTCACTTGGACCTCGCTGAAACCTCTATTCGATCCGTTCATTTACCTGGTTCCTCGGGATGTTTGCTCTATAGACTGATCCCAGTCAGTTCAGTCAACTGCGGAGTACTGCTGAACTGTCCAAGTTCCTCGTCTGTCATACAGACCTTTAAAAGAAATATCCAATACTCACGACTTCCGTGTGCGCATGATCAGCCGCTAATGTATTTTGCTCTGGATTACACCGACCCATGGATAAATCCATCAAACTTCATCAAGTGAAATCTAAATACCACCTACTACATCAGACACCTAAGGATGTGGGGGTAAACCGATTACAAAGAAAGTGTAATCCCAAATATAACATATGCTAAACTGATATATCCAATACAATTCAGAAAATGGTGTAATGTCCCACCCGCAACACCTCTCATGCTCCACACACACACGCACGCACGCACGCGCACACACGCACGCACGCATACGCACGCGTGCGCGCACACACATCATGCCTACTCAATAACATTAGTCCACTTATCATGCGCACTGCTCCATGCACAATGCATGCTCGAAGCCCAAACAGTCTGAATATTATTACCCGGATAACCCAAGCTGCCTGTTAGGCGCAAGACGGTTATAGTCACATGACTTTATCCCGCCGGGTACCCATTTTCTGCTAGTGAACAGAGGCAGTTTGGAACAAACTCACTTGCCTAAGGTGAGACCACATGTATCACATGTGCTTCGTTGTGGGGCAGGACTGAAATCCCAGAAACTCTCAGGAGTCAAGCTGCCAAACACATGGTCCCCCATCCAAGGTCTCTCCGCGCCCAACGTTGCTAACTTCACCACGAAAGACGCTGGAAGACACCTGTCACAAACACATGCAAAGGCAAGTTCATCGTTCACCTGATAAAAAGTTATTATAGTTAAAGTATGGAAAAGTATCGGATATCATATTTGTCATTGACCAAACACAGATAAGGCCAGATGAACATCCTTCTAAAAATATTAAATTAAGTCAAGGCTAAGGGTGGCTGCAAAGATTAATAGGATAAAATTGATATTACCTTTGCAGCATTGTCTAATAATTGAAAAACAGGTATGTCGATTTATTTAATAGATTAATGTATTTTAGACAAAGACAACATCTATCATGACCTCCCAGGGTCGGGGTGTCAATATTCACCACCCGGAGAACTAACTCTAATCTCTCTCAGCCCTGACACTGTATTGTAAGCAGTCCATCAACTCTGGGTGAGAGCAAGCCGCTTTTTGTGGAATCTGAAGGTGCGAACAACACACCTGCGTGTTAATGGCTAATTGGACGGTGGGGTAGCCTAGTGGTGAAAGCGTCCGCTCATCACGCTGAAGAGCCGGGTTCGATTCCCCACCTGAGTACAGTTTGTGAACCCCATTTCTGGTGTCCCTCTCCGTGATGTTGCTGGAATATTGCTAATAGCGGCGTAAAACTAAACTCACTCACTCACAATATTACTGTAAGTTCAGATTTGGGTATTTAGTTACTGTTACCGGTACATATTAACGGGGCCGGTGGGGTAGCCTAGTGGTAAAAGTGCTCGCTCGTCATGCCGAAGACCTGGTTTCGATTCCCCACATGGGTACAATGTGTGAAGCCCATTTCTGGTGTCCCCCGTCGTGATTTTGCTGGAATATTGCTAAAAACGGCGAAAAACTAAACTCACTCACTCACTAACTCAGTGTCTAATTCAATGACAGCGCGATGAAAAACATAAAAAGAATTTTAAAAAACAACAAATAAAAGCGATAAACACTTTTCCATAAATGTTGAGTCCATTTTACTACCCCAATTGGATTGTGAATATCTCTTACGAAACACTGTCAAATAGTGATGGTGCAGGTGTTGAAGAATGTTTTGTACAGAACATTCCTCCTTTTCTATGTGTTTCTATGCCTCAGTGTATTGTTTGGGGTAAAATGTAAAAAAGCTTGGAATGACAAAAAGGACAAGAAATATTTAAAGTAAAGAAATACTTTAAGTTATTACATACGCAGGTATTATCTACCTGTGTTATATGACCATGTTTCAGCTTACACCGGGAGATCAAGTTCCCACTCAACGCCGACCGTACCTGTTTATTTGTAAAAACTAATTAAATATTTCCATCTCCTTTGATCTTCTTTATTAATTTGTCCACCACACGAATGACTGCTTACGTTGTTAGTTCATTCATCACAGTTCTTAAAAGCGTATTTAAAATACTCTATCGATTCTCACTTTCAAAATTGACAAACACACTTCAAAAGAGAAAATTAATTGACGCGAGATGACAGAAGAATGGTTTAATTCACACTTTCTCAAACCCCAAACAACCTTCAATCACGCCGTCATGATATCGTTGTCTTCCTTTGTGCGATTATGTACACTGTCGTGCGTGAACACTGGCTTTTGATGATGGCATCGTGCGATTAAGAAAATGCATTTTGATACACATTGCTAATAGTACCATTCATACATAAAACATGTTAAAGGGTATTCCTTCTCTGACATGTGACTTAAGTGATGCATTGACATTTAACTTAAGTGATGCATTAACATATCAAACCAATTTTAAGTGATGCCATTGTTTCTTAATTGCGTAGACCGATGCTCATGATGTCAATCACTGGATGGTATTGTCTAGATTATAAACAGGCCGACGTACAGCTGGAGTAATGCGTTTAAAAGAAAAAAAAAAAAAATGTAAATAGAAAGAGCATCTCATCAAATCTCCCAAAGTCTCAGAAAGCGGGATACCTGGCGAACTGCCAAGATGGCGGAAGTGAACATGGGATTGTTTCCATTGAATTGTTTCATTCGAGATATGCGCTGCATGTTGACACAGTCTGAAATTACCCTGACCCGTAAAAACGAGCACATTTAGCTTTCATGCATGGGTGATTTGAGTATGACGCTATGAAATATCGAGTTTTCGATTACAGGCGACAACAGAACGGAGTCGGCGGGATCACAATATCCACCCTGCAGTACACCACATCACTGCAGTAGTTTCGTCAAGAGATTCATGACTGTCACGCACCATTACTACATAAATGGATATTCCTTGAAAAATGAAAATATGCGTAATGCTAATATATCTACAAATTAAATTATAACTACCAAATATTCAGAGACGCTCGTTTTTGACAAGCTTTATGTGATCAGTTATATAAACATAGATGAAATATTGTTGATTATGAAACAATGGCAATATAGGTAGGCTTTCCACCTGATACTTTGCCTCTCAAATGAAGGAGGTTTTAATGTGTTTATAATCAAACGTAGAGACTAAAAAGTGTTCAGTGGGGACAAATGCATGCAACAACAGAACAATAGATGCAGTAAACATATTATTTATTATTATAAGCAATCCCACACACGTTAAGAAAATGTATTGTACGCCAAACATTTGGACGTGTGTTAAAGACTCTGAAGACCACGCGGAAGCAGTAAACATGAAATATGGATTATTAACACTGGGTAAAAGCTAGGAATATTAGTAAATTGTAATTTTCGCTACTTTTAACAATCTGTGTAGATTTACTGTCCGATTAAACTAGCACTGCAATGATAATGCGGGGTCGCCCTGGAGCTTTCGCTAGACAGGAGCCCAGTTACGTGACGACCAGCTTGGCTGAGAGACAAAGACAGAGAGGGGCGGAGAGAAATAGAGTGAGTGAGTGAGTTTGGTTTTACGCCGCTTTTAGCAATATTCCAGCAATATCACGGTGGGGGACACTACAAATGGGCTTCACACATTGTGCCCATGTGGGGAATCGAACCCGGGTTTTCGGCGTGACGAGCGAACGCTTTAACCACTAGGCTACCCCACCGCCCCAGAGAAATAGAGAGAGGGGGAGGGATGGCAGAGGAAAACACAGACAAACATACAAGGAAATAAGGGAGAAATTCTGCGATTATTAAGTTGACATTTGTGAAGAAATTAAAACATGATAGCTCCCCACATAACCTTAAATTCATTATGACTGGCCCAGCCGCCATTCATGTGGGCGTCAAGAGTGTTCAGAGTTTTATTAAGCTACCCTCCTGGAAGCCCGGAGTACATTATATCAGCAGCATATAACTCTGTAAAACACGAGGAAGTTTCCCCCACATATTTCATATACATTGTACACACCACAGTCAACTTATCATGCACCCAGTGCACTTAGCGGTACACACGATTACACTGATTAAACATTGATTGTGTTTGGGTAATCTGCTTGTACGAATAGTACTGTATACTAAAGTAATCAGAATACTTGCGGAATGCTTCCATGATTGTAATGATTGTTACAGCGGTTAGGTCACAATCATGGCAACACTTATAGTCTGTTTGCAGTGAAAACGTACCGATGAATGTCACTTTAAACCAAAAAGTAAAACAAATAAAGTGAAATTAAGACTTCGAATCCTCATGATTTTACCTTGCCAATTGAACATTTGAATCTCAGAATTTTATTCGACTTAAGATAAAAGTTGTTTAACAACGATCATAGTTTCACATGGCTATTATTGGTTTGTATTACAAGGGGTGTGCACATCAAATGGAACACCGAAAACGACAAGGGTTGTTAACGCTCTTCACGTACCGCACATGCATTTGTTTCACTGTTCCAACTACTGCGCTTACCCCCTTGTAATACAAACCCGTAATAGCGATTTGAATCTATGATCGTTTGTTAAACAACTTTTATACTAATTTGAATAAAATTTTGAGATTTAAATGTTCAATTGGCAAAGTAAAATTATGACGATTCGCAATCTTAATTTCACTTTATTTGATTTACTTTTTTGTTTAAAGTGAAATTCATCGGTACGTTTTCACTGCAAACAGACTATAGAGATGAATCTAAAAAAAGCACACTTAGAGATGAATCTAAAAAGTGCACACTTAGAGATGAATCTAAAAAGTGCACACTTAGAGATGAATCTAAAAAGTGCACACTTAGAGATGAATCTAAAAAGTGCACACTTAGAGATTAAAGATGATCTAAAAGTGCACACTTAGAGATGAATCTAAAAAGTGCACACTTAGAGATGAATCTAAAAAGTGCACACTTAGAGATGAATCTAAAAAGTGCACACTTAGAGATGAATCTAAAAAGTGCACACTTAGAGATGAATCTAAAAAGTGCACACTTAGAGATGAATCTAAAAAGAGACACTTAGAGATGAATCTAAAAAGTACACACTTAGAGATGAATCTAAAAAGTGCACACTTAGAGATGAATCTAAAAAGAGACACTTAGAGATGAATCTAAAAAGTACACACTTAGAGATGAATCTAAAAAGTACACACTTAGAGATGAATCTAAAAAGTGCACACTTAGAGATGAATCTAAAAAGTACACACTTAGAGATGAATCTAAAAAGTACACACTTAGAGATGAATCTAAAAAGTACACACTTAGAGATGAATCTAAAAAGAGACACTTAGAGATGAATCTAAAGAGTGCACACTTAGAGATGAATCTAAGAAGTACACACTTAGAGATCAATCTAAAAAGTACACACTTAGAGGTGAATCTAAAAAAATCGTACGAACGTTATTAAAACGTTACCAGGCTGATAAGAGTCACCGTATCACTGCAAAAGTAATTATTAGATCGAAAACATAACTATGATAACATGCATTAGCATGACTTTATTTTGCCCGGGACTGAATTGTTAAATACATTGAGTGAATGGCATTCAACACCGCAGTCGTCAGTGGCTAAACTATATCAGGTGTACCGCTAAACTATCGTGTCTGTCACACTTGTAATAAAACCAGTGGTTGATATCAGGAACAACATCCTGTACCTCAGGGTTACGATGACACCGAGCCAAGAATCTGAGCCGATTTACCGATTTACCCATCTAGTCGCTTCTAAAGATATGAGTTTCGTAGAGCAAGCGTATTCAACACTGGGGCGGTGGGGTAGCCTAGTGGTTAAAGCGTTGGCTCGTCACGCCGAAGACCCGGGTTCGAATCCCCACATGGGTACAATGTGTGAAGCCCATTTCTGGTGTCCCCCGCCGTGACGTTGCTGGAATATTGCTAAAAGCGGCGTAAAACCAAACTCAGTCAGTCAGTCAGTCAGTCAGTCAGTATGTCAGTATTCAACACTGCGAGGTTGTAAGTTAAACATTGTCCTGTGTGTCTATCTGGAAATGTTTCTGGTCCAGTTTCGATCATAATCTCGACGTGTTGTTGCCATGTTGCCGACTACGGCGGTGAAGGTCGTTACCACATCACCATGACCTTGCCAACATCGACTTCATCCTCCCCAGATGATTCCAGCATCCAACAGATGGGCATGAGTTATCTCCTGGGAATCAGCTGGTCCTCCGGATCAATCAGAACATATCATGGAGCGAACAGATTTTACATGGCATTAGAACAGAAATTAAAATGAAAATAGTTATTTAACCCGACAAAATCCCATACTGTCCACATCGGGCCCATTAATCGAGCCCATTTGGCCACAGCATTCATCTAACGAAAACAAAATGAAGGCATAACCTGTATGCAATTCCAGCCCAGGTTTATTAATCTGAAATCAATTTGTGTAAATGGCGCTGCTATTACTAGGAGTTGTTCTAATGTTATTTTCTTCGCGGCATGCGTGTGGTTTCGCTAACTGTAGGATTAATGTTGTATAGATTTCTACCACGATTTTATGTTGTCAGATCCACCGGACACAGTCATTGATAAGATTTCTTGATAAATTTCTAGCAATAACTGTTATCTTTTGCCCAATGGGCGAGATGAGGCGAGAAAAACGGAGAATTATGGCGACTTTTTATGGTGCTCATTTCACTTTGACACCTCACCCATCAAATCTATTTCAATATATGACAATATGGGTGATAAAAGAGCATCATCTCTTTCATTTCAATGACAGCGGTTTTAATACACAGTCTAATTCTAAGTGGATTACATGAAGTAATGGCGTTTTTCAGAACGTTTATTACAGTAATTAGCAACTGAAAAAATACAAATAAACGAGATAAATAGAGATAAATAGATATGTGTGTCTCACCAAAAGCTTCGTCTTGGTTCAAAACATTTTTAGTAAGTAGTATAATATTTCTACTTTTGTATGCTGTTCTTTTACCACTTACCTCTCTGTTGACCACGCATACACCAAAAAATAGGAAATATGGAAATTGCATGGAATTTGACCATGTTTATAACACTGAAGGAACGTGAAGTCATGCTAAACATATAAATAAACTGAAACACAAAAGAAAGTATACACCAGTTTTAGAAGTTAAATAAACATTAACATGACTATATTCGATGGTGATGTATTTGTACCACATTGTAACTGAGGACCTTCAGTTTTCGCTGTTGCCGCACCTGCGGTTTGAACATCTAGTGTTTAAGTAACATCAATATGTTATTTAGTCACGTACTGTATTCCGACGTATGCTTTCATGTGTCAGGCTGCTTGTGTATTAATGCATCAATCGTCACCTTTGAAATATTTAAAACACATATATATCTTAATCAACGTCTTTTGGTCAACATGTCGTTTACTTGATGATAAGATTATCATTACAGCTTATGTTACGTACAGCTGTCTCCACGTCCGTCAAAGCAACACAGAAACTCGTGATAAAACACGTGTTATGCTATGACAAGGATCTTGAAAAAAAGACACTGATTATTTTATTTCAGAGTGATAAACAATATTCCTTCATAAAATTAATTCTAATTGCACTCACAGCACTGACAGTGAGACACAAGTCCCAGTTGACTGAATTCAAATCTTTATTTCCGTTATTCGACGTTCGATACATCAACATAAAACTCGTCCAAAACAATGCATTCCTGCCACTCACCACCCCACCCCCCATTCCCCTCTTCTTCTCCCCCTGTCCCTCCTTCACACCTGTTGGACATACCTGCGGACCGTGCTCATCACTGGGTAACGCAGAGAGGTCTGAGCCAAGGCTGTCTCTCTCTACCCCTCCTCTCAACGGATTTATTGTGAAATAGATTTGTTCCCATTGTGGAGCTGGCAAGTAAATAAAGTCATAATGGTTTCGGAAATGCAGGGACAAGTTCCTCTCAAACCGTGACCTTTGTCCGCAAAGATTAAGAGCTAAAGTCACCGGACAAACGAATTCAATAAGTCAACTGTCTAGTTGTACTCCAGCCAATGTTGTTACTGTGTGGTTAGCTTACATGGGAACAGTTCCTCCTTAAGGAGAAAGTAAAGCTCAATATTGGGAGAGGGTGGATATATCATTTAATCAAATGAAACTTACGCCATACACAGAGGATTTTCAATCTAAAGTTTACCTGTCGCTGGTGGCAGACCTTATGCTTATGCAATTGGTATTGAAGATGTAGACCGCTACGCCGTGACAGTATTTAATTTTGCCGAGGGCTCCGGTTTCGACAACATTCAATGCATTTATAAATCCCCACTTCATACGGTTTGTAAACCTCACGGGTGTATATTGCACGTACATATTCAAACGTTCGTGCAATATAGGATTGTCCTCCAAACGAACAAACTTTCTGATGTTTGTCGTTTATCAATTTAAACCTGTCAGAAATCTTTTCCAAAAACTGTTTATCTGATAAACGCATTTTATTCTATTACTTCAACCTCGCAGTAATAAAGCTTATTGATTTATGTTTGCTTGCGCTTAATCATCAGGGTCCCAAAATTGAAAAACATTCAAGACATCAAAGGGCGTTCACGAAAAATATTAATATTGAAATTATTCTTATCTCTATACACTGAGGTAAAGCAAGTATTTGGACTCAAATAGGGTTTTGTCTCACACACCTTTTTTGAATATTCATGCGCAATAAACATGCTACGACACCCTTGAAATATTCTTGTTTTGATCACACGAAAGTAATATGTATGATTCAAGAATAAAGATTGTTCAGTTTTCGATTGATGTGACACACGGCGGATGTATGGAGGGACAGTCATGTCATCTTTGCACCAACCGAACTTATGTTACTGAGGTTTGATCATCGCTTTGATGAACCGACACTCGCTTCTTATAAGGACACATAACTCTCAAATAATACAAAGCACACTTATGTAGGGTAAGGGCAAATAAACTCTGATTTATTATTATAAAGTACACTAAGTTTATTGCGAACACGCTTTTTAGGTCCTGGTATCTTTTTTAAGAAATGCGTGTGACGAACTCCGGTTATAACGAACTAAAATTAGTGGTCCTTTTGAGATCGTTATAACCGTAGATTGCTGTTTTAACGTGTTTGTGTTTTCAGAAAAGGCTTCTGACAGTACATACATTAAAGTAAAACTCAATATTGGAATATTTCGACATATCAATACATGTACTCTATAGTATATGCACGTTTTGTGGCAGACATTTTATTACACTCAAATCAAACAAAGCACACTTATGTAGGGTTAGAGAATTTAATCTTTTATATTTGGTTATCAAAATATTTTAAATATTCTTTTAACTTGTTTGTCGGCTTAAGGGGTGGTTTCTGACAGTAAATATACAAACGTTAAAGTCATTATAGAAATAGATTTAAAAACACGCGCTTATTGTAATGGTCTTTAATACGGTTATGGAGAGGATTTTGTCGTTTATACTTTATGTGTCAAAGATGATATGCCGCCAAAATTTTCTATTCCATTCACCTATCATACAAAATCCCAATTTTTAAAATAAGTACTTCTGAAAATATCAACATACATATATAGAGACATTGTCCATTGTTCATTGATCGGGAAGGTATAAATTGTTCATTGATCGGGAAGGTATAAATTGTTCATTGATCGGGAAGGTATAAATTGTTCATTGATCGGGAAGGGATAGATGTGGTTACAAGTGGTTACATCCAGCTGATATTTATGCAAGTATGCGGAATGATTTCAATGTTAACATGACTTAATTCTATTCCCATATAAGAAAGTAAATCTAAAATAATTCCACAAAATGCATCTTTATATAAAGAAGTCGTTCAATTACAGAAATCTCCTTTTTAGGCATAACACATACGTCAAAGCACTTGTGGTATTTTTTGGTGTCTTCAATGGAGTCGTAATCTTTAAGAAGCTAAAATGGATTTTTATCGAGAGGTCTTTCTTCTCGACTTAATCTACCAGTTCAACATCATACTGTCGCCAAAGGGATTCGCCTAGCGTTCGGTTATAATCCCACAGTCTTCCAAACTCGCTGCTGTCAAAGACAAAAATTTGTTACCATATACTGCCTCAGATCAAAACAACAAACTTCAAAGACAGTGTCACATTTTTACAGTAACACTTTTATGTTCTACACCATCCAACAAGAACATTTTTGAGATATGAAAACAAGAAATTTATTACAAGATGATTTATGCACATGTGCGAAAGATCACAGAAAATGGACTAGGTGACAGGTGGACATACATCCTCCATGATGGATGAGAAACTAAACTCCTCGTGGAGATTCAGATCCACATCGGCCACGAATTGAATTATTCATACCCAAAACACTTGTCTTTCGTTTGATATTGGACCCACCCTTGACGTATTTCAGTAAGACTACAAATCCCCGATCACTGGTTCTCGTATTTCACGTTCGATGGAGTTGTGGATGGTGTTGCTTTGTTTTCAGTTGCACGTTCCTGTTACACTCTGCTTCAGAAATGTATTACACTAAATACAAACGACAAAACCCTTTCATAATCATAATACATTTCTACTAAAAAGATTCCATTGTTCTATTCCGATCATAAGCAGATGTATAGATAATATCTAGGTGTCAGCGTCACAAACACATGGAAAGGCAAGTAAAGTATTGACTAAAAATATACTGTTAAAATCAATATAGTGAATCGTACTCCCTCATACTTGACATGTTAGAGGCTGCAAAATTTTGAATCAATGAAGGTAGAGTTATTGAACAAATTTTATGTATAACAACTTCTTTTATTTCGTGAGTGCCACATATCGATACAGATTCTTGTACCGTTGTCCTTCCTGCTTGACAACGGTACAAGTATCTGTATCGAAACGTCGCACTCAGAAAAAAAAGAAGTTGTTATCCATAACGTTTGTTCAATATTGTACTTCCCAACTTCTAAATGTCACTCAAAGAAGAAACCAGAGTCTTTCAGTGCAACATTTCGATATCAACAAGTCATCAAAGGGACTAGCATCTGTAACGAGCCTCGCATACAAATCACAAAATTTTAAATCAATTTCGATTCAGTCTTAGCACCTTTTCTATCACATTTGATGTGCTTGTGGGATGGGTCTGTAGGTTAGATGTTCCCTATTCACGTACTTAATGAAGTCTTGGACGTAATAGCCGATGTACATGTATTAGCACTTCATATCACATTTGTCACTGAAAAGGCACCACCTGTTTTATTCGTGTTAAACCGAATTATCCTGAAAGCTGCACAAACAGCACGAACTCCCCCGCGATACAACAACCAACTCGTAGTGTAGTGTAGCAGTAACACTAGTCTCGACAATCCAGTGATTGAGGTGAGGTGAGGTGAAATTGGGTTTTACGTCGTGCTTGAGAATATTTCGCTCATATGACGACGTGTATGCGTGTGTATGTGTATGTGCGGCTGCTTGTACTAGCCCAGACTGAAGCTGGTTTTATAGTGCTAGCTCACTGAGATACCATGCCGCAGTGAAGCATGAATACCCGACTCAGACACATTATACTGACTCCGAGCCAACCAGTCCTTGTTGTACCCATTAATGCCGAGCGCCAGGCAGGGACCAACAAGTACCATATTTTAACGTCTTTTGGTATGACGCGGTCGGGGATCGAACCCGCGACCTTCCGCTCTCCGGGCGGACGCTCTAACCACTACACCACTGAGACGGTCTTCCAGTGATTGACATCATGAGCATCACAAGGTCAGCGAGTATGATCACCTGATCCTGTTAGAAGCCTCTTATAAGTTTGGTTAATTAGTGATCAATTCTTACCCAGGTCTTCACGGGATGGAAAGCAATTATTCCTTGCAACAATATTGTTCCACATTTATCGTGCTCACAATCTACCTTAGATTTTTTTAGGCTTCTATGTCACAGATGTCATCATCTCATATGCAATACATTCGCTTAAATAAACAATTTTTTAAATAACCCACATATTTGATTGTAATAAAATTCTTATCTTAAGTTGTCAATAAAAGTATCCGAGCAGCAAATTCAATTTTCTCGTTCAGTACAATGTAATCGACTGGATGTGTTCTGCTTGGATACTCCCGTACATAAATGTAATACGTAAGTGAAGCAAGTTTGTAGTTACAGAACATACGTACGTACTTTGAATTTTATGTTTCCTTTTTGACAGTCAGTGAAACATACAAGCTTTTCTTCTTTAATTGCTGCAATAAATATTCATCTGACCTTTGGTCTTGATCCCTTGACAGAAACAGGTGAGAGACAGATTTAAAGATGTTTTTCAATTGTAAATGCAATAAGCCTCCTGTAATATTTAATATTTGTTGTAATCCTGTTTGCCTACTCTCGCTTGATGGGACAAGCGGGCATTAAACGTCAATCAAATAGGTTTATGATTTGACTGGGTTATGAAATCGGAAAGAAAGAATAAATCATCCCTACCATGAGTCAACCCTGAGGAATCCCCGCGGAGACCCTCAATAGTGAGGGTTTTGGTTTTGGGTTATGACAGCAACACTGCTTTTATTGCTGACTGTAAATAATGTAATGACGGACAAAATAGAGGTTGATGGCACGAGGAACAATTATTTTCTGATCACAGTAGGACTGCGGTTACTCGTTTACACCCTCCTTCTCTCACTCACGCACACACACCCGCACTATGCATCCGCTCACCCACATATGCATTAATGCGCTCATTCACACTCTGTGTGCTCTGTACCGATTCACTGACTCGTTCATGCTGGAGTGGACCAACCCCCTCGCCCGTTCTCTAATGTATCTACTCACACGCGAGCAGGAATGCATCCACTCACTCATCCACGCACGAATTCACTGACTCACACACTATTTCACCCCCTCACCGCGGTCTTACGCATTAATGCGTTCCCCACACACTGATGCACCCACTCAATAGCTCGCTCACGCATTACAAAAATGCTCTCACTCGTTCATAGATAAATGCGCCCATTCCTTTACTCCCGCAAACACACACGCCCACGCATACGCACAACCCACGCATCAACTTTATACAGCTTCGCCTAATTACATTTCATAAACGATACATATGGTTACACCATCAATCTGTACAAACGAATTTTATATGACATCTTCAAGGGACATCTTCCTATTAATTGCAACCAACTATATATCAAGCTAGGACCGGAAACGCTGGGCAGTAATAAACAGATGTTCACACTCGCAGCTCAATCAAACCTACCAATGATACACTGAGATACCACCACAATGGAATAAACACCAGGTGTTCGGGTCCAGCGTGTCCTGGCGGAGCACCTGTCTTGTGTGAAGGTCAAGGCCACCAGTGACGATCATATTCACAATAGAATAGTCGGAAGACTTGCATATCATAGAAATAGTTTTAGTTAGGAGACACAGGAGATATATCCACATCTGAGAACCAGTCAAAATCGTAAAATAAAAGTATTCACTTGGCACCTAAATATTGAGGTGATTATCGCCGTACACCCAAGAACATTGAGAGATACTCTGAAAGTCTGCACTTAGAATTTGGTTTGACTAAAACATTACAAACACCGTCAAACCTTAACCAGTCTGAAAACAGACGAAAATTAAACCTGAAGTCAAAACACAACTATAAGACACATTTAGAATACATCATCATCGAATGACCATTTATTTTTGGCTATATTTTTAATCTCGATAGATATATCTCAGCTGTATATTTAATGGTTGTTACACTTTGAGCATGAGGTGAGGTGAAATTGGGTTTTACGTCGTGCTTGAGAATATTTCGCTCATATGACGACGTGCATGCGTGTGTATGTGTATGTGCAGCTGCTTGTACTAGCCCAGACTTAAGCTGGTTTTATAGTGCTAGCCCACTGAGATACCATGCCGCAGTGAAGCATGAATACCCCACTCAGACACATTATACTGACTCCGAGCCGACCAGTCCTTGTTGTACCCATGAATGCTGAGCGCCAGGCAGGTACCAACAAGTACCATATTTTAACGTCTTTTGATATGACGCGGTCGGGGATCGAACCCGCGACCTTCCGCTCTCCGGGCGGAAGCTCTAACCACTACACCACGGAGGCGGTCCTTTGAGCATGAGCGGTTGGAGGAAAGAGTGAAGTGCTGCTGACTTAACCCTTTGGTATCTTTGGTAAGATATGTACCGTTGGTGATTTGTCGTTTGTTTGCACCTAGCTGCGTTAACTGTTAACGTATTTATAAGTTCATTTCTTAATATTACTCTTTGTATGTGTGTCTCTGTTAGGACCCGTGAGGAAAGCCACTTCAGAGCTTACTAACTGGCTATATAATAAAGTATAATCTTTTTACATCTGCATACTAACCTATTGTTTGATTCTTTTCTCCACATTCGAATGCTTACCTCTATATTCGCTGGTCAACTCTGGATAAGGACACCAGACCGTAAACAGAAACTGGCTATGGTTTCCTGGAAGCGACATCTTGTTTTCCAATGCCCGCTCCAGTATTTTTTTCTAAGGCGTCAAACCCTATTCACTCACTCATGTATGGATTTTACTACAATCCTTGTCGTCATTTAAATACATTAAATACTAGTACTTGGAAAGTGGTCACTTGTCATTATGTGAAGGTGGGTGTTTACGGCAATCAGCTGCGACCACCAGTAACATTCATCACAAACACACGCAATGGCGAGTCAATTATTCACACACGCACATATATGGGAATCATATGTATTATATATTATATATTATCATATATCATCAATGACTATCTCATCGCATTATCTATGTTTACAAACCTGAAACAGATCTTGACTACAGTACACGTCTTCGCTATCCTGCTAAGATGCTGACTCCCCTGCTGAGATGCTGACTCCTTCTGCTAAGATGCTGACTCCCGTCTGTCGTATGCACCGTTGAAAATGTGGATCGGGTGGTCACAATGGGCTGTTCAAGGGTTGTTCAGGTAAGGATCGTTGCTCTCAGCAAAAGGTCTGCCAAACCTAACCTCGTGCATCTGCCCGCTGACTTGATAGCTCACCCGCTGGATCACTCACTCACTTACTCCATTGTTCAAAGCAGCCTCAAACGTATTCACTCTCTGTCTTACTGGAAAGGTCGATGGTTCTCTCCGCGGCCGAGTCATACCAAACGAAGTTTAAAGATAACGCTTGTTGTTACCTTGCCTTGCGTTCGGCTATGCGTGGACAGAACAAGAGCCTGTACGGTTCAAATAGACAGGCGCTATAAAACCTGCGCAAGTCCGGGAGAGCACAAGCAGCCACACACGCGCGCGCACGTGCGCACGAACACACGCAGTGAAGTAATCGTGAACCCACGTTAACCCTCATTCAAAATCATTACCATGCACAATTAAAATACACGGAACTCGTAAACCTAATTTTACATGCCGGTTACTTTTAAAAACATTTCTTTGAATAGTATCTGTTTTGTCGGCGACAGTAGCAGAATAATGCATCACAGCGTGAACAAATGCATAAATGCATATTTTACATGCACAATGCACAGATGTGTGATGTCTACATTATGCTGAGTGAGCGAGTGTTTACAGAATGTAACATAAAACAAAGTCTTGTAATCCGAGCTATTACTCATTTCGGTTTTACCTTTTTCACATTTTATTACCTTGTTGACAGACACGCCCTTTAGTGTTCTCGACATTCGTCATAGCGGGGGTCATCTGTGTACCCAGTGTTGATTTCAGTTTCATTTTTCGTCATAAACGAAATGAAATTAAAGACTACTTGGTCCTTGTCCTCTGACTGAAAATTGAGAAGTATGCCATCCATGACAAGGGCTTGTCATCCAGAGGGGACGCTCCAGACAACAGGTCAAAAATAACTCCGTGAGATTTGACACAAATGTGTTTCTCTGTTCACCTGTCAGATCAAAGAGACCGCTCACTGTTGTCGTGAGCATAACACGGGTGAATATCTCTCGCCAAACTTGTGGCTTCGCGGAGATTCTTGATGGATAAGTTATGATTGAAAACTGAAAATGTCAATGATGCCTTTTAAATTACTATTTTATCCCCCACCGAAATAGTTTTTCGTTATCAATTTTAACTTGCAACTTTATCACATACTTCAGCGTAATGAAGGTGCCTATTACCTCTTATGTTGCCATGGTTCACTGGTCAAACATAACTCAAACAGTATAAAAACTGAAAGTATTTATTTAACGCAAATAAAAACTCATACAAATGACTAAAATGTTTGTTTTTTATTTTTGAATTTTTGTATGTAAACGTACTGAGTAAACTTTAAGCTTGGAAATAAAAAAAATATATTAGTAGGTCAAATACTCTGCACTTGAAACAATTCTAACTAGTTATCTGTATCCATGGGTATGGTCTCTCTCTGTGAGACTCTGCTCAAGTCTTGACCCGCTTGGGTGGACACGGTCACAGATCAGTCACATGTAACCTGCCAAGTTACAGCCATGTTACAAATTATGTAACCAGTTAAAGGTACATGTAACATCAACGAAAAAATCCATGTGATCAGTTAGATAACCATCCACGTGATGATGTAGTCGTACGTCTATAACGTGTATATTTGCTCATACTGTCAATCACTGGATCATCTGGCCCAGACTCGACATACGGGCCACCGTCGTATGGCAGGAATATAGCTGGGTACTTGGGTAGTCCGCTGGACAACAAACATTTATTTTATGAAATTTGCGCAGCGGGTGCTACCGAGTAGACGGTAAATAGATGCATGGTACTGAGGAATAGGGTATTGTGTGTTCAAGGTACCGAGGAAGAGGGTATTGTGTGTCCAAGGTATAGAGGAAGACTGATTAGGGTGCATGGTACTGAGGAAGAGGGTATTGGGGTTCATGGTATTGAGAAAGAGGGTTTTGGGGCTTATGGTACTGGGGTGCACGGTATTGTGGTTCATGGTACTGAGGAAGGGGGATTGGGGTTCATGGTACCGAGGAAGAGGGTATTGGGTGTTCAAGGTATTGAGGAAGAGGGTATTGGGGTCCATGGTACCGAGGAAGAGGGTATTGGGATTCATGGTACTGAGGAAGAGGGATTGGGGTTCATGGTACTGAGGAAGAGGTATTGGGGTTCACGGTATTGAGGAAGAGGGTATTGGGGCTTATAGTACTGAGGTAGAGGGTATTGGGGTTAATGGTACTGAGGAAGAGGGATTGGGTTTGATGGTACTGAGGAAGACTGGTTGGGGTTCATGGTACTGAGGAAAAGGGTATTGGGGTTCATGGTACTGAGGAAGAGGGATTGGGGTGCATGGTACCGAGGAAGAGGGTATTGGGTGCTCAAGGTATTGAGGAAGACTGGTTAGGATGCATGGTACTGAGGAAGTGGGATTGGGGTTTATGGTACTGAGGAAGAGAGTATTGGGGTTCACGGTATTGAGGAAGAGGGTATTGGGGCTTATGGTACTGAGGTAGAGGGTATTGAGGTCATGGAACTGAGGAAGAGGGATTGGGTTTGATGGTATTGAGGAAGAGGGTATTGGGGTTCAAGGTACTGAGCAAGAGGGATTGGGGTTTATGGTACTGAGGAAGAGGGTTTTGGGGTTTATGGTACTGAGGAAGACGGTATTGGGGTTCATGGTACTGAGGAAGAGGGTATTGGGGTTCACGGTATTGAGGAGGAGGGTATTGGGGCTTATGGTACTGTGGTAGAGGGTATTGGGGTTCATGGTACTGAGGAAGAGGGATTGGGGTTCGTGGTACTGAGGAAGAGGGTATTGGGGTTATGGTACTGATGAAGAGGGTATTGGGGTTCATGGTACTGAGGAAGAGGGTATTGGGGTTCACGGTATTGATGAAGAGAGTATTGGGTTCATGGTACTGAGGAAGAGGGTATTGGGTTCATGGTACTGAGGAAGAGGGTATTGGGTTTATGGTACTGATGAAGAGAGTATTGGGTTCTTGGTACTGAGGTAGAGGGTATTGGGGTTCATGGTACTGAGGAAGAGGGTATTGGGTTAATGGTATTGAGGAAGAGGGTATGGGGTTCACGGTATTGAGGAAGAGTGTATTGGGTTCATGGCACTGAGGAAGAGAGTATTGGGTTCATGGTACTGAGGAAGAGGTATTGGGGTTTCATAGTACTGAGGAAGAGAGTATTGGGTTCATGGTACTGAGGAAGAGGGTATTGGGGTTCATGGTACTGAGGAAGAGAGTATTGGGTTCATGGTACTGAGGTAGAGGGTATTGGTTCATGGTACTGAGGAAGAGGGTATTGGGGTTTATGGTACTGAGGAAGACGGTATTGGGGTTTATGGTACTGAGGTAGAGGGTATTGGTTCATGGTACTGAGGAAGAGGGTATTGGGGTTTATGGTACTGAGGAAGAGGGTATTAGGGTTTATGGTACTGAGGAAGACAGTATTTTATGGTGCTGAGGTCATGGTACTCAGGAAGACGGTATTGGGGTTTATGGTACTGAGGAAGAGGGTATGGGGTTTATGGTACTGAGGAAGAGGGTATTGGGGTTCATGGTACTGAGGAAGACGGTATTGGGGTTTATGGTGCTGAGGTAGAGGGTATTGGTTCATGGTACTGAGGAAGAGGGTATTGGGGTTTATGGTACTGAGGAAAAGGGCATTGGGGTTCATGGTACTGAGGAAGAGGGATTGGGGTTCATGGTACTGAGGAAAAGGGTATTGGGGTTTATGGTATGGCGTTAAAGGGTATTTAGGCACATCGTAGTGAGGAAAAGGACATTTCGGAACATGGTACTGATGCTGGGGTTATTTAGGCACAAAAACGGTATTGAAGGTCAGGGTATGGTGGTAGAAAGTAGTTAGGTACATGGTACAGCGGTAGTGGAACTTGAGATGATATTCATGTCGAATTAAATGATTTAGAGAGTACTGAGACTATTTTAGTTATGTGGAGAACAAACTCTAAGTAAAGGGTAAACGTTTCAGTAACAAAGGCGGTCGTCTGATGTCAGTGATCAGAGCTGCTTCCCTTAGGCTGGTCAGAGTACTGTCACAGTGGGCTGGAATCTCAGATTCGCTCTGAGGATCATACTTGATTTGTCAGCACCCTTCTCGACGTAACTCTAAAACCTCCCCACTCCGGGTTTCCCTCCCACATTAAGCAGGCATGTACTGACGTGATTCAAATACTGTTTAAGTCGGAGTTACTCAGAGAAAACTCACCCAGTTGGATAAACGGACAAAGTTTCATGCTAGCTGTGACTATCTTACCCCCTTGTGACGACACGATTCAACATCTAGGTGCTCGAGGCTTAGCTAGTTGTCACATATCTTACAGACGTACGTGACAGTGTCACACTCCCACATTATATGTATTCCCACCACTGACCAACCTCGCCGTCCGGATGTCCCGTACACTGTCTGTCACGTCACAGTGGAATACACTGCAATGCTTTTGAGTTGTCACAATTATGAATGAGCCATTGCTTGGTACCTCGCGATCTGACTTTCTCCATGCCACTCCAAGACGAGGGTGAGTCACGAAGTGTCACGTACGGATTTCAATTACGACAGGTGATTGGTTGTGATCCTGACCAGGACGTTTAAGTCGCTAATCATAAAAAAACTACAAACACTTGTCAGGTTCGAGTTTCATGGCGATTTTACACGTCATATGGATCATTTGTTTGCCTTTCATTGCAGTAAGTGACAGCAATACAAGTACTTGGGTACGATTGCCGGCTCGTGAGACAGCTACTGGTATTAAAGAATCAACAGTGTAGGGGGATCAGGTCTTTACTTTAACACAGCATTACGACAGTACCAGCACTAAGATCGCTTTGTGCAATGACACAGGTCATTTTCTAGGATCAGCCAAAAGTCACCCTAGGATCATTAAGCTTTGGATCATATTTTATAACGCTCCACCTTTGCAGGATAAAACGTTTGACGTACTCCATACAGTACTGGCAGCTCTCTACCCAAATTAAAACTTACCAAAATAGGCTATTAATACAGTTACGTTGTTTAATTTAAGATTAAAACTAACTAAAAAAATGAATAATGCGTTTTGAAAATAGGCATTGTAATATATTTAGGATTGATAAAAGAAAATCTCTTGGAAGAATGGACATTTAACATAAGCTTTAGCTTGTTATGCAAACTGTTATGTGAAAGGGTTACTTGTAAAGTTTACATAATAAAATCTATATTATTGTTTAAACCCAATCAGTTACTCGTTCAGGTTAATACTTTGGTGAAGGTTGTTGTGTATACCTCCTATCCAACTAATGTTGTTTTCTAAAGATAAGATGTCACACATTTCACCATATACATACTTTTTATCTTTTGAAGAATAAATTGGCAAACTTTTCATTTTGCATCAGCATGTGAAGTTTAGAATATCAACTACGCAAACATAATACAACCCTCTTTAACCGGTACCTCTGTACTGTTAGAACTCTTCAATTACACAATATAAATAGAAAGAATGTGTCTGTCGTCAAACCCAACGCGACAGGTCTGTATGTTAGATAGTTTATTGAGGAAAAGTAGCTTTTTACAAATAACCTTGACGTCATAACCACGACAGTTGACAAAAATAACGTATTCTAACTCAAGGCTATGTTATGTATAATTTATTCATACTGAGAATGGACAGAGTTTCTGATGAGGGGGCATCAATTATACAAAACAAGGCTTCCTTCCATGTAAATCTACCACGTCGTTCTGTAACTGGAATACTATTAAAAGTATCTGGAATACTATTAAAAGTATCTGGAATACTGTTAAAAGTAGCTGGAATACTATTAAAAGTAGCTGGAATACTATAAAAGTATCTGGAATACTATTAAAAGTAGCTGGAATACTATTAAAAGTATCTGGAATACTATTAAAAGTATCTGGAATACTATTAAAAGTATCTGGAATACTATTAAAAGTAGCTGGAATATTATTAAAGTATCTGGAATACTATTAAAAGTATCTGGAATACTATTAAAAGTAGCTGGAATACTATTAAAAGTAACTGGAATACTATTGAAAGTATCTGGAATACTACTTGAAGGTATCTGGAATATTATTAAAAGTATCTGGAATACTATTAAAAGTATCTGGAATACTACTATTAAAAGTAGCTGGAATACTATTAAAAGTAGTTGGAATACTATTAAAAGTAGCTGGCATACTATTAAAAGTAGCTGGAATACTACTATTGAAAGTATCTGGAATACTATTGAAAGCATCGTTAAAACCTAACTCACTCACTCTAAAACAACTACCATCTGTCGTATGAATCACGGATTTCCTATAATGGTAGACGCTCCTCATGTCCGAAAATACAAGTCACAAAACTTTTTTACTTGCTACACTTGTTTCTAACCTTCAACACTTGCGTCTACTTGGCCTATTCATGTATGATATCATATTGCGCTCTTTCCGGTTTGACAGGTGGTATCTACAACTGACTAACTGTTATGCGGCATTATCAGCCCACGTGAAGTTGTTCATGTAGCAGCCGCGAGCTGTTTCATCATTCCTCGGGGGACACGGAAATATTCATATTCTGTACTTTTCACAAATGCCAATCCACCAACTCCGTTAATATGACTGACTGACTGAGTTTGGTTTTACGCCGCTTTTAGCAATATTCCAGCAACATCACGGCGGGGACACCAGAAATGGGCTTCACACATTGTGCCCATGTGGGGAATCGAACCCGGGTCTTCGGCGTGACGAGCCAACGCTTTAACCATTAGGCTACCCCACCGCCCCCGTTAATATGAACGATCATGTTCCCCGTAATGAAATTCGTTCTGAAGAATCATAGGTAAAGAGTTATGTCCCCTTGTTGTTTTAATGGAACCTTGTTCATCCAGACTGCTAGTTTCCAATGCAATTATTCGGATTAACAAGTGTCCGGATTAACCAGTATGTGTGTCAATAATATATTCCATCAAAATCACTGCGGGGGACACCAGAAATGGGCTTTACACATTGTACCCATGTGGGGATTCGAACCCGGGTCATTGCCGTGACGAGCGAATGCTCTAGCCACAAGGCTACCCCACCGCTTCTAGCCAGTATGTTCAAGTAGAGTCACATCAATGTATATAAACAGTTCCAACAAGGCGGACTAGGAGGTGTCTGTAGCAACGGAGGTCAGACATATCGGGTTTTATACAAGTGAAGTGGGGTTCCGGTTTAAAAGGATTTACGTTGATTGATAGTCCATAACTGCTGCCTTCGGTGGCTAAATTTCACAACTTTTGAATTACAATCGAGTACATTCCTTCTACGAAGATTGTTGAAGAGCTGCATAAGACTCTCGCTCAAAAGTTGTTTGTTCCGGGTGACAACATTCAAGGCCTTCATAAGGTTTTTATATGTATTTCATGTTCACGTGTTTTCAGGTGAATAATTGACTTGCCTTACCGTGTGTTTGTGATCGAGACACCGATGAGGCCGGCAACGCTCAACCTTTAGCGAATGTTAATTCTCATCACTATTTCATGAAAGAATGATTGTGACATAGTCGGAATCGCACAGTGGACTCTAATCTTAGCAGAGATAATGAACGATGACATGACAATTATCAATAGGGATTTGTGACGTTTATCCTTTGCGTGAACACCTGGTGTCATACCAGAAAAATGACCAAGGTTGACGCATTGTAAATATTGCCCGATCCATGATGTCTTACGTTTTTGTGAACGATCTCCGTCTCTTTTGACTGGACTTATTACCGAGATTTTTATGCACATGAAAGTGATTTTTTGACACGTTAATTATATACTGAAACTATTCAAAACAACGAAAATGACGTTAAGGTATCTGTTTCAAACGAATAAAAAATGAATTACAACCGACACGTAAGCATTTTAAATGCATGAACATCAAATAATTGACAGCTGTCAATATCCCTTTCTGCTCTTATCGATGACAACTTATTATAATTACATATTTATTTAAGACCTGTCCATATGAGGAATAGTTAATAATCCTGATAAAGACACCTTACCATGAATAAATGGAAAATGTATTTCCTGTTTCTACTAAAAAATTACAATCACATCTACATATTTAAGGTTGTAGTTATGTCAGTCATAACGTCGATTAACACCTATTAGCGATGATATTTAAGAATTCCACGAGAGTGATCAGTACCTCTGAACTCCTGCATCAGTGGGAATGTTATCGATTAGATTCCACGCCTCATCGTGGGAATACCGCTGTTGTCAGACCTGTGTAAACAAACAAGTGATTTGTGGTCAAGAATTAAAACTTAGCTTTGTAGTGGACAACAAACGAACAACTGGACAGTCCACATAAATGAACTCCGTTTTCCGTGGGACATTCTGCGAGCAATTTTGAATAATCATTAAGTTTGTTGGAAATAAACTTGAATCAAAGTGCGTCGAGTCAATTCTTGGCCAATATTTAGAGACGACCTGTCCACACATTTCGACAGCACCGCGTTGGTATAGTCAATTAGTCCTATTTGGAAATTTCCGGTTGTAATTCCCATCATGTTATCCTGTGAAATTGTTTCGATTGTCGAAATAGTTTGAAAATTGTAAACTTTTCATTTTCAGAATTTATTTACTATTCATATTAATCACGACTTTTCGCGATCGGTCGTGGTCACTTCAATGCAGAGTTAAATACGTGTAATATTTTGTATATTCTCGGTAGAATTAAATCTACATTATAGTTGTGTATAGATTAACTTTTATTAATTCATAAATTTGAATTGTCTGGTAGAGACTGGCTTGTTTACAGGCCGCGTCATACAGCTGTAATACAGCTGACTACGGTGTCAAACAAACACATACATGATATAGTGAGACTTGTACAATCGACTCTGCTTTTAGCAGAGCTTTCTTACGCATGTCGAAAGGATGCTTTCGTTTCTTTTCACTAATTTTCTTTTATCAACGATGTTGCGCAACTGTCTACTTAGATTCTAAGTTCTATATCAAAGGTATGCCAGACATACTACAGGCGAAGGGTATTCTATATGAACATGTATAAATATTTAATTTCCTTCTGTGTTTTGTATAATTACATCATTAGTTATAATCAGGAACAGTTAACAATATGATCATTTTACATATTCAAAATGACAAGTAGAGCTAGCAAGCTCGTCTTTGAGAATATCCGTCAAACTATCTAACAGTAATTCCTAAACACACGCTCATGATACAATGGACTTGCGTTTTAGTAGAGATTTCGTATGATTATGAAAACCGCTTTTGTCGCTTTTATTTTCTTCAAGGAGGTATCCATTGAATACAACATACAACGTGTTCAGTATTAAGGGAATCCCGCGATGAATAGAAACATGAAAGCTTCTGTAAGATAGGAATAAAACTGATAGTAAAGAAACTGTTATACGAGTCGATAAATATTATTCTGGTATAAAGACATTATGATATCATTAACCATCTTCTATGGAACACTCAACACACCATGAATTTATTATTACCATTGCTCGAGTTAATATGAATATGAATAACATTCTCATTATGAAACCTGCAATTATTGGACAATACAGCGCATTTTCCAGTTCGCTTTGAAAATCATTTTCGTTTCTTTAAATATTATATGATATATATAGAAGATGGTTAATGACAACATCTGTTCAAACGAAGTTGTTTTTCGATATAAAAGTAATTGCATATAGAAATGCGTGTATCACTCAAAAAGCCTGGATAATTATATTCAAATCAATTCTACAATTGGGAAACGTATGTTTCGTCAGCTTTTCGACATGGTCGAACTTGCACGGTACAAGTACTGGTACTTAGGAGAGGCATACACTTGTAGTGCATCCAGCCATTAGTACCAGTTTAGATGGAAATAGCACACACGCAATCACGGACAAACCATGCTGTTATATACACACAATCCGAACAACAAGAAGAAAACAGAAAATACCAAGACATTACCATTTTACTGGAATCTAAAACAACAACAATACCACTGGGGCCTTTCCCAGGAATAACAGAAGAGTATGATCAAGATAACGCAGTATCCGTTTCCATGTTTTTTTTCTATTTTGACACTAATAAATCAAATCTTCAACTTCATAAACAAGATTCTCAGATGTGCTTTAATCTAAAATGTTACATATTCTGACGCGTTGAATACAGACACCTAGTTCAGTGGGTATACATTCCTGTTCGCTGATTACGGGGGTATTATAATCATATGATAGATATACACAGATTCAGAAATTTGTATTTCAAACTAATCCTACGTGAATAAATATGAAGGTTTAATTAGTGATATAAAATTTGAAATTTATTAAATCCAGCATTGAGACTTCAGGCATCCGGGAATCAGCTAAAGCCTGGGTGTAAGTAATTGAAACAGTATATTAACAGGGTTATAGCATAGTACTATGTATGTCGAATTTGACACTGAGAAATAAACGCTAATTAAACTAACTTGCCCTGGCTTGTCAGTGCGACTGGTACACGGATCCTTGGCTTCGCTATCATTTAACCGGCTGGCGCAAACTTGTATGCTTTTGAGTGCAAGCGAGATTACTAGTTCCAATACATAACAGCAATTAATACAGCTCGCCAACTGTATCAAACATTTTCCCAGAATAAACCGTCTTAAATGTGTAATGATCATTTATACGGTCCTCGTTAAATAGGGTCACTGCATTCCATTTGAATGATTTGATAACAAACGCATGTCAAATTTGCGTAGGATAATAAATCCGAGAAACACATTTCGCTAATTGGTGATTTGATTTTTGGTTTGAGGGGTTATATCTTGAAGGTATTTCCTTACATTTCAGTTGATGTAAGAATTGGCATATCTCATAAGATCACTGAGTTGAATTCCAAAATAGGCCTTTGGCTTATACAGCAGCTTTGACAGATGTCAGTTTAAGACGTCTTTATTAATACTTGGCACTTAATTTGCACGGAATGATCTGCGGTATTAATGTCAAATAGTTCATATATTATGAACAGCAATGCTAACATCTGTACCACTGTATGTAAATATATTCTCATCTGTGGGATCAGGGATTTTAACTATCAAAACAAATATTGGATAAACGTTATTTATTTTGCAAACAATACTACAGGAAGTTGTGATGAATTCTGTAAGTCTAGGCTAAGTCAGTTAATGACTAACATTTCGTCTTTCTTTATCATGTCGAATTATCAGTGCCGTTTAGCTTCAGGATGAAGGTATTAGAACATGATAAGAATTTGCATATATACATTTAATAACCACGAAGATACGTTTTGCAAAAGAGTTACCAAAAGGTTTAACTGAAACATATCATTTAAATTATACACTACTCACTTTTAAAGCTAGTGTTGTACGAAATAAGTTTTGTACAGGGATGTTGGGTGAAGGATGGATAAAGCGTATGAGATAAAAGCATACATTTGGGAATTCTTTCATAAAACCAAAAATATATATCAGTTCCAAATAGCCAGATAAGTCGTCATAGTCACTAAATTGTTTCCGCAGACTGAACTACATGTACTGCCAGGCAAAGGAAAATATTCTCTTGAAATTTGGATTCACTTCAAAAAGATCACGAATGTTATCAAAAGTGGTACAAGGCTGTCGTCGAAACTCTACAAACGTAAGGTCCAAAAGACAACCCGTGAAGATCTGGGTTAGAATTGATCTTCAGAAACCCATGGATTGATCTTCAGAAACCCAAGAATGGTATCGGGTGGTCAGGCTCGCTGACTTGGTTGACACATGTCATCACATCCCAATTGAGTAAAATCGATGATCATGCTGTTGGGCACAAGATTGTCTGGTCCAGCCTTGATTATTTACAGACCGCTGACATATAGCTGGAATATTGCTGAGTGCGGCGTAAAACTAAACTTACACACTCACCCAAAAGACAACTAAATAACTACCGTTATTAATTAAATCACCATTGACCAAGCATCTTTTGTATGTTTCATATTAGCCACCATCAAACATTGGTTGATATTCCCCGGTATTCTATAATTGTTTTAAACAAAAAATAACTCGGAAACTTCTAATACTTGTTCATCAGCCACTTCAAAACCTCTATCGCCAAACAACGTTTTTGCCATCATTTTACACGAAAACCATTTAAACACTGTACGCATTTATTACTGTTTTCAAGTTTCCAGAAAATGGCAACAACAGTGCCGTATCCTACAATCAAAGACACGTGCTGTATTCGACTTCCTGGCGGTAATACTCTGGCAATAGTCTTCACGTCTACATAAGTGTCCATTTCAATAATAAATAACCTTCCAATGCCGACTGCATTAGGTGTAATTGCACTTTTATTCCTTCCAAATATTTGGTTGTTCTTCAGATGTAATCAACGGCGAAGGAATGTTCTTGCTGTACCAAGTGACCCCATCACAGCCAAAACATGGCCGAACCGCAACAGGAGTCACGTGACTGAAACAACCAATGAAAATGGAGGAAACACTCAAAGCTGATACCGGAACGCTGAGTACGAAACTATCGTTTTTTATGAATGTCATTTGCAAGGTTTTACGCATCTTTTATATACTTGTCCTCCGATTCTGATGCGGATAATACTGATAGCGATAGATTGGCGCAATACGAGACTAATTGATGTAGTTTTAACAGCTTGTCAGTTAGCAGCTTGAGCCGTAATTGCCCCAAAGTTTCATCATCCGTTTAATATCAAAAGTAAAATACTATACTTAAACTATCTCGCTCCGTATGAAGTGAGGAGTCAATTAGTTTATCACGGGGCAGACTATGATAAGTATTCTAAAAACTATTTGCAAACATTTTGTTCTGTGGGATTCAGTTAAAAAGTGGCCGTGCTGGAGAGGGAGCAGTCTGACGCATCCTCTTGGTCTTGGCAGTTATGGAAAATCTGTCATTCTCTTGGCATTTTTCTCATACCGTTCCGAGAAAGGGTTCATCTGTCCGTAAAAAATGTAATATACTTTACTTATGTGCCAGAAAATAGTGCTCTCGTGTTTGATGTATGTAATCAGCTGTATTGGCAAAGGTTGTTTGGTATCATCACTAGCGGATAGTGATTCATAAACACATGTTCATGATTTAGTTGGATTCGTACAATGGATCCTGCCTTTAGCCTTTTCGTATGGTCGTGGATAGGCATTGATCGTGTTTGTTTAGATGCACTTGCAGACGAATACGGACACAAGTTTCTAGCAAATATGCATATTTAATTATCTGTTTATTTATTCAGATCATCCACAATCATCAAACTCGATTAAAATTTTACAATGGTTTAAGTTTTAAAAGTAACAGTATGTTTGTTAAAATAGTGGTTTACTTTCAGCACAGGTCTACCCCACATCTGTGAACGGAAAGAAGGCCCGTTTCGTGAACAACTGTTGTTTTTTATTCCAGTAAGGGGATAATGGTTCATGAATCATGAATAGTGTTCCTCATATTGTCAGATCAATGATGTCTTCCTCTTTTGAGGCTGGACTCCGTACTTTTCTTGTGACACCGTCCTGTCCTTCTTTCCCTTTTGTGACTAACTCCTTCCTCTCTTGTGGTGAATACTCCCTAGTCCTCCCTTGAAACTTGGCCCCATTTCTCTGTGACTCTGTTCTCCCCATTTGTGCCCCCCCCCCCCCCTCCTTCATCTATTGAGACGTTTTACTCTCCTCACTCTTGTGCTTCCCCTATTTTGGACTCTCTCCTGGCGGCGTGATATTGCTGGAATATTGCTAAACGCGGCGTAAAACTAAACTCACTCACTTTCTCTCTCTTGAAATCTGACTCTCTTCTTCCTCTCATCGCTGGACGCTCTTTTCCCTCTCTTGTGACTGGACTCTTTTCTTCCTCTCTTGATATTAACGCTGCATTCAACAATATTCAAACTACAAAACCGACACCTTTCACGAGTCTGGTCCAGAAGATCCAGTGTTTGATATTATGAGCATTTATCCACGCCCCTGGGGTACGCTGACACAACGCCAGCCAAGTCATCGATCACTCGATCAACCAAGTCGCCTCCTACAACTACAGGACCATGCTTCATTAGATCAGTGAGAGATTTTTCATATTACATAATATGCAGGAATCGTTTCCTTAGTTAGATGTTGTTAAATGTGAACTTTTTTCAAATCAGGAAATGAAATTAACATATTATTTGACTGAAAAGACAAAAACGTCCAAATTTCTCATTTCTATTTTTACTGATCGTACCTATCGTAATCCGACAATTGTCTTATATATGACAATAATGAAAGTAGTATAGGTGGAAAGTGTAATAAAAGTTCGATTTTATATACAGTAATATATCGTGTTTAATCTCATAAGACACTGTATACATGTCTCACAGTTTCAGCAGCTCTGGTTTCGCATCTCTTTTTTACTTAACCTCAATGGCATCTGACATTAAGATTTCTTCAAGACATAAGATCTAAAATGGACGCCAATTGGCGAGAAGATTAAGCTAAACAAACATACACTTATCTTGAGATGAGATCGCAATATTTCTAGCTAGTTATAGAACCAAATACCTAACCCTTGGCTCTGTATGATATCAAATTAGCTGACGACACAGAAATGTCAACAATGCTATTCTCCTTACGCACAAATGTTACAATTCGTTCTGGCACATTGCTCTTGTAAACCTACGCCGAATGTCTGCCGTAAGTGGCTATATAACATCGCAGAAAACCATGAGCCGTGTCAGCGCGGGTCGCCAAGTACGATCACGTCTGAGAGCTAGATATCTCTCAGCCCAAAGATGTAAAACAAAGCGTTAATTGGCATAATTTCTGTCGCTTATTAATCCCTCAAATCTAATGTTGTTGCTGACGATTTACGCCTAACCCTCAAACTCCGGTACACTCCATCAGGAGATTGTAAAACAGTTGTTAAGGAACTATCATTTGAAATAATTTCGTATTGCTGGATATTACGATTGGCCTGCCAGCTGTTTGCCATTGGGTTTGGCAGTTGGAGATTTAATTATCGAAATTCGACTCGTGTCAAAACAAATTAACTCCCACTCGTTACAAGTGCGGAATAAATATATCCATAATCAGAATATGGCTCTGTAATAGTTTATATCAAACATAAAATTGAAATTCAGTTATTAAATGACAATAACAAGTTTAATTTTCATTTTATGATAAACAAAATGCAAAACAGAGGAAAAAGGAACATTTCAGAATCGAGCAACAAATACATTTTTCAATTACAAAATTACAAATATTGAAAATGCTAATTTAAAAGTATTTTGAAAGTATGTTCCTGACTGAACAAGTGTGATTGATAGAGTGAGAGTGTGATAGATATAGTGAGTGAGTGAGTTATATCACATTGTGTCAGCTTGTTATGGAAGGATGCACGTTTTAGACGCTTACCGTGTTCAAGAAAGGCACAAACAGGTTTACAGTGCTTACAAATATTGAATAATACAGATATATCTAAGGACTATTTTCGGAACACATTCTGTGCTAAAACTGTTATAAAACTTAAAGGGCTTGAAGGGTCCAAATGTCCTGTGGATGTATATGGTAAAGTGCGATGTTTGTTGTTATCGTGAGTGAGTATGGTTTTACGCCGCTTTTAGCAATATTCCAGCAATATCGCGACGGGGACACCAGACAAGGGCTTCAAACACACACGCTGTAACCGCTAGGCTACCCTACCGCCCCGTTTGTTGTAAAGCAATAGGTCAGTGGACTTAGATCCTGTCTGATCCTGTCAATCCAATAGGTTTGCTGAGGAAATATTAAATCTATTGGGCATAGGACAGGACATGTCAAGCATGTTAGGCCAATATCAGCGACTCCAGCAATATGTCAAGCATGTAAGGCCAATATCAGCCGCTCCAGCAACAATATGTCAAGCATGTTAGGCGAATATCAGCCGCTCCAGCAATATGTCAAGCATGTTAGGCCAATATCGGCCGCTCCAACAACATGTCAAGCATGTTAGGCCAATATCAGCCACTCCAGCAACAATATGTCAAGCATGTTAGGCCAATATCAGCCACTCCAGCAACATGTCAAGCATGTTAGGCCAATATCAGCCGCTCCAGCAACATGTTAAGCATGTTAGGCCAATATCAGCCACTCCAGCAACATGTCAAGCATGTTAGGCCAATATCAGCCACTCCAGCAACAATATGTCAAGCATGTTAGGCCAATATTTAGTCACTCCAGCAACATGTCAAGCATGTTAGGCCAATATCAGCCGCTCCAGCAACATGTTAGGCCAATATCAGCATGTTAGGCCAATATCGGCCACTCCAGCAATATGTCAAGCATGTTAGGTCAATATCAGCCACTCCAGCAACATATCAAGCGTTGAATCAAGTGGAAACAACAATGTGCAGCATGTCAGGAAAACACAACGACATCAGTAACATGAAGCGTGTCAAGCCTATTTCGGCGATTCTGGAAACATGGCTGTCAAGCATGTTATTCTGGATAGCACGTAAGACCACATCCAACTTTTTCAGTAACAGCGCTGTATTAAACACGTGAGACAAAGTACATCTAGTCTGTCACACAGACCCTGAAACAAACACATCCAAGACAGTCCACAGTCTAGATTATGTGGCAAATCTAGATTTCCACATTTTCTGAAAATAAAGAAGGTCTCAGGGCTCCTTTTCATTATATTATACTTTTTTTATTATGAACTGTTTTTCTGCAAAATAGGTTCATTTCAGAGACTAGTTGTTAGTCTAAAATACACCATACAGGCATCAGCATGTTATCATTCGTGGTGACCCTACGTGAATCATTCAGTGAATCCATCAATGTGCCAAGCATGGTATGACAACTACACTGGCTTCAACACTGTATCAAACACGTCGGAATACACTTACACCAGCAACAAACACTTACACAGTAACATCAAACACGTAAGATCGAAAGGTTACACAGTAACATCAAGTACGTAAGATCGAAAGGTTACACAGAAACATCAAGCATGTTAGACTGGATGCAATTACACAGTAACATCAAACATGTTAGACTGGATGCAGTTACACAGTAACATCAAACATGTTAGACTGGATGCAGTTACACAGTAACATCAAACATGTTAGACTGGATGCAGTTACACAGTAACATCAAGTACGTAAGATCGAAAGGTTACACAGTAACATCAAGCATGTTAGACTGGATGCAGATACACAGTAACATCAGGCATTCTAAACCAAATGCAAGTAAGTGCCATGCATATCAGACAAAATGAGACAACAGCAACGATCGACGTCTATTGGGGCAAATGCAGCGGTAGCAGCAAGGATGGAAGTACGTTACGCATAACACGACGGCACCGTTAACGTCAAGCATTAGGCCAAATTCAGCAGCATAGGTAGTACAGAGCCTCAAAACAATAGTTGTCTAACATTCCATATTGACAAATAGTCATGATAAAATATATTTCCATTAACCTACTAGATCCTACTAGCTACTTATAACTATGATAACAATAAGAATAATTACGCAACATTCACCTTAACTGCCTAAACTATTACTTCCTCGTCCTGTCTGAAGGTTGAATTGGAAGCATTGAACGACATGTCAACCACTGACGGTAGGGGTAAGGCAGGGAGGTTGTTTACCCCTAACATTCTCACCTCTCATGTGTTGACTTCTCCGCTTGACACATGGTAAAGCCCTTATAACTTGCTAGTTATAATCATGAGGGTAAATCGTAAAAAAATGTTGATCGGTTTAAGATTGTTTGTTAGCGGGAAAATCGATTACAAGAAAATTTTAAACAAATACAATGTTAACTAAAATATTTTGTTTTCGTGACCTGCTGTCGACAGTGTTGGTAGAGCGAGATAGACTAATTTGCTTAACTTTCAACGGCGTGGTTTCAATGATTCGAATTGGCGTTTGTCGTGGGATCACAGCCTGGAAATTCCTCAAACATATTACAATGAAACTTACTTCAGGGTTGGCATTGAATGAAAATCCCACGATGAAGCTTTCTTCACGTAAAATGTTTCGCTGTATGTGCCCAATACAAAGAATGTGTTGCACAATTTTATTTCAATTTTTACATTACTGTTTAGATGTCAATGTAGCTGTTCGTCGACGGCGTCGGTAAGAATGCGCTTAGCACGTCCTCTGTTCTTGTAATTTGCAGTTTGAATAGTATTTGCAAACAAATGAGTGTCGAGCCCTTTTTTGGGACCGGACGCGTGTAGGCATATAATCAATAAAACTGTTCTTATGTCATGTCGTTGACTATTTTTGGTTTATATTCTCTCATGTTAATATGTAGTTTTAATTTCATGTATGTGTTTTTATTGAAATTATTCACTTTTGGTTGTGTATACGAAATTGTTAATATAGTAATAAGGATGTAATTATCAATAATTTTCTACGCATTATTAATAAGAAAAATATATAAAATGCTGGATATCATTCTCAAAGTAAACAGTAAACATAAAGATATAGCAATTAATACATTTAACATGGATATTCCCTTATAATAATTTATAATACTATAAGTGAAATTTGTCTCATAAACGAGGTTTAATGGAATAGAGGGACATATGTTTTGATTAGCGATATTGAAAAGCTGTTTTTATTTGTGTCATAAAATAATACAGCGTTATGTATTTGATGCTTTTATTGTGTCTATTTAATGTAAATGTATTCATACATTGTGTTGATTCGTAACATTCCACACCGGTGTGCCGGGAAACAGCAGTGAAAGCGTTGAATGAGCTTCAGTTTATAAAACATTTGTTCACAAAAAATATTATCCTTTTGTGATGACAATACATTGTACCTCCATACATGACTGTAATGTTAAAATATCTTGATCTCTTGTTTTAAGACTAAGGTAAAATGTCAGTTTAAATTAATGAATTGTGTATATCTAGATACTTTTAAGAATTTCCATTTTTTAGCTATTTCTTGTGTAGATAAACAATGAATTCTAATGTGTGCTTTGTGATTTAAGAATGTAGGAGTCTGTAGGTTTTGCTTCCATTTCGTATGTGTTTTAGTTTCATGTAACAGAGACGGAAATATGACAAGCCCTCATTCTTGAGGTGTTAATGATGCATTTTACCTGAAACATGTTGCAACATTTTGGCATCGTATACTACTTCGAGGCAGTTAGCACAGAACATACAGCTATAATTTGTACGAGGGTTATAGGGGTCGTACAATTTCCTATGTTCCCGTCCAGTGTACAGGTAATTCAAAATATAATACGCTGTTTTTCATGATAAGAATATAGACACTGTTGAATGTTTACTTACCTATAACGGTTGTACTGGTAATTGACCACTGTTTATTCTCTTGAATTCGTAATAACAATGAATTATTTCCGCATCTGCATATATTTACATAACAATGCACGTCACTATAGTCTAACGTTCACTAAAATACACAACAGCAACTACAGGTATGACATGCTTATTCATTTCGGGACACCTAGGGTCATCGACCTAATATTTTAATAATCCCTGTATGTAGGTTTCACGTAATACATGTGCATATTTGACACATATTCACGTATGAAACCCTAAAGGCAATGTCATGAAAGCATTGGCTACTTCCCATAGACGTTTATAATGCAAAAAATTATATACATTTATCATATTATCACAGTATCATTGTTTTAATCATAGTTTTAATATGCTTTATATGCCAGGTGACATCATTTATGAAGGATATGGTTCATAGTAGATAATACTTACACAGCATGAACATTCAACAGAATGTTGTGTATTGTCCTGAATATATACAAAATGTACATATGTTTATGGATATTTATGCATATACACTTGAAATGGATATGTTGATTTGGTGTGCGACAACACAGAATATATTTGTAGTAATGTAGGGCTGTTAATTTTGTTGAAACCTGAGACTGATGCAGCAACAAATAGCGACAAAATGGTTTGTTAGACTCGATTACAAATTATGATTACGTGTGTTTGTTTCCGAAGTTGTCAACATGTTTAAACTACAACGTATGTCTGATGGAGAGATGAGATTTTTTAGATAAGTAATATATTCACGGGTTAATGCATATATATTAATAGATATTATAATTTATATTGCTTTAAGGTTTATGGAAACAATTAAACCGGCGTTTCTGCATATTGTATTTTCCTATAATCAAATGTACGTATTTATTGTGTGTATATAAAATTGTTCCTGTTTATCAGCAAAAACATGTTTTACGTCCATTTATGATGGTATCTAAATATGAAACAGACACGAAATGGATATTTGATGGTGATGCATTTCGTTTGCGTATAAAAGAAGATATTTCATATATCATATCAATGGCAATCTCACAATAGGTCAGCAAGTAACATATTGATAACGTTTTATTGTTGTTTTTAAATTTTTTGCTGTCAAATCGAATTCGAAAGAGTATGCTTTCTTTTGCCTGGCTGTTAAGAACACTGACGTCTACCAAATATCTGGCAAATCAACTATGTTATATTTACAACATAGAGCGTGAACATACTAACTTGATAAAACCTTGCATGGAAGAAAGATGGTTTTGTGCCAACTTCGTGAATGAATTAAGTTGCGTTTCTAGTTCGTTGTGATCAAGATATAACAAACCACATATCGGTCCGTGTTATTATTCATATACTAAATGTGCATCACCATGCTAGGATTATTGTGTTGATATTGTGGTGATATTGTCTTTAAATGTTTAGTAGTTTGGTCTGTTGTACACCCCATTCGGGACCGCCTCCGTGGTGTAGTGGTTAGAGCGTCCGCCCGGAGAGCGGAAGGTCGCGGGTTCGATCCCCGACCGCGTCATACCCAAAGACGTTAAAATATGGTACTTGTTGGTCCCTGCCTGGCGCTCGGCATTTATGGGTACAACAAGGACTGGTTGGCTCGGAGTCAGTATAATGTGTCTGAGTGGGGTATTCATGCTTCACTGCGGCATGGTATCTCAGTGGGATGGCACTATAAAACCCGCTTAAGTCTGGGCTAGTACAAGCATCCGCACATACACATACACACGCATGCACGTCGTCATATGACATATTCTCAAGCACGACGTTAAAACCCAATTTCACCTCACCTCACCTCACACCCCATTCACGTGTCAGAACGGCAGTGATTAGTGTAGGACTCCCAATACTTTCTACATTTCCACACTCAAACTTCATATATGTCTCCTGATGGTAAAACTGTTAAAAGAGGTAAATATCACAGGAAATGCACAATAAACTGCGTTTTAGAGATGCCGTATGGTTATTTAAAGGATTTGTACGCATTTGAATGATATTAATGATGAATGATGAAGATGATGATGAAATGTATCTCCATCATCTGTTCTTCATTAATTTACACGCATTTACAAACAATAAACGTGCATTTATGATAAAGCAATATAATTACAAAACAAAAAGAAGACATGACAAAGCATTAACAAAACCTCCCTCAAAATCTTCGATCATTTTTCTTTGATAGCCTTAGGAAATCTTTTCCAAATTTCAAGAGAAAATATATTTGTAATTATAGATACCGTTTTCGATTCTGAAAGGAATATCGTGCTTTTCGTTGTACATTTCAATCAATATATAGTTTATAAAGACATATAAGATAGTGATAAGTCGTGACAGTGATATGAATATCTGGCCAAATGAAATCAATAACTGAAAGGTTTCTCCTCAAGCTTCCTACAAACTTAATGGAAGATTTAGATGACGTTTGAGCTGTAAGGTTAAACCTGTGTTTGAAAGGTTTAGTGAACGGGAAACTTCCTTTCCATCTTGCTTAAGCTATAACGTGTTAAAACAGTTTACATGCTATCTTTACCTAATCGTCCTGAGTAACCTTAGGTGATCTGTCAAGTATCTAGTTTATGTCAAAATATACATAGGTTAGTGTTTGATCTTTGCGGATGAAGATGCTATGTATATGATATATACACCATTTCGACGTCAGTGACGGCCTGGCTGCCAAATCTATGCCAAGTTGTCAGATAAACTGTTATCTGCTAAACATGAAAATACGTACAAACATTCTAATTCCTAGAGACTCCCAGTCAAAGAGTACATACACTTTCTAAAGAGGTCGTCCCGTGGCTCCAGTGTTGATTAATTGTGGTAAATTAATTACCTTAGGCAATTGGTAAATATATAGATTTGGAACATCCGAGGCACACATGTGCGTTTCTATTGAGTACAACATAGACATATCAGTATATCTGCCTTCAGTCCCTGTAACCACTTCGGTTCAGACGTGGTATGATGTATTAATATGTTAATTGCTTTGATGGAGATGATGAGGATGTTCTCACAATAAGGGGAGGCGGGTTAACCGCCGCGCTTAACGCCATTTGATATATATCACAAACTGTCAGATATATAAAAGAAGTTAAGGAGCTTGTGCATGTTGCAAATGGACGCGGTGTAGAAACCAATCATAACAATGTTGACGAAAATGGGATTCGAACTCAAAACCACAGGGCCATTATTATGGGTCTGTCTTTGAATGGTTGAATTTCTGCATAGAACATATTAAGTAACCTTTAATGAAACTGTTTTCAAAAAATATATACGTTTCCTTTTGGTAAATGTGAACACATGTCACTGAAAACGCGCTATTGGGGACCGCTTAACCTCAAATATTTCCATAAAAGCAGTTCATGAAAGCTGTGGGTAGCGAAATCTAATTATGTGACACAATTACATGCGTTTCACGACAAACCTTTGACATTTATTAATTAAAACATATACACTTTAAGAAGATAAAACGTATGCTTTTACCAACCCGCCAACAAGTATGACCAGTGTTAGAAATTATATGTCCAAAACATAATACTCACATGCTACCCTCTCCACGTTGGAGACATTTTAAATAAGCGCTTTAAACAATACCGTAATATATTGACATAGAAACAGCTTTGGGGAAAATAGCTTTATTTAAGAGTCAGTTGGATGTTTTCCGGTATCAAAAGCATCACAGCTGATATCGGGTTTTCTCGTGAGAACGCCTCAAGGAAACGCATATTTTATGGGGAGGTTTGGAGTACGTTTGGTTGATTGCTGTGTCTAAATCAGTCTCTGGTACTGGGCTACCGTCTAGCACTCGCTCGTGGTACATTGACACGACAAGAGCAGGAGAAACATCTTTGCTTGCTGATTAAGACACGAGAAAGAGAGGTCGACTTGATGAACTGACGTGTAACGGCTGGTTTTGGCACTGGGTTGCGGAGGCGTGGGTTGGAATGGTGGGGCTAAGTATATGATTGGTTATATTATTTGGAATGAATGTCGTTAAATTCATCGAAGAACCCCAAACAGAATCACCACCATCATCATCATCATCAAGAAAATATGCAATGCATTCTCCTCGTTCCGGTGACTGCAGGCAAATACATGCATATGCAAATATCCAATGCGCGCACCAACGCACAATACAAACAAATTTTAGTTATTAATCCATCTCTAACAATCACGTTAGTTCATTTCGGTTGTGGGGTAGTCATTTATTTACACCGTCCACCCCTCACGCCGAAGTCCCCGGTTCGATATCCCAAGGAACATTTTGTGTCGCCAACTCTGTGATATTGCTGGAATATTGTATAATACCCCTCACTCACTATAGTTCCTCTGGAAGGTCAGTTTTAGTCCTAATAAACGTCATATAACAGAAACTTACACAACAACTGCAAATGAATATTATGCGAAAACAGCTAACTCAATTTACTTTTAGAGAAGTGCTGTCGTGAATGAGTCAAAAAGTCAAAATGTCCAGCCATGAATCGAACCCGGTTCTTCAATGCAAGGACCAAACACTTTATCCGCTTGCTCCCGTCTCTTTGGTTGCAAAGTTTTTTCAATACCAATCCATGTATTGAAATAAAGTTTTATCTAGTAATGAAACACATGGCTCTCCCAGAAACGACTTCTTGGACCATTAATTTCTTAACGGCCTGCAACTTTCTGTGTGTGACATTCGCAGGACACCCATGGAGTGTGTACAAGTGATTATTATATGAACTTTGTTGACATGTTTATACACCACCAGAGTGATTCGTCTAAAGATCAACATTTGCATATCATCTACTGTACATCATTGAAAGTGATACGAGAAATGATGCTTCGGTAACCTTCAATCTTGTCACTATCTATAAAGGTTTGTTGCTGTGGTCGGGCTGTCATTTGATACTCAGCGATAAATATGACAATACTTTTCCGCTTTCAAATACCTCAGACCCTTTGATATGTCTGTAAAAATCTGGTTAAGGAAAAACAAAAATAATATTTTGCTAAATATATCAAATATAACCTAATATCAGAATCTAAGTTTTCGTATTGCTGATTCGAAATAATCTACCATATATCAAATATTGTGTTTTGAACACGTGTTTGGTTTAGGGAGAGGATGGGAGCAAGCGTCATAATATGAAGATCGGGGTTTCCATATAGAAGTTCTATACTATGGCTCAATACGCCAATATAGATTAGTCCTGGCTTCTGTAATTACGTCATGAGAAGGCGGGGTTCCTGTGTTTTGGTCACAGGAATACGCAACAAACGAGTTCTTTCAGATCTGAGAGATCTTGAATGTTGGTACTCGTTGACAAGTTCTCTCATGTAGATGGGAAAGACATCCTCATATAAAAACCTGTGTGTTTGTAAGAGAATTTTAAATCTTATCTCTTGTTTGATTGGTAACTAGTGTGTAGTTTTTGTATGGATACGAATAACCCTTCACCCTTTTACGTCCTAATTTTATGATTACCGTGGTGGTTGAAGAGATATGTTTAGCAATGTTTTTGGTGAAAGAACAAAAACAAACACAGACCACGCGATTCTTACTTTCATAAAAAAATGGTGACGTCCACCAAACTCCCTATCCAGGTAACACCTACTGAATTGTCGTGGCTGCGTGAGGGAGTCGTGTTTTAGCCGCTTTTAGCAATATTCCTGCAATTCATAATGCAGGGCACAGAAATGGTCTTTACACATTGTAGCAATTTGTGGAATATAACCCGTGCCTTCGGCGCGACGAGAGAACACTTTACCTGCAACGCTACCCGACCGCTCAAAACCAGACTTGAACCCAAACTGACTCAGTTTTGGAGTCCGATAAATACGTATTAATTACAACGAGAAGGTTAGGTATTGCAACGAGTCGGATACATGTAACAAAGAGTAGGATACGTGTTAGAAAGAGTAGGATACGTATTACAACGGGTAGGACACGAATTACAAGGAGAAGGTTACGTACTTCGAGCAGCTTACGTGTTACAACGAGAAGGCTACGCTTTACAACGAGTATAATTCGTTTTACCACGAGTAGTTGGGAATACTGACATGCAAAACAAAGTATACACCCATGCTTGATGGCGTCTCAGCATGAAACATATAAGTCATGGTTTTCAGGTGATGTTTTTTATTCGGGGATCCGGCGATATTGGAGAGTGTGTCTGTGAGAGTTTTGTTTTCAACCTAGTAACGTTGACGCTTATCTACTTGATCCCGTCAGTAATCATTTGCTTGTCTCAGAGATTAAGCCATGCATGTTAATTTCAAGTGTATACTTATTTTGTCTGGCAGTTTACTCCAAACGTCTTTTCTTTAACTGAAATGTTATTAGGAGATCGTGGACAGTGAAACAATTGACATAATTAATAAACAAACATGTTGTTAACAGGTTTATAAAAAAAAGATTTTGATAATATTTGACAAAAATCTGGGCAGATTTCATCTCGTACGTTATTCTCAACTGTGAAATGTATGAACAGATCTCACGAATTTTGATGTGCAATCCTAATAGGTAACAATTCATTCTAACATGGTGATGCGGTATATTTATGGATAAACAACTCTGAGAAATTATCACTCATTTAGAAACTGCTTGATGTTGTACATGTTTTAATTGAAATGTAGAACTCAAGTACATTCTTTTGAAAACGGTTTGACAGCTTATATGGATTTGGAAACCCTACAATATGATAATTGATTTTAAAGCTGTTTAATATGTTAAATGGAGCTAAAAACCTTACCACTGACATTTCATTATAAATCTTTCAACATTGTGTTTGAACTCGACGACATATGACGTACATTTTAAAACTGTTCGATATGTTACATCGATCTGAAAACATACACAAATGATAATTAATTAAAAAATGTTTAATATTTACATGAAATTGAACATGTCAATAATGATAATTCACTGATGTCCGTTGGATATTTTACATAACTGACAACATAAATAAAAGAAAATTCATTAAAAAAAACATTTTGGTAGTTTATATGACATTGAAAGTCGTAGTGTTTATTCGTTTCAAAACGGTTTGACTGTGCGCTGTGTACAAGGAACACAACACCGTATACTCTAACTCCTGACATAAGTAAACTTTTCTGTTCCGTCACATCCCAGTGTGCATCCTTCCTCCCCGTGGGTGTCAGTTACATAAATATAAAACTCAAATGACAAAGATATATACCTTTATCTATTTCACTTTATTGCTTGTCATTCAACCCGGCTTTATATGTCGTATCTACCCGGTGAGATCTCCAGCACGTCTCAGTTATCTGGTGTGTCAACATAAACATAAGGCTACATTCATAACCATTTGCAGGTGCTATCGTTCAGCAGCACGCCAGCCACAACCACGATAGACTTAACCACGGCTTCTGTGGGATAAACCTTATCTTGTGAAAGGATGGCATGAGATGAATCAACAAATCATTGTAATTCTTGTTTGGTCTTTTAGATATGGATCGGGGTTTGGTTGGAGCCGTACAATGGAGTCTGCTTTTAGTAGAGATTCCTTATGATTGTGGCCAAGGCTTTTGTCTTTGCTATTTACAAACATGAAAAGATGACGATGTGAAAGAGTATGTTTGTTTCCTAGGGATATGTTTGTATATGAAACATATTGACGGCAGATGGCTATCAAACATGGGTAACCAGGGGGGAAGATTTTTACTGTTTGAGTTTAGTTTAGTTTAGTTTAGTTTTGTTGGTTTTGATTGTTGGGTTGGTTGGTTGTATTGGTTGGTTGGCTGGTTGGTTGGTTGGCTGGTTGGTTGGTTGGTTGGCTGGTTGGTTGGTTGGTTGGTTGGTTGTATTGGTTGGTTGATTGTATTGGTTGGTTGGTTGGTTGGCTGGTTGGTTGGTTTGTTGGTTGGTTTTTAATCTCAGCATATTGCAACTATATAAAAAATCAATAAAATCGGACCAGACAATCTAATGATTGATGTTATGAGCAAAGCTCTACGTAGTCGGTGAACGATGACACGTTTCCAGAGTCCCCTAGTCTGACCACCCGATCCATTTAATCACCTCTCACGACCAGAACAGGTCCAAGGACCCAGAATGTCCTTGGGATGTTCCTGTGTGATGGACACATTTGTATCATTATTCGTACGTCAGATATTTTCAGTTAGGGTTTTATTTTCACCATGGCGTGAGATTAACCAAGCGGCCACAGATCACACTGATGATATCGGGTTTTTGTCCCCAATACATCAGATCAGCGACACTTGCGTTTTCACCTTCCGACCACATGGGTATTGCCGGACACTCGTAACAATGCCCTCCGACATTAGCACACAAAGACCTTCTGTTATCAGGGCTACTAAAGTGTCTTCCAAATACTTATCAGATTGTCATGCTGTAGCCATATCTCGTCGACGACGACCACACAGTCTAGAGACGATGGCCGGGACTACAACCTCGACCATAATACGGCAACTATACTTCTCACATTACCTCTGAGCACTGGATGACTCCGCCTTGTGAGCGACACCTATACATTAGCTGTATGGAGCCTCACCCCTGACCCTGGGGCTCATAAAATCTGTAGAATCGGAGGGTAATAATTACACACAGGGTAGCATGCTAGCATTGGAAACACGGGGCTGGCGTTGTTTTGTGGCCAGGACGCGAAGACATGTTTGGGAAAATGTACCTTATTCGTTAAAATATTTCAAACATGTCTTTTGGCTGTTTAAACACGACTGAATTATGAAGTGTTTGTTTTACACTGAGATCAAGAGAGCCAACAGGTGTGGGGTTATTTTTAGGTTTGCTAGTCGGATACATATGTTTCAATACATATGTAAGCATCATTTCACCAGTATTCACATCTGACCGTAGCACAGTTTCCGCTATGGGTAAAACATAGGAACTCACTCTATGTTGGGCCTGTTTCAACATAAGTACACAGCATTTACACTCAATATTAACATATAGAACTGCTGTGTTATCCTTGCTTCAACATACAATTATCATATGGGTTATGAAATATAGAACTGAATTTGTGTTATCCTTGCTTCAACATACATAAGTATACATCATCCACGCTAAATATTCACATACAACTGTAACACAATTTTCGCTAAGGGTTATAACACTTATCTAAGTATTTGAAATAACAGAAAATAAAATATAAGAATTAAACATGTGACAAAGGTATTCTCCAAATGTTTTGGTTTATATTGATATGGGTTTTTAAAAATAGTTTTTAGTTAACAACGTATGGTATGGACTTACAACTTCTTTAATATTTACAACACAACGTCTCTGACATTATCTCTTTGATCTCTGTGCATCTCAATCTGTAATCCCATCTCCCTGGCTTCCTGTACATACTATACATTTGTTCGTAATCATATTCTGTCATTCACCTGATGAAGGGGCAAGAAGTAGCCCAGAAACGTCGTGTTGTAAATAATAAAGAAGTTGTAAATCCATACCATACGTTGTTATGTTACGTACCAACTTCTAAACGCCCATCAAGCATCCAGTGTTAAGTTAGTATATGTAAACAAGAGATCGCACTGAACAATATTACTCAAAGAAGTTAAGGAACACCGCCTTCGTTCATATTACAACAACTAATGATGCCATAACACATTTGATTATAATAATAGGACCGAAGTGAGTTGTTCTAAACTTCTTTTGGGTAGTATATACAAATACAAAGCCTCAGGGAATAATTTCAAAGTATCCCCAAAATACCCCAGCGTTTTTAAAGCAAATGTCTTAATATAGAATGAACAAACGTGATGTCATTATATAAATAAGCAATCTCCCTAATCATAAATAAACATGAATTTAAACACTAAATTTAGAATCAAAACATTATTCGCAGACATTACTTTTTTAAAGTATAACATAACAAGAAATAAAAGCAGTTAACATTTGGCGTGTGTACGAATGATTAGATTTATTATTATTTATATACAATTGATATTATTTATCATCTTACGATTCAGTTGCTGACACATCGTGACGGGGATAGCGCTGCAGATGAGTTCAGGGGAGTTAGCTGTAAATTACAGGAATACAACACATCCATCAAAAAAAGAAAGAAATATAGACGGATGAATGAAACCCTTAATACCATACGTCGCTGCAAATTACAGAGCAAACGGCTATTTTGGAGTGATATTTTGGTATATTTCTTTATAATGACAATGTCCATTCAAACGAGACATAATATTCTTTTCTCTCCTTTCAACATAAAAGACAGTTTCTGCAAAATAAACACGATCGGAGATAAACCACACAAAGGGGGACATAAACGCTGTTTTTAAACCAAACGGAGTGAATACCCATTTGAAAAATTAGAAACTTGAAACTTGTGACATTATTCAAATATATTTGGCAAAATACAATGTGCACAATACACTTATAATGTCTGTTTTTTGTGATTCACAATTCTGAAATATTATCAATCTCAATCTTTTGTAAAGCAAAACACATTATTTAAACTTTATGACACAGGGCTCATTGTTTGATAAACTGCGTTTTGAGTGAGACGTGCCTGACTTACTAAACCGTTCCCTTCCATAGGAAGGCAGTGATTCGAGTCGTGCTTCATAATGCTGAAAAGGGGCCTATTAATGAATATTCATGAGGCAGTAAAATCATTGACATCCGCTCGCTGAGTCTGTAAATGGAAGCATGTCATCGCGGGCTTCATGCTCGATGAAATCAGCCGTTGTATATATCACCTCCTACTCGTACAATGCACTGTATAGAGTGGTGTGGATTGCAGTATGTACAAACTCCGCCCCGTGCTGTCAAACTGACACGCGCACTGCGCTAAGAATGCTAATATTGTGTGCGTTTCAGAATTCCGGATGCAGTAGGTGATGAAAGATTATTAAGAAACTCACATGACACTTTTATGTCAAATATGTACATCGGCAACTGCAATTAACATGCTAAAATGTTTGACATTAACGGTCTCAGCTGATTCAAAGTTGCTGTTGTTACTGATTACACCTGCTCTTGGCTGAACAAGATCAACACATTAAGCCCAGTATGGTGATGATTAATGATAATGATAATAATAATAATCGATTTTTGACAATTGGACTTACAAGGAACATAAACCTGTGAGCCCAAACGTCACGTGATAAAACATTATGGAAGGTGTGATTGTATTTTTTCCGAATAAAATTATGAATAAAACAAAGAATAGATAATTGTTTAAAATTAATACCAAAAGAAGGATGATGTAAACATTTGGAGCATGGCATACATGAACGTGACTTTTTGACTTAAGCTTAACTTTTTGCTTATTTATGAAATAAATATTTTATAATAAAGCATCGAACTGTTATCGACTCTAGATATGGTGTGGGGCGGTGGGGTAGCGTAGTGGTTAAAGCGTTGGCTCGTCACGCCGAAGACCCGGGTTCGATTCCCCACATGGACACAATGTGTGAAGCCCATTTCTGGTGTCCCCCGCCGTGATATTGCTGGAATATTGCTAAAAGCGGCGTAAAACTAAACTCAGTCAGTCAGTCTAGATATGGTGTCAATTATAAGTGTGATTGCGAGGGAAATGTTGAAATGTACTGTGAAAGCTTGGAACATACATGGAAATGTTGAAATGTACAGTGCAAGATTTAAATTTACATGAAATGTTTTCATGTACAATGAAAAGTTGAATGTAAATATACACGGAAATTTGAAATGTACAGTGATATATGGAAGTGACCAGTGACGAGTTGAAATGTGCAGGGAAAGATTAAATGAACATAAGTATGATGAAATGTACCGTGGAAGGTTGAAATTTACATAAAATGCTTCAATGTACAGTGGAAGGTTGAATTTAAATATACACGGAAATTTGAAATATATGTGAAATGTTGAAATATACACATATATGGCCAGTGACGAGGTGAAATGTACAGGGAAAGATTAAAATATACATAAACATGTTGAAATGTACAACGAAAGGTAGAAATGTGCATGCATGTGTTGAAATGTACACGGAAATGTTTAAATCAATAATTATCCGATGCCGTGGAAACGATTTTGGGTTTTAAATCTTTTGATTTGAAACCTGTTATAACACTCGGCCACATATTCTCTGTGGGCTTTGTTACTGTGATTCACACACCCACATGCCCGTTACAAGCCAAATTCTCATAAACAAGCCGTTTATTAATTGGAAGAAATGAAACATTTTATCACTCCTTGCATACTGTTTAATACGCGATTTATGGAGGCATGTTAACTTCATTGACATGCCAAAACGAAACATATCAAATTTAATTTGACAAATTGATTGGTAAATGATATAGAAGATTTATCTGAGTATAAATCTGGCATGTTTTGAAGTGTATTTTCATGTTTCAGGCGATTAATATCACATGTTCAAAGTCTGCACCAAACAATTTGGCCGTAGTTTTATTATTTTATTATGCCATCTATTTCGATGTGATCCAACATCAGCAAAACACTGATGAAATGCTACATTATTTGGTTGTCCGACACAATCGATTTGATATTCGAATATACCATATAAATTAAAAGTGGCATTAAACCCTGTGTTAACATTCAATATTTTATTTCAAAACGCATTTAACACTATAAATTTTGTTTTATTGAATGTATGCGAAATATTGAAATGATTCACACCTATAATATTAAGAATCATAGAATTTAAGAGTAGAATCTGTAATTTATTACAAAATTCATTTATTTCATTAAGGAGTGCATTTGACAGGCAGTAATAACGCTATTCTGCTTTTTATATGATTTGACCAAGTATTTCAGGATTGCATATATCATGCATATTTCTCGCATATTGTAAAAAAAGTAAAACTATATGAAAGTAATTATGTAACAGACAAGTACATAGTCACTGATTGTAAGTCACGAAATCTGTAAACGAAATATTTTCGAATTTACTTTCATATTCAAGTTTATATTGTCATAAACAAAAATATTTACTGACATATAAAAGTGATTACACAAGCCATAATGCTCATCCACCTGCTTATTACTAATACTATATGTAAATACTTCACAGATAACCAATTACACCGGGCGAGAAGGCTGTAATTGATTGTGTTTAACTAAACGTTAATAACTGACATTAACAAGCATACCACTTGACGTGATGGCTGTCAATCATTAATATACCTGTCATGGTGATTATGTCATGTAATCTGTGAAGCCAGTCATGCAGATGGCGCCCTTCTCCTCCAAACGTTAATGTAATTATAGACTCAAGTGTAAACACATTCGTATTGACAATGATGTGTTGTGATAAATAATAACGTATCAAAGTAACTGTCTGTTAGAATTTGTGATGCCACCGAAATGTTGAAACGGTATCCCTATGTCCAATCAGGCTTGTGAGAAGGGGAGAGGGAAATGGTACCCGAGTTTGACACCTTTATGGTATCTGCTTGTTGAAAACGGAATATGTGACATGGCACTTAATAAATACCTGGTGAACACAATATTAACACAACATTGTGTTTAACACATCTTGGGTAAATCCTATACAAGAGAGTGAATCCTTTCGTTAGAGAAATATATTTTATTATTTGCAATGTTCATATGCATCCCTATCGAGTTAGACTGTTTCTTATTTTGTTATTTTTAAATACTTAACGATGTCAAGTATGGCGTTACTATTATATACTCATGCCAATAATGGTTGTCACCCCCCTCCCCACCCCAACCTCACACACACACCCCACACACCCTCTCCAATTAAACAAATTGAAGGGGGTGACAACCATTATTGGCATGAGTATATATAAATACAAAAAAAATTGAAAGACAATGTTTTAGGCGACTGACAGTCGATTCCATTTCAATTTATTTTTCAACACTGATCAAGTCACTTAAAAAGTATTACAAACTTTTCTTTCTATTGTTCTCTCATGTACAGGTACAATGGCTACTTCCACAATATCATACACGATGTTGTTTCTTAAAAAATATTACAGACATTTTCTCTATTACTCTCCGATATACAAATACAATGACTACTTCTTCAATATCATACACGATTTTGTTGATTACAAACTCCTCTACTATTACACTCTACACGACTCCCCAACCCCCACAGGGCCACCCCCCACTCTCACAGCGCCACCCCTGCTTTTCGACTGCAGATATGCCCCACAACCCCGGGCTCATAAAACATAATTACAAGTTTAGCACGGGAAGCCGTGGCTATTTCTCGCCACAAACCAGAGATATTATGCGGAAGCATTCTCCACCTTAAGTGTGCACCTTTAATTCATTTGGCCACTGATGTTTAGAAGAGCGAGTGAAGATTCGACCATCTGCTCTGTATCAAATGCTATCGAGCTAAACCCGGCGAAAATTGCCCGCCACGGACTGTACACGCATCACTGGCCGTGTCCAAAACTAAGATAGCCACACTGGTCGAAGCACATAACTCGAGGGGGATACCGGTCGACCGTCCAATCCGGTCACAAAACTATTTCTAAGAATTAGTGGTTAATTGTTTGTAGATGCTTAGAAGAGATTAAGACTTGTCCTACCCCAAGGGGAGTCTGTACCGAGTTAGGATGTGTTTCTGATTAGGGAAATGGGCGGATTAAAGAGTCACGTGTTCGAGGTTCTGCGTTAACGATTGTTCCATGAGATGGAAGAAAGCAATTTTGTGCTTGGTATGAAGAAGATTATTGATCTTTAATAATGCCTCTTGTAATTTTCATGTTGCAAGAAAGGTACAAAAGAGAATCCTGGATGTAATAAACAATGAAAGCATATATCACACATTTAGTAAATGATGACGTCGACATTAATAAAGTTACATTCAACTCGTGTTGGAGATATGTACTCTACGAGAAAACAGTCAGCGTATATGAAAATATATAATATATATTAAAGAATTTAACTTTAAAACATGCAATCCTTATTATACTGATGATACGTCTCTCCTGTTCTGAAATATTTGTTTTCGGATAGGATATTTTAAGATTAATTTTCAACCTCCACTTGAAGTATTCTACTTAACAAGCATATACTTTCATGAATAGAACTTGCTTAGATGAAAATATAATATATTTCAAAAATGAAAAACTGGTTTTCAGGAATGATTTTGTTAAGTTAATTTTCAGATTTCAACCTCCATTATAGTTTCGGTATCTTTTTACATAATAGGCATTTGTGTAGTGTGTATCTTGTCGGTGGTATATAATTTCAAAGTTTAAATAAACGACGTCAAAACTTAGGGTGACTGTATCAACTGTGTTGATAAATTACTACAGCTGTTACATCAGTTGTGTTTCAGTTTGTGATAATGACAATGCCATGTAATTCCATATTCACCGTGGTAATAGCATTTCAATATGTTCGTACAATAATTATCCAACCTTCATGGCTACGTGTGGAAACTAGAAACTTGCTTTCGTGAGAGGGACCTATGCTTGAATGTGTGATATTGCAAGTAATAGTTCAGCAAAATGTACATTCAAATGTGCCATCCAACTATATGTTTGTGATGGTTTATAAAGATGTATCCCCCATCTGGGCATTGATCACCACGTGGCGGTCTTGTTTCGCAAACATTGCTATCAATAATTGTACATTTTCTGATACAGGCTAGCACCGAACACACCGAGAGTAATACACCAAGGACATGCCGGTCCTTTCTGAGTCATGCACTTTGTACTTCCTATGTGGTTGAAGAATAAGTGCATCTCTATTAAATGCTTTCCTTTGTTAATTCTTTGGTCCTAAGAAACTCCTTAGATGCTACATTGACTTACAATTATGTTCATATCAGCGGAAATAGAGACGTATGTTTCGTAATCATGATTGCTAAGTACTGAATATGCCCTTCGTTTGTGATACAGTTCCACGACCATTGCTAAGTACTGGATACTTAAGACGCTTCTTTTGTTAACATATCACTGCACACCAACTGGTACCAGTTAGTCCCAAGAGATTCAATATAGAAAACAATCGAATGAAGCAATGTGGCAATGAAATATACACTCCCAATAATAATAATAACAATATATATATTAATGAACGACTCGACAACCTCCCAACTTGGTGCCCCGTTCGAGTCGCAATAAAATCCATTTGCGCGCTTAAAAGACTTGAACGCAAAAACGTTCTATTATCAGAGCACTGGTGCTGTTTTGTATAAAGATTGTGTGTTATGTAGAAATATTACAGAAATGTCACATGATGCGATGTTATATCTTGATGGCAGTCACCATACATATTCACTTAATAATCAGTTAACACACTGATTGTCTGTGAAAAATCTTTACAAATCACATTATCTAATTAGACGTATGAATACAAATAGTTACCAGGGAAAGGATTGTCGGTGATAACAAATGGAAAGACAAACTCCCGCAAGTCCACATCAGTTCTGTCTGCAATACGGAGCCATCTCTGAACCTAAGGCAGTAGTTCACTATCATGGAAACAGTAAATACACATTTTAAGCGTGCAAGTGAGCAGATTGATATGATTGTTTTAAATACCAGTACATTTCTGGGTGAACGCACTCCTCCATTAGCTCGTTACTCATATGTAAAAGTGCATGCATTGCTACTGGATGCCTAGAGAACCGGAGTCTTGCTGTCGAGTTAACTGAATTCTTATTGTCGAGTTAACAGAGTTTTTGTTGTCGTGTTACCTGAATTCCTGTTGTCGAGTTAACTGAATTCTTGTTGTCCAGTTAACTGAATTCTTGTTGTTGCGATCACCGAATTCTTGTTCTTGAGTTAACTGAATTCTTGGTGTCGAGCTTGCCGAATTCTTGTTAACGAGTTAACCGAATTCTTGTTGTCGAGTTAACTGAATTTCCTTTCTGCATGGACATGATAAAGTTGTCGAGACATTGGTCGCTTTATCCGACTATACGTTATATCCGATCGGTGTCATCAAATTTTAGTTAATATTACCGCTTTACCGTTTTTCTAAAATTTCCGAACATTGAATATGGACCTTTGGTACAAAACAGTATAGTTCTTGTATTTTAACGAAATCTGAGGCATATAATGTTGTATTCTAAATAGTCATATGACATGCATAATATCACCAAGCCAACATTATCACACGCAGTAAAGTGTTTGTGCTGATACCAAAACATCAGCCTTTTAAAATACTGTAGTCATGATCTAATTTATAGTGATCCATTCATACAATGTTCAAAAACCAAGATCGAGTATTTTCTGTCTTTGATGAATAGTTTGTATATTCTTAGTATACCTTAAATAAGGTCAGCATCTTGACACCTAAAGTCACTCCTGTCATCTGATTTTTGTTTGTTTGTTTGTTTGTTTGTATGTTTCATGCCACATCCAGAAAGCATCCCATATGAATGTTGCCCTCGGGGATATTGGATAGTGACATAGACATTCATATACAAAAAGTGGTATTAAGTGAACATGATGCATATCAACAACTTCATTAATGAGTTTTATGCATGTTCTATATACTAAGGAAACAATTTAATGTGCAATATGAGTGTATCGGCTTCTCAACAAACACTTACTTAAGTACTGCGAAGGAGGGACAGTGAAACCGAATACCAAACTAAATTGACACAAATGAAATAAATCAACGTCGGATCACCTGACCACAGGCAAATTGATATTGTTTGACGTTTATATTAGCAACACGATACATTAATTACCCGCAATGTCACTCATCGGTATATTAGGCTTATCGTTCAATGTCATAGCGATTCATCAAATATCCCAGCATCGGAAGTCTAAATTAAAACCAGATTTCTTAGGAAACCTAAATTTGTGTGACATAAGTATTTGGTAGTGGTACCTCAGTGCGTAATGGCATTGTAAGTACGGCCATCGGAGCATTCAGTGCATTCTGTCATAGAGCCGAACACAACAAGTGTTTATTACAAGAACACTCAACAGCGCATGGCCTAGTAGCTTTCCTTGCTGGACCCCTGCTGGTGCCGTTCGACGGAACATAGGAATCAGTGAAAACACGTGTAGTTCCTGCTCCGATTTCAGGCAAGAAGGAAACTCGAGAAAAGCTGGGAATAACGTTCAAAGCAGGAAATTATTTAATCATTTGATTTAAACAGTAACTGTGTTCGGGTGACTTTCAGCTGGTCGGAAACACCGTTTCGTACCGTGTGACCTTCGCCGAAGACTTAGATTGATCGCGTATTTTTTAGGAGCGTATTAAGGTGATTTATTGTATTATATCAAGAGAGTTTGTATTTTAGGTTTTTGACGACTGACATACGGATTTATAGATGAACAAAATAAATAACAGCGTGTGAAGTTGTGTGCAGGCTTCTGAGTGACATGGACTATTGGGCCACCATCACTTCATGTCGATCAACGATGACAGTAGCAACACGCTTCTGATGTACTGAGGAGACGTGTTGCAGACCTCTGTTACGCGAAAGCTAATTGGTAATCTAGGACAGTGTAAGTGTCAGTTGCAAACATGAAGGTTTGTGACTTTAAATGATTTTGTATATCCAGTTACTATATTCGCCGGCACTTCACGAATATTCACCAAGACACCACATACGTATTATTCAAATCTAACGAAGTAATTTTAAATATATTATGTTTGGACAACTATACCAGAAGTCATGCAAATAATTTCATCTTGTGGATCCCATACCTGCTATTGACAGGTGTTGTCAATGACTCGTTCCATGATTTTCAAAATGGTTGATTGTGCCATGCAAGCCATTTTTATGGTTACTCATTTATCAAGTGCATAAGGTTAGATTAAAATGACTGTTTACCCAAATAGGGGTTACCATGTTATATTTATTCAGTTTTAAATGGATACTATTTCAAATTATAAATCTACTTTTAAGTAAAGTTGTGAATGTTTGTGATCCTTAGCAAAGTGTGAGTAGTATATGAAATACTTGTAACAGTTGTTGAAGAACAAGTGACTTTAGTGACATCTCGTACGAAAATATACAGACCGATGTTCTTCAGTTCTTGCGAATAGTACATGTATCTGATATCAAATGTGATTTGGTCTGGTCTGGCGCTAAACAGGATGGGGTAAAAACAAACTAATCAATGTTAACCCAAGAAAGAGGAAAAACACATATCAAGATAAACTATTCAAGAAAGTGTCTCTTCTACAACGGGTTTTTGTATTTTCGTTCAGTACAATCAAATAAGACAGTAAATTTGTTAGCATCTTTAGTCGTCCAGAGTACATCTCCCTGCTGGATTACCAAAATAACAGCATCAACGCGATAATGGCTTGTCCATTCGTCTATACAAAGCATATGAAATACCCTTCTGTTAATAATATAAGGATAACGAACGAGTCGCTGTGTAATGGTGTTACCTAATGCGCCCCCTGTAGGATAAATAGGGGATCAAGGGGAGATAAATCTTTCAGACAGGCGTAAGTGAGAATAAGCTTCGTGCAGAGAAGGTATTGGAAGGATATGTGTCCTTATGAAATTACTGGTGTTTATACTAAGGGCTGACTAGTTTGGGTATTCAATGTAAGGCGCTTCTTAATGGTAGACGCCTTGGAATATATGTTAAGAATGTCGGTCACTGTTTATTTTTAACACTTGTGGTCCTATATTTCGTTCTGATTTTTATCAGCCATTTCGAGAGGATCTATACAGATTCTTGTTTAGGTGGATTGAACGAGTTGTATTTGTCATGGACAACTCATGTACTAAACAACGCTGTTATTCATCTTTCTTTGTTACTATTGTATTTTATAAACCTCAATTTAATGTTCATGTCTCTTACTTGACAACGGTATAAGAATCCATACCGAAACGTCGCATCAGATATAAAGAAGTTGTTATCCATAAAGAATCTAACTTTCTTCTTACTCGGGCGGTGGGGTATAGTATATTCTAGTGGCTATGTTGATCGAATCATGCGATCTGGCTCGTCAGTCGCCGAAAGACCCATCCAAGATTTCCACGGTTCAATAGATTCCCCCTGTTATTCCGGTCACATGGTCTTCAGCCCATGCTTGCCACGACTAGGTGTCGTAAGAGGCGACTAACGGGATCGGGTGGTCAGGCTCGCTGACTTGGTTGACACATGTCATCGGTTCCCAATTGCACAGATTGATGCTCATGCTGTTGATCACTGGATTGTCTGGTCCAGACTCGATTACAGACTGCCGCCATAAAGCTGGAATATTGCTGAGTGCGGCGTAAAACTAAACTCGCTCACTCACTCATACGATTACTGCTGGGAAAGTTTGCCGACAAACAGCGGGATTACAGCATGTGCTTTATTTGTTTATCCGGACTTTCCTTACACCGTTGAAGCTACCATCCGGTTCGAGGGTGTTTCACGGTACTACCATGACAGGTTCGAGGACTACGGATTATAGTTATCATTCATAATATCGAAGCATATACAACAGGTGAGCTAAATACATGCCATCATATGGGTTCAGTCAACAAGTTAAATTCAAAAACCGAAACATCTCAAACAAACTGATCTGCAGAAGCAGTGGAACTGATTATTTTAAGTGTCAAAACAAATTTCCATAGAAATATCAGCTAGAAGAAAAGTCAGTTTTATTAATCCAGTCATGTCGTGAGCATGAGGTCGTGCGACGTAAAATCTAACGCCCGCACGCACTCACTCACTCACTCTATAACAAGTGCTGGCCAAGTTCTATAAAACACCTGTCTGATCGATATTTAGATGTGTGAGGAATCAGCACTGTTTGAAGCGCTCGTTAAATCCCTAGTCCAGGACAGTCAGGCCAAAAGAAGCTGACGAGTCAGTATGTTTGTGGCCACAAAGTGAGTGAGTGGGTGGGTAAGATTTTACTGAGGACGCCTGAAATGGACGTTACACACTGAACCCATGTGGGTTTTCTAACTCGGGTCTTTGTCTTGACGGGGCGGTGGGGTAGCCTAGTGGTTAAGGCGTTCGCTCGTCACGCCGAAAACCTGGGTTCCTCAGATGGGCACAATGTGTGAAGCTCATTTCTGGTGTCCCACGATGTGATATTGCTGGAATATTGCTAGCGGTGTAAAACTAAACTCACTCACTCACCCATCGTCTTGACGAGCGAACGCTTTAACCATAAGGCTACCCCACTTCTAAAGACATGGTGAAAGACTTTAATCGAAAGTCACCAAATAGCATTCCTGGTTTCGCGGAGGATCCGAGTCTGGGCATTTATCCACAGTCCTTCTTGTAACCTTCCTCCCACCCATTTAGTAATCTGACATCGTGGTGGTTGCCTACACGACTCAACTTCACTCACGATGTCTGAAAACACCTGGTGTCATACAACGATATACTCTAATATCACCTTGGTTGGGACCAACACAAAGAGGCATTATTTCTCATCTCGAAACCCGTGAAGATCCGGGTTAGAACTGGTCTTCAGCAACCCTTGCTTGTCGTAAAAAACGACTAACGGGATCGGGTGGTCAGACTCGCTGACTTGGTTGACACATGTCATCGTAGCCCAATTGCGTAGATCGATGTTCAGACTATTGATCACTGGGTTGTCGGGTCCAGACTCGATTATTTGCAGGCCGCCGCCATATAGCTGGAATATTGCTGAGTGCGGCGTTAACCACAAACCATACAACCAACCTCATCTCGAACTAGCATTCACATTTGAATATTGCTGAAGGTGCATGAACGGTTAAAGGGAGACAACCAGTGCAAGCATTAGGCATTTGAAGCGTCCGGAAAATCTCCAAACATATCAACATGTACCTAACAAAACACTGTCAACCAATGTAACAAATATTACGACGAAACTCACTGTGCATTATAATTTTTTTATTTATTGTCTATTTAGATTAAATCATAATATTTAATAAAGAAACGGAAACTGCATACATCATATTGAATGGCGAAATATAATTTTCGAATATGTGCTTCTGGAGCATTTATTGTTACGTTGCTGTTAACTAGTTTGATATGTCAGAGCCATATTTCAAAGGACCGAAAACTCAACGAAAGGAAAAAAAACAATGATGACCAGATTCGAACCACCAAATCGCTCACACGTGGTTTTGATGCTGACTGTTTTATTGCTCAGTGGGCGTTTGGTTGGTTGGTTTATAGTTTTAGGGCGACGTGGGCCAATAAGAGGCCTATTTGCGCCCAACACATTGACTTGATTTAATAAACAATCATTGGTAATTTCATCGCCATAAGGAATCGTTTAGTTAAGATAAAAGAAACGACAACACTATTAATTTGGATAGATGTATACGTATGTCGAATAACCTCTGCTTTGTGTTACGGATTAAAAACCTTAAGTAATCACTTCCATTTCTGAAACATGAAATACTCATTCATTAAAAAAGCAGTAGGTTCAGATGACAGAGTGTTCAAATGATTTAAAACCACAGAACTAAATCTGTCTTAGCAATTCGAGAGCCTGTCTAGATTACATCATATTTTCCAGATGACGAGACAAAATCTAAAACTGCTCGTTGCACAGACCTATACATGGTATTGGGGCCCAAAACTGTTTCTAATGAAAATGCATCATCAACCTCAAGTACAGCACTTCTGAGATTATGTCTTATGTTGTTATGCCCAGGGCATGTAATAAGATAATGTTCGATGTTTTCAGGCGTCTCCAAATTGCAATGGCCACATTTAGAAGAGACCGTCTTATCTATAATACTCCTGTAAGCATTTAGCCCAGTGTCCAAGTCTGAGACGTGAAAGAATAACCTCATCACGCCTTTTACCACGACGAATTTTATGACCAGATTTTAGTGATGGTCTAAGTTTGTACATGTGTCGGCCGGTAGTACCTGTATCCCACAACTGTTGCCAACTCCTTGTAACAGACTTCGAAAAAAACATTTTCAAAATCTTTAGGGATTGGTTGAAATTTAAATAAATCACCTTCAGGAAACTGTAACCCGGATTTGGCCAAATTATCTGCAGTCTCATTCCCATGTATTTAAACATGTGCTGGGACCCACACAATGTCGCATGCAATGTACTTCATGTTTAAAGATGTATCCAACTTTAATATCTCATGAACAATGTCATCTCTAGATCCATTTGCACCAGCTTCTATAGCTTTGATTGCTGCCATGGAATCTGTAAAGATAATTGCTTCATTGTCATGTTTATCTACCCATCTCAATGCTCGCAAAATGGACAAAAGTTCGGCTGCAAAAACAGAAAGATAATCAGGGAATCTGAACACCTTAGCGATCGATAAATTGGGTATCCAAAAAGCCCCAGCAGTACGATCATTGGATGGTTCTTTCAATGCATCAGTGTATATATGTGTGAAATTAGAATAATTTTCAGACAGAAAGTCTTGACTTATCACTTTTATTATGTTTTGGTCCATTCTCTTATTCACGATTAAATTGAGTTCAGAATTCAACCCAGGTTTCAGCAGAACCCACGGAGGTGTGACAGGCGGAGCAGAAGGATCAACTGGGTTACAGTTGTAAATACCATGTTGATCAGCTAATCTCTGTATATTCAAGCCAAAGGGTAATTTGCCATGAGTCCAGTCACACATGACATATTCTATACAGTCATTAACAATCTCAGTGACTGCATGGTGTTGGTTCTTGGTTTTCATTTTTAAGAAATATTTCAAAGATACCTGTTGTCTTCGAAGGTGAAGGGGCATTTCTGAACACTCAACTTGAAGCGCTGAGGTTGGAGTTGTACAATAGGCCCCAGTGCATATTCTCAAAGCTTTAGACTGAATTCTATCAAGCTTATTAAGATGACATTTAGCCGCCGACATATACACCTGGCAACCATAGTCAAGTCTGGACAAGATAAGGGCCTTGTACAGCAATAACATAGTTGACTTATCAGCACCCCACTTTGTTTTTGAAATACACTTTAATAGATTGATGATCTTGCTACATGTGTTATACAAATCTGTGATGTGATGAGACCATGTTAATCTTTGATCAAAATACACACCAAGAAATTTGAAAACTGACACCATTTCCAGTTTATGGTGCCCAAGAGTTAAATTGATATCATGAGGGATCTTACGTCTTGTGATCATCATTGCCACTGATTTGGATTTTGAAATCTTAAACCCCCATTTTGAACACCATGTACTGACTTTACTTAAGCAGTTTTGTATAGATTCTATGACAAACTGAAAATTACCAAAGCGTCTCCAAAACGATCCGTCATCAGCAAACTGTGCTGCATTTATGTTTAGAGGCAGGTCCTTGAAAATGTCATTGATCATAATATTAAATAAAACTGGACTTATTACACTTCCTTCTTGGGTACCATTTTCAATCATATGCACGCCTGACAGTTCTTGACATATGCGAACTTGAATGGTTCTTTCGGACAAAAATGACCACAACCACTTGAACATGTTGCCTCTAATTCCAAGTTTCCAAACTTTAAAAAGCAAACCATTTCTCCAAATCATATCATAAGCCTTTTCGATATCAAGGAATACACACAACATGCATGTTTTCCTGGTTGCATAAAGCTTTCTGTGCTTCAGTTTCCAGACGAACATGCTGATCTATACATGAACGCCCCTTTCTGAATCCTGACTGGATGTGGGTAAGAAGCTCATTTCGTTTAAGATAATAGTTCAGGCGATTAGTAACTATTCTCTAAATAAATTAGAAGTGAGAGCAATCGGTCTATATGATGCAGGAAGCGATGGATCTTTTCCTGGTTTGGGCACTGGAACTTTTATTGCATGTCTCCATGTCGTAGGCAAGGATCCAGAACACCAACTTAAGTTCAACAGTTCCCGAATAACAGCTAGAGTAGAATCTGGCATATGCTTAAACATTTCATAGCACAACTCATCCGCACCTGGTGCCGAATTATGTGTTCTTGATATGGCTGCCTTAAGTTCATCATGAGTGATAGCTGTATTGATATTCAAGCTACTTTCCAACATGGCAGAAGACATTTCAGGCATAAAGTTTGTTTTAAAGACTTGTTTATATTCTCTGAATTCATGACAATAATTTTCAGAACTGCTAACATATTTAAATTGTTTAACAAGAGCATTTACTTTCTGACTTTTTGATACGAGTTCTCCAGCTTCTCCCATTACCGGTATAGGTGAACGAATATTATTTCCTGCGATCGTTTTTTACCTTGGACAAGATACTCGTTAATGATGTAAATCTATTAATATTAGAAATATATTCCCTCCAGCTCAATCGTTTTGTAATCCGTACAATACGTTGTAACGTAGCTCGTTTCTTACGACAATCAGCCAAATCACATGGCAATGACGAGTGGCGGACCTTATTACATGTATATGCCTTTTTCCTTGCGATATTGGCTTTTTCACAGCTGTCATTCCACCAGGACTTTGGCGGGAATGCCACTTTCTTAACAGACGATTTTCAAATGGACTCTTCTGCAATTCTTATTAATTGTGTTGTGATATTTTCATTAGACATATTAACATCACCATTTATAAGATCGGATGTGATATGTTCAGTACACAGACTAGAAATAAGTGCCCAATTAGCCTTCTTGAATTTCCACCGAGGGACATTATCACAAGAATCACGATATGGTCGAACCTGAATTTCAGTAAAAACAGGAAAATGGTCACTACCTAACGCATCTTCCTGAAATACATCCCAGTTACACTTACTGGCTATGTGTGATGATATCATTGATAGATCTAAAGGAGAAAAAGTCCATTTGCCAAGATCCATGCGGGTCATTTTACCATCGTTTAAAAGGACAAGATCTGCTTCATCTAAAAATTGTTCAACAATCTGACCATTATAATCCGTCTTGTTGCTTCCCCAAAACACATTATGGCTGTTAAAGTCCCCACATATAAAATATGGGCCTCCATTGGGATCAATTCATTTCAGATATTCATCTACGTTTGGCTTACCTGTATTATAAATAGTAACAATAGTAATGGCTTTATCTTCCTCATGATGAATTTTTACTGCGTTTAGCCTCATACACTGTATTTGGTAATTCCTTGAACCTGATACGACAAATCAGTCTTAATAAATATAGCACAACCACCTCTCCGAGGATTTTAGTATTCGGATTGCTGGTTAGTCTGTCCTGACGTAGACCAAAATAGCCATTAATTCTAAAATGACTCTCTGGCCAAACAAAAGTTTCCTGTACACAAATAATATCCGGCAGTGGTGACCTATTTGATAGAAAATGCTTTAAGTTTTCCCCATGTGCAACAAGACTTTGTGCATTCCATTGCATTATGGTCAGGAATACTAAAGCTTTATCCATCATTCATCTCCACATGTACCTCACTCAACAGATCACTAGGAACATCGATGTGAAGATGTATTTTTGCCGCCGACACAAGACGATTAATCTGTTCCTCTTTGGTTGTTGCATTAAAGCATCCTGAAATCACCTAAAACAAGAACGTTAAAAAGGTTTGAGGAGAAGTACTAAGAAATGGATTGGCTACCTGTGGAGAGCTGACTTGAGCTGTAACAGGTGGATTTGATACACTCTGGCTTAAATATGACTCTCGTGACTCGTGAAGATCCGGGTTAGAACTGGTCTTCAGCAATCCATGCTTGTCGTAAAAGGCGACTAACGGGATCGGGTGGTCAGACTCGCTGACTTGGTTGACTCATCGTAGCCCAAGTGCGTAGATCGATGTTCATGCTGTTGATCACTGGGTTGTCGGGTCCAGACTCGATTATTTGCAGACCGCCGCCATAAAGCTGGAATATTGCTGAGTGCGGTGTTAACCACAAACCAACCAACCGACCTCTTCTCGAACGAGCATTCACATTTGAATATTGCTGAAGGTTATTGCATGAACGGTTAAAGGGAGACAACCAGTGCAAGCGTTAGGCATTTGAAGCGTCCGGAAAATCTCCAAACATACCAACAATTATCAACATGTACCTAACAAAACACTGTTAACCAATGTCACAAATATTACGACGAAACTCACTGTGCATTATAATTATTTTATTTATTGTCGATTTAGATTAAATCATAATATTTAATAAAGATACGGAAACTGCATACATCATATTGAATGGCGAAATTTAAGTTTCGAATATGTGCTTCTGGAGCATTTATTGTTACGTTGCTGTTAACTAGTTTGATATGTCAGAGCCATATTTCAAAGGACCGAAACCTCAACGAAAGGAAAAACCATGATGACCAGATTCGAACCACCAAATCGCTCACACGTGGTTTTGATGCTGACTGTTTTATTGCTCAGTGGGCGTTATGACAGACGGAGTTGCTTCCCCTGTTACTAATGCAAAAAGGTTACACGAAACCAAATAATTCCCACTGGCTTCTATAGCAACGTTATATGTTTTTTAAACTTATTTAAGATATCAACAGCTATCACAGGTACATGTGTGCATAGTCTGACGTCTAAGAAGCAATAAAAAGATATGACCACCTCAGCTAGCTTCTTTTCCGAGTTGAGGAAGCGAAACAGAACAACCCCAGTTCCGCACAAAATGGGATCGGGTGGTTAGGCCGACTTTGTTTATACATGTCATCGTATCCCAGTTGCTTATTTATCATATCGTATCTTGTAGACAGTCGTTTTTTGGTGTCAAGCAACAAACAAAACTATATCCACCTGTCTTGTTGCTGCTGGCGTCACTGAACACGTTAAGATGTGAGCGATGGGGGAGTAGAGAGAACGTTCGCTCGCCATTCAGAAGGTGGGGATCGACTCCACGCGTCAGTGACACGTCCTTGCCAGGCCATTGCGTCGATGGACCTGACGTCGCTTGTTCATCCCTTGGATGAGGGTAACGGCATGTCTTGTCATGTCTTCATTCCATTTTTGAAATATATTTTTCACAGAGAGAGAGTGTCGTCATAATATTTGTTATTCCCTCGTGAGCAACTTGGCAACTTCATTATTGACCCTTCATATTATTCATATTGGATTTTCAAAATTCGGCGCTGTCCATACCAACAACAGGTGTGGTAGGTTTGCTCGTAGTCCAGTCCAGACAACGTAGGCCATTGGTGAATACATGTATCATGAAACCCAAGTGAACCGTGTCTGCGTGTCAATTATTTTCGATGTTGGGGGTGGATGGTCCTGGATTCCAACAAGACAACATAAGTCCGCCATACATGTTTAAACCGCCATGATCTCATTACATCATCACACACAATGATGACGTCACTTGCCTACGTCATCATTTTTTGGGATGTAGTATTTACTTAACAACTATCACAGTCCTCCTCCCTATCAAATGCTACCATTATATGGCATTGAAAGCGCTCTCTTTTTTTTCCTTTAAACGATTAGAACTTGAAACCATAAAAGTCTTTCAATAGCTGAACTAGAATAATACATTCATTCTGCCATAACGGCTAACACATATACAGTCTCAGTATATCTTCGATCGGCTTACAAAGGCAATACACTTGTGGACCAACAGCAAGGCCGTTCATGACATATTAAATACTAGAGGCCCAGTCTTTGAATTGGTTTCCTGGTCCTCTCCGGGTAGCGCCTTGGTGGTTCAGCCTGGCTTATCTCCCTTGCTACACTTGGTTTGGCTGAAGTATCTGCACATCTCAGCGGTGGTGTCTCCTCCCCCGACATTAATGGTGTCAGCAGCGACTGCTGTGGAGTTGTCTCGGCAGGTGGGCAGCGTTCAGTTGTCACTGACAACTTAGTGATCTGCTCGTCTTGTGGTGACACAAGATTTACATTGGTGTACATGGTGCGTGCGCCTATTTGAACCAGGTACCGTCGAGGTCCCATTCTGCGGGTGACTCTTCCCGGTATCCACCGTTCGGTCGTTCCATCTCTGTAGTTACGAACTCGACAGGGTTCATTGGTCTGGAATCTCTCAGAGGATTCTGTTTTATCATGGAAGTCCTTCTGTTTCTGTTGAGCAGTTTCAACCTTCTTGTTGAGATCAGGTTTAAGTAGAGACAATCTTGTGCGTACTTGCCGTCCAAGAAATAACTTTGCAGGTGTGCCCCCTGTCGCAGAATGTGGTGTTGACCTATATGTCAAAAGAAACTTCGACAAGTGTTTCTTCACCGATGTATCGTTGTCCCCTATCTTCTGAGATATGAAGTGTTTTTTCAGTGCTGCTTTGATTATCTCAACCGAACGTTCTGCTGTACCATTTGATGATGGGTGGTGTGGTGGTGTGAGTGAGTGCTTTACTCCATTCTGGGCTAAGAATGTCTCGAACACTTCTGCTGTAAATTGTGGCCCTTTATCCGACACTTATTCTTCTGGTAAGCCGTAGCTTGAAAATATTGTTCTCAGAGTCTCTACAGTCTTTTCTGCTGTTGTAACCTTCATTTGTGTGACTTCAATCCATTTTGACCGGCTGTCGATCAGTACCAGGTAGTTTTGTCCCCGAAATTCTGCGAAGTCCACATGTATTCTCTCCCAAACTCTCTGTGCATAACTCCATGGTTGCAATGGAGCTGTGGGTGGATCTCTCTGTGTGGTTTCACAAACTGTGCAACTTTTCACTGTCATTTCAATGTCGTGATCCAGCCCAGGGTACCATAGGTAACTTCTAGCTCTTGCTTTCGTTTTCACCATTCCAGAGTGATCTGTATGTAACTCTTGGGAGTACTTCATCTTGCAGTGTAGGAGGGATCACCACTCTCATTCCCCACAATATACAGTCTTGATCAACAGAGATTTCATGTCTTCTTTGAAAGTATGGTTTCATTCCTTCATCTGTTACGTAGTTTGGCCACCCTCGCAATGCATGATCCAGGACTCTTGATAGAATCGGGTCTTTCCTTGTTGCCTTTGCGACTTCACTTGCTGTAACAGGTAGGTTATTCACATTGGTGAAATAGTTGATCTGTCCTTCGATTGGGTCATCGTTCCCAGCTAGTCTAGACAGTCGATCGGCGTTAGCATGGTCCTCCGATCTTCTATATCGGATCTCGTAGTTGCGAGCCATTAGCATCAACGCACATCATTGTAGACGAGTTGCAGCTAGTGTGGGTTTGCCTGTCTTTGGGTCTAGGTCAACGGCTTGTGATCTGTGATCAAGGTGAATTTCTGTCCATAGATGTACTTGTGAAATTTCTTGATCCCGTATGTGATGGCTAGAGCTTCTTTTTTAAAGCTGAGCGAAGTTCCGTTAGCTGGAAGACAACGTTCTGGAGGCATAGGATATCGGTCGCTCCGATCCATCATCCATCAGATGGGATAGGTAACATCCTACTCCGTATGCAGATGCATCACATGCCAGCGTTAGAGATTTGTTCATGTCATAATGAACCAACACACTCTCACTTGACAACATTGTCTTGCACTTCTGAAAGACGTCTCTTGCTTGGTCGTCCACTTCCAAGCCATGTCTGCTTAAAGCAGATGATACAGTGGTGACAGCAGGGTAGACATATTCCCTAAGAACCCGACTGTAGAAGTTGATCATTCCCAAAAATGCTCTCAACTCAGTGATATTCTTTGGATGCGGTGCCTCCGTGATAGCTTGTATCTTCTCCTTCATTGGGTGAAAGCCGTTTCCATCAATATGGTGTCCAAGATAGTCGACACTGCGAACCTTAAACTTGCACTTGTCCATGTTAACCTTGATTCCGTAAGTGTCTAGATGCTTGAGTACTTGATGGAGGATCACGTCATGCTGCTTCTCTGTCACTGTACCTATGGGTATGTCATCGAGTAGATATTCCACATGAGGAATCCCTTGGAGAACTTGGTCCATGACTGACTGAAAAATGGATGGTGCTGTGGATATACCGAAACAGAGTCTCTGGAATTCATACAGTCCCTTGTGAGTGTTGATTACCAGCAGAGGCCTTGACTTCTCTGTTAGTTCAAGTTGGAGATATGCGCTTGACAAATCCAATTTGGAGAACAATGTTGCTCCTCCCATCTTTGCAAACAGATCTTCATCCGTAGGTAATGGGTAAATGTTTTCTTCCAGGACAGGATTTACAGTCACTTTAAAATCTCCACACAGCCGAACACTCTTGTTGGCCTTGGGTACCACAACAATAGGTGTTGCCAAGTCAGATTTTTCCACCTTCCGTATTATCCATTCCTTCTCCAATCGATCAATCTCTTTTTCAACAGCTTCCCTCAATGCATATGGTACAGGACGTGCCCTGCAGAATCTTGGGTTGACATTGGGTTGCACCTTGACATCAGCTTTGAATGTCTTTATGACTCCTTTTCCATTAAACACTGACGGATATGCTTCCTTCAATTTACCACTAAGTGGCTCCTCTGATATGGCGCTTACTTTACCCCAGTTCATCTGTACTTTTGTACTCCGGTTTCTCCCGAACAACGGCACTCTCCTTCCTTTTGCCACCACTAGAGGAAGTCTGTGCTCTCTATCCTCTAACTTGACATTGACAATAACTTCACCCAATAAAGGAATAGCATTGTCTGAATAGTCCGGCCAGCAAGGAAACCTTAGTTGGTCCTAGCTTCACAGTGTTTAGATGTTTTCTGAACATTTCCTCTCCTATCACTGAATGACTGGCAGCTGTATCCAAACAGAAGTCAAAACTCTTTCCCTCCATCCCTAATGGAACTCTGAACCCATCTTCCTTTCCTCCTGTGTGGAGTAAACGGCAAACAGTCTATCCGCATCATCATCTTCTACTTCATCCTGCTCATCAACTTCTTCAGTTAACAGATGGGCTCTTCCTCTAGTATTACTACTGCCTGCTTTCCTGTAAATTTGTTTCTTGTCTGTGTGTGTTTATCTTGACAAACTTTCGCTATGTGACCTAATTTCCCGCACTTGAGGCAAGTTTTCTTCCTGACGTAGCAGTGATGGTTAGTTTTGGTACATCTAAAACAAGGTTTATAAATCTGATGTCTGTCCTGTCTTCTAACTTGATTTACTTTACCAGAAAGGTCATTTCGAATCTGTCCTGAAGGCTAACACATCTTTCTCTGCCACTTCCATTGCAAGTGCTATCTCACATGCTTTCTGAAGTGTTAAGTCTTTCTCTGACAATAACTTCCTTTGCACGGCCACTCCTCTAATACCACCTACTAAGCTGTCCCGTAAACGTTCTTGTAATGTCGTCCCGAACTCACAGTATTTACTAAGACTTTTGAGTCGCACAATGTAATCAAGAACAGACTCTCCAGCATTTTGTTTGCGCTCTGAAAATGCTTGCCGTTCCCAAATCACGTTTCTTACTGGCTTGTAATAGCTAGAAAAGTCCTCTGTCAGCCGATCGTATGGCACATCACTAATATCCTCTGGTGCTAGCAATGAAACAACAGTTCAAACGCAGTTGGCCCCACTGTAGCAAGAAAAACAGTAGCCCTGTCCTCTTTCTTTACTTTGTTTGCCTTCATCCATATTTCTAGACGTTTCTTATAGCTTCCCCAGTCTTCATTATCTGATGAATACTCGCTAATCGTTCCGATCATGGGCGCGCCATCTCAGGTTTTGAAATCACTTTAAAGTTCACTTTCACGTTACTCTTCAACTTTACACACGTTTGTAGTGCCTTATTTCCAATAACGTATCACATGGCAATCTATCCTTATAGACGCTGAGCCCCCTTGTGACTGATGTGATAGTTAATGTCTCTCATCACGCTGAATGTTCAAAACTGCCCCACAACATTCTCACGGTTTTGGATCCCATCCTCGTCGCCAATTTGTCATGTATTTCCGATGTTAGGGGTGGATGGTCCTGGATTCCAACAAGACAACATAAGTCCGCCATACGTTTTTAATCCGCCATGATCTCATTACATCATCACACACAATGATGACGTCACTTGCCTACGTCATCATTTTTGGGGATGTACTATTTACTTAACAAATATCACACACCGCACCCCATTGTTTGATGGTAATGGGTTCTTCGGATCAACACGGGACTCCTTCGAGACACAACTACATGTGTCCCATCGGCTTCTATTGTAACAGGGGCGGTGGGGTAGCCTAGTGGTTAAAGCGTTGACTCGTCACGCCGAAGACCCGGGTTCGAATCCCCACATGGGTACAATGTGTGAAGCCCATTTCTGGTGTCCCCCGCCGAGATGTTGCTGGAATATTGCTAAAAGCGGCGTAAAACCAAACTCAGTCAGTCAGTCTGTTGTAACAAACTGTATATTTCTAAACTAACAAAAATAGGCATTCATCCGTCATTTTTTCGTGTGTGCTTCGCCTGACGTTTCGTATTCCTTTGTTGTTCAACGCCGCACTCGGCAATATTCCAGCTATATGCCGGCGGTATGACCAGAAAATCCAGTGATTTTGATACGATGACATGTGTCAACCAAGTCAGCAAGCCTGACCACCCGATCTTGTTAGTCGCCTCTTACGACAAGCATGGGTTGCTGAAGATCAAATCTAACCCGGCCTGTCCTTAAAGGTTCAATAGAATATCAAACTATGCTGCTCGATTTCCGATTGCAGGAATCGCAACACACCAAGCGTGGTAGCTCAGTGGTCTAGCACTATAAAACCAGCTTCAGTCTGGGCTAGTACAAGCAGCCGCACATACACATACACACGCAGGCACGTCGTCATATGAGCGAAATATTCTCAAGCACGACTTTAAAGGTCACATGCAACCACAAAATCAAACATAATTAAAACACAATTATCACTTATTCATGACATATAATATACATTGCTGATTATAAAAAACATATACACAAAATTATAAGCGTACAATCGCAAATCGAAAGTGCAATATTTTGTACTTGGGTTTACTTCCCACAGAAACGAAGCAGCCGGGATACCGAACCCAGTCAGAGCGGGTGGGTGTGCACTCAAGTGTAACGGCTGGTTCATTTGCAGATGCCCTCACGGGTCATTGTGTGTGTATATATAGAGATGTTGGTTTGGTAAATACATGCTCATTTTTGTGTATAACATTTTGCAATCAACAGACATCATAACATGTCATGTGTACAAGTATCACACCTGCCTGTCTGTGTAATTACATAATGTGACAGAGACCGAACTCGGGCCATAAAGCAATGCGTTTTGTTTATGGTGTATAGCCTGATAGGTGTTAAGTTCAAATTGCATGTGGTCAGTGATCGAAGTTGTGTATTGAATATTGTCATTAGCAGACAGGCAGACATTGAGTTTTGTCTGTGACAACGACATATCTATATCACAGTTAGAAATTCTGTCAACGCTAAATAATGACATTGCTTTTAAGTATCGAACTGAGAAAGTGACTCGGTAAGAAAAACGTGTGGTGAAATAGACAAATGAAATTATATAAACAGTTAAATCGGTAATCTACTGTCATAACACATAAAAAGCTCGTGCCTGTGAAATTTCAACAAAACATTAGAAAAATAGTTCACACCAAAGCCTTCACCGAGTATTCACCGGACAACCAGCTTCCAAGATGAGCGAACCTATTTCACTGCGCATGTGCTATGAGTGCAGCCCAGCGCAGCCCAGCAGTTGAAACCACTTTTTCCCCCAAGCGCTGGGCGAAAATTAGTGAATCGTTTGAACTCCGATTTCGCGCGGGTTTTTTCATCGCGTTATTTTTCATTTTTATAAGTTGAATTTGCATTTTTGATGATTTGTTTCGGTAAGTCCATACCGAAAGGCATCAGAATCTGCAAAGTTGTGTTTTACGTTGCATGTGACTTTAAACCCAATTTCACCTCACCTCACCTCAAAGAAAACGATGCGCCTGTAAAATATCCTTTGTTAACATATCCCCATGTGTTTGGGTGCACTCTTTCATAGCATGTTAAAGGACATCACATCGCCAACAACAGACATTACTGAGCGCTCTGCTATCGCATGTTCGTTAAAACTATATTCTGATGATGGTGTTTCTTATAGAACATTGAAAGGACTTCAGTGTGCATTCTGTCGTTGCAGGATTCCATGCTATTATATATTGATATCGCCCTGGAGGATTCGACCACCAAGCATTGAGTTCAAGATTGAGGATGTACCGGAAATTCCTCAGGGCAACGTTACACATGGCCCAGAAAACGTGTAAACATAATGACGTTCGTCATTGCCGTTCCAAGGTTACAGAATTGTCCTACTTACAGTACGTACTTAATGCTCATGTTGACATATTGACTTAGCCTTCAGGCATAGCTTCTGGAATGCATCAGTTCCCGTGTAATTAATAACAGCCTATGGCGTTCACACCGAGGACTAGTCTCTCCAAAGTAGTTAAGTTTGATAGCTGAAGACTCTAAAGTTAAAGCTTGTATTGATCGTGGACACGTATTGTTAATATCTAGGTCATGATGATTTTTTGTGTAAAATGGGTGAATTATTTTACCCGGGTAAATTATTATTTTCTGGACATTTATCGGATTTGGTTTATATTCCTAGACGTTTTATTGCTGTTGACGTCACAAGGGATATACAGAGATAGGTTACCATATGATTTCTACCTCGTAGAATACCTGTATTAACACGTGTTCTATACTACTTTGGGAAAACCTTTCCTCGGTGCATCGAGGTGGTAGACCATACGCAGTACCCGCCGCAAATACGCGAGTAGAAATGTGGAGAAGCCAGAAATTAACGATTCTTGGTTCGAATCCCAGTTTGACTAATTATGGTTCCAGGATTGATCGCACCATAAGCATCCTAGTGTGATTTACCAAAGTTCCTGGTCTAATTAACGTCTAATTTCCCCGCCTAGCGTCTCTTTCTTCCACACATTAACCCGACACCAGGTGGTATAACCGGAATGCTGTACAAATGTTAATCACAACTTTATCACTCGTTTTATTTTCCTCAGCCCATTTCTGGTGTCCCCCGCCGTGATGTTGCTGGAATATTGCTAAAAGCGGCGTAAAACCAAACTCAGTTAGTTAGTTAGTTATTTTCCTCTCATCGAATTCTATTAGACATCTTTCTTTCCGTTACACAAAGACTTAAATTATGCCCGTAATGTGCGGAAATTTCTCAAATTACCTTGCGAATCATCATTTCTGCAGCTTTGCAAGGTTGTATATTTGTGTAACTTCAATGCTCCACATTTGGGTCCCAACATCGCGGTTGGATGCTTAAGCCGTTGTCACGTGACCAGTGTCGTCTGCTCACCTTCCTTGCCGCACGCGCTGGTATTTCGTTGTCAAGGCTGGCTGCTTTTATCGACGTGGTAATCTATGTCAGTCGTCAGTCTTCTTGCCAGATATTTCGATACGGCATTACAGATAGATTTCGAGAGAAGAGTATCGATCTATTTTCTTCATTCCAACTGTATTTGGTATACAACACGCATGACGTATTTGCAGGAGTGGTGGATGAACGACGAGTCGCTTTATATCACACTGGTGGAAAATTATCCGAACGTCAATATGTAATATTTCGAACGTGATATATTTTTATAAAACGTGGACTGACAATCACATTAACTGGACTGCCTCAATACACAATGTCTTCAGAGACATGGTGGCGCGGTTCGATAACTTCACCACTGTCCTCGCCATACGTGTGGTTTCCACTCAGAGGTATGACCCAGAATCTGTGGATGTGCGTCCCGGAAAATGACACCTATCAATTTCTCCTAATTGGCCTCTTGATTTGGCGAGTATACAGCCTCAGATATATCCAAGCCAACAGAATTTGTTTTATTTATGTCCTTGAATTTTCTGTCAACAATGTGATGCACGAGATTCAGGAAAAGCATGGCAAATATGCGAACCTCACGATCGCCTTTGTAATGCCTCCATTGCATTCCAAGTACACTGTTGTGAGGCTCCCTATTGTTCTCGGTGAACTTGGTTTGGTACCTCTGTTTCTCCACCGAGAGCACAGCTCTTCCGACACTCTGGGTAATGCAGCCTGTGTGTTTGGGAGTCTTGGTCTAGGCAACGCTTCATTGGGGAAGTCCCATTAGCTGTCTGGGCTGCGTTTAGAGAGGGCAACGGTACCTGTGACGATGGTGAGCCTTACCAACCTGACTGTGCCGGGACCAACCGACCCCTCTCCGCTGCATTTTATCTAAATCTCTAAAACAAAATAATAAGCTACCCAAACAGATTCCATTTGATGAAAAGGGGCAAAATATCAGTGGAGGTATCCAATGGATCAATCAAACTAGGTGATGGCAGAGGGTATGCATCTCCTGCACAACTTTTAGCGCCCACCACACATAATTTGCAGACAAAGAAAGTGTTTCAATTACACAGAATATCTATTCAAAATAACAACAGAAATGCTTTGAATAAATAGCCAATTGTAACGTTCAAAGTGGTGCATCTTTAGTAGATATTTGAAAGATCGGTCAATGGGGCTCCAGTAGGAGTCAATTTGGACACCTAGATGTCCTCCAGCAAGAGACAATGTGGACACCTAGATTTCCTCCAGCAGGAGTCAATGTGGACACCTAGATTACCTCCAGCAGGAGTCAGTGTGGACACTTATATTTCCTCCAGCAGGAGTCAATGTGGACACGTAGATGTCCTCCAGCAGGAGTCAATGTGGACACCTAGATGTCCTCCAGCATTGTTCAATGTGGACACCTAGATGTCCTCCAGCATTGGTCAATGTGGACACCTATATTTCCTCCAGCAGGAGTCAATGTGGACACCTAGATGTCCTCCAGCATTGGTCAATGTGGACACCTATATTTCCTCCAGCAGGAGTCAATGTGGACACCTAGATGTCCTCCAGCATTGGTCAATGTGGACACCTATATTTCCTCCAGCAGGAGTCAATGTGGACACCTAGATGTCCTCCAGCAGGAGTCAATGTGGACACCTAGATGTCCGCCAGCAGGAGTCAATGTGGACACCTAGATGTCCTCCAGCATTGGTCAATGTGGACACCTAGATGTCCTCCAGCAGGAGTCAATGTGGACACCTAGATGTCCGCCAGCAGGAGTCAATGTGGACACCTAGATGTCCTCCAGCAGGAGTCAATGTGGACATGTCCTCCATGTGGACACCTAGATGTCCTCCAGCATTGGTCAATGTGGACACCTAGATGTCCTCCAGCATTGGTCAATGTGGACACCTAGATGTCCTCCACCATTGGTCAATGTGGACACCTACATGTCCTCCGGCAGGAGTCAATGTGGACACCTAGATGCCCTCCAGCATTGGTCAATGTGGACACCTAGATTTCCTCCAGCATTGGTCAATGTGGACACCTAGATTTCCTCCAGCAGGAGTCAATGTGGACACCTAGATTTCCTCCAGCAGGAGTCAATGTGGACACCTAGATGTCCTCCAGCAGGAGTCAATGTGGACACCTAGATGTCCTCCAGCATTGGTCAATGTGGACACCTAGATTTCCTCCAGCAGGTCAATGTGGACACCTAGATTTCCTCCAGCAGGAGTCAATGTGGACACCTAGATGTCCTCCAGCAGGAGTCAATGTGGACACCTAGATGTCCTCCAGCAGGAGTCAATGTGGACACCTAGATGTCCTCCAGCATTGGTCAATGTGGACACCTAGATGTCCTCCAGCATTGGTCAATGTGGACACCTAGATGTCCTCCAGCAGGAGTCAATGTGGACACCTAGATTTCCACCAGCAGGAAACAATGTGGACACCTAGATGTGTTTCAGTAGGAGTCAATGTGGACACCTAGATTTCCCCCAGGAGGGGTCAATGTGGACACCTAGATCTCCTCTAGCAGGAGTCAATGTGGACACCTAGATTTCCTCCAGCATTGGTCAATGTGGACACCTAGATTTCCTCCAGCAGGAGTCAATGTGGACATCTAGATGTCCTCCAGCAGGAGGCAATGTGGACACTTAGATTTCCTCCACCATTGGTCAATGTGGACACCTAGATTTCCTCCAGCAGGAGTCAATGTGGAGTCCTAGATAACCTCCAGCAGGAGTCAATGTGGACACCTAGATGTCCTCCAGCAGAAGTCAGTGTCGACACCTAGATGTCCTCCAGCAGGAGACAATGTGGACACCTAGATGTGTTTCAGTAGGGGTCAATGTGGACACCTAGATGTCCTCTAGCAGAAGTTAATGTGGACACTTAGATGTCCTCCAGCAGGAGTCAATGTGGACACCTAGATGTCCTCCAGCAGGAGACAATGTGGACATCTAGATGTCCTCCAGCAGGAGTCAATGTGGACACCTAGAGTTCCTCCAGCAGGAGTCAATGTGGACACCTAGATGTCCTCCAGCAGGAGTCAATGTGGACACCTAGATGTCCTCCAGCATTGTTCAATGTGGACACCTAGATGTCCTCCAGCAGGAGTCAATATGGACACCTAGATGTCCTCCAACATTGGTCAATGTGGACACCTAAATGTCCTCCAGCATTGGTCAATGTGGACACCTAGATGTCCTCCACCATTGGTCAATGTGGACACCTAGATGTCCTCCGGCAGGAGTCAATGTGGACACCTAGATGCCCTCCAGCATTGGTCAATGTGGACACCTAGATTTCCTCCAGCAGGGGTCAATGTGGACACCTAGATGTCCTCCAGCAGGAGTCAATGTGGACACCTAGAGTTCCTCCAGCAGGAGTCAATGTGGACACCTAGATGTCCTCCAGCAGGAGTCAATGTGGACACCTAGATGTCCTCCAGCAGGAGTCAATGTGGACACCTAGATTCCTCCAGCAGGAGTCAATGTGGAGTCCTAGATAACCTCCAGCAGGAGTCAATGTGGACACTAGATGTCCTCCAGCAGGAGTCAATGTGGACACCTAGATGTCCTCCAGCAGGAGTCAATGTGGACACCTAGATGTCCTCCAGCAGGAGTCAATGTGGACACCTAGATGTCCTCCAGCAGGAGTCAATGTGGACACCTAGATGTCCTCCAGCAGGAGTCAATGTGGACACCTAGAGATCCAGTCAATGTGGACACCTAGATGTCCTCCAGCAGGAGTCAATGTGGACACCTAGATGTCCTCCAGCAGGAGGCAATGTGGACACCTAGATGTCCTCCAGCAGGAGGCAATGTGGACACCTAGATGTCCTCCAGCATTGTTCAATGTGGACACCTAGATGTCCGCCAGCAGGAATGGCAAGACTGTCGGAGCTGACAATAGTGAGATTGTCGATGTTTCAGTTCCTGAGACATATCAAAATATCTTTTCGTCTTTTAAAGTTAAAACACAGGTGTCATTCAGTATTTAGCCTTTGACAAACAAAGTTTCATATGTTGTTGAACAGGCACTGAAATGGCAATTAATTGGCAATCAAAAGCAAAGAAGTATTGAACTATCTCCTGCTCTCATATACGATGCGACAGGGGTTTTAGATATTGATAGGACCCGAAGGGAACAAGTAGGGACCTAAACCACACTCTATAACAGGAAATGAATGATCAAACTTCAGTCTGCCAGGTAAAGTGCACTATTTCAGGACAGAGCCACTGAGTCTGTATTCAGGTTGCAAGTTCGTTCTCCTTCTGATGGTCGATTGTATCGAACGTCACCGAACTCCACAAGAACCACCATTGAAACATGACCAGAGTCAACAGTCATCTTTTATGGTAAAGAGTTCAACAATCCATATTCAGCTAGATTGATTTGTAAACATGAGATCGATTTTCCGAAGATGTCGAAATTACCATACCTAACGACCCTTTCCTGAGATGAAGGGTAAATTTGGAATAGCACGAAGAGGGTTAAGACCTGAATATCCAGTGATTGCTCATTAAAAGAGGTCTGACTATGCCCTTTGTGAAATTATCTGGAACGGTTGAAGAGGTGAGCCTGGAAAAGGCAATTTTTGTTGTGAACGTGATGATAGTGTCGAGGATCGACAAGAAAAGTTTGTTTTAATTAAGAACAGCTACTGGACCTGGACTCTAGGATACGTGTTTGGCATAACACTCTGTAACCTCCGATCCAGCCCCATGCGTCCCAAGGAGGGACACCCCTATCCGGCCCAAGCGTCCCAAGGAGGGACACCCCTGAAAGCAGCATTACCTGACCTGGTAGAAAGTCCTTTACTGGCTCATGAATATATGTCATACAATACCAAAAGAGTTACAGGAACACGAAGTTAGAAACGGATTGGGGATTGGGGATTGGAGATTGGGGATTCGAATTCCGAATCTGAATTAATGTAGCAAGTATTTTGTCTTCATTTACTACGAAGTTGATGAAAGACATCCTCATCACACGGCGTGAACCATGCAATTTCTCCAGAAACTTCATGTACACTGACACCTGTCCTGCTGTTAAAATGTTAAAATCTCCAGCTATGAATATTTCAGCTTAATAATCATAGTGTATATTTCAGTCAGAGTTTCTTCAAGATGACCAAGACAATCTGTAATCTTCGCATTGTTATGTGCCAGTGTTAATCATTGTGATACAATGTTCCACGTGGCATGGTATATTTAGACTTGCGCTATGTTTCGAGAGAGTTGTAGATTCTTCCACCGTGTTCAGACCCACAGAATATTATTGAGGTGTCTTGAATGCACTACAAGATGCTGATTCTAGTGCTCTGTCTCAGAGACTATTGCAGAATATTCAAGGTTTGTCTTAAGGTACATTGTATTATGTATTTTCGTTTAAAAGAATTGGAGATAACTAACAGTTTACCTATTCTTAAAACCACACAGTACACTCAATGTAAAAAGAAATGTTTCCAATCTTCCCCACCATCCCATTATCGGCCATCTTGGATTTCAAAATGGCCGCCACATTCTTTAATGTGCCACCCTTTTTCACCTTTAAGTGCTATTCTGTTTCTTGTTTCACTGTATCTTATATGCTGGAAAGGTTTTCTTGTATACAGCCAAGTACCCCAGACACAGTTACTGGGTATACATGAGGGGAAAATGTTGGGACTTAAAATACCCCAAAACATCAAACAGAACAACACGACCCTCCTATTTTTGGAAAGGCACAAAACGGAGACACACATATTTTCGTTGGGGCTGCTTGAGTCTAAAGCTGTCTAGGTTCTCCAGCAAAGAATGCAACATGTTTCATGTTATATATTGCCTCTCATCTCACATGACGTCGCAAGTGACAAAAAGACCAGCATTGAGTGTGATGATCAGTATACCCAAGATATTCCGCTGAAGCCTTTCTTGCAAGCTGGATTACTTTTGCTGTGCACCCGTGAGGATCCGGGTTAGAATCGATCTTCAGTAACCCATGCTTGTCGTAAGAGGCGACTAACGGGATCAGGTGGTCAGGCTCGCTGACTGGGTTGACACATGCCATTGTATCCCAGTTGCGTAGATCAATGCTCATGCTGTTGATCCCTGGATTGTCTGGCCCATTCTCGATTATTTACAGACCGCCGCCATATAGCTGGAATATTGCTGAGTGCGGCGTAAAACTCAACTCACTCACTCACTACTGTTGTTATAAGGTGAATATTACCCTCACCGTCGTTGTTGCCATTGCTATCACTGCTCTTGTATTATATTACTTTTGATGTGTGGGCGTCTCGGGGGTTAAATAATAAATAAATATCATAATTACATAGTGGGTGAGGTAGGTTAGGTAGTTGGGTGGGCGGCTGACGTAGTACCTACGTTTGTAGTCATGTGTGTAGAAGCTTTCGCCCATGTGGACCTCGTGCCTGGGGAGACATGACGATGTCACGCTTCTTGTATACTCAGTCATCTTGAGGGACAGAAATGTAAGCCGCGTGCGCATTGGCTGAATTTCGGATTTCCACAGTCACGTGGCCCGGTGTGGCTCTATAAGCCTACCCTAGGTAGGGAATCGTCCAAGTGGCAGAGGCAATGGGACACCTCAGACAAAGGCAGATGGTATAATGGACTCCGCCCCAATGTGAAAGGGAAGCGAATCACTCCCTCACAAAACAGGGGAGTCGACATCATGATCACCCGCCTTAGGCTAGGTATCACCAAAACCTCTTACAAAAACTGTCCAACATGCCACACCAAAGCCACTGTCCCTCACATTATAAACAGCGTTTTCACACAACCAGGCAAACACTCAGAGAAGAAACAGGGCTAGGTACATTGACAGCCACGCAGCTGCTGGCTCCTACGGAGCATCATGCAATGTACAAGCCTCTAGCCAACTTTCTTCTGAAAAAGGGGGCGGTGGGGTAGCCTAGTGGTTAAAGCGTTGGCTCGTCACGCCAAAGACCCGGGTTCGATTCCCCACATGGGCACAATGTGTTAAGCCCATTTCTGGTGTCCCCCGCCGTGATATTGCTGGAATATTGCTAAAAGCGGCGTAAAACTAAACTCAGTCAGTCTTCTGAAAAGTGAACTAGGTCAGTATATCTTATAGAAATTATATCAATCAGCCAGTCTTCAGTTTGCCCGAGGGTGCCAGGGAGACTATATCACCCAAGCTCCCGACCTCACAGTACCAGCCCAGCCGCTCAGGAGTAAATAAGACCCAAGCTCCCATGCCACGCCACATCAGTTGCTCGGCAATCACCAGGGTCATTGCATACAGACCCCAAGGACCAAATGAAAATGCCTGGTCCGCCCAACCATCATGCGTCCCAACGAGGGTCAAACCCATGCTTCCCAAAGAGGGAAATGAGAAGCAACAAGTGGCCGTGTCCACTCTGTAGGGTGAGAGCAGGGTAAATACAGGGGAGTGGCCGTGTCCGCTCCCCAGGGTGAAAGCAGGGGGAGCGGCCGTGTCCACTCACTAGGATGAAAGCAGGGGAGTGGCCGTGTACGGCCATGGTGAAAGCAAGGGGAATGGCCGTGTCCACTCCCTAGGATGAAAGCAGGGTGAAAGCAGGGGAGTGGCCGTGTCCACTCCCCATGGTGAAAGCAAGGGGAATGGCCGTGTCCGCTCCCCAGGGTGGAAGCAGGGGGTGGGTGGGGGGTGGTGGCCGTGTCCACTCCCCAGGATGAAAGCAGGGGGGTGGCCGTGTCCACTTCCCAGTATCCAAAAACAAACAAAAAAACAACAACAAAAAAAGAAAAAGAAACGTATATACCTACGCACATGTATATATACGCATCCAAAGGCGGGATAGGTCTGCCGAAATGCCAACAGGCGAAGGCGACCTCCAAAGCATATAACCAAAGAAGAAGAAGAAGGGAATCGTTATTCGTCCGATACCCGCATCGGGTAAGTCAGTCTACGACCTCGTGTCGTGAACCAAGACCAACTTATAAGTTTCCACATATTGTTTATTGTTTTGGGGATGTCGAATTGATTTAGTGGTAGTTTGGGGAGGGGGAGAAATAGTGTAGGAATAAGTAGGTTTTATCTTGTTATTTTCGGGAGTAGGTAAAAGGGGTGGACGTAATCAGAAGTCAAACTGAGTTGAAGTAGGATGTTGGTAGGCAGGGAAGAGGGAGAAAGCATTTCTGAGCATTTGACTGGTTTGTTTTGATCTAACTTTCCTATGCATTGTTTTTTCAAATAAACAAGAATGGAAACGTAATACTCTTTTTCTTGTGACTTTCATTGAGTTAACGTTGGGAAAACCCGTCAGGAATCATTCATACAGAACCTGCAGACAAGATGTACTGACCACGCAAAGAGACCAATTATAGAACACAACGCAAAGCATATTACATGTACTTCAGTAGCCAACTGACACTTGTCACACATCGGCATCGTTCTGCTGTCCTGGGCGTCTGTTTTACATCTTCCACGCGCTAAGCGCCTATTACAGATGAATTTGTACAGCCATCGTGATACCTTTGTGTTGATTTTGTGAACTTAGTTAATTTTTAGGGGGTGGGTATTGCAGAGAATATTCATATTGCGATATATTGCGATGCGGAAGCATATATTGCGATATGTATATCAATATATTGCAAGAATTATTTTTTTAACAAAAACTACTTATAATCGAGTTAATGCTTGATTATAAAGCAAAAACACAACAAAATCACTAAGATTGATTAACCTTTAATAAAAACTTTTCATCATGACAAAATAAAAATGTAAGTAACATTTGGCACTAATGAAACAGGGAAAAGAACAATTAAAAAAAATGAAAAATATCCGAAGATTTCCGAGTGTTACGAAGTTTTCGAATGCATGTCAAAATACCGGTTTTCGATCAGCGTATCGCAATACGTATCGTTTTCATGTCTGAACCGGTAAATACCGGTAAACCGGTTATATTGCGCGGCCCTATTAATTTTAGAATGAAACTGTTAATTGCATCACACTGTACTGTTGTTTGTTGGGTTACACCAAGTTCTTTTTCACACTGATGTTCCGGTTAACTGTTGCAGTGATTCCAACATGGGAATCAACACGGATCACTATTAGAATCAACAATAACAAATTATTAAAAAAAAACACGGATCACTATGATAGTGCAACGATTATTCAAATGAACTACAAACGAATACAGCATTCATCAAATGTGGGACTACTCTTCTAACATGAGCACATTTGTGGACAAAAACACCTACACCGCGATGTTTACAGTAATGTTTACATGATGTGAGAACACCCACAGAGGACTTGAGGATCTTCAGATTAATTAAATTAAGTTTCAAACAAATCATGAAGCATGTACAGTTTCAGTGTTTCCAGCAAGTATAAGTTGGTAAGATGTCTCTTTAGTGATTGCTTTTATGGAAATACAGACATCTTGATAAAACACTCGCTTTTCATCATCCTGTGGGGAATCGAACCCGGGCGCGACGAGAAAACCCTTTAACCACCATGTTACCATATCTCCCCTGACAATCAACAATAACTGTGACATGAATGCTATCGATTGTTTAGTTGCAGCAACGATAAAACGTCACAGCACTGTCACAGCTAATCACATCCCACTGCTTTATCCGGTGGACAATGTGTTTTATCCATCAAAGAAAAACCAATGTCGAATCTTGACAGTGTCCATGTTGTCATTGTGTTCTCATTATCCAGCGGGAAGTAACTTCTGGTACGGGAACGTCAATAGGGTTCCTTTGTTCACTGTTCACCACACAATATCCACACAGAAGATGGTTATACGTAGTTCCATCTCATTATCTCAGTCGCTTGACTTTTCCAATTATTCTTCCTTTGGTTAGGAGTTGGATTGTTAGGATCAATAATTTGTATTTCAACACCAAAATAAAATAATCATTGCATTGATCGTGGAGGTCGAATTTACCATAATGCTTCAGTTACACAACCTTGATGGAAACACCCGGCGACTGCAGTTGGGACAGGAATATATAGTTCAAAATGGCGTGAGTTCTTCAAGTGCAGTTGTTAAATAATACCTAATGGGAGTGTTTGCCTGTGAGTGAGTGAGTGAGTGAGAGAGTGATCGGCATTATTTCAGCCATATAGCGTCGAGACCAAGACTTAGTCTGCATGCATATATATACACAAGTTCATTTTAGGTACATACTTAGTTTAGGGGATTACAGCGTTCGCTGGGTGGGGGTGTTTCACTCATAATTCAGCATTATCAGACATTAAATACTCAGTTAACATTCGAATCAAGAGCTGTCAAAGCAGTGGTTGTTATTACGAGCTTAAGCCCACGGCTGTCTAGTTACAGTGTATATGTAACAGCATTTGAATCAGTTCCTGCGCCGTGTCATCTTAGCATCAGTGGCAACGTATATACTTGGTCTTCAGTTACCCATGCTTGTCGTAAGAGGCGACTAACGGGATCGGGTGGTCAGGCTCACTGACTTGGTTGACACATGTCATCGTATCCCAGTTGCGTAGATCGATGCTCATGCTGTTGATCACTGGATCGTGTGCGGCGTTAAACAACAAATAAACAAACAAACAAATAAACATATTTATGAATTGGCATGAAGTTTCGTCAGACAAATACTACATGTATATTGAACCAAAGATACACGCTACTCTTGCGTTCAGAAAGGGAAGAAAGTCTCGTGGTTAAGATGTTGGCTCACGTTGAAGTTTTGGGTATGAATCCCACGGGGGTACAAGGTTTGAAGCCGTTCATGGTGCCCAATCACCATGGCTGAAATATTGAAACTATAGCATTGACACTTAAACTCGATTGCTGAATAATCATTCTAAGTTTTAAAAAAAACAGAAGGGAAGTTCGTATGGTTCTATCCTTGGCCGACGTTGTTATGTTTCGGACCGTTCTGTTGGACAAACGACGACGTGGAGACACTCCCTAGGAATTGTCACTCGTGGTCAACCTGGACACTGACCGCCCTGAACGTCATTTGTTGGCTGATGTGTTCTGGCCAGTTGGCTGATAGTTGGTGGACATCGACCAACATCTCTAGCAATAGACTTCAGTGACATGCTAGAATTCCATATACCAATAACTTACCCTCTTTGAGTAGTTGTCAGTTGACGAAGCCCCATATTTGCTTTTCAACAACGGAATCAATTGATTTTCTAAGTTGTCGAGTTGTAAGGACAGTTTACTGAAACTTGATATTTCCTTAATGACGGGTACACGGGTGCATGTGATGCTCGCCTTTGATCGTAGCACGTGCCTATCTAAAATCAATATATAGTGCTCAACAATTGTCAAAATAATCATACACACAAACATAATTATTATATTAATATAAAAGGCTATATGGGGGTTACAAATCATAGGTGTTGACATACTTTTTCCGTGTGTATACTTCACTGACATCATGCAATCTCCATAGCAATATTATGTACGTTTTTGCAATAAGTTCAGTGGGTTAAGCATTATCAATCAACCGACGTATATACTGCCTCGCAAGTTGATGTTATCAGTGTAAATATACACACCACGTCTTGTCAATGGACGTGGACATCCTTTAACGTCCACATGACCGAGTGTAAGAGCTTTCAATAATGTATCTCTGAACACTGCCTTCGGCGATGCGGATACTGACGGACAGCATGTATTGTTCTTTTCTTTGATGGACAAAACATCTTCTCAATATAAAAAAAGTCTGCGTTCGTAAACCCTTCATTCAAACACGGTCGACTTTCCTTTCATAGATGTTTGAAGAAAGAGAACCATGCACAGTACCTTACAGATCAGACTGAAAACTGTATCAGTTTTGACAGGCAGTGATTTTATATTGTATGTTGTAGACTTTCGTAAGAGGTGTGGCTGCAAGAGGTCGTGCGTACAGCTGACGTCAGGTGAGGTTAAGCAACGGTGAGTAGATGGATGGGAATGTCACTTGTACCAAATTATTTCATCAAACAATAACACATAAATGATTACATATACTGGTTATGCTATACCAGGGACATCAATGGGAACAAGAAAACATATCTATATAAAATAATGCTCTATATAAAATAATCAGTTCATGTATTGCAAATAGACTGAATGAGAATGAAGCAGGATGTATTCCTGGTAGATGTATTAGTGAAAACACCAGGATGCTCTATGATATTATTTTTTTGAAACTAAAAATTAAACAAACCAGGCTTGCTTCTCTTAATTGAGTTTGAAAAAGCTTTTGATACTATGTCTAAATCTAATTTGATTCAGGTATTGAACAAATTCGGTTTTGGTCCAAACATTATAAAATGGGTAAAAATCGTAACCTCAAATACAACAGCATCAGTTATACAAAATGGACACCTGTCATCAATTTTTCAGACATGAAAGGGGATGTAGACAGGGAGATCCAATTTCACCGTACTTATTTATTCTTGCAGTTGAAATATTATCTGTAGGTACTATGATAAGGACAAATCCGGACATAAAGGGCATAACGCTTAATGATATTGAACATAAACTAGGACAGTATGCTGACGATACTCAGTTATTTCTAGATGGATTTGAAAAGAGCCTCGATGCAGCAATTGAAACACTGAATAATAAATAAATATCATAATTACATAGTGGGTGAGGTAGGTTAGGTAGTTGGGTGGGCGGCTGACGTAGTACCTACGTTTGTAGTCATGTGTGTTCGGGGTGGGTATTGCAGAGAATTTTCATATTGCGATATATTGCGATGCGGAAGCATATATTGCGATATGTATATCAATATATTGCCAGAATTATTTTTTTTAACAAAAACTACTTATAATCGAGTTAATGCTTGATTATAAAGCAAAAACACAACAAAATCACTAAGATTGATTAACCTTTAATAAAAACTTTTAATCATGACAAAATAAAAATGTAAGTAACATTTGGCACTAATGAAACAGGGAAAAGAACAATTCAAAAAAATGAAATATCCGAAGATTTCCGAGTGTTACGAAGTTTTCGAATGCATGTCAAAATACCGGTTTAGAATCAACAATAACAAATTATTAAAAAAAACCACGGATCACTATGATAGTGCAACGATTATTCAAATGAACTTCAAACGAATACAGCATTCATCAAATGTGGGACTACTCTTCTAACATGAGCACATTTGTGGACAAAAACACCTACACCGCGACGCTTACAGTAATGTTTACATGAAGTGAGAACACCCACAGAGGACTTGAGGATCTTCAGATTAATTAAATTAAGTTTCAAACAAATCATGAAGCATGTACAGTTTAAGTGTTTCCAGCAAGTATAAGTTGGTAAGATGTCTCTTTAGTGATTGCTTTTATGGAAATACAGACATCTTGATAAAAAACTCGCTTTTCATCATCCTGTGGGGAATCGAACCCGGGCGCGACGAGAAAACCCTTTAACCACCATGTTACCATATCTCCCCTGACAATCAACAATAACTGTGACATGAATGCTATCGATTGTTTAGTTGCAGCAACGATAAAACGTCACAGCACTGTCACAGCTAATCACATCCCACTGCTTTATCCGGTGGACAATGTGTTTTATCCATCAAAGAAAAAACCAATGTCCAATCTTGACAGTGTCCATGTTGTCATTAGTGTTCTCATTATCCAGCGGGAAGTAACTTCTGGTACGGGAACGTCAATAGGGTTCCTTTGTTCACTGTTCACCACACAATATCCACACAGAAGATGGTTATACGTAGTTCCGTCTCATTATCTCAGTCGCTTGACTTTTCCAATTATTCTTCCTTTGGTTAGGAGTTGGATTGTTAGGATCAATAATTTGTATTTCAACACCAAAATAAAATAATCATTGCATTGATCGTGGAGGTCGAATTTACCATAATGCTTTAGTTACACAACCTTGATGGAAACACCCGGCGACTGCAGTTGGGACAGGAATATAAATTCAAAATGGCGTGAGTTCTTCAAGTGCAGTTGTATAAAGATGCCTAATGGGGAGTGTTTGCCTGTGAGTGAGTGAGTGAGTGAGCGAGAGAGTGATCGGCATTATTTCAGCCATATAGCGTCGAGACCAAGACTTAGTCTGTATGCATGTATATACACAAGTTCATTTTAGGTACATACTTAGTTTAGGGGATTACAGCGTTCGCTGGGTGGGGGTGTTTCACTCATAATTCAGCATTATCAGACATTTAATACTCGGTAAACATTCGAATCAAGAGCTGTCAAAGAAGTGGTTGATATTACGAGCTTAATCCCACGGCTTAATCAAACAGCATTTGAATCAGTTCCTGCGCCGTGTCATCTTAGCATCAATGGCAACGTATATACTTGGTCTTCATGATCAGTTACCCTATCGTAAGAGGCGACTAACGGGATCGGGTGGTCAGGCTCACTGACTTGGTTGACACATGTCATCGTATCCCAGTTGCGTAGATCGATGCTCATGCTGTCGATCACTGGATCGTGTGCGGCGTTAAACAACAAATAAACAAACAAACAAATAAACATATTTATGAATTGGCATGAAGTTTCGTCAGACGATCAGACAAATACTACATGTATATTGAACCAAAGATACACGCTACTCTTGCGTTCAGAAAGGGAAGAAAGTCTCGTGGTTAAGATGTTGGCTCACGTTGAAGTTTTGGGTATGAATCCCACGGGGGTACAAGGTTTGAAGCCGTTCATGGTGCCCAATCACCATGGCTGAAATATTGAAACTATAGCATTGACACTTAAACTCGATTGCTGAATAATCATTCTAAGTTTCAAAAAAAACAGAAGGGAAGTTCGTATGGTTCTATCCTTGGCCGACGTTGTTATGTTTCGGACCATTCTGTTGGACAAACGACGACGTGGAGACACTCCCTAGGAATTGTCACTCGTGGTCAACCTGGACACTGACCGTCCTGGACGTCATTTGTTGGCTGATGTGTTCTGGCCAGTTGGCTGATAGTTGGTGGACGTCGACCAACATCTCTAGCAATAGACCTCAGTGACATGCTAGAATTCCATATACCAATAACTTACCCTCTTTGAGTAGTTGTCAGTTGACGAAGCCCCATATTTGCTTTTCAACAACGGAATCAATTGATTTTCTAAGTTGTCGAGTTGTAAGGACAGTTTACTGAAACTTGATATTTCCTTAATGACGGGTACACGGGTGCATGTGATGCTCGTCTTTGATCGTAGCACGTGCCTATCTAAAATCATTATATAGTGCTGAACAATTGTCAAAATAATCATACACGCAAACACAATTATGATATATTAATATAAATGGCTATATGGGGGTTACAAATCATAGGTGTTGACATACTTTTTTCCGTGTGTATACTTCACTGACATCATGCAATCTCCATAGCAATATTATTTACTTTTTTGCAATTAGTTCAGTGGGTTAAGCATTATCAATCAACCGACGTATATACTGCCTCGCAAGTTGATGTTATCAGTGTAAATATACACACCACGTCTTGTCAATGGACGTGGACATCCTTTAACGTCCAGATGACCGAGTGTAAGAGCTTTCAATAATGTATCTCTGAACACTGCCTTCGGCGATGCGGATACTGACGGACAGCATATATTGTTCTTTTCTTTGATGGACAAAACATCTTCTCAATATGTAAATAAGTCTGCGTTCGTAAACCCTTCCATCAAACACGGTCGACTTTCCTTTCATAGATGTTTGAAGAAAGAGAACCATGCACAGTACCTTACAGATCAGACTGAAAACTGTATCAGTTTTGACAGGCAGTGATTTTATATTGTATGTTGTAGACTTTCGTAAGAGGTGTGGCTGCAAGAGGTCGTGCGTACAGCTGACGTCAGGTGAGGTTAAGCAACGGTGAGTAGATGGATGGGAATGTCACTTGTACCAAATTATTTCATCAAACAATAACACATAAATGCTTACATATACTGGTTATGCTATACCAGGGACATCAATGGGAACAAGAAAACATATCTATATAAAATAATGCTCTATATAAAATAATCAGTTCATGTATTGCAAATAGACTGAATGAGAATCAAGCAGGATTTATTCCTGGTAGATGTATTAGTGAAAACACCAGGATGCTCTATGATATTATTTTTGAAACTAAAAAATTAAACAAACCAGGCTTGCTTCTCTTAATTGAGTTTGAAAAAGCTTTTGATACTATGTCTAAATCTAATTTGATTCAGGTATTGAACAAATTCGGTTTTGGTCCAAACATTATAAAATGGGTAAAAATCGTAACCTCAAATACAACAGCATCAGTTATACAAAATGGACACCTGTCATCAATTTTTCAGACATGAAAGGGGATGTAGACAGGGAGATCCAATTTCACCGTACTTATTTATTCTTGCAGTTGAAATATTATCTGTAGGTACTATGATAAGGACAAATCCGGACATAAAGGGCATAACGCTTAATGATATTGAACATAAACTAGGACAGTATGCTGACGATACTCAGTTATTTCTAGATGGATTTGAAAAGAGCCTCGATGCAGCAATTGAAACACTGAATAATAAATAAATATCATAATTACATAGTGGGTGAGGTAGGTTAGGTAGTTGGGTGGGCGGCTGACGTAGTACCTACGTTTGTAGTCATGTGTGTTCGGGGTGGGTATTGCAGAGAATTTTCATATTGCGATATATTGCGATGCGGAAGCATATATTGCGATATGTATATCAATATATTGCCAGAATTATTTTTTTAACAAAAACTACTTATAATAGAGTTAATGCTTGATTATAAAGCAAAAACACAACAAAATCACTAAGATTGATTAACCTTTAATAAAAACTTTTAATCATGACAAAATAAAAATGTAAGTAACATTTGGCACTAATGAAACAGGGAAAAGAACAATTCAAAAAAATGAAATATCCGAAGATTTCCGAGTGTTACGAAGTTTTCGAATGCATGTCAAAATATCGGTTTTCGATCAGCGTATCGCAATACGTATCGTTTTCATGTCTGAACCGGTAAATACCGGTAAACCGGTTATATTGCGCGGCCCTATTAATTTTAGAATGAAACTGTTAATTGCATCACACTGTACTGTTGTTTGTTGGGTTACACCAAGTTCTTTTTCACACTGATGTTCCGGTTAACTGTTGCAGTGATTCCAACATGGGAATCAACACGGATCACTATTAGAATCAACAATAACAAATTATTAAAAAAAACCACGGATCACTATGATAGTGCAACGATTATTCAAATGAACTTCAAACGAATACAGCATTCATCAAATGTGGGACTACTCTTCTAACATGAGCACATTTGTGGACAAAAACACCTACACCGCGACGCTTACAGTAATGTTTACATGAAGTGAGAACACCCACAGAGGACTTGAGGATCTTCAGATTAATTAAATTAAGTTTCAAACAAATCATGAAGCATGTACAGTTTAAGTGTTTCCAGCAAGTATAAGTTGGTAAGATGTCTCTTTAGTGATTGCTTTTATGGAAATACAGACATCTTGATAAAACACTCGCTTTTCATCATCCTGTGGGGAATCGAACCCGGGCGCGACGAGCAAACGCTTTAACCACCATGTTACCATATCTCCCCTGACAATCAACAATAACTGTGACATGAATGCTATCGATTGTTTAGTTGCAGCAACGATAAAACGTCACAGCACTGTCACAGCTAATCACATCCCACTGCTTTATCCGGTGGACAATGTGTTTTATCCATCAAAGAAAAAACCAATGTCGAATCTTGACAGTGTCCATGTTGTCATTAGTGTTCTCATTATCCAGCGGGAAGTCACTTCTGGTACGGGAACGTCAATAGGGTTCCTTTGTTCACTGTTCACCACACAATATCCACACAGAAGATGGTTATACGTAGTTCCGTCTCATTATCTCAGTCGCTTGACTTTTCCAATTATTCTTCCTTTGGTTAGGAGTTGGATTGTTAGGATCAATAATTTGTATTTCAACACCAAAATAAAATAATCATTGCATTGATCGTGGAGGTCGAATTTACCATAATGCTTCATTTACACAACCTTGATGGAAACACCCGGCGACAGCAGTTGGGACAGGAATATAAATTCAAAATGGCGTGAGTTCTTCAAGTGCAGTTGTTAAATAATACCTAATGGGAGTGTTTGCCTGTGAGTGAGTGAGTGAGTGAGAGAGTGATCGGCATTATTTCAGCCATATAGCGTCGAGACCAAGACTTAGTCTGCATGCATATATATACACAAGTTCATTTTAGGTACATACTTAGTTTAGGGGATTACAGCGTTCGCTGGGTGGGGGTGTTTCACTCATAATTCAGCATTATCAGACATTAAATACTCGGTAAACATTCGACTCAAGAGCTGTCAAAGAAGTGGTTGTTATTACGAGCTTAATCCCACGGCTGTCTAGTTACAGTGTATATGTAACAGCATTTGAATCAGTTCCTGCGCCGTGTCATCTTAGCATCAGTGGCAACGTATATACTTGGTCTTCAGTTACCCATGCTTGTCGTAAGAGGCGACTAACGGGATCGGGTGGTCAGGCTCACTGACTTGGTTGACACATGTCATCGTATCCCAGTTGCGTAGATCGATGCTCATGCTGTTGATCACTGGATCGTGTGCGGCGTTAAACAACAAATAAACAAACAAACAAATAAACATATTTATGAATTGGCATGAAGTTTCGTCAGACAAATACTACATGTATATTGAACCAAAGATACACGCTACTCTTGCGTTCAGAAAGGGAAGAAAGTCTCGTGGTTAAGATGTTGGCTCACGTTGAAGTTTTGGGTATGAATCCCACGGGGGTACAAGGTTTGAAGCCGTTCATGGTGCCCAATCACCATGGCTGAAATATTGAAACTATAGCATTGACACTTAAACTCGATTGCTGAATAATCATTCTAAGTTTAAAAAAACAGAACGGAAGTTCGTATGGTTCTATCCTTGGCCGACGTTGTTATGTTTCGGACCGTTCTGTTGGACAAACGACGACGTGGAGACACTCCCTAGGAATTGTCACTCGTGGTCAACCTGGACACTGACCGTCCTGGACGTCATTTGTTGGCTGATGTGTTCTGGCCAGTTGGCTGATAGTTGGTGGACGTCGACCAGCATCTTTAGCAATAGACTTCAGTGACATGCTAGAATTCCATATACCAATAACTTACCCTCTTTGAGTAGTTGTCAGTTGACGAAGCCCCATATTTGCTTTTCAACAACGGAATCAACTGATTTTCTAAGTTGTCGAGTTGTAAGGACAGTTTACTGAAACTTGATATTTCCTTAATGACGGGTACACGGGTGCATGTGATGCTCGCCTTTGATCGTAGCACGTGCCTATCTAAAATCAATATATAGTGCTGAACAATTGTCAAAATAATCATACACACAAACACAATTATGATATTAATATAAATGGCTATATGGGGGTTACAAATCATAGGTGTTGACATACTTTTTTCCGTGTGTATACTTCACTGACATCATGCAATCTCCATAGCAATATTATTTACTTTTTTGCAATTAGTTCAGTGGGTTAAGCATTATCAATCAACCGACGTATATACTGCCTCGCAAGTTGATGTTATCAGTGTAAATATACACACCACGTCTTGTCAATGGACGTGGACATCCTTTAACGTCCAGATGACCGAGTGTAAGAGCTTTCAATAATGTATCTCTGAACACTGCCTTCGGCGATGCGGATACTGACGGACAGTATATATTGTTCTTTTCTTTGATGGACAAAACATCTTCTCAATATGTAAATAAGTCTGCGTTCGTAAACCCTTCATTCAAACACGGTCGACTTTCACTTGTACCAAATTATTTCATCAAGCAATAACACATAAATGCTTACATATACTGGTTATGCTATACCGGGGACATCAATGGGAACAAGAAAACATATCTATATAAAATAATGCTCTATATAAAATAATCAGTTCATGTATTGCAAATAGACTGAATGAGAATCAAGCAGGATTTATTCCTGGTAGATGTATTAGTGAAAACACCAGGATGCTCTATGATATTATTTTTGAAACTAAAAAATTAAACAAACTAGGCTTGCTTCTCTTAATTGAGTTTGAAAAAGCTTTTGATACTATCTCTAAATCTTTTTTGATTCAGGTATTGAACAAATTCGGTTTTGGTCCAAACATTATAAAATGGGTAAAAATCGTAACCTCAAATACAACAGCATCAGTTATACAAAATGGACACCTGTCATCATTTTTCAGACTTGAAAGGGGATGTAGACAGGGAGATCCAATTTCACCGTATTTATTCTTGCAGTTGAAATATTATCTATAGGTACTATGATAAGGACAAATCCGGGACATAAAGGGCATAACGCTTAATGATATTGAACATAAACTAGGACAGTATGCTGACGATACTCAGTTATTTCTAGATGGATTTGAAAAGAGCCTCGATGCAGCAACTGAAACACTGAACAAATTTCACCAAATCTCAGGACTCAAAATGAACATAGATAAAAAAAAAACAAGGCTATTTGGATAGGTTCGATGTCTGAAAGTAATATTAGCCAATGACCTAATCTTGACTGGCACAGGGGGGACTTCGAAATTTTAGGAATTACCTTAAATGCTTCATCAAATGACCTGTGGGTGATTAACACAAAGAAACGCTTAGAACACATCAATAGATTACTTGCCAACTGGCGCAGAAGAAAGTTAACTCTTCTTGGAAAAATCATTGTTATTAAAACTTTGGCAATCTCAACCCTTGTACACATTTTCTCTGCACTGCCCAACCCACCTAAAACATTCACTAAAGAACTCAAAATAATTTATAGATTTTTATGGAAAAATAAAAACGACAAAATAAAGACTATAACAGAGGTTATCAAGATGGAGGTCTCAGATGGATCGATATAGAATGTTTCATTAATGCTTTGAAATTATCCTCACTGAAAAAATATATAAACAAAAATAAAGAATCGATAATCATCTTTCCTGTAATTAATTTATTCTCACTTGGCTCCAATGCTGCTGATTATTCATCTGACCATGATAATCCTTATTGGAGACCATGATAATCCTTATTGGAGACCATGATAATCCTTACTGGAGACCATGATAATCCTTATTGGAGAGACGTTCTATCTGCTTGGAGGATATTCTATAGGAAAATTACTTTTGAGGAAAATGATGTAGACCAAATCTTGACTCAACCACTTTGGTTGAACCATTTCTTTAAATCATCATATATTATATAAAAAAAACTGGTTTAGTCGCGGTATACATAGCATAAAAGATATATGTGATGAAAATGGCTTTCATAGTTTTGAAAATTTAAAACAGAGATACAAAATACAGGGAACTTTCTTAGACTATCAACATTTGTTAAACAACAATCCAAGTAACTGGAGATATCAGATAAGAAACACAACATTGACATTCGATCAACCACATATTAATAATATATACAAATATATTATCTGTAATGCTAAAGGCTCAAGGATATTCTATGACGAACTAATTAAGAATAATTCTACACCCAAGTCCTTAGAATATTGGAACACTGTCTTTCAACATCAGATTGACTGGAAAGATGTATTTAGCTGTTGAAGGAAATGTACAAATGACTGTAAGCTCTTAGACTTTCAATACAGATTTATAAACAGAAAAATGTATACAAAAAAAGAAATTATTGGAAATAAAGTTAGTTGATGATGATACATATACATTTTGTAAAACCGCCTCAGAAGATATATCACATGTCTTCTTTGAATGTCAGTTGTACGGAATTTTTGGCTTAAATTTGAAGAATTCCTTAATGATGACCTTCTAAACCAATACGACACTATCTAAATTAATCATAATGTTGGGACTGCCCTCAAATAACCAAGCAGTAAATCACATTTTACTACTTGCAAAAAGATTAATATATACTTCAAGCCTTAAACAGCAAGATATATCCTTTGCAGAATTTCTCAAGTTACTTAAAGACATATGCCATATTGAAAGGTTTATTGCAATGAAAAATAATAAATTCAGTTATTTTACTATGAAATGGCAACACTTAGATTCGGTACTCTGACATTTTAATTTAGCACAGATGCAGTTTGACCTACTGAAACTATTGTGTCCACTGCAGTAATAATATTTTCAAACCAACTCCTATTTATCTATATATGTGCACCCTCATATGTGTATACAATTTTGTACTAACTTGATGATGTAAATGCCAACACATGTCACTCTTCTGTCTGTACATGCAACTTGAAATGGAAGTGAAAAAAAGAACAAAAAAGAGAAAAGAAATCATATTCATCAAGGGTCTCTGATGTGGGTGATGGATGTCATCGTATCCCAATTACGCATATGGATGTTCGCGATGTCAGGCACTGGATTGTCTGGCCCAGAGCCGAGTACTTACTCACCGCCGTTTTATAGCTGGATTGCTGGAGTGTGGCGTTAAACAACAAACAAAACAACCAATAGATTGTAGATTCTTTGGGATGTTTCAAAAACGTAGTTGACTTCAGGGAAAGTTATATCCAAGTATCTCCAATATGTTTTAGCTGCTGTCACTAAATATCGAAATCATGCCAACTGGTTTGAAATTGTGACCTACGCAAAATATATTTAATATCTTTATATCACCACACAGAAGCAATCTGTCAGTTCTCGCGGTTGCAATCATGCGTTCTTTTGGCCAGGTATGTTTTGAAATTGTGACCTACGCAAAATATATTTAATATCTTTATATCACCACACAGAAGCAATCTGTCAGTTCTCGCGGTTGCAATCATACGTTCTTTTGGCCAGGTATGTGTGTAGAAATTGTGACCTACGCAAAATATCTTTAATATCTTTATATCACGACCCAGAAGCAATCTGTCAGTTTTCGCGGTTGCAATCACGCGTTCTTTTGGCCAGGTATGTGTGTAGCCGAACAATGTAAGAATGCCATTGATTATGGCCATTGCCCCCTAAACACTATTGTGACGAGTCAACAGTGGCGATATCTTGCTTACATTGATTTATTTAGCCGTTATGATTGATGTGACAATATTAGATGTATTTATGTCCTGTATTGATCCTGTTTCCTGTGACTCGTCTTTGCAAAGACCATGCACTTGTCAACGGAATGGTTGTAGTCTCCATCCTGGGTGTAAGCGGGTAAATCATTTGTCACCTGGCCCTAATATTGTTTGATTATTGTTTAACTCAGCAATATTCCAGCTAAACTGACGTACAAAGAAAGTACACACCTGGTGTTTTGGGATTATTTGAAAAGTGTTGTGATAATGACTGGTAACTTCGCAATTGGGCACGAAATCTATGTTGTTTTGGACTGGTAACTTCGCAATTGGGCACGAAATCTATGGTGTTTTGGCAACATATTAGGAAAGTCTGTGACTTAGAGATCATTGTAAAAGCTCTTTTCAAAACATTTACGTCGCTCGTTGGAAAATAATCCAAAAGCACCGGGTGTGTACTTTCCTTTGTACGTCACTTTATATGGCGGCGGTCTGTAAATAATCGAATCTGAACCAGACAACCAAGTGATGAACAACATGAGCATCGATCTACGCAATTGGGGTACGATGAAGTGTGTCAAACCAATATATAGTATGACCAGAAATTATTGAGAATTTTAGGAATATGTTTAATTGGATTTCTAGTATAAACAACCTTGACCAGCTATCAAGTGCTTGGTTTCATTCAAGAGAGACAACTCCGTTAATCCTTTTTTCATTAGTTTGTGAAGAGTTATCCCCCCTTTGTTTACTTGCTAGCAGACGGTATTTCAGTGATCCTCAGTATGGATGATTTAAAGAAGAGGAAGTTGATTTTAGAGTGTTATAAGAAGGACATCAGATCAGCTAAAGTGATTTCAAGTAGAATAGGCATCCCTTTGTCCACTGTTTATTGTGTTTTGGAAATATTGCAAATGGATATGGTATTGAGCACCACGGAGGCGCAGGTAGGCCCAGTAAATTGACTGTCGGTGACTGGAGGCGGCTTGGTATTCTTGTTTCTAAAAACAAACGAAGGAGTTTAGAAAACTTAAGGTTGGATAAGATTGATAGAGGAACTGTGGCTGTCTGTAAGGAGGCAATATGAACAGTGAGCGGTACACAGATATTCTCGAGGGACATTTACTTCCATCTGCTCACGTGTTCTATGGAAATGTTTGGATTTTCCAGCAGGACAACAACCCAAAATATCGTTCAAAGCATTCACAGGCCTGGTTTCGGACCCAAAATATGACATTATTAGATTGGCCAAGCTATAGCCCTGACCTAAATCCAATAGAAAATGTTTGGGGACTTATGAAGGAAAGTGTCAATAAGACAAATCTGACAAATATTGCTGAAATGAAAGAAGAGGTGGTCCGATATTGGGACAGCAAGGACCACGACTTTCTAACTTCTTTGATCAGTAGTATGCCCCGCCGCATTGAAGCCTGCATTGCTGCCCATGGTGACTTGACAAAATACTAACTGTTCACCTGTCTTTGAATCTGAAGTTATGTTCTGCTAATATTCACATTTAATATGTTAGTCATGAGTGAAAAAAATATAAAAAATTACAATCTTTAAATTCTCAATAATTTCTGGTTGTACTGTTTATGTTGCTAAATAGCTTCAGTACCAGTCGTGTTTACAGTACAGTCTGAAATGAGGCCGATGGTGCTGTAGTCCCGCACGACAGTTGATATTGAAGCTCATCAAGAGAACGTTGAGTTCAAGCCAGGTTTCCACATTCTACAGCAATAGCCATTAAGGCGGGATACAGTAATGTCATTGAACTATACATAAACCGTATGTACAACGAATGACAAATAATTGGTAAATTGCTTTACGGAAATTGCATCCGTTTTACTTTATAGCGCATAGTATCATTTATATAAATATTATCCATCTCATTATTTCGATGTCGAAATGCATTTTTTTTACAAAATCAGCATATTTGTGTACTGTGTGCCTTTGTATAGTGGCTGATTCGGGCATTTGCTTTATCAAGAGTGTGACCTTTGAAATACTGTGAGGACATTATTGGGTATACATCTATTTGGTTCATGTATTGTTTGATGCCCCTGCAGTTTCTTTACCAATCTCTCTGGCATATCTTGCAATCGATGTCCAAAATATAACACAATATATATTGTAATATTTCTCTTTCATGTTGTTCCTAATAAGGACATTTCCGCATTTATACATCTGAACAAAAAACGTTCATTTTGGATTTCGATTATTTTTGCCACCTAATCAATTTTGTACAATCTTATCAAAAAGCATCCATCGATGATGTGTGTACGCATGACTAAATCTTTTTGTGTTGTGGAGAAGCTTTGCTGTTTCATTTTTCCTTGCTGTGTTGTCCCACGGTTGTGCGTTCTATGGCGTATTTCGTCTCCTTGTGATGTAATAGCATGCTCTGTGTAGAAGTCTGTGTGATCGATTTTGTACATTGTGTACATGTTATTGACATGAATTCAAAACAGTATTCATGTCCTTTACATTACAACTGGGTTCTGTCATCGATTTCAACCACTGAATTGTTGGCAGATACGTAACTATTCTCCCGTGCATTTGCACCAGTTAAAATAAAAAATGTGATTCTATGCCAACAATCATGGGTAAGAATCAACCTGAAGCATTTGCATTTTGTAACAGATGGAATTGTTCGCTGCAATCTCTTCGGCCGCCTAGGGAGATATTAGCTTGAAACATGAAACATTTATAGACAGCATGACTCATCTCCAGTGTCGTTTGTCTTGTTGCACCACTGAAATATCACTATCACTTATCATATGTTTCTATTGAATAATTGCCTTGCATTTGCGTGTGTTTTGGACATATATCAAAAGTAGGACAGGGTATGCTCATCCTTAAGCGAACACCGGATAATAACACTATGCCATTTGTATTATGTACGTCTAATTCTAAATCTCTGGACGCCATGAGTAATAAATACTGTACGCCATTGACAATAAATACTGCTCTGGGGATGAGTATCTTTTTGCAAATTATTTGTGACTACCTCGGATTGTACGAAACCAGGAAATCCCACATGGTTTTATCAAAGAAGAGAAGTATGGAGACTCACTGGCCTATTAAATAATTGGGCGATAAGAATGACAAAGCCGAAACAATCAATCATTTCAGAAGATTGATGTTGGCACGTAACATGAAACCCTTTTGTTTTTGTAGCCTCTGAAGCATGGTGATCAAATTATTTAGCGGGAAGCAAGTCTTTCTTAAAAAAGGTCTTCAAAATCTTCCAAATATTGTCCAACTACAAGTTCCAATATAATACTTCTATATCATTCAGTTGATCACATTTGTAAAAGACCACGTTAAACAAAAACCAAACCAGAGCCAAAGGTCAATACCATGATGCCAACATCACTGCACAATTTGTGGGGCCATTTGTAGAACGCATTTGGCAACATTTCATGTTTAAAGATGAAAAGGTACATGCTGGCGTGACCAATTCCTCCAACAGCAAATCATGCATAGCATGCGATGACCAGTACCCAACCGTGGCCGTTTTCCTATTTACCACATCCGGGATATCAACATCAACGTCAAAGTGAAATCCACCGACTACTCTCAATGAACTCGGTGCTGCTCTTTCTGATGAGTGGAACAACCGGTCAAGATGACACTCACTGAATTATCAGAAACAAGCTCATGTTCGTGTCTTGTTTGTTTCTTGTTGTTTTAAGTCGCACTCTTTAAGAAGCAAAATTAATAATAATAGTAATTGTTGATTTATAATGCGCTTTTTCCATGTACAAGGCACATGCTCAAAGCCCTAACACAATGTGATATTATTATCTCGGATAACCCAAGCTGCCTGTAAGGGGCTAGAATGTTAATAGTCGCATGATTTATCCCACCGGGTGCCCATTCTTGCTGCTGGGTGAATAGAGGCATGTTTGAACTGCTACAGTGAGACCACATGTATCACCTGCGCTTCTTTGTGAGGCAGGACTGAAGTCCCAGAAACTCTCAGGAGTCAAGCTGCCAAACAGATTCACCCATCCAAGGACTCTCCGCGCCCAACGTTGCTAACTTCAACTGATATGTGACCTGAGCTCTACGCACAGGACCACACACCACCATAAATTCCATCTACGTGACTTCGTCGACGTGTTGCTGCCACACCTGATACGTATATAAGTAGCCATGGTAACAAAATGCAAATTTCGAATTGGCCCACGAACCTCTATAACCTATTGCGCCATCAACTGATAATATTCCACTGATCGCCAACTTCAAAGATATGGTCATTTCTATTTCCCTATTTATACAGAACAAAAGAAATGTATTGATGATTCTCAGTATCCCTTACTTTTTTGGTTCAGTATATCTCGATCGACCGGAAGTAATTAATATTTGTAGCAACTATCCGGAACGAAAGTCTGAAACAGCTTCAAAGGAGCGGAAATGTTGTGGCAATTATATACTAAATGTATTTCACATAATGACTGTATTTCCTGTCCTGTAAAAGCGAATGTAAGCATCGCATTAATAAATAACAGATGTGAAAATAATTAGTACAATTGGGACAATTGGGACACATATCGATGCTATTTACTGTGGTTGAAGTGGTTGAAGAACACTTAATCTTTCCATACGATTATGTCAATCTGTCAATACCAGCTTTCAGTTGTCAAATGACTTGCATTTCTGGCTTAGAGCAGCATTGTTATTTGTCGACGTCCAGAAACATATGATAAAAGGTAAGTGTCCGCACTAATAGGTTTCCTGATTTAGCAACTAAGAAAATGTATTTCACTTGTAAAATTCCCTGTTAACGAAAATAAACGTTACGAAGGAGTTCAAGTGATGCTAATGACTGCGTCTAGTATTGGCCTGGGGAATCTTTTATTTAGTATGACCTTTTCCGCAAGTCCATCTCAGAGTCATTGTATACCTAACGAAGCCTACAAGAAAACCCTTCATGAGTTACCATCACTACTTCCCTTTGTCGACCGCTTCCTTTCAACCAATCAAATTCAACACGGTGGCATCTTGCCGAAAATCGATTGCTTGTCTTTGCAGACAGCAAGGGTAGGTTTCACCACAGCTTTAACTCCTTGGTAGACACTACTTTTTGCAATACAATCAACACATCATCAACACAAATATTTCAGATCATGTTTGTAACAGTCTAGAAGTATAACATAACGTGACATTGTGAAAGGCACCGTATTGTCTGTTTACTACATTAAGTACCCGACTCTATTGTTATGCTGTCGATATGATAAATTCATGAGAAGCTTTCCATCCAGATCGATCTAAAAATCATTGTGTTTCGGTTTCCATGTATATCGCCTGGCGGGTAGAAAATCAATGTCGAGACAAACGCGTTGACAGAGAGGCAAGGCAAGGCACGGACGCGTGTTCAGACCCACATTTGCTTATATCCGTCACGTTACACTGGGATTTGAAGATAATCCGTGGACAATATAAAGGTAAAGTTGATATTTACTGTTAATTACTTAGTCCATGTCCATGTTGTGGCCAGACAACTATAGGTGGTTGAACAGAGGGAGGAATGACACTGGAAGCTGTGTCACGGAATTGTCAATACCTACAGTAGGTAGTCATTGATCGCCTCACTGCGTGATGTGCACTAGCATCGTGATCGTACACCCGTCTCTTCATCAGGGATATTCTGTTGGCATGATCACCAACCGAAAGACTAGCTTCACTCGTTCACATGCATATTTCTAATGTTTCCGATAAGTATGTACATGCAAATGGGTTCAGCAGTATGAAAAGTCACACATATACATTTCACATGTTATGACGTCCATGTCGGCCCAGAGCACAGTTCAATGGATACATTGGTGAAATGTATACTCTGACAATTCAAGACATGGGAAGTCAATATTAATGTTCCCGACTTGTTGTCACCAACGTCGTTACAATGTCAATCACTATGGTGCAGATGCTGTCACGGAGTTGTTATTTTGCACAGCTTCTATTTCCAAGTAGACATGTGCTTCAAACTGAAACGGCGCGGTTGGGTAGCCTAGTGGTTAAAGCGTCTGCTCGTTACACCGCAGACCCGGGTTCGATTCACCACATGGGTACAACGTGTGAAGCCCATTTCTGGTGTCCCCCGCCGTGATATTGTTGGAATATTGCTAAAAGCGGCGTAAAACTAAAAGCTCCAAACTGAAACATTAAACTCCTTGAATATCCTTTCACAACGGAACCAAGGATTCCAAACAAACGTACCACTCACGTCTATCCACACGACAAACTTTCGTTTACACCCTTGTGGTATTTCAATGACTACATGACGAATCATTGTTATCTGTGAGAAGCACGCCATCAGTCACACATATAGTTGAGGTATATCGTACAAGCAAAGTTACAGTGCCCATAAACCATGACTTTGCTATGTATATTTGACGTTGCATATTGAAGAGTGAGTGAGTGAGTTTGGTTTTACGTGAGTTTGGTTTAGCAATATTCCAGCAATATCACGAAGGGGGACACCAGAAATTGTCTTCACACATTGTACCAATGTAGGGAATCGAACGCGGGTCCTCAGCGTGAGCGAAAGCTTTAACCACTAGGCTACTCCGCCCCTTTATGTTGAAGAAAAAACGTCTACTGTCACACAATTTAGACGTTCTGTATTACCACTAGAAACTGAAAAGGACAAGGCTCAAACATATTGCTTGAAGAAAGAGCCTTTAAACTTTGTTATCAAACCAGGTAGAGTACGTTTTGTTAATATATAATAATGAGTATAATTATAAAAGTTATCGTTAATAATGTAGTTGAATTTTTAGTTCATGATACTTTTTAAACATACAAGTCTTGTAACTTCCAAAACATGGAAAACATATATTTTGAGTATTCAATATTCTCGCCCATGGGCCAAAATGTTTTTCGCCCATTGGCGGATTTTTTAATATCGCTCTAAATTAGTCGAATTAGTGTCAAAATGAGTTGAAATTTGTGTCATGACGCTTACAAACATACACTCATTCATTTACAACCCTCCGAAACATGGAAAACACATATTTTGAGTAAAAGTAAATATTCTCGCCCATGGGCCAACCTATTTTCGCCCATGGGCGAGTTTTAATATCGTTCTTAGTTCGTCGAATTAAGTCAATATGAGTTGAATTTTGTTTCATGATGGGCGAGCAGAGTATAATTATAAATAATGTAATAAGTATTAAATGTTTAGAGAATACCTTTTACGGATACAAGTTTGGTAACACACAAAGGACACGTTCAACATTCTAATGTGATGTGGAAACAATTACCTCATTAGGCACAGTGCTAAGTATATTTATACTGCTTTTCAACAGAGAATGTCAAGCCACCATTATAAATAATGTCATAAGTATAAAATGTTTAAAGAATACCTTTAAGGATACAATTCTGGTAACATCCAAGGACACGTTCAACATTCTAATGTGATGTGGAAACAATTACCTCATTAGGCACACTGCTAAGTATATTTATACTGCTTTTCAACAGAGAATGTCAAGCCACCAGTATAAATAATGTAATAAGTTTAAAATGTTTAGAGAATACCTTTGACGGATACAAGTTTGGTAACACCCAAGGACACGTTCAACATTCTAATGTGATGTGGAAACAATTACCTCATTAGGCACACTGCTAAGTATATTTATACTGCTTTTCAACAGAGAATGTCAAGCCTGAATATGTAGACAGTTAATAGTACCTTTGTCATATGATAGAAAGTGGTATTTGTGCGTCCGTGTATGTGTACAAGAGCGACACGTTTCATTCATGTATTTGCAATGGCGGGTGTTGCCATCAATAATCGAGAGAATGAACCTCCTTTCTATTGAGATAGGGCCGTTTACAACCATGGCCATGTTAGAATAGTGTCGCTGTCCCCATCTCATCCACAATGTCATAACTTTGGACGAATGTCTCTCCCTAATGACAGTTGGATGGTTAATTCTATCGTCGTGCCATACGAACCCGGCTCATATACGAACTATAGTAGCGATGGGTAAAAGAACTTATCATAACAGATGTTACACCTTCGATAATCGAGGATGGGACACATTTGCTTCATAGGTGGCCTAGTTAGGCGCTTCAATTTGGGGTACAGAGTTGCGTCCCCTAGATATTTCCGGATTATGTTTCCATGAGCGTCTGCCTTGGTGGACGTGTTTGCCGGTATACCGAGGTGGTTAACGTCCAAGACTTCTTTCAGTGCTCCCATGTCCTATACTCGAATTGATGTAATACAGAACATCAGTGCAAAAGAACACCCAGCTCCGACTATCCTCATAGACATACTCCGCCCGGTGTAAAGTGAAAAATAGCTGTGAAAATTACTTGAATGGATCACTGAAATCATTGATGACACCAGGTGTTCGCAGCACCCGCCATTCACAAGATCCGCCGAAAAATGGAAGTAAACTACTGGGCAAAAGAAAGTTATCACCGACTTCATTTGATAAATAAAAAATAGAAACAACGACGTATGTGAGATTTATGATTATTATTTTACAAAAGAAATCATTTTCCATTAATTTGACTGTAAATTCATTGTAATGCTGGTCTTATATTTGACACAATTCGTTAAGAAAGAATCAAGGGGTCAAAAGTAAAAATTACACAAATTAGAGTTCATTCACATCATGAGACAGGAGTCATCAATAGCGAGCGTGCCCACGCTTGGCATCCATACACTCCAACACACGTCTCCTCATTGACAGGTACCCTGTTCCATAAGTCTAAAGAGTCTGTTTAAGTTTCTGTCGGATCGCTGGAGGAGGTACACGCTGTCTCAACTGACGATCAAGATGATCCCAGAGATGTTCAATGGGGTTCAAGTCTGGAGAACGCGCTGACCAAGGCAAATCGTTGACGGTAGTCTCGAACAATTCTGGCGGTGTGATGACTTGCGTTGTCGTGCTGCAAAATGACTCCTCTTGGCTGTTGGCACCACAAAAGGTCTCAACGCTTCATCCCTGTATCGTTGGGCATTCAGATTTCCTCGGATGACTACCAGTCTTCTTGTTCTCTTGCCACTAATGTTGCCCCATACCATGACGCCTCCTCCATCGTACGGATCAACTTCTTGAACGCAGTTTGGCACCCGTATCTATAATCTACGTGGAAAATCTCGAACTCTGCCATCGTTTTTGAACAGACTGAACAGACTATCATCTGTAAAGAACACTCTGTCCCATTCACGTCGCTGCCACAGACGTACAGTCCATGCTCATTGCTGTCTGCGTTGACTGTATAGACGGGGCAAGACTATTCCACGGAAGGGGCGGTAGGCTTGTATACCAGTCATACCAAGTCGTCGAAGGACTGTTCGTCTTCTGATGGCGTGTCCTAGCGCTGTCGCCGCCGTTGACGTCGCCGTCAATCACGAATCTGTTCCGGGTGTGGATCTGCCAAGTGTAGCCGGTGTCGTGACTCGTGGTCTTCCCGATCTTGGGCTATCTTTGGCTATCTTGCTGATAGCGGTTTATCAGTTTCCTGATGGTTGCGGGGTGGTTGGGTAGCCAAGTGGTTAAAGCGTTGGCTTGTCACGCCGAAGACCCGGGTTCGAATCCCCACATGGGTACAATGTGTGAAGCCCATTTCTGGTGTCCCCAGCCGTGATGTGGCTGGAATATTGATAAAAGCGGCGTAAAACCAAACTCAATCAGTCAGTCCTGATGGTGGGTTCGCCGTAGTTAAAGGATCTGGTCAGCTGATGTTGTGATACCCACACATTGCCATACCGATCGCCCTGTCTCGTTGCGCTTGCGTAAGTCTTGGCATATTCGTGGTGGGTACTGCATCCTTGCTCTGTCCAACATCGATATTTTTGCTACAATTATGTAGGTGCATTTGAACCAATGTTCCACAATTACGTGTTTCAAGTTTTGAAAAATGCCTGATTCGTACGAAGTTTTCGTACAGCTGTGTTGTTATCGGGACCATGTTGCGTTTTGGCGAATGTTTTCAGCTTGGGTTCAAAACCTGTACCGGCGTTTTTACTTTTTTTATACAATTACTTTAAAAGCGATATATTTCTTTTGCCCGGTAGTTTATTTTGTGCCTAACGCAAAACTAAAATGTTCTCACTAAAATGAAACTGATTCGATCATGCCAGTATTGTTCACAGTGAAACAATAAATTTTATGTTCATCAACAAAAATGTAATCCTGATTTAATGCTCACACATGTGGTTGATTTTCAGCAAGAACAAGTATAATTCATATATTTAAGATTTCAAGGATATCATAGAAATACCTTATTTCACAATACGGCTATTTAGACTAAATGATTAATTCCTAATTACCTTCACAATGACGCCATAGAATAAGATCCTTTCAAATGACTTATACCAAACTTTGATGAAGTTATAATCACATATTAATATCGATTTGGCACAATATTTTGATTCTTATAATTTAAAAAACTTTGGTAATTATTTCTTAAAAATAATCTGACTGTTATGAATTTAGGACTCAGTCAAATGGTGGTGTTATATAGCAAAATTTGATAAAGTTTAAATCGCATGTTATTATAGATTTATAACATTTTTTCATTCTTTCAATTAAAATAGTTTTGTTATTTTTTTATTTGTAATTTGACTTATGAATTTAGGACTTGGCCAAATGGCTGTGTATCGGAGTCCACGCGACCCTTGAAGATCCGGGTTAGAACTGATCTTCAATAACCTATGCTTGTCGTAAGAGGCGACTAACGGGATCGGGTTGTCAGGCTGACTGACTTGGTTGACACATGTAATTGTTTTCCGGTTGCGTAGATCGATGCTTATCCTGTTGATCACTGGATTGTCTGGTCAAGACTTTGGTTGACTCGTCATGCCGTGGAGTTTTCGTTCTCAGAGAATAATGATAGAGCCAAGCTTTGCTAGAATGCTCGAGAACTGTGTAAGAGCTATATAAAGGCTGGTTGTTGAGTTGTGCGACGATACTTTTCACATGACTAGATTTATACACATTTTTCTACCATCATCTCAAGAGCGATCGTGCGTGCCTATTCAACTGTTGTCATTGTAAACAACCTTCAATCAGTATAACTGTTCTCACTGTAAATGTCAAGACTCTGGTGAGTTAATATTTTATATTTGTGACCCAACATTTAAGATTTGTGACTCAATTGCATTGTACTAGATATCTGTATTGTCATTCTTTGTAGCTTACTCATTGTTTGCTCAATATATTATTAACTATTTAGACTTGTCTGTGTTCTATTTTGCTGGTTCAAACGGGACTCTTAAACCTTTTTTCACGGCAAATTATTAACCGTAACAATTTTCAATATTACTTTGTAAGTAAACTATTTAGTCATAAACAAATTAGTTATAAATTATTAAATTGGATAATTAGTGAGTGAGTTTAGGTTTACTATGCTTTTAGCAATATTCCAGCAATATCACGGCGGGGAAAAACCATAAATGGTCTTCACACATTGTACCTATGTGGGGAATCGATCCTGGGTCTTCGGCGTGACGATCGAACGCTTTAGCCACTGGGCTACCCCAAAGTCCCTAATGGGATAATTAAATGAAATATAGATTAAATGTTGATATAGAATATCGCCTGTTTTCATGGAATGGATAAAGTTTATTTTAAACACAACTTTTATCACCCCATCTCCTGTTATATAGCTCTACGGCTTATTTTATTCGATGGTGACATTTGCTGAGCTCTCAAATTTCAAAGCTGGTCTGATCGCATCAATTTCATTACGCATTTCAAACTAGGAGCAAGAACTCGTATTACCATGGCGACGCATTAACTTGGTGATTGTTGGCAGTGTTCCAGATAGAAGCAGTATCAGCTTATTGTACCACGAACAACAAGTCAAATACTCAAATAAAATCGTTGAAAACATATTGAAGCTTTGGTGTACCGTATCTTTAAACAGGTGCGTGTCATTTCGTGTCACCAATAAATTGATTTCCGTCCTCATAACCGTGCACTGTCATTAGCTAGAAATACAGCAATTGAATTCTCTTTAAGTTAAGGGGGGTTGGGAGCCTATTGGTTAAAGCGTTCGTCACGCCGAAGACCCGGTTCAATTCCCCACACTGTATGAAGCCTGTCTCGGGTTTTCTCGGCCGTGATATAAGTCAAAATATTGCTAAAAAACATGTTCAGTCACTCACATACTAACTCACTTGCTTTGTTTTCGTTATTTTATACTCTTAAAATTTTTAGTGAACCTGAACTTTCAATTTGAATAGGAAGTATAAGCGTTAACAATCTTTTCAAGGACAGACATCTTATGAACGCGCGCACCACCATTTCTCTTCATAACCATCCCTAAACACAACGCTTGGGATGCACGTGCACAACGCAGTAGCCCCATACACGTGCATGGGGTGTCAGTTTTGGTTTTTGACGGTTTTCAAGAAGGTCGATAAATCACTGAAGACCATTAATTTTGATAATCATCTTGTTGTTAGTGTTTGTTTCTAATCAGTTTTTTTGTTTGAAAATGAAAATCGTATACATGCAAATTTCACGTCATACACCAATCATATTTCAAGAGCGATTACTGTTCAAACAACTATGGTCAAAAAGAAGTGGTGATGCTATCTCAAAACTTTCATTATTATAATATCAATATCGATTGACTCCGATATGTATCCCATTTTTTCAATCGTAAATTAAAAATTGAAGTTGACCTACTTTTTTTAAAGATAATAATTAGCCCCCAAATCCAAACATACAAAGCTCTGAAAGATGGCAGCGTTTCAATTGTACAAATGAGTAGTATGGTATTGCCTGGTTTGAAACAGTGTGCCTGGTACCCGTCACAACTGATACTAGGCGCGGTGGGGTAGCCTAGTGGTTAAAGCGTTCGCTTGTCACCCGGGTTCGATTCCCCACATGGGCACATTGTGTGGATCCCATTTCCGGTGTCCCCCGCCCTGATATTGCTGGAATATTGCTAAAAGCGGCGTACAAATCCAACTCACGCACTCACTGATACTGGACCTAGATTTTCGAAGCTCGCCTAGTGTTAAGATGGTTAAGTGCCACACATTAACATGAACTTACGACTATCTTAGCTCTAAGAGAGCTTCGAAAATGTAGGCCCTGGTCGATTATGTACTCAAATGGCTGAAAAAGTTTCCGGAGCACTGTTATTGAACATGAAGTGTGTTTGTGGCGCTTGAACTGCTTGTTATCAATGAAGCATCCTGCTTCGCGTGTCTTGTCGATGGCCACATGCATGCTGGAAATTTATCGTTTAGATTTCTAAAGTTTGATGACATGATCATAACAGGTTGTTTTCTTCAGATATTCATGCAACACTCTCCATCCAGCATACAGACGCCTGATGTTAGTTTAGGCTTGCCCCTTCTCTTAAAACAAACACCAAACAAGATCATGTCAACGAAAAGATCAATCATCGGCACTTTTGTCTTCCTTGTTTAAATGTAAAGGAAGTAGTGTTTGCGTCATCAATCAATGGCCTGTCGTTTGAAATCCACGGAGAAGCATTCAACCAACAAGTCAACCACAATGACTCTGTGCGCCAAACCCACTCCTTAAACTTTCAACGCCATAATCATAGAGTTTAGAATTTTTACATCAGTTTACGCTAAATCAATCAATTGTCAGTCTGATGTATTTTGTCAAACGCCGGATGCTGGATATTGTATAAATGCCAAAACATCGGCATGAAATTTTCCATTCACTGGGTTTTTTTCAATTCAATAATAGTAATGGTAATTATAACAAGAGTCATCAGAAGATGACATATCCCCCCAGCCCCACATCTTTGAAAGAACAAATCGTCTGACAGTTACTTAGCTTGATTTTAGACTAAGTGCAAATCGTTTCCATGGAAATCATGAAAAACATAAATGCAAATAGCAAAAGGCACCACTTCAAGATCTGCCTAACATATCTGCTAAGTTTTACTGAAAGATGTTTAAGAAGTTTTTGAGCTGTGATCCGGAAACGAAACATACCCCTCCCTTTTGAGATTAAGTCCGAATCGTTTCCATGGAAACCGAGAAAAATAAAAATGACAAAAATCTGCAAAATAGCAAAAGGCACCACTTTGGGATCTGCCTAACATATCTGCCAAGTTTTGCAGAAAAGAAATTAAGAAGTTTTCGAGTTGTGCTCCGGAAACAAAACCTAACCCTCCTTTTTGAGACTAAGTCCGAATCGTCTCCATGGAAACCAAGTAAAGTACAAATGCCAAATATCTGCAAATAGCAAAAGGCACCACTTTGGGATCTGTCTCATATATCTGCCAAGTTCTGTAGAAAGATATTGAACGGTAACGGTTTTCAAGTTGTTCTCCGGAAACGAAACCCATCCCTCCTTTTTGAGACTAGGTCCGAATCGTTTCCATGGAAACCGAGAAAAATAAAAATGACAAAAAGATGTAAGGCATCACTTTGGGATCTGCCTAACATATCTGCCAAGTTTTGTTGAAAGATATTAAGAAGTTTTTGCGTTGTGCTCCGGAAACGAAACCCACCCCTCCTTTTTGAGACTAAGTCCAATCGTTTCCATTGAAACTGAGAAAAATGAAATTACAAAAAGCTGTAAAGAGTGAAAGGCATCACATATCTGCCAAGTTTTGCAGAAAAGAAATTAAGAAGTTTTCGAGTTGTGCTCCGGAAACAAAACCAACCCCTCCCTATTGAGACTAAGTCCGAATAGTTTCCATGGAAACCTAGAAAAATAAATATGACAAAAATCTACAAAAAGCAAAAGGCACCACTTCAAGATCTGTCTCATATATCTGCCAAGTTCTGTAGAAAGATATTGAACGGTTTTCAAGTTGTTCTCCGGAAACGAAACCCACCCCTCCTTTTTGAGACTAAGTCCGAATCGTTTCCATGGAAACCAAGAAAAATATATATAACAAATATCTGTAAATAGTAAAAGGCACCACTTTAGGTTCTGTTTGATATATCTACCAAGAGTTGCAGAAAAATACAGAAAGGTTTCTGAGTTATGCTCCGGAAACGAAGCCCACCCCTCCCTTTAAGACTAAGTCCAAAACGTTTCCATGGAAACCGAGAAAAATAAAAATGACAAAAATCTGTAAATAGTAAAAGGCACCACCTTAGGTTCTGTTTGATATATCTACCAATTTTTGTTGAAAAATATCGAACGGTCTTGGAATTAGGCTCCGGAAACAAAATGATTACGGACGGACGGACAGACGGACGAGGCGACGACTATATCCCCCGCATTACATGCCGGGGATAATAATAATTTAATGATGGGGAATGATTATGCACGCCTCTCAGTAGTTGGCCAGCATTGTCCTTCCGAAATTGCCTGATGCACTTGTGGATGACGGCCCACAAACTGCAACCACCGCTGTTGGCCTCGAAAATCTTAAGTTCTGTTCCGATTCTAAGTGCTTTTCTGGGGATCCATTGCATATTTTGTTCAAGTCAATTTATAATCAAATCTTATAAACTGATCTGTGTATCCTGATAACTAGAGGAACACCATACAGTTTCCAATGACAAAGAGCAACAAACGTGTAATAAGCAGAATCTACAAAAGATAAACCGATTTGAGAGAAAATTAACTAAAAAAGAACAGATATCTTCTTGATAGAATCTTGCTTAAAAATACGTTCCTCGGGAAAATCTGTGACTATAAGTAAAAAATCAATTTGGAAAAAATATTAAGCAAAACCAAATCTTTTATTCTTTGAAGGCAACTTTGAATATTTGGACAGAATGGAAAAGAAAGTAGGACAAGAAAGAAACAAAATAAACTGTTCCACACTGATGAAAAACAATTGTACAGGCAATTCAATGCAACAGATGGCACTGATCATAAAAGACTCACCATGCATGGATTCTAATGAAAGGTTTTGGAAACAGTTGTGGTCTATCCCCGACAATTGCAACCTTGAGGAACCATGGGTAGAGGAATACAGTAATACTATACATGACAAAATAAAGTCGCAAATTTGTGTATCATCATACCTATTGTCTGCAAAAAGTTAATTAAAAAGTCCCAATTTAATACGGTGCCAAGGGCTGATGCTATCCGAAACCGGTATTGGAAACTTATTCCTTGTCTCTAAACACTTTACTTCACTGTTTCGTCTATCTTGTGGATACAGGGGATGTGCTGTAGTTCTGTAGAAGTCGAACAATACTTCTCCCAAGGAACGGCGATTTGGCTGATTCCAAACTTCCGCCCCGTTACGTGTCTGAATACACAATAGAAACTACTTACAGGATGCCGTGAAGATCTTGCTCATCCTACTGCTCTTCCAATGGTATTATTTATATGGAGAAGAAGCAGCCAGAAAGGGACACTGGAGTTCCTGGGATCAATTCTTGGTTATAAAAATAATTCTGAAAGATTCAAAATCTCATCTTCGTAACCTCTCAAAGTGCTGGATTGATTACAGAAAAGCAGTGAAGATTCTGTACCTCACGAATGGATTTGGTCGCAAGAATGTATTGACTTCCCTGAGCGAGTACCTGTTTTACTTAAGTCTTTAAAAATAGTTGCTTAACTAACTCGAGATGTGTCCGCAAGTGGAGGTGCTGACCTCAGAACACATTTCCATTAAAAGGGGAATATTTCAGGGCGATTCTTTTCGCCCTTCGCATCTGTCTGCCGCTAAATCCGTCTACCGTTTTGCTTAGCAATGAGGAGGGTTATCGTCCTGGCCCTCATCAGCACAGCACCTCTTACTCACCTCCAGTACACGGAGACCTTGAACTTCTTGAAAATGGAGAGTGTACGCTGAAGAAAAATATTCTACTTGTCGAGTTTTTTTCCAATGACATAGGAATGTCCTTCGGGATCGACAACATTCTTCATCTGAAACGTGCCGAAGGAGGATCATTCAGTCTACTTGGTAGAGGAGTTATTGAATATTTCGTTGAGCGTCAGGCCTATACGTACTTAAGGATATAGGGTAGAGACAAACTCCAGAACGACCGTATAATGAACAAACTACGGGCAGAATGCGAAATTTAATCTAGATTTGAGAAATTGTGAAGTTCAGAGCTGAACGTTCGTAACAAAGTCATGGCGATAAATCCTTTTTCTGTGTCCATCCTTTCATATGTTTTGGTATTGTTGATTAGACGAAGACTTTATGTGGAGTGTGTTGAGGAGAAGAGCGACCCTGCTGAGTCCTTCGCTTGGTTGAAGTTGGTTCGCTGTTACTGATCAGAAGACCTTCTGTTTGTAGGCCATGATCAGTTACTCGTCAACGTCAAGTGTGATTTTACGTCAAAATGTAGATAGTGGATGAATTTAACGAGACTGTCCAACGTCTTGTGAGTGGATGCCCAGTCTTGGCACAGACACAGTATCTTAAACGACGTGACGTCGTTGCTCGGTCCGTTTATAACCGTCTTTTCATGCTTGTGGCTTGCAGGTCCTTACATGGTACAACCCAAAATATGTCGACAACGTCATGGAAAATGACAATTGAATAATTTTTGGGAATAGGCCAATATATAGTCGTATCCAAGCTAACAAACAAATTAAATTATTTATATCACTTAATTCTCTGTTGCATTCGACTTTAATGTGATTGACAAGATTCAGGAATAATATCACAAATATGTAGACCTCGTCACGCCCGGAAACTTTAGCAACTGTCAATGTGCTATTACTGAGCAAACAGTAAAAACCCCATTAGCCTTTACGTTTTTCCCTTCATCTCATTATGACGTCATTGGTAATATGACGCCAGGTAACATGACTACCGTATCATCATTTATTCAATAATGCGATGCTAGCCCTACTCACACGCACGTGAGCAATACACAACCTATTGTATTAGCTGACCTAGCAACTGCTTAAACGGGGACCATTACAAACAGTTACTGCGCACGTGAAGCCTCGATACAGGTCACTTAGAATGAAAACTTGATTGGATGATGGACAGACTGTTGGCTCAATTGTGAGAGTTGGCCTTATAAGGATGTAATGGATTTTGCAAATGACGTAAAAGTACTGACACATTATTGATTAAATGACTTATTGTTGTTATCTTAAAAACAACCGAACTGCCACTTAGCTATTAAATATACATGTAAATGTTCATGTGTCCTCGATCGTATTTAGTGAGTTGTTTCTACGCAATATGAGTTAGCAATATTTACGAAGGGACTACACGATTGGACACATGATCGCGTCCTTTGCTGTGAAATGAGTAACTTCATGACATCCCCACAACTACATCGGACCGCCCGCTTGGTCAAGTGGATAGCGCGTTTGCCCTAAGAGCCGGTGGTTCGATCCCAGCCCTCGTCATCAAAAGGCGTTAAAATATGGTATTTGTTGTTACCTTGCCTGTATTCGTCATGGAGGGGATAACTCGGACTGGTGTACCATGAGTGTTGTGGTAGGGGTATCATGGTAACTTAGATCATGATGTCACAGTTGTCTGACTCAGTGCATCTGTCATTAGTAGTGTGTTGTCCAGTTAGTAAAGCCCGCCCACACTCACACACACACATACGTACAAAAACATGAACACCGCTTACTTTGTTGAATAATCTTGAACCCCTTAAGCCCCTTCAAACCACCCAACCCCACGCCCCTTATCCCAACCACTCCTTCCACCCAACCCCAGGTTCGTTACCCCAGCCACCTCTCCCACCCACCCCCACGCCCTTTTTACCCCAGCCACCTCTCCCACCCACCCCACGTTCGTTACCCCACCCACCCCCACGCCCTTTACCTAAACTACCACCACCATCTATATATTTTATGGGAAGGAATCCACATCAACTAGCCCTTTCACCTCAAAATAACTGATGGTACGTCTTCTCTTGGAGGAACATTACAAGACAGTAAAACGCCTTTGACTTACCTATACATAGCTATTGATACATTGTGAGTTTTTCAAAGGTTTCTATGGAAGCACCCATGGTCGATACGTCAGTACGTCAGATGATAGATTTATCAGTCGAAGATGCCTCGAGGCATTAATTATAGCTGTTATGGTTAGGATTAACTAAGTATTCTCTTAGAAATCGAAGTTCGAAGAGACTTTTTCATACAAAGCTAATTCTTTTATTGAAAAGGAATAAATTGTCCCGTCGCCCAATTAACGTTGATGTTACGCCTTAAACAGGGAAGCTTGTCCTTGAATTGAAGTGTGTGCTATCGATTGAGTAACTTGGAAAAACAAGATATTGGAAAAGTACATTTTTCTTAATTGTTTTTAACAATACTCGGTATAAGGTTGTGTAACCTATACGAAGATTTGTGAAACATAAATTGTTGCTCAAATGTCGGAGAGTAAGGTTTTGATCAAGGTTACAGCATTTAAAGGATTTCGTTAGGCTTTCAAAACATTTCAAAGTATGCCTGCGAAGAGCATTACAAAACTTCATGCATCAGTGACCAGAATATTGTCCGAAGATGCTGACACCATGGGCGTACAGTTTAAAGTTTGGTGTTTTCCTTTAGTATTTTAAATAAAGTCAACTTGTTTCCTCAAAACCATGTAGTGTTGTACACTACCAAGCCATCTATGGTTTTGAGAGAAGAATATGTCTTTCGAACGTGATACACATAAAGGCGAGGATTTCTGGATGTCAGCGTCATTGGGGAACGTTGTGTTCCTCAAAATATAGAAGTTGACATCCATGAATTCCCGTCTTTAGAAAAGAAACTGTTTCGATATGACATTGACATACCTCGATTACAGGTGATTTCACAACACCTGCTGGGCAAATAGTACCACTGATATTTCTCTTAGCAAGAGCTGTTTTCACCTTTACATTTTTCATGACAGCGTTAAGTAAACAAATCCCACAACTCTGAACTAAAACATACAATTGTCTATGGTCTGAATAAAAGCGACAGAATCTCTTTCCATATTCGTAAATATAGAGGTGAGGTGAGGTGAAATTGGGTTTAACGTCGTGCTTGAGAATATTTCGCTCATATGACGACGTGCATGCGTGTGTATGTGTGTGTGCGGCTGCTTGTACTAGCCCAGACTGAAGCTGGTTTTATAGTGCTAGCCCACTGAGATGCCATGCCGCAGTGAAGCATGAATACCCCACTCAGACACATTATACTGACTCCGAGCAGACCGGTCCTTGTTGTGGCCATTAATGCCCAGCGCCAGGCAGGGACCAACAAGTGCCATATTTTAACGTCTTTTGGTATGACGCGGTCGGGGATCGAACCCGCGACCTTCCGCTCTCCGGGCGGACGCTCTAACCACTACACCACGGAGGCGGTCCGTAAATATAGAACGTCAGTGCAATAGAATACATAGTCTTGACTATCCTCAGAAACAATTCCGTGTGGTGTAAAGGGGAAATAGCTGTAAAAATTAGCAAACGCTGAAAATCAGTGATGTGTTTGCGAAAACATCTCTGCTAAAAGCAGAATAGATTCCAAAGATATTATTAAAATGTGGTTATGAAAAACGATGACAGGTTTTCGCAAAAGGGAAGCGTATCCTGCTCCACAGGTGGTACCCGTGACAAAGATTGGAAAGTGGTGCGGACTTCGTCGGACCTAATTTTTGTCACTCGCAGTCAAATTTAGACATCTCTGTACCGTTATGAAAACTTTACCGCGACCTTGGTTATTGTCAACCTTTCACCGTCATATGTGCTCGTGTAAGAAAGATCATGCTCGAATACACAGAATGAATAAATGACATTACTACAAGTCTGCCTACACAGCAACCCACTCGCAGTGAGCAGATGCATGGCATTATACACTGTAAATGTCACATATAGCCAGTGGATGAAAAGGTTTTTAACGAGCGCGTTTCTTTAAGCATATCAAAACAGCTCCATATATGTGCACAACATCTTTTAAAAATACTGTTCTCTGAAAAGAGTCGCAATGACATCTTCTCCAAAGTTGGACGAGTAATTGAGCTTGTTATGTCCTAAAACAAATAACTCGTCTGTCAACAAATTTGGCTGCAGTCAAAATTCATTTATTGTTTATTCATTATTTTCATTTTTTGACTCAATATTGTAATGTCTTGAAATCGATATTGGTGGTATATGTATCCTTGACATTGGTGTCGGTGTCGTTTGGTATCTTCCATTTGCCAGAGCATTCATTATTCAAAATATGAGCATTCCAGAGAAGTCCAATTCTGCCATTCCTTCTAAACACGTCATCAGATAGTGAAGCGCGAACATTTTATCTACCATGTTCCTCATTTAAATGAATCAATACTGCAAAATGAACATAGTTGGCATAGCAACGTCATGCTTTTTCAGCTAGAGTGTTTATTTATCGGGTTAGGTTTCAACCCATGAAGGCCTATAAAACGATTAATTCTTTGAAAATGTTTTCCTGTGATTTGCGAATGTACGTTATTGATGAATGTGAACTGAGTGATTCGAACATACCAGCGTAAAGTATTGACGTTCCTGAACGAGATAAAAAGCTTATTTTGACAATACAAATTTCCATGGATTTACCATTAAATTAACATATTCATTAAATGTTCGTTATGTTGTCATCACAGCATGTTATTAATATACAACTATATCGAATAATATTGACCAGAGTGTGCATGCCTTACTATTCGTCAAGTTATTTTGTTCAGGTTTTAATTGATATTCGCGTTGAGTATGCGATCATCTTGTACAGTTGAGGAAATGAATAACGTCCCACTGCTTTGAACAAATACTTTACACACACTAACAAAAGGGACATTCAAATCAGTATAACAAAAGCTATTCAGTATGTTGTAATGAATAATAAATTGCTACAGAAACTCATTATTTGTCAAATAATGCAAAAAGTAAAATAACTAGGGTATTATTATCAACTTGACGCGGATCATTCGCAATCGATAAACAATACAATAATACCACGAGCGTCGTTATAGGGCGATACTGGACATTCTAGCTTGTGATGGCAGTATGTATGTCGAGATCAAAACAAGCATGTTCGAAGTGAAACGATAAACACGTTCGGTCAGTTGTGGTTATTGTATTTGCTATGTAAACTTTCACACACTTGTCTTTAACACAGCTGTTTTGATATGTTGTGAACATAAGCCGGTATGATCCGTTCATTTTGGCAGGATCTATAAAACAACATACAGAAGCAGGTTTTTTGTCTGTTGTCATATTCATGTTTGACTAGGACCTGTACATTATCCAGTTTGAACTGCAGCAACGCCATCGAGGTGAGATAACCTCCAGGTGAGATGACCTCCAGGTGAGATGACCTCCAATATGCAAATCACCGAGACTGAACACTGAACACCCTCAGGCCAAAGAAATTCAATGTCAAATTCTTAACCCAAACGTGAAAACTAACCGCAAAACGAGATATATTCCATTGTTAGAGATCCGAAGGTTTGTGGTTCGAACACCGGGGTACATGTTTTACCCAGCTTGGCGCTTGTTGTCAGGGAAATGGAACGAGGAATTGCCACACACACGTCGCCACGTAAATAAAATAATTTCGAACGGGTAGTCAAACCCATACACCCTACACCCTGTCAATCAGTCTTTGTGAGTGTAGTTGATGCGGTATATAGACAGACAGACAAGACAATGATTTTATTACCGTCTCACTTGTGCATATACAGTTGATTGTAACATAGATAAAATAAAATAAAATATAGTGATTTATGAGAGACTAAAAACTAGTAAATACATAGATATATATATAGACATGTGAATATATGTACATATGTAAACGCATATAATGCTGCAAAGAAGCATAAAAGTAAAACAGTATAATTAGGAACATAAAAGATGACGTCGTTTCGATGAGATAAGATTGTAGGTTCTGGCAGTGTGTAAAACAATATTACAATCACTAACAAGTACATAAACTTTAAAACATCAGTAAGGTTTACAAAAGCAGAATATGTCTGGGCACTTTTCCTAAAAACTTCATCTCTCTCCTCTTCGTATATTGGGCGCTTGAACAGCGTGTGAAATTCGTCCTCAATTTTATTGCAGTTGAAACATAGTCTTTCTTCTGCTGGTAAGTTCTCATAGCGGTCTCTCGCATGTTCTTGAGCCTACCCCACTGTCCGCCGCCATATAGCTGGAATATTGCTGAATGCGGCGTAAAACTAAACTCACTCACTCACTACCCCACTGTCCGCCGCCATATAGCTGGAATATTGCTAAATGCGGCGTAAAACTAAACTCACTCACTCACTACCCCACTGTCCGCCGCCATATAGCTGGAATATTGCTGAGTGCGGCGTAAAACTAAACTCACTCACTCACTACCCCACTGTCTCGCTATAGCAGACCATTGCCGTACAATAGGACGAATCCACCCCGAATCTCCGTTTACTGCTGAGTTGGGTGTGCATTTACCTACACCAAGATAGACGGGAATGGCTCGATGGTGTACTGCATTGATGCATGAAAATTCAGATGTACCCAGCTTGACGAGCACTGCATAGTTTAAAGAGAAACAGAATAAAATAGAAAATAACATGAATGACTCCAAAAGATTTTGGTACGAATTGAAATATTCCAAAAATCAGTATCTAAACACAAGAGTGGTTTCATCACTTTAGAACATTGTTTTCTGGTGAAAATGTAGATATTGAGAGACATACTGAAAGCAATTACCATGATTGTTTGTTAAATGATGATCCAAACAGTGACTTTACAAAAGAAATTCCTCAAGAGAAGAGATCTTAGATAGCTTAAACAACAAACAAACAACTCAACAAATCCCCAGAATAGATGATTTAATTCCAGAATGTTTCAAGTATTCTGTCTGTTGGGATAATAGTTCCTTTACACAAGCAAGGTAATTTGAACAATGTTGATAACTACAGGGGAATCACACTGTTAAGCATATATAATCTTCAACCTAGGACTATTTTTTATTGGGGGGCAATGAATAAATCAAATGAATCTCAGGCTGGATTTACACAGTGATATGCAACAATTGATAACATGTTTATATTACAGAGTGTGATACAAAGATATTACATATATAACTGGCAGGTTATATGCATTGACTGTTGCTTTTTTCAAAAGCATTTGATTCTGTGCAAAGACATAAGCTATGGGGACTATGTAACACAAATGGACCTAGCCTCAAAATGACCAACCTGTTAAGTAACAATGTATAAAACTGTTAAAGTTTGTGTCTGGAATAACACCCTACTCTCTGACATTTGATGTACTTATTGGAGTAAGCTAAGGCAAGGTTGTGTACTCAGTCCATTTTTGTTTTCCTTCTTTATAAATGAACTAGCAGTACAGATTGAAATAATTGTTCACATGGTATCCAGTTGCATCAGGATATGTTTCATATTTTCCGTTTATTATTTGCAGATGATATTGTTCTCATCTCAAGTACTATTAATGGCCTACAGAAGCAAATTAACGAACTAGAAAACTACTGTAAAAACCATGTCAAACTGTAAATATGGACAAAACGAAAGTAGTTGTTTTTAAAAAAGAGGGGAAATTATTTAAAAAAAGGAAAAATGGTTTTACAAAGGCAGTACTCTAGAGACTATCACTTCATATAAATACCTTGGTGTATTTCATTAATCATCTTTCATGGTGGTTACATGCAAAATATGCATCTGTTCAAGCACGAAGGGTATTGATAGGTCTATTGAGAAATATAAAAAAATTCGGGTATTTAAGTTTAACAACCTTTTTAAGAATATTTTATGTTAAACTCAAACCGATTCTACTGTATGGAGCGGAAATATGGGGATTTAAATACTTTGATTACATAGAAAAGGTACATTTATTTGCCTGCAAGAAATTTCTCGGGGTAAAGATGGGCACATCAACTGTTACGGTATATGGGGAATGTGGCAGATACCCGCTCATCATATCTTCAGAAATCAGGGCGATTAAATATTGGATAAGGTTATTAAGTATGCCATCCTACCGTTTACCGAAAAAATGCTATGATATGATGTTACTATATGACAAAGGAGGTAAAAAGAATTTGATAACAGATGTTAAACACCTACTTTTTTCAACTGAATTTAATCATTTATGGTATGAACAAAACGTTGGATGTTCGTCATTGTTTCTAAATACATTCACTCAAAGACTATAAGATATTTACCAACAAAACTGATTGGAAACAATTTCAGTAGCTACAAAATGTAATTATTACTCAATCTTTAAAACACACATTTATACTGAACGTTATTTATCATGTGCTAATGTTAAGAAATATAGAATAGTTTTCGCCCGTTTCCGTTGTTCATCTCGTGTTTTATTAATTGAAAAAGGTAGGTTTATGAATATCAAAAGAGAGGATGGAATCTGTAGATGTTGTAGTAATACTGTTATAGAAGACGAATATCATTTACTTATACTTTCTTTCTTTTCTAGCATACAATACTATACGTAAAAAATATATTAAAAAACTATATTTTGTCCAAAATACTGCGGTTTTCATATATCAAGCCATATCCATAAGAAAATTGTATATATGAAATGTACTATAGGTCTGTGGCCTCGTGGTAACTTCCCAAAACTTAGACAGCCATATCTTAGACAGCTTAAAACTACAATCTTTCTGGTTCAGTGCAAAACTAATCCTCAAACTGTCACCTATTTCTTATAATGGATCAGTCCAGTAGAATCAATTAGACAAAAACGTTATGTTCATTCAGCATATTTATTATAAGTTCAACAGAGATAAAAAATAAATAGTAAATAATAAATATGGCATGTTGATCATGTCCATTCTTGGCATATTAAGTAGAATTCCACCTAAGAATCATGCAGAGGTGGATAAGTCCAAAATTTCTCATTCTCATTTGTCATTCTCTTTATTTGGCCTTGTAAAAGGTCATGTCACTCAGAAATGTTTCTCTTCTCAATATTTTTCATTAATTAGCCGTTAATTAATGTTCTACGAAATTGACCAAAAATCGCATGTGAAAATGTACGAAAATACTATTTTTCAATTGACAATATTGTTAAAACCACTCATGCTGTCAGAATAGTTTTACTTTGTATTGATAGAATACATATAACTTTCACTTCAGTTATATTTTTGAAGAGTTGATGAGTACAGCTCCATAGCAACGGTTGTCAAGGTAACGGGTATTCGAACCCGTTAGTTTGTTGGTTGGTTGTTTGGTACGTTGCTTAGGAAGTTACTAAGTTAAATAAATAATTGAACAAATATATAAATATACAAATCTAAATATATAATATACACTAACCCTACTCAGACAAACAGCACTCGGCCATATATTGACTATAAAACATTCTCATTACGTATTTCAATCCGAAGATCACATACATGCATACATCATATATTCACAACAACGTATTCACAAGGCGGGTACACAAATGTACAGAGCAAAGGCAAGGAAGGATCTAAAATACAGACTAGAGTGAGGATACCATGGAATACAGATATTTACAAAATAGGACAATCATACATCTCCATGACATTTCATCTATGTGTTCAGTAACTGGTATTTCACCTCCAGAAAGAGAGACAGCATTTCATCGTCTGGCAGTAATTCTATTTGTACAGATACATTGACAAACAAATTGAAAATTGGCATTGAAAAAGATCTAAAAGTTTGGAAAAGAACTGATTCCTGTTGTACATATAATGTTCACAATGTAGAACTATACAGCAGTTATAGTCATTACATTTTGAAAATTTTGCTTGGAGAATAAATGATTTGTACACAAAATCATCAGGTGAGAGTCCAGGTGATGAAGGAGTAAGCATACACTCCGAAACGTCGTGTTATTCACAATAATGAAGTTGACACCCATAAATCTTGCTTTTCTTATGCATTCCACTTATAAATGTCCTTCAAAAATTTGAGTTTAAACATACTTTACAGTTACAATTGTTTCATTTTTTTATTTACAAGCTAGGTCTACTCAGCAGGGAACACTAATTAGGACTGTTCCATTTCAGCCATGGGTCTTAATTAATCCCCTTCATTAGCGTCTAAGTTGTGGCTGTCTATGATATGGCTATCTTGTTTTGGGAGATAACCGGCCTCCTCAGTACTGTAAAAAAGATTGATTGATTAACACTGCTCGGCTCCCTTGATACGGGTAGTTTATATACAGTGGTTGTGATATGTACAATACAACACTGTCCGGCTCCATTGATACGGGTAGTGTATCTACGGTGGTTGTGACCAGTACAATCCAGCACTGCTCGGCTCCATTGATGCGGGTACAGTAATTGATGGTTTACTGTTGCTTGGGGTACTATTGTGGCGTTAGATTCAATTACTTTTTTTCAAAGGAACATATTGTAATGTGAAGTGTACAATTGGATACAACAGCGCACATGATGGCTGTAATTTCGTTTGAGTCGCTGGTTGTTCCTTAACGTACATATTATTGCTACTAAAAAGCATTGATGCTCAACAAGGATCCAAAATCAATGTCGTTTATTGAAAAGAAATTCTTTCTGTTCCACATACAATGTATTGTTTGTCCATAAACGTCGAGGGAAAGCTATCATAATCGAGTGAGTCCCTGCACAATGTAAACTCTGTAAATCTTGCAGATGAATTCCATTATCGATTTCATTGTGAACCTTTTAACAAAGAACAGACGTTATTGATAAGATGTCTGTCAAACACCAAAAAACGCATGTTTTGTACTTCTAATAGTAAAAATGTAAAGCACAATATTTGGTTCTTGACAGGGAATATAAACTTTAAGAGCTGTTCATATACTCTTCTGTCAAATTGATTCACTGTTCATATTAATAAACCATTGTAACGAATCCAGGACAAAATCCACCTGGACAAAATCCACCCGGACAAAATCCACCCCAAAATTGCAACCTAGGACAAAATCCACCCGGACAAAATCCACCCCGGACAAAATCCACCCCTAATAAATTCCACCCTAAGAAAAAAAAAATAATGACATGTTTAGTCACAGAAATGAATTTTATTCATATCAGTCATTCATAATCAATAACAAAAAAAGGGCTTGCAAAAACATCTTAATTCTTTAAGGGGATTACGTAATGATCAAAGTGTGAGACTACTTAATGATACATGAAAGAGGATTAAGTAGTGATCAAAATGTGACAAATGGAGAAACCTTTAATGTTTGAAACAACATCTAGGAACAACAGCCAATTAGGAAAACGAAAATGCTATCAAAACAATCCTTGCAATGCTTGAGCAAAACAACTTGATCAAAGATCAGGACACACTAAAACTTTTAACAATAGCAATTTGAGAAGGGTGGATTTTGTCCATTTTTTTTTTTTAAGAAGAGGTGGATTTTGTCCGGGGTGGCAATTTTGGGGTGGATTTTGTCCGGGTGGATTTTGACCAGGTGGATTTTGTCCGGTCACCCATTGTAACATATTGTGTGACTCTCCATAAGGTGTCGTACCTGGAAGTAGACATTTGTTATTACAGTAAAAATCCTTTGATGTTCGGCCGAGGTAGATACATGTTGTTTTAAAGGATTAATGAGATGGGTGACACTAAAACTTGAACTGGTGAGTGAACTCGGAGTTCACTCGGAGTTCACTAATTAGTGATATGAACTCACTAGTTCTAACTATGAACATAGTTGCTGATATGAACTCACTAGTTAAATGACAAATAACACAATTACCACCTGGAAGGTTGGCATGGTCGCCTTAAGAAAATTATTTCTAAGGCTCACCCCAATGTCTTCGAGATGTTGTCTTTCCTCAGGAAAGAGCAGAAACTGAACGAAATCAAGCTTGTTCAGTACGCTGCTGGGAGGAAACCGCCACCAAAAAGGAGGAAGTACATCCATGTCAACTCAAGACTAGAGACTCTGAAGCAAGAACTCCGAGATGGTGCCATGAGTGTCATGGTTTACGCTGATGCCGTGTCGCATCTAATGAAGTTACAGTGAACTGACATTTAGTGTGTGACTTTGAAGTGTGATGCAGTAGACCTAGTGCTAAGTACTGAATGCAATGTTAATCATGCTTTGTGTATATTATTATTTAATTTATGTATGTAATATTAATGTAAATGAACTAATAAAATAAAATAGTGATACCTGATACTTGTACATGACAGTGTTGACAATATCATTTTTGTGATATTTGTGTATATTTATTGAACTTTATTGTATACATATGACTTATGAAATAAAAGTAAGAACGAAACTATGCTATGTATTTTGTTTTTACCTTGGGAATGGTTTGTGGATGTATTCCATCTATTTACCAGTTAACATTTTTGTATGACCCATGTCGTTGAAATAACATAGAACCTCCATTGTTCTCTGGAGGCAGTGGACTTGAAAATCCTTACATGCTCCACTGGTTTGTTGTTTTAAACATCACAAATGTCTACTTCCAGGTATGTAACCATACCAAGTTCAATGTTCAACAGCATCCTCTGACAAAAACAGCGCCCATTGAGTGATTCCGACTGGATCATCAGCATATCTCTCATAACCAGTATCAAACAGTGTACGTGATGACACCAGGTGCTCGCAAGAACATGAGCATGTCCTACCCATGTAACACCCGTCGCACACGCACGCAAAGGCAGGTCAACCGTTCACCTGACAAAAGCATGGGAACATGAGTCACAAGGCAAAAACGGAAATTGTATTGATGCTTCAATCCTGTACACCTCTTCAACGTGTGTCCCCCAAAAACAATATGACGCTCTTAAAAATCGTCGTGGAAAGAGCATACTATCGTGCAACTCAGAAGTTTTGTAATGCTTTATACGATCGGTTTAGCTCCGTGCATTGATGTAGACTTCAGGACTACTTAGTCTAAAATTATGTAGACAGAATATGGCAAATGCTTCCTTATTTGTCATGTGAGTGCGGCGACACCTCAGCTTGCAAATAGACGAGGGCATGCGATGATTGTGAACATCAGTAGAAAGTTAGACGGTGAATATGGATCTTACATGTATATTGTACTAAGCCTTCACCTGGAGTGTTTTAGGCAAATTGTGTGAGTGACAGGTATTGGGTAATACGGGCTTACCCATTTCACCGAGTGTCAATACTTGCCATCAGCGATTCATTCAATATATTTTACCGTTATATTTGTCTTTTAGCTCAATGTGATCTGTTTGGACTGATATTCTAGTCTGATTGCTGTCTGGTTATGAAGAAATATATTGATCTGCCTTCGATAACCAAATACGAAGACTACACATGTCAGAGTAAATATTTCACATTTGAACAACCTCAAAAAATTAATAAAAAGTAGCATCAACCGTGACCATGTCATATTTATGTGATGTTTTTCGTTTAATGACGAACTGGCGTTTATTCCCGCCGTATCACGGTGACTTGTACATTTTGGAATAAATATCCATGATAGACATCGTGAGCATGGATCAGCACAGATGGGATGAAAACAAACATCTTCCTATTCCCCAAGCCAAGCCACCGATCCAAGTGATCTATAATCATGGATCGATTCCACAACGTGCATTTTAGTGCGGTTATGTCAAAGAGCACAGATGCTAATGCATCAGATAATATTTTCAACATTGTTAAAAACGTTTCCATTAAATGCTTCCTCGTGTTATTTTGGTTGTGAAGTAGTTTGTTAGATACGTAGGCTGATCACTTCATTTTGTTGGATGAGGACAGTGAAACACCACGTAAGAAGTCATACGAATGGTGTAATTGATTTAAAACCCGTTGAGTTAGATTGCATTGTTATAGTCACGGCACTCTGGCAACAGGACATAGGCTGTATGATTTTCAAGAATAATCGAAATCTGAGTACTTACTCAATATAAGTACCATTGATCATTGCCAGTCTTATGTAAGCGTTGATTTAAAAATATTTTAACGACCAACCATCAATCATTATCATTATTATGTGCATTGCTGTGACCTGGTGATCTTGTAATACAGATATAACGGTTCACTTATCTTGGTCTTAAGATGCTGATTTGAACGTCGTGCCTTACTTGAAAGCATGTACAGTTTGAATTTATTGACTAGTTTAAGTGCAGCACAAATATCGAACTTCGATAAAAGCGAAAACGAAAGAAACACTGCGTATTTTATGTCATAATCGTACAACGAACACGGTTTATAATCAGACATTTCCAGCGACTATGTACAGGGTCCGTAAGTAGGTCACGACACTTAGCGAGATCGTAGTACTTCCGGTGACAAACAACGTTTCATACCTTTTCGAATGGTCTCGTGGTTGTCAGTTGACAGTAAGGAACCGATAATCATTGCAGGAATAACAAATTTCCGATTTATCCATCCCCAAATTAGCCAACCATTACGACAGTCAACAGCTGTGACAGCCAAGCATGGTTGTACACTTGGTCCGGTCTAGTAAAGTTATATTTGGCGGTTGCGCAATTTGAAACCAGAACTGGTTCTTGAATATAAGCTTCTCACCCGAAATCTAATACCGGAAGTAAGCTGGGCCCCGCCTCGCATATCGCAAGCTGGCGCGCGCAAAAGGAACCGGGAACCAGTTTAGTGCCGGAAGTAGCGCCTCACGCGACTTACAGGGCCCTATAGTGATTTGTCGTATATATCATTCTCCTTTTATCGATGCATTTAAATGATCGCACCGTTGGGTATATTTGACGTTGATGTTAGTTATTGTGGATGCCTTATATGCCACAAATACAATTAATAGTCACTCACTCCCACATAAGTTGTATTGTACACTACTCGTGCGTTATGAGGTGTATACATCTGAATATCCGAATGTTGAATAGTGGGGTATTAACGTTTACATTTTGGCCTGTGGATAATTGCTATTGTTAAAATAGGTCTGCGTGAGTTAGATGGGTTATACAAATCTTGCTCAAAAGTTGCTAAGGAAATCTTAAAGTTTACAAGTATAACGAACACGCTTGTAACGAAATGACGGATATATCGAACTGTTTTATCCCTTTTTAAACCTAAGAATACGTTACAACTGTATTTCTTTAATCAGGAAAGTGGTAACGATTAAATAATGTGTCTAATTACACGAACTGTATAATTCGTGTACCTGATTTTCAACAAATTAGTTTACCTGAATGTCGATAATGTATTCCTGTACCCGATGACCTAAACACTGAAAGTCTTTTATCTGGTTGACAAAAGTGTAATTCTTTTACCTCGTTGTCATGAATGTAATTTTTTCACTTGAATGTTACTTGTATTCCTGCATATGTAATTCAGCTATCTGATTACCCGAATAATGGAATTGTTTATTCCTGATTGTGATCAAAGTCCTTTGTTTACCTGATTGTCAGCAATGTCATTCATTCAGATGATTACTTGTATATAGCCAGAGGTTTATGACATTGTCGCCTAGAACTCTGCAACTGACGTATCGTGATTCCTTTTCAATGGAGGCATTCTCCGTGTCTCGGGCAGTCAAGGGCGCCTTTTGCACTGAAACATCACCACCGAAGACGGTAATTGTTTCACGTTAGAGATCAGGAGCCAAAGCGTGACTACGTTGTCATTGTACCTGAACAGAGGCACAACACTGGGATCGAATAGAGGACTACGAAATAGATCCATTTTGTTAACAACTGAGCCCATATAACCGTATCCCACGTGCCCAAACGTGAATAATTAATCCAATAAGTACACCTGCCACGTTCGGTCTCTAGGTAAACACTTCATCTTGGTAACCGCAAGTATTAGCGATTGAAAAGATGGTCAACATTCATTTAGATTTCTGCACCACAGCTTTCATTAAAGCTAAATGAAAGCGTTAAAACTGTAAACCTCTGATGCTTTTTTCTGTGTTTGGGATATTTTTATCCAGGAGATGTGATTTCAGTTGATTAAAACTGGGAGTTTGGTGGTGTTTGGTTTCGAAGAACAGGAATTCATAATTATGTGTAGCGTATTCTTCAAGATGGGGTAGAACTGTGTAATGGATCCAAACAGCAGTTTAAAGTCATGACATCCATACAGTTCTCTCAAAGCAATTAAATATTTATTTTGAAGATGAAACACAAACAGGTTCTGCTCTGAGCAAGCAAAACTTTTGAAAGGGCATCATGATTAATTCATTCCTTTCCAGCTCCAGTAAGGGAGAATACGCAGAGTGATATGCAGTAGGATAACACACGAGTTGCCGCAGTGTATAAGGCGAGTTGCTGTGGGGTTTGCTTTGCGACAAGCCGCCATCTTTAATTTTGGAACATGTTCACGGCAAAGCTTCTGCCAACGTGGGATACAGGAGGATGGAGCTTTAAGGTAAATAAATAAAACCTACATTTGTGAAAATATCTCCTTTAACGAGATTTACAATTTTCACAACTGGAAACAAAAGAAAAGCAATGGGAAACAATTCATTACAAATAGTTGTTTTTTATTTATATTTACGATAAGTATTTCCTTTATGTATTGTTTTTGACAAACCTACGATAAAACTAAGATAATCATGATTAAGTGATTGATTACTTTAAAGTTAAAAATACGTCTTGTAAAACATCCTTTCCAACTAGTTTTGCTGCGTTCGTTTCGTTGCTTAAAACACATTTTGTCCTTTTGCCGCGAAAAAGATATCTGTGGACCCACTGACAATGTTCACCTTGAATATTTAATGTTGTAACAACGAAGGAACATTGGCCTGCTTTATATTCATATACGACACAACAAGGTATCAGGGACTAGGATATAGTATCAAAGATGCAAGACTGACTTAATGGAAAGTAGATTTCTTTACATGTTTTTGAAATAAATAAAACAGTTCCGATGGAACTCCAAGACTTGGCAAGCAGTAGGAAGAAACATGTCAGTAAGCGATTGGCTGGAAACCCGCATTGGTCGCGTCGCCCCAGTTGATGCAGTAGTTCCATCATTTATCTTTAATAGTAGTGAAGGTATCAAAATAGAAAGGCTACCTGCACTCCAGACCCAAGAATGGAAAACAAAATTACTCAACTCAACTTTTATGATTTACAATTGTTTTATGACATGACACTGTTCACCAGATTCATAAACTTTGAATACTAATCATATTAAAGGCAAGAATGTATGGACGTCACCTTCTTTGTTTTGAGGAACACGACGTTTCAGAGTATATTGTTGCTTCTTCGTCAGGTGAAGACGTCTTCTACAAAACCGAGAGGTTGACATCCACTAGTTCTTGTCTTTATGTGTATCCAACTAAATGCCTTCCAAACACCAGTCATATTTATAAGAATTATTCTGTGATATTAACAAATGTATCCCACAATCTACAGATGAATTGATCCACAAGGGCGAGTTTAAGAAGACTTCTTCCTTACAATTATCATTACAGTGGAATATTTCAGTATGGCAGGTGACGATCAAATGTATGTTCAACCGGTGGAGGAGGATAATATTATTCCATTACTCGCTGATTCTCTGGTCAAAACTCGATTATTTCCGCACTGGAATACTCCTGTGGCGTTAAACAACATACAAAAATACCTATTATTTCGCGAACACCTTGTGTCATCACTGGTTTCAGTGACCCATGGATGTACTTCCCATCAATATTTTACCTTTTAAGGCCATATGGAGTGTGTTCTATGGTGTTCACGTTCAGAATGTATCCCATGTCCTACGTTTCACATGCTGCATTCTACCATTAGCGACACGATTGTATATACATGTATGTTTCAGACGCTTACTGAAATTATCAAACCTATAATATTCTTTCTGTGTACTTACATAGTTGTTATATGTTTGCGAAGGGGACACAGGTGACCTAGTTGTCTAACGCGAAGCAATTAGCAATGGAGAGTTGCCTCCCTTTCTGTCCTGAGTTCATGAGCACCATGACCAAAGACTCCCATACAATCATCCCTCTTGTCACGCAGTCTTGAACAGAGCTTTTGTCACTACATCTATTTAACTAAATATAAAACAGAAATCATAGAAATTGGATGTGCTATTTCACTATTATTGATCGATATGACATACCTAAAACTGAAGTTCTTAACCGATTTCCAATCAGAAATGCCGATTGCTATACACAACTACAAAGCTCATAAAAAAACTAAGGTTGGGTGGTTTGTTGTTTAACGCCGCACTCAGCAATATTCCAGCAATATGGCGGCTGTCTTTAAATGATCGAATCTGGACCAGACAATCCAGGGATCAACAGCATGAACATTTTGGGATACGATGACGATGTGTCAACCATATATACTGACGGGCAAATGAAACTTTCTCCTCGTTCAATTTGATCTCACTTAAAAACAACAACAAGAAATCGAAGTTTGCAATTTATAATTTGTGAAGCAATGACATAGGCACGTGCTAAGTACAAACGTTCGATTTTTAACAAGGCTGATAACTTATTGAACAGGTTATGGTCGACATGGGGTCAAACTAGAGAATTCACGATCAGTGGGTCCATTCGGGAAACACAGCAAAGCGTGAACAGAAGTCTCTAATAGCGAGTTTGTCCACCTCTGGATAGAATACATGCAAACACACGTCTTCTGACTGAAGTTGTGAGGCGTCTGATGACGTCAGCTGGGATTCGCCTCCATTCTTCGACAAGGGCTTGAGTCATTTGCTGTACTGTAACTGGTGGATTCTGTCTCCGTTGAATAACTCTATCAAGGTGGTCCCATACGTGCTCGATTGGCGACATGTCAGGAGAGCGTGCAGGCCATGGCAGGACGTTGACGTTGTTGGCGTGAAAGAAGTTCTGGACAACTCGAGCGACCATGTCTGTCTGTCAGCAGCGTTCCTCGGTACGGTCGGTAGGCCCTGATACCATAGGCCCGTAGTCTCCTTGACACTATCCTTCGACTCACTGGGTGACCGAGTGCTGTTGACGCTGATGACGTTACCGTCAGGAAGCGGTTTCTAAGGTGTAACGTCCTCAGGTGGCGGTCTTCCTGCGCACTTGTCACCCGGGGTCTGCCTGTCTGGGGCCTGTCTGAGGTCTGACCAGTCTGTTGGTAACGCCGACGAAGGTTCCTGACGGTCACGACGGAGCAATTGAAGGTTCTTGCAACGTGACCCGTTGTAGCGCCCATTTGCAGCATTCCGATGGCCCTCTCTCGCTCTGCTGAAGTTAACCTCGGCATTGTAAAGTGGTTTTCTGCTGAAGTACGATCTGCTCTGTGCTGTGAGGTGGTTTTATACCATGCATGCACGTGCATTTTACCCTTACTTGCAAAACACGTGCATTTTGCTGTTTTCGATGCAAAGTTGTCAAGAGGTGCGTTTGAGCGCTGATGTTGGTCAGAATCGAACCCTTGTTGTTGGCAATAACTATGGGGCAATTTGCATTTGATTATATTTTCTTATGTTAATATTATGAAAAAATTTGCAAGAGAAAGTTTCTTTTGACCATCAGTATATATACTCAATAATTAAATGTTTATTCAAACCCAGAGTGCTTTTAAATAGGTCTTTTTGAAAAGTACAACGCCCCCATGGTGAATTGTTTCATTGTCTCACATCCATCCACGTTTGCCAAAAGAAAAATGTATATGTATTAATGATGTACTTGAAGAAGTATTGGCTTGACAACCGTGGAATATTTTCGGGCGGACTTTATGTCTTCGTACTGCATACATTTTCTTTACACTTGTTTTTCAGCGCATAAACGCAATCGCATTTGAATTTTATTTGTAATGAAAGCTTTTACGAATATCTTTCGGTGACTGGTATTCTTTTTTAGTAATTTATTATCCATGTATATCTAAGCTGTTATTGGAAGAGTTTCTCCAATGAAGGAATTCTGTATATTTTGTTGTTTTATATGGTTGCAATATTTATGATATTTAATGTTGTCAAATATAGTCAAGTAATGTTACATTTAGAATAGTAAATTCGTCTCTTTATCGTGTAATGTATTTCTAAGAATTATCAAGATTTATGACATATTTCCAAAGACGACATTCGACTCAGAAAACAAGCCCTGTGTGAACCGCCTCACTTAGCGAAAAGTGACCAATTTCCGACATGCTTATTTCAGATCCCTCAGATAAAGTTGATATTTGCATGTGTTTCCTACGGGTGCATCCTATTAGGCAGAGGGCGCTCACATTTTATCGAGTGAGTGAGTGAGTTTAGTTTTACGCTGCACCCAGCAATATTCCAACTATATGACGGCGGTCTGTAAATAATCGAGTCTGGACCAGACAATCCAGGGATCAACAGCACGAACATCGATCTACGCAATTGGGATACGATGACATGTGTCAACCAAGTCAGCGAGCCTGACCACCCGATCCCGTTATAGTCCCCTCTTACGACAAGCATGGGTTAATGAAGATCAATTCTAAACCGGACCTTCACGGGTATGTGTCGCCATAACGTTGTACATATGTAATGTATCAAGTACATGGTTTTCATATAAGATGGTGCTTGACATTTTTCATGTACCATAGGAAATTATGTATTATACATATTTAGTCAATGAATCCCAAACATACAGCAGTGACGCCAATCTTTTACCGTCAACCACCATCATCCTTCCGTCTGTTAACTGGTTGTCCATGAATACGTCCATTCCTATTGTACTGTCCGATGTGTATATAACTGGGCCGCAAACAGCATGCGGATATCGGAAAATTGAACAATAATCGATAAGTATTGTTCAACGATATGATGATTTATTGAGAATTGATACCACTCAATAGTCGTATTGGCGTCTCACGTGCTGTAAACTACAAACATCTTTGGATCATTGACGTTCGTATTGACGTCTACTACTTAACACACCCTACTGAAGAAAGTGCATTTCCTTACAGGAAAACTGTCAATATTGATGAACAGACAGCTGACCATTGATTGAATATCTGTTTGAGTAATTTTAGTTGATCATTCTTTGTCGTACAATAGACTAGGAAGTACCAAGCATAACACACCGTGTACACAAATTCTTACTTTGGATGCAAGCGGGATATTTCGAAAGCGAAGTCATCATATGCCTCAGTGCCTTGAGCATGCACTAGTGCGTGGATATGTGCGCTATATAAATATCCTATAACAATATTTGCCAAGGTTCTCTTGAGCCTTGTCAATCACAATACTTTGAAAAGGGACAGAGAATTAAATGATAAAATAACTTCGTTGGAGTTTCAAGAGTGAGTGAGTGAGTTTGGTTTTACTCCGCTTTTAGCAATATTCCAGCAATATCACGTCGGTGACACCACAAATGGGCTTCACACATTGTACCCATGTGGGGAATCGAACCCAGGTCTTCGGCGTTACGAGCGGACGTTTTAACCACGTGCACTATGCTACCCCACCACCCCTTGTCAAGAAGAACAAGACAGGGTTAATTGGCTTTGATGCGTCTGTAGCAATAGCAAAGAATTATTTTATTATCGCTTTTTCATGACGACATGTGCATATTATGGGTCGGAGCACATGTGGACATCTAAGTCACAATAAAAAGCATGGCAAAAACGGAAAATACCTGTGTATACAGTTTTGTTAAATTTATTGTATAATATACGTGTTCGATTTTGGAAGTGGCTGAACCGGAGCAGCAAACAGAGAGCCTTCTGTTCCATTTTTCAGGGCTGCTCTCTTCTCAACACACTGTACATAAACTCATGCACGGGTCGATGGCAGAGCCTTTCTTGGAACATCTGGGTCGGTTTGAAATGGCATCACGCTTGGCTGAAACTCTCTTCTATACCGTCCATCAACAAAATTAACATTGTCATTGAGATTGTGTGCTACAGCCTTGGGTTGTTTACGTAGACTGTTGAATGTATTGTTTTCATCACGAACCTTCCATCAAGCTTCAGAAGAGAATCACCAGACACATATATGTGTGTGTATAGAAGCACAATAACATTCTGTGATGAATAGCGTCCACGTTAATCAATTCCCTATCTCCATTATAGTGTGGGTCATATAGTTATCGTCATGATTCTCCATTGAAGAGTCATCGGTCACAAACACACGCAAAGGCATGTTAAAAGGTTTACTGATTATAACCCTGATCATACATTTTAGTCGTATGTTGGCTGCCTGACTATACGGACTATATACAGTGATTGACAGTATGATCATCGACACATGTAGCAGGACACAAGGACAAACAATTAACAAATTAAAGCTCAGTTCATTGCCTCGAATGAACATATCGGATGTCAGAGCAAAGGAATACCCAGTTTTGACTATCACCAGAAACACATTCCGTTTAGTGTAAAGGGGAAAATGGCAGTGAACATTGCATGAATGGATCACTGAACACCAGGTGTTCGCGAAGCATAGGTTCTTAAACCGAATAAATTTGGATACACTGAATGTTTTTTTGACCGGCCTTTTGATATACCGCCTCAACTTCCTACAATCCCAAAATATTAAATCGTCCATAATCATTAATCATTAAAATAATTGATATGACTCTTAATGACGCACAAGTGTATTGAATGCATTACGTATTCAACGTATGGAATAGCAAAGCAACTATTAACGGTTAAACTATCAAATCAGCAGATCTAGATTAATAAACCATTACCTGAATGAGGTACGTCAAATCTTCAGGCCCATTTATGCCGTTAATAATTAGTTCCCAACTCAATCAATGAGTCAGTGCAAAAGCTGTATGCTCCACTGGAATACTTCACAACACAAAGGAGCAATATAACTCTCATTAGCAATGTTTGTATTGCAAAAAAATCAGATATTAGGCTTGAGTGATCAGAAAATGTTTTCATAATGCCGTAATAGAACCGGATATGAATTTCAAGTACTTTCAGAGCTATGTCGTAATAGAACCGGATATGAATTTCAAGTACTTTCAGAGCTATGTCGTAATAGAAACGGATATGAATTTCAAGTACTTTCAGAGCTATGTCGTAATAGAAACGGATATGAATTTCAAGTACTTTCAGAGCTATGTCGTAATAGAAACGGATATGAATTTCAAGTACTTTCAGAGCTATGTCGTAATAGAAACGGATATGAATTTCAAGTACTTTCAGAGCTATGTCGTAATAGAAACGGATATGAATTTCAAGTACTTTCAGAGCTATGTCGTAATAGAAACGGATATGAATTTCAAGTACTTTCAGAGCTATGTCGTAATAGAAACGGATATGAATTTCAAGTACTCTCAGAGCTATGGCGTTATAGAAACGGATATGAATTTCAAGTACTTTTATAGCTATGTCGTAATAAAAACGGATATCAGTTTCAAGTACTTTTACTTTTCCCTTACTTCACGACATGTTACCCGTCTCCAGCTCAGAGACGTGCCAAGTGTTGCCACATGTGAGATTGACGCATTGTCTCAGTGTTATTTGTGTAATCAAACCCCTATACACATACGTAATGAAATTTGTTTTGGCAGGCTTACAAAAAGCGATTTAAGGAATCAAAAGAGACAACCTGTCGCCGTATGGCAGGATCATTGTGGCGTTAGATAACTGATAACTCTGACTTGTATAAATTGTGTGAACTTACGTACCGGTATTTTAATGCTTGAAATCCTAGCTCATTTCACTGATCCATGTTTCTACATTTGCACAATTACTTTAATATTGAATCTGTACCGGTAGACAATCCGGATTGATTACTCTCTGTCGTTGACATTTCCATGTGTTTTGTGATCTATTTGGTGTCCGGTAAAACCGGTTCTAAATGTGTTTTATGAATGTCATTACTTAGAAACAGAGGATAAAGTCTAGTAACACGATCATAAGCCGTCAGAGATGATGTCGGGATGGCGTCATTTCATGAAAGTCGTGATAGTCATGCAATTGGCCGTTATGACCAATTGACCAAAATCTACATTATTTTCGATCTACTGGCTATAACTGTCGCATTTATTTCAATATCAAATTTTGAAATGAAATATAAATTCTGAAAAACAATGATCTACACTGACGGGCAAAAGAAACCTTCTCCTCGTTCAATTTGATCTCACTTAAAAACAACAACAACAAATCGAAGTTTGCAATTTATAATTTGTGAAGCAATGACATAGGCACGTGTTAAGTACAAAAGTTCGATTTTTAACAAGGCTGATAACTTATTGAACAGGTTGTGGTCGGCATGGGGTCATACTAGAGAATTCACGATCAGTGGGTCCATTCGGGAAACACAGCAAAGCGTGAACAGAAGTCTCTAATAGCGAGTTTGTTCACCTCTGGATATAATGCATGCAAACACACGTCTTCTGACTGAAGTTGTGAGGCGTCTGATGACGTCAGTTGGGATTCGCCTCCATTCTTCGACAAGGGCTTGAGTCATTTGCTGTACTGCAACTGGTGGATTCTGTCTCCGTTGAATAACTCTATCAAGGTGGCCCCGTACGTGCTCGATTGGCGACATGTCAGGAAAGCGTGCAGGCCATGGCAGGACGTTGACGTTGTTGGCGTGAAAGAAGTTCTGGACAACTCGAGCGACCATGTCTGTCTGTCAGCAGCGTTCCTCGGTACGGTCAGTAGGCCCGGATACCATAGGCCCGTAGTCTCCTTGACACTATCCTTCGACTCACTGGGTGACCGAGTGCTGTTGACGCTGATGACGTTACCGTAAGGAAGCGGTTTCTAAGGTGTAACGTCCTCAGGTGGCGGTCTTCCTGCGCAGTTGTCACCCGGGGTCTGCCTGTCTGGGGCCTGTCTGAGGTCTGAACAGTCTGTTGGTAACGCCGACGAAGGTTCCTGACGGTCGAGCAATTGAAGGTTCTTGCAACTTGACCCGTTGTATCGCCCATTTGCAGCATTCCGATGGCCCTCTCTCGCTCTGCTGAAGTTAACCTCGGCATTGTAAAGTAGTTTTCTGCTGAAGTACGATCTACTCTGTGCTGTGAGGTGATTTTATACCATGCATGCACGTGCATTTTACCCTTACTTGCAAAACACGTGCATTTTGCTGTTTTCAATGCAAAGTTGTCAAGAGGTGCGTTTGAGGGCTGATGCTGGTCAGAATCGAACCCTTGTTGTTGCCAATAACCTTGGGGCAATTTGCATTTGATTATATTTTCTTATGTTAATATTATGAATTGTTTTGCTAGAGAAAGTTACTTTGCTCATCAGTATATATAATCACACGTCTACTAGCTATAGAGCTGAAACAATGCTGATGCGACGGCCAATGGGAACTCACACTACCAACGCCATAATGTCTTTAAACACTCTTTGATAGGTAAGTATGAAATCCTGGAAGGGACATTGTCACGTTATCGCCCTCTCAAAAACTAGCAAAATGAGGCAAAATTAACCAAAGCGCGACAATGCGACAACGCGATAATGTCCCTTCCAGGATTCCATAGGTAGGAGGTACCAGTTTTTTAAACCCTATGTACATGGCTTGTATTTTGTTATTTTGAGTTCAAAGATGTGAACAACCTAACTGTGAATGTAACATTTACATGAATTGCAAAGCTCCATCAATCAATATCGTCTATAGCGTTAATGGATTTAAAAGGGTAATAGATAAAAAACGGTAAATTTACGTCATTCATGCATATTAGCATAGTTAATGCGTTTAGACTGACGCTTTGTGACCAATAACCGGGACAATGTCTTCTAAAGGAGTGGGAAGAGCCTGAAGGAGACAGTGAATTTATGGATTTTTACTTCATTTTTCAATACTTCATCTTTCAATTTCCGCGTTTTACTTTCACGAGAACATGTCGCATTTACCAGAAAAAAGCGACAAAAATAAATCCACATTTACAAAAAGCTCTGGTAAAAGCAGAGTCCATTGTTGGTTATCGAGTTTATTGGGTGTCATGTAATACGAACAAATATATATTATGAGAGGCGATAGCGTGATGGTTTCAATTAGGTTTCCGCTGTACAATGCCCCTTTCTGTGATCATCTGCTTAATGCGTTTTTAGAAGGTATTTGTTACAGATTCAAGAATTGTATCTTGCAACCTGCACTTTCAGAATGTTTTCATTTGAAAATACATCGTTGACTATTTCAATGAAGACTATTTCATGGGATGTGACGTTCCGACGTTTTACTTAACGCTGACAAACGTTAACGCGAAATCTTTCATGACAGGGCGTAAGATAAATATGTATCAAAACTTGACACTTTTTAGCGACAGTTTGTTATTTGTTTGTTATTATATTAACGCCGCATTCAGCAATGTTCCAGCTTTATAACAGTTGTCTGTAAATTATGGAGAATGGACCAAACAATCAGCTGATTGGCTACATGAGCATTGATCTACGCATCTGGAAACGATGTCGTACGAACTAGTGTTGGGAATTGGTTAAAATCTCATAATTGATGATTGGTTCATAACAACCGATCAATCATCGAAAATAATTGGTTAACGTCATTTATCAAATTTTCCTTGTTATGTTTGTTAATGCACAAAAATAAAGAAAAAACATGTAGTTCTTATGAGTTTTTTTTTAGCAAATTGCACAAAATGCATTTGCAAATTTCACATCTTTAAAGGATGACAAGCATGCTAGGAACATAAATTTCCTTGAGTCTTTAAGGTAAATTCAATCCTGACTTGGAACGAGCTTGTACAAGTTGTAGTGCTTTTGAAATGTAACAGACAAAACCAACCTTGTGAAAAATATTGCTAATGCAAACAAATGTTCCAAAATCGTTTGTGTTCGATTATGAGAAAACATGATCGATTGCTTGGTCGTTTAGTTATTGCGACCAATCTTCGATTATTTCAATTAATTGGGCCACCACTAGTACGAACATCGTGTTTTGCCTGTGGTGTTTGTCGACAGGTATTATGAAATCACCTGTATGTCATTGTGCATAGTAATATTGCTTAGACTTGGTTTTATCATTAGAATTCTTCTCTCTCATGCTTGGATGTCTTAGAAGTTTTATAAACTACCTTAACAGTAAGTGAACATTCCCTTCGTAAAAGGAAGGAAAAATACACAGCTTTGACTGCACAACTATGACGTCACCAGAAGCGTCAAATATTTAGTAATGTTCACTACATCGCGATTCTTTTAAAGTCTAACCTATTTTTTACGACGTCTTTTCAGCGATATATATTGTAGCGTTTTGTGATCTGGTTAAAGGAAAAGAAACAAAAACTTTACATAACCATACAAGTAAAAGCCTGTTTGTTGTGCGATTGAAGAAAATGAAAATGAATTGGCTCCATATGACTTGTGCCGAAATAAACAAGAAAAAAAGATTAAGATTTTGTATTATTTGATATCTATGTGATTTTATAACTCAATTATGCTTTTGAGAAAATATATGCACATAGAAGACGTGTTTGAGAGATGAGTGAGCGAGTGAGTGAGTGAGTATGGTTTAACGCCGCTTTCAGCAATATTCCAGCAATATCACGGCGGGGGACACCAGAAATGGGCTTCACACATTGTACCCAGTTTGAGAGATGACACCAGCGCAGTTCCTTTATTATAATCGCATCACTTACTTGGAATGTATTTAGCCAAACTACAAACAAATCAACTGCGTTTTACTATTTCTTTTGCCCCTCAGTCACTTTCTTCTATTATTAATCAACCGGACGGTGGGGTAGCCTAGTGGTTTAAGCGTTCGCTCGTCACGCCGAAACACGAGTTCGATGCCCCACATGGGCACAATGTATCAAGCCCATTTCTTGTGTCCCCGTGATATTGCTGGGATATTGCTAAAAGCGGCGTAAAACTATACTCAATCAATCAATCAATCCTTAATCAAAACTGCATACTTACCATGATGATAATTATATTTCCTCGTTGCAATCAGTTTTTCTGTTGCTGTGAAAATATTCTTCTACACAATAAGTATCCGGTCTCTTCTTTTGCGGGTTGGTCTTGCAAACAATAATTGACGTTCATCACTGACGGTCGGTATATCCATTCATGTCAACTTTAATCACTATGTTGCATTTTACGCCCTATGATGAAATGCAATCAATAATCAACACTGATTGTTCTCAGTTATTCCTTGGCGTTCATAATTCTAAATCTGTGAATAAATATTTTAATCTCTTGTATAGTGTGGTAACACCTTGTGTGTTATCATATTGCGTAAGTGTGATTAAGCAACAACCTCTAAATTCTGCCACTTATGAACGGTATTGAAATGTTCGACTGTCGAGTGTTATTCTATAACGGATCCCCGCGTTGTAAGTATAACGAATTACTTATATAATATATTGTTTACTTTGCCGAATGATTTAAGTCCAACAGAGTCAAAACATTTTCTTATACTGTTTTATTTTCAAATTTTTACAAGCCATAATCAAAATTTGTTATAAAACTTTCAATCCAAGCTTCAAACTAAACTACCTGGCAAAAGAAAGTACAAACTTGTTTTCCAAACCATTACAAGCGTTAAAAAATAAGTAATGAAAACAGTCGTCGAAACACGAAAGGTCAAACTCCACTCTCAAATTGGTATCAAATATTCAAATCGAATAATTATTTTTGGCTTGCTTCATGTTTAGCTGTTATAACGTGGGAGTGTAATATACTTTGCCGGTAGTTAATAATGTTGTATCAACAGTTTCCTTATTTGATTATATAATGTGGATTTGATTTCTAAATTATATTCATTATAATCCTCAGTCAAAGTAACCTTAACAATCAGACACAATCAAATGCACTCTAATGAAATTCACATGTGATATATCCTTCAAAAAGCGTTATCAGCCCCTTTAAAGACTAATGAGATGTTTAAATTAAATCATCGTTCCTTAACCTCTCATAACCAGCTATTCAACTGTTCCGGAAGGTCCATTAGCAGTTCTAGCAGATTTTATAAGCGTCTTATTGGTCTGGAAATTAAAACATGTTTCTTCAAATAAATGTTCTTTTCTCCCCTTTCACATATCTGTTATATTTAGGAGAGCAAAATTGTAGCATCTTCCTCAGCAAGTGTCTCTTTGAGACTGGAACTAGGCCAAGGAAGACTTGAAGTTCCTCCTTTAGTTCACCTTCGCCAGATTATAGTTTAAATCCAGTTGCATTACATTCAAATATAATAAATTATCTGTATCTGAAGTTCTTGAAACAATATGATATTGTTATATTTGTACATTCTCCCACCTTGCGTTGTGTAAACATGTTTTTTTCTATATATACTCATGCCAATAATGGTTGTCACCCCTTCAATTTTTTTTATTAGGGTGGGGGTTGGGGTGGGGAGGGGGTGACAACTATTATTGGCATGAGTATATATTCACTCTGCACTGACTCAGCATTCACCTGATAAAAGCAAGATTTAGCTCTGAAACGTCGTATAAAGAATATAAAAAAAGCTGTTATCCATAAAAACGTGTCATGTATTCATATCTTGTTTCTTGTTTCAGATGCTGGCCCTATCAGTGTTTGGTGTAGTCCTCATTTTCGAGTCAATTTCCATGACAGGTAAGACTCCCTTTCTTTGGATGTAACGTAACTTATTGTCTAAGGGGCCAGAATTCGTTGTACAGAGTTGCTTCCCTTGAGTGTACCAGGACCTTGTTGATTCGAAGCTACGATTTGCCTAGATTATGAGTGCACCAGTTTTCGTTTAAGTGAAACCTCATTACCTTGGCATTTTTTCTGAAAAATAGCTGGGCGGCTCGTGATGATAAGATGTTGATCAAAGCGACGTTGAACCAAATTCGCCCACAAACTGACTCACCCACTTTCTTATCGCGACAATCCTGTATACACGTCCTTGTGTTACTATGGAAACCCGACTGGCTAAATACTCAGTATTCATATTCCAGAGGATTGTCTTTATTAGATAATGCCATTTAACTGACGGCAGGCTAGGAGATCTGAAATGATGCATTTCGCTATGCAGAGTGACTTCCCTTGGTCGTGTGAGGATCAAGTGTTAATACATTTTGGCAGATTATTGACACTGAATATTCTCTACTGACGTCACGATAGTCTTTCATTCATAATTAACTAGACATCGCGCGGTATAACAGAAATACAGTTTCTAAACCATTCCTCAAACTGTCTACAAGCTCCGGGTTTAAATTTAAGTCTCGGAATGCCAAGACGCACACAAGAATCCTTTATACGGTAATATATATCCACGACATACAGTGTTCAAGACAATACCACAACACCGTTTGGATTCACGGCTGTACACCAGTAACCCATGTATGACGTTGGAGGTGACGTTGTGAATGACGTGTGAATCGGCTTGTAAGAATCGGTGATGGTTTGTCGTATAGCGACAGATGTAGACCTTTGCTCTTGTATCAATCCCTCTGGTAGCACAAGGTATTTTAACTGAGTTTAGTTTAGATTATGTTTAAACGTATTTTGTCCTTTAACGCAAGCGTCCCCGTTCGGTAACTATACTAACTCAAGGCAAGACTTTATAACACTACACATGTGGGTGGGGCAAATTCTCGTTTTCACATTCCTCGTTTTCAATTTACGTAATCACCCACTTTCCTAGCATTTCCATATTTAGTAGGCTTTTGTCCCCATCATGAATAATAACGTAGGCACTTATCAACCTTCTCAGTGTATCGTATGATCAAAGAACGACAGAAGTTCCTCAGGCGTTCTTTGACATATTGATCAAACAATTCATCACACGCTGATCAAGGTTCAGATGCATAACACGGTACGGCGAGGTTGTAGTTGGGCTGAACGTGATACATGTGTATTTCGACACTGGACGTTTTTACCTTTGCACTTTAGACCAACGCATGCTCCAAAATTAAATACATTCTGGTGAATATGTCATTCAATACATTCAAAAACATTATACACTTATCTGTGAGAGCGGTGTTCAGTGGTCTTAAAGGTGTTTCCTTTCAGCAGGTTCAAGGATTATGTGTTTAACTGAGTTATCCACCCAATCTCATTCACTAACAGATCAAACTGAGACTTCAGTATAGATGTAATATTTAAAACATTTTTCAGGCCTTGATGGGCTAATACTTGAAACATTCATGGAAAGAAGACACTTAGTAAAATATGACACTTTGAAAAGAAAGATAAATTTACAATAGTTGTAGCAGATTAACTACATTATCTATGACGTTATATGTTCTGCAAGCAACGCTGAAACTGTTGCACTGATCATCCAACCGATTGTATTTATCAATTTTGTTAAAACCAACTCGGAGAGTTAAGTGTGGTCTCCACGGCAAGCCGACGTAAGAAGTCTGTGAAAGAGAGATCGCAAGTCGAATCCAATATGGCCGTCTCAAACAGACATTTTCGTATATGTTAAATGATGGTTTCGTTGTAGGGGGAACAGAACCATTTATACAGGTTTTGAAAGTTTCACAGATGTATTAGATGTATATTCTGTAAAAAAAGCTAAATGTTCCAAAATTTAGTTTTCGGACGAGCAGCTGGCGAGTCATACTATAAACTGTGTTTTTGGAAAACAATATTTCTTCATTATCTGCTTGTCCTGAGACTTAACGATCTGCAATTCATATATGCGCTGTCCACTTCGAGTCTGAAGGCTGATATATATTTTGGGACATAATCCTGGTTCTTGGGAACATTTGGTACCAAGTATGTACTGTTGGCATTCAAACATCCAGATGTGGTGCCCAAAATAATCATGACCTGATCACCTTCTCACGTTATCGACAGTCTTATGAATAATTCCATCGGTACAGAAATACCCATTTCCCTACAGACAAAACCATCGCCCTGAACTTTGTTTGTCAACGGCGAATCGTTGATATATTAATGATTGACGTCTGCCACGTTGCTTGTCGTATCGACGTCTTTGTTTCAACGTTTAGTGAATATAAATACCTCTCTACTGCGGGTGCTCACTGCGATTTCGCTGTATTATTCGTATTCTTGGTGAAACAGTACCCTTTTTTGTTTTTCATTTCCTTGATGTCCCACAGAACACAGACTTTATATGTCTAAAATAACAGTATAACGCAAGGCGAACGGTATGGCCCTTGTAACGAAAGTCAACGAAAACACTATCTGTTTCATTCAATGGATATATAGTTACGTGTTCACAGTCATATCCTTATCATTAATTAAGCTATGACTCTTTGTATCATAAATATTGCATCACCAAATTAATTTTTTAAGCGCCATCTTGAAAACTTCCCATGCATTGTCGGACTATAAAAAATGAGATTACACTTTCTCAGTAAGGAAGGGTTTCTAGAATTAAATGGATCAAGCACCATTCGGGAATCGAACCCTAATGATTAAATTAAGACAGCTTGTCACCAACACACAAAGTCATCTAACCAACACTGCAGATTAAACACAGTCTGACAAGTCTAGATCAGGTATATGGCTATTAGTATATTATGTATATTGTAGAGTAAGACAAAATATGGAAATAACAAATATATTTATAAATTTAAAAAAATAAAAATAAAACAAAATAATAATAATAATAGAAGTCTAGATCAGGTACGTTCTGTATCCTCCCATAAGTGTAATTCAGATTTATAGCAAAACTAATGACACCAAGAAATGTTATCATGAACATGACACTTCTTAATCATCAACAAACAAAGGGGTGTAGCCCCGCTGTAATTGTATTACGACTGACATACATTGTTTAATTGTGAGTGACACAGAGGGCTCCCTCTTTGTTTGAAAGCATTATGAACTGGATTTGGTCCAGAAAACCATGCGGACCTTTTCGTCTTGCATTGACTTTTGTATTTTTCTCAGATGGGGCAACTACTGCGGCGAAGTACCTCTACTATGTTGGAGATCAACGTATTGCAAACTGGTCGAATGCAGTCGCAAAATGTACAGAGCAGGGTGGGCAGTTGACTGGGGACATCGACATTGACGACTGGGAGCTCCTCTACGGCATGAGCAGGTACGTTGGCATGACAATAAACTCGTTTTTCCCTGGTGCATACAACTATAGACTGGAAAAGAGCTGACCTTTCTTGATTCAAGAAGTTACTCTACACTCTACTGCAACATACATGTTTTGAAATATGCAGAATATGTGAATAATGACTCCTTCACAACCTGACCTGACAGGAACTACCAAACAAGTCTACAGACAGGAACTACCAAATACCCACCAGACAGGAACTACCAAATAACCCACCAGTCAGACAGAAAGTACCAAATACCCACCAGTCAGACAGGAACTACCAAATACCCACCAGGCAGACAGGAACTACCAAATACCCACCAGACAGACAGGAACTACCAAATACCCACCAGTCTGACAGGAACTACCAAATACCCACCAGACAGACAGGAACTTCCAAATACCCACCAGACAGACAGGAACTACCAAATACCAACCAGTCAGACAGGAACTACCAAATACCCACCAGTCAGACAGAAAGTACGAAATACCCACCAGACAGACAGGAACTACCAAATACCCACCAGACAGACAGGAACTACCAAATACCCACCAGACAGACAGGAACTACCAAATACCCACCAGACAGACAGGAACTACAAAATACCCACCAGACAGACAAGAACTACCAAAAACCCACCAGACAGACAGGAACTACCAAATATCCACCAGACAGACAGAAAGTACCAAATACCCACCAGACAGGAACTACCAATAACCCACCAGACAGGAACTACCAAATACCCACCAGACAGACAGGAACTACCAAATACCCACCAGACAGACAGAAAGTACCAAATGCTCACCAGACAGGAGCTACCAATAACCCATCAGACAGACAGGAACTACCAAATACCCACCAGACAGACAGGACCTGCCAAATACCCACCAGACAGACAGGAACTACCAAATACCCACCACACAGACAGGAACTACAAAATACCCACCAGACAGACAGGAACTACCAGAAACCCACCAGACAGACAGGAACTACCAAATATCCACCAGACAGACAGAAAGTACCAAATACCCACCAGACAGGAACTACCAATAACCCACCAGACAGGAACTACCAAATACCCACCAGACAGACAGGAACTACCAAATACCCACAAGACAGACAGAAACTACCAAATACCCACCAGTCAGACAGAAAGTACCAAATACCCACCACACAGACAGGAACTACCAAATACCCACCACACAGACAGGAACTACCAAATACCCACCAGTCAGACAGAAACTACCAAATACCCACCAGACAGACAGGAACTGCCAAATACCCACCAGACAGACAGGAAGTACCAAATACCCACCAGACAGGAACTACCAATAACCCACCAGACAGGAACTACCAAATACCCACCAGTCAGACAGAAAGTACCAAATACCCACCAGACAGACAGGAACTACCAAATACCCACCAGACAGACAGGAACTACCAAATACCCACCAGACAGACAGACAGACGGGAGCTACCAATAACCCACCAGACAGACAGGAACTACAAAATACCCACCAGACAGACAAGAACTACCAAAAACCCACCAGACAGACAGGAACTACCAAATATCCACCAGACAGACAGAAAGTACCAAATACCCACCAGACAGGAACTACCAATAACCCACCAGACAGGAACTACCAAATACCCACCAGACAGACAGGAACTACCAAATACCCACCAGACAGACAGAAACTACCAAATACCCACCAGTCAGACAGAAAGTACCAAATACCCACCACACAGACAGGAACTACCAAATACCCACCAGACAGACAGAAACTACCAAATACCCACCAGTCTGACAGAAAGTACCAAATACCCACCACACAGACAGGAACTGCCAAATACCCACCAGACAGACAGGAAGTACCAAATACCCACCAAACAGGAACTACCAATAACCCACCAGACAGGAACTACCAAATACCCACCAGTCAGACAGAAAGTACCAAATACCCACCAGACAGACAGAAAGTACCAAATACCCACCACACAGACAGGAACTACCAATAACCCACCAGACAGGAATTACCAAATACCCACCAGACAGACAGGAACTACCAAATACCCACCAGACAGACAGGAACTACCAAATACCCACCAGACAGGAACTACCAATAACCCACCAGACAGGAACTACCAAATACCCACCAGACAGACAGGAACTACCAAATACCCACCAGACAGACAGAAACTACCAAATACCCACCAGACAGACAGAAAGTACCAAATACCCACCAGACAGACAGGAACTACCAAATACCCACCAGACAGACAGGAACTACCATATACCGACCAGACAGACAGAAAGTACCAAATACCCACCAGACAGACAGAAACTACCAAATACCCACCAGACAGACAGAAACTACCAATTACCCACCAGACAGACAGAAACTACCAATTACCCACCAGTCAGACAGAAAGTACCAAATACCCACCAGACAGACAGGAACTACAAAATACCCACCAGACAGACAGGAACTACCAAATACCCACCAGACAGACAGGAATTGCCCAATACCCACCAGACAGACAGGAATTGCCCAACCCCGCAAGACCGACAGGAACTACCAAATAACCCCACCACAAGGACAGGAACTACCACACACCCACCAGACCGACATGAACAACCACACACACACCAGACCGACAGGAACTACCAAACAACCCCCGCAAGACCGACAGGAACTACCAAATAACCCACCACAAGGACAGGAACTACCACACACCAACCAGACCGACATGAACTACCACACACACACCAGACCGACAGGAACTACCAAATAACCCACCAGACCCACAGGAACTACCAAATAAATTGAAAGACTAACACTAATGAATTATCTCTGCCTCCCCCCTCAATCAGCACCCACAAAACTTTACCTTACACGTTTACATTGTGTTTGACATTTAAGCATCTTCTTGGACGACAAGTACTTCTGGATCGGTCTGAAGAGAGAACCAAATAAGGACTGGAAATGGCTTGGTGGCACTGCCCTGGATTTGAACATGACGGCTGCCTTCCCCCTTCGGCCTGAATTCAAGGACAATATCACCTGGGACTGTGTACAGTGGAATGTGAAGGAACCTTTCTACGTCCCCCAAGCTTGTGATGTCCCTTCGCCTTTCATCTGCTCACTTCCTTGTAAGTACAAATATCATTAACCTTTGAAATATTCAGATCAAGATGACAAAGTAGCAAAATATTATAACTTTGTCATTTGACCCTACTAAGATCATTCCACTTCATACTTATTTGACTGAGTGGGGTAGCATAGTGGTTAAATATACGCTCGTTACGCCGAGGACTCGGGCTCAATTCCAAACATGGGTACGATGTGTGAAGCCCATTTCTGGTTTCATCTGCTGTGATATTGCTGGAATATTGCTGAAACAATGGTAACGGCGTTAAACTATGCGCGCTCTCTTTTATACGGGGAGCAAATAAATTAGACAGTATTCTGTCACAAATGGAAATAATTAACTTGTGTTGAATTAATATGGTGATCAATATTGATTGGATTTGATGGGTTTTCTTTTGTTTTCTTTTTCTCTAGCAACTAAGTGTGACTTCAAAACGCACGAGAAGAAAATGTTGAACGAATCAACGTTGCCAACTGTAGGTAAGTACCATTTTTTAATATATTATACATGTTATAATTATGAATTCAAAATATTTTAATTATGTGTATGTTCGTTAATAACATTCAAATATGCATCACCGGTGTGTGTGTGTGTGTGTCATGTATAATCCATTATACCTCGTTGGACATGGACGTCCCAGCTATTTAGCCATCGTCCAGATTTGGTTCTTGAGTTGATAATCATTGTAATTAATGCCTAGTCCTGGCTATACCCGTGCTTGTGGGTAAAGATGTTCGCCTCTCGCCACTACAATCTGTCATACCGTTACCTCAAATACATTTAAAACTCTTAAAAAGGCCCTGACCCCGAACCTCCCTCCGGTGCTTGTCGTCGGGATTTCCTGTTCTGAACTTCCCAGCTAACAATTTCGTGGTTACAACGTTATTCTCAGGACTCCCATTTACGTTGTCACAACGTTGTGGCCTGACGTTGTGATACGTCATTTTTACGTCGCCACAAAGTCTATTTAACGTTAATAGTTAAACAGTTTTGTGAACAGTACATATGAAACAAAGCAGAAATTCACTTTAATGTTTATTCGTCAAATTGCATGCTGTTTTGGCCGTGGGTTTAGCAGCTGTAGCTGAATAGTGATGAAAGAATTGGGGACACCAAGTTATGAGAAACTTTGTTACAACGTTGTGAAGAGCCCAAAGCATAACGTTTCCTCAAAGTAAATTTGCAACGTTGTTATCACGTTGTGACAAAACTTTATAAAATGGCGTTATGCTAACGTTGTGACAACGTTGTGTCATGACGTTACCAATCTACAACGTTCCCACAACGTCGTGTCATGGCGTTACCAATCTACAACGTTCCCACAACGTTGTGTCATGACGTTACCAATCTACAACCTTCCTACAACGTTGTGTCATGACGTTACCATCTACAACCTTCCTACAACGTTACGAAAACATTGTGTGTTAGCTGGATTAGATACGCTCTGAAGTCATGGCAGAACGAGTCGAATGAAATCAACACATCCATAACAGTTCATAATTCGACCTACTCTGTCAATACTTTCGTCCAGAATTAAGTCGCACTGATTATGTTGATTACGTCGTATTGATCAGAAGATCTGATACAGATTGAACATTGATGAAGTCAATGATCAGATGCCTTTATTGTTGTTCCAGTTACCGCAACCCCATCCACAAGCCTTCCTTATCTCTTGATCTCAAACAAGACCCTGGACCAATGCAAAGAGACGTGTGACACCTACGAAAGCAGCAACAATGAGTGTTGGCTGTACCAGTACGACAGTAACTCCGGCGCTACCAGCTGCACGCTCGTCATCAGTGAAGGCAAACCCGTCCTCATCAACATCCAAGGCGGCTCCAACGTCAACCTGTACACCAAGTACTGTGTCGAAGGTATAGTCGGAGGAGGGGAGATTAAGCCTGGGCCTCAGTACACCTTCAAGGTCATGTCCTAAGGGGACACAACTCTCTGGTTAAGACTACTACGTATACCTTAAAGCTTCAATTCTAAAGGGAGACAACTCTCCCCCTGTATACTTATCAGGTTATATTCTAAAGGGAAACAACCCTCCTCTGTAGACCTCAAAGCTTATATTTTTAAGGGGGACAACTCTCCCATGTACACCGTTAAGGTTATATTCTAAAGGCAAACGACTCTCCTAAAGTAAAGTGGCATTGTAGCGACATGGTCATTTGGAAAGATTTCTAAAATCAAAACACAGCCGTACTCCTCGAAAGAGAGCGATGACATCAACATAACTGACATTAGTACATCTTCAAGCTACAGTTCAACCGAACTAATTCAAACTCATAGTATCAAAGACATGAGGAGGGGAAGCGTTTCTTTTTTTACATCACATTTTTCCCCGGACCAACTTGCGAATGGTCTATTTTGTGGAATAATGCTTGAGAAAAAATCTGTTTCAAGCAATTCCTGGGACAATCTTTTTTTCTAAATACTCTCAAAACACCAAGATTGTCCATTGGTCGGCCCCTAAATCATGGAGGTCCGTATGGGCGTCCTCTTTGTATAGAAATGTCCAAACTAATGGGGTGTCACTTTAAGATGAAGGTGGAATTGTCAGGATAGACAGGTGACACACGTGCTGCTTATGGCAACGTATGACCTTCACATTGCATCTCTAAAGCTACTCTGACATACCTCAATGGCTCAACTGACATTCTGAAATTTTATTGTGTGGGAAAATTATATTTCTATTTGTTTGTTGTATCATATATGTTGTTAAGTCTGTGTATGTATATTTGTGCACTTGGTGTTAATAATGTTTCAGAAAAATATATTTTGCAAAACATGTCAATATATTCACGTTTCTGGGTGACATTATCATATCCCGATATGCTAAATTAGAGATGGTATCTGCTCTTTCGAAAAGAATCATTCCTGTATTAGACACATATTATTCACATCGTGGCTTACTGTATGTGCCTTAATCAACGTTGGTTAGAAGTTTTTGTACCAAGTACATTGTCCATGCTTCCTGTTCTTGTAGCGCTGTCACACTTGAATGGGAAACGCTTCATGCATTATTGTGATCGTATCCCGGTCGTAAAACTGTGTTAGATTGTCTCCCGATTGTCGTAACACGATTTTGGGCATCGCGAAAGGCATCGTTTCAGAAAGGGATTTTGTGCTTTGATTACCGTTTGTCTTTTCGTAAAGTCTTTGAATCATTTGTCAAAAGTTCACTGAAGCCGTAACACGAACAACGTTTCTGTTCAATATTTCAGTATTTCAATATTTACTCATTTTCGAAAAAATCATGTGTTCAAAATCTACCTATTCCTCTGTGAGTTGACCTTTGCCGGGTCCAGAGGCTTGATAGGGTCTAAGTGGTGATGAACGGAGACAATAAGATGAAGTTTACCCTGGAGGAAGTGCACGCAGATACTGACTACAAAGGTCTCCATAGGTGAATTGTAAAGTCTCGTTTCCACATTTCGTAGCGGTGGGGTAGCATAGTGGTTAATGCGTTCGCTCGTCACGCCGATGGGTCGGGTTCGATTCCCCACATGGATACAATGTGTGAAGCTCATTTCTGATGTCCCCCGCCGTGATATTGATGGAATATAGCTAAAAGCGGCATAAAACCCGACTGACTCACTCACTCTCTTCCGCAGTTGAAAAGTTCACCGACTGCAAAGACGGAGAAGAATGCATCTGCGGGAATGTAACGTCGAACCCGACGCCAGAGCAACTGGAGGAGATCTTGGAGGAGACAAAGGAGAAACTGACCGTTCCCACAAAAAATCTCTCAGCAACCATCCGGAAGAAGACCAGTGCGGCAGACGATCGACCATCCTCCCAAACCATGGGGTATTTTGGCATAACTATGATCACGGTCACCCTTGGAGGGCTAGTGCTGTTGGACTGTACCTCAATGCTACGTGATTTGAAAATTATGATGTACAATCTACAATGCGCCACAGGTGGTGGAAAGGATTTACCTCCCCCAACTACTCTTCAAGTTAATCTTCAAGGAGGTCCAAAACAGAGCTATGCGTGAATGGCACACTAAATGTACTGTATGACCAATGTAGGTGGAGACTGCGTGCAACTTCCTCCTTGGTTTTCTTCGAATTCTTTTATAATTTGATTTGAATTTGGAATATATTTAATTGATGGTAATATAAACTGTTGGAAAATAAGAAAAATGACGTTATTATAAACTGCTTTCCATTTTAATGGTACTCGTTATCACTGTAGATAGGAATTGACGAAGACGCAACATCTCATTCTAGATCTCAGTCTCAACCTTTTTCGGAATTGCTGTTTTATTTCTTTGACAAATATATATGAAGTGTGCAGGGTTTAAATTATCTTATATGCAGGATGTGATATAAACATTGATAGTTGATAAGCATATCCATGTATTTTGTTACTGCTGTTTTGAGATGTGTATATAGAAAGCTAAGGCAATCAAGGCCTACATTTTTCCAATTGATTATGCGGAAAGATGGATTTACGGGTTGTACATAGTAATGTTAAAGCTTTGCGAACAAATCAGTATGTGCACTTGCGCGGGCATTGAATATCAAATACGCTGTTTGGTGGTTTGTGGATTCGAACTGGTATAAAGCTAGCCCAGTAGGTTACCCATGCACGAAATATATTCATTTACATTTGCTGCTACAAAATGTCATCTGCAAACAGTAGATCATAAATATATACCCCTATGATCTTAAGCGACGTATGTTGATGTGCAGAGTTTCTTCCCTTGCCCGTTCTAGGCTCTGCTGCTCGTATTTTGAATCCTAGAAAAGCCCCAAGAGATCCGCTAGAGCTACAACCGTACAATTTCTTTCAATATAGTACAGAACGTCATTGCCAAAGAACATCCTCAGAAACAAATTCCATTTGGAAAACAGAGCTGTGAAAAGTATACTCATGCCAATAATGGTTGTCACCCCCTTCAATTTTTTTAATTTGAGAGGGGTGGGGTGGGGTGTGAGGTGTGGGTGGGGTGGGGGTGGGGAGGGAGTGACAACCATTATTGATATGAGTATATATGAATGGAAATCACCAAGTGTTCGCGAAGTGATACGGTCTACGTCATAAGAATCGACGTAGTAATTGGCTGACCGCAGTGACCGATGGGTGCTCTGACCACGTGTATTCATTATTACAACTTATAAAATGGTTGTACCACGTGTCAAGGCTAATCCGATATTCGATTCCATCTTGCAGCAATAATACGGTCTCGGTGTGGATTTTGACATAAGTGGGTTTTTTTCCACAAAAATGCTAGTTTTGCGAAAACTCTAAACAAGTAAGCAATTCAGTTTGATATATCGATCAGTGACCTCGTGGCAACGTCATTTTGCCACAGCAACGTGATGACTACGACACGAGGTGCACATAGCTTTAAGGGAATATCAAGTATTGTTTTCGCAAATGCATATAGGTCTTCATTAACTCTGCATATAGGTATGCATATAGGTCTTTACTTTTTAATTTGCTTCCTGTGACACTGAATACTTTTGTATGCTTTATTTATGCTTTAGTTTGAACTGCGATGCACAGATTCGCTCACCGTCTGGGTGCCGAGAGGGAGTGGTGTAGCAGGGGCGGATACAGCTTTTTGAGAAAGGGGGTGCACACTATTGAGAAAAGGAGGGGTGCACACTTCATTTTCACCCGAGTTTCAATGGTCATTTAACAAACTTTCAGCACAAAAGGGGAGGTGTGCACCCCTGCACCCCCCCTCTGGATCCGCCTATGTGTAGAGTTATTTATCGGGTACAGAGAGAAATTTGAGGTCTGGAGGTGGGGTGACCGAAGGAGACGTAATATACGGGTGGAGGGGCGTAGGGCGCAGGGAATATCGCGGAGTGTGGTGTCGGAGCATGTTCAAAATTTTCGGGATGGTGAGCAAGTTGATGATCAGGATTATCAGATTTATTGCTTCATTGGATCCATTGCTTTTCATGTTCTGAATGTCATATATTCAAACATGTTCACTATATATAGCTGCTAAATAGTAAGAGAAAAACCTATCTCCATTATTCGCCGAAAAGATTCCAAGACAACATTTTATGAATGGAGCAATGAAAATCAATGATGATACCAGGTGTTAATGCAAAATGGTCAAACAGAGGAACAACTGAATATGATTGACCATTTTGCAGGTAGTCTATTGCTTGATGCATGTACATAAGCTGTGTGTATTATATAACGAATGTTACTGTGTTGTTGACATCGGCTGATTGTTAGCTATTTGCTGTTTTATCGTTATCTTCAGCACGAACGATCTGGTATTGTATTAACTTTGTTATTGCTATTATGACGATATAGTATGGCGTGGTCTGAAATAAAACTAAAGTATCAAAACACTCTTTGGCATCACAAAATATGTACTGTAATATATTTAGAATTATTCCAATTTCAGACTGATTTACTTGGTAATTATATCCAAGCAGTATGTTCAAGACTAGAAATGCCATACTGAATTATCAAAACATATTTTTAAATTCTGGGAGTACAATAAAAAAATCACATATATACAGAATGTGTTTCGTCATGTCAATGTCATTTTTTCTCTCTGACATTATTAATGAAAAGAAAATGCGACCAGAATGCATGTGCGTGTAATCTCATTGCACCGTCTGTGGGATGGACGCCATGTTTTATATGTTCTTTCGCTGTCAAGAAGACCGGTTACGGCGTTATCAGCAATATTCAAGCTATGTGACTGTGGCTTGTGATCGAGTCTGGACGGAACCCAGGGGTTGATACAATGAGCAATATTCTAGCTATGTGACGGTGGACTGTGATCGAGTGTGGACTGAAGCCAGTGGTTGTTACAATGAGCAATATTCTAGATATATGTCGGTGGCCTATGATCGAGTCAGGGCGGAACCCAGTGGTTGATACAATGAGCAATATTCTAGCTATGTGACGGTGGACTGTGATCGAGTGTGGACTGAAGCCAGTGGTTGTTACAATGAGCAATATTCTAGATATATGTCGGTGGCCTATGATCGAGTCAGGACGGAACCCAGTGGTTGATACAATGAGCAATATTCTAGCTATGTGACGGTGGCCTGTGATCGAGCCAGGACGGAACCCAGTGGTTGATACAATGAGCAATATTCTAGCTATGTGACGGTGGACTGTGATGGAGTCTGGACGGAACCCAGTGGTTGATACAATGAGCAATATTCTAGCTATGTGACGGTGGCCTTTGATCGAGTCTGGACGGAACCAAGTGGTTGATACAATGAGCAATATTCTAGCTATGTGACGGTGGACTGTGATGGAGTCTGGACGGAACCCAGTGGTTGATACAATGAGCAATATTCTAGCTATGTGACGGTGGCCTTTGATCGAATCTGGACGGAACCCAGTGGTTGAAGGAATGAAACACGTCCAATCCGTCATCGACTGCCACCACAAATCAATTAATTCTCTCAATGGATCGAACCCGATTTCGATCCGTTTTAGGCGTCAAATGGTAACAGGTCAAATATAGTGATAATCACTACCACTATGGAGGGTGAAGAACGATATGAACTAAGCACACACCACGGTCTAAGAAAATCGACTTACCTTTACTTATTTAGCCAGAGCTGTACTGTCATTGAGAGTTTCAAAAGGAGCTATCTCAAACAAGCACAGGCTACTGGGGACACATTACAACACGAAAACCTCACGGGAATGATTCGTAATGCATTCATGCATAAACCTGCATGCATGCATGAAAAGAATTTAACATCAGTTGATAGCTTGCGCGAAGGGCAATTTTATATTCCGTAAAACAACCCGCAACAAACAGCTGTTTGTGAAGAAATTCGTTTGTCGTCATTCTTAATTGTCAAAATTAAACTGATTTATACTTAAACCTTTGGTGATAGTTCTAAAACTAGTTGGAAATTGCTTGGAATTTTGTTGATGCTCTTGAAGGACTGGGCCGTGTTCTCAATGACCACGCTGAAATACAGACGCTCTGTGGGGAAATGTGAGTGAGTGAGTTTAGTTTTACGCCGCACTCAGCAATATGGCGGCATCTGTAAATAATCGCGCCTGAACCAGACATTCCAGTGATCAACAGCATGAGCATATATTTATTGCAATTAGGTAAACAATAAAAGCAACAAAAACAATTTCTATAAACCTAAGAAATATCTATCAATATACGTTTATGATTCGAGAACATCACGCACCTTCCACATTACACCAGTCCTGATGGAGCTACATTGCTTGCCTGTGAAATACAGGATAGATTTCAAAGTCTTGTGTCTAACCTACCAGTGTTTCTATGGACAGGCACCAACGTATCTATGAAACCTGACACAGCCCTACAAACCAAACAGGGTTCTATGGTCATGGGACTCACAGCAGCTGGTAGTTCCATTATATAAACTTAAAACCTATGGCTACAAGGCCTTCAGCACAGTTGGCCCTCGACTGTGGAATGATCTTCCTGTTCAACTCAGAACTGCCACCTGCTTACACTCTGTCAAGTCCAACCTTAAAGCTCAAAACATTTCTGTTCATTAAAGCATATTCCTGATAAACAAATTTGTAGCGCTCTGAGCATACACTGTTGAATGTTAAATACTAGTATACGCCCTGCGACACCACACTTGTCACGTCAAACTGCAATAACCAACAATTTGGTTTTCTGGGAGAGAGGCCGAGTTTTTCCCCATTTCATCCCAGTTTATTCTTCATATAGAGAACCCTATCATTCAATATGTCCACTGAACGATATTTTGGTGGTAATATCTAAAGACAATTATCAACGATTCGGTCCTTAACCATACACGATCTCCAGCTGTTTGAGAAGCTAATTGCTACGAGTGAGTGAGTTTAGTTTTACGCCGCTTTTAGCTATATTCCAGCAATATCACTGCGGCGGACACCAGAAATGGGCTTCACACAATGTACCCAAGTAAAGAATCGACCCAGGTCTTCGGTGTGACGAGCGACTGCTTGAACCATAAGGTTACCACACCGCAACCTAATTGTTACGAATCGAATCCAGTGGTAACAATTACTACTTTGGAAAATCAATTAACTAAAGTCTAAAACTAATAATCTAAAAATACCTTCATTATTTTTTTCTATTTCCGTTACAGTATTGCATTTATGATTTTTAAACAACCATTTTTCCGATGATGAGTCAACAATGGTCCCTTCCAATAATGACATCCTACTGGAGAACGTCTTGGACTGAATCTCACTGCCATGCTCAAGTAGGTTTCTTCGTCTCTTCACTATCGATTGTCACCAAGTTTCTAAACCCTGATGAATTATTTACTTGTTTCCATGGTGATGTCACATTAGACGTATGATCGATATCCCCAATTGACAGGTGTATACCATTATTACCTCCAACATATTGTATTAAACTATTAGAAAAAGTCCAATTAAAAATACATGCTTTGGTGCCGTAAAAGCATTGTCATAAAGGACGTTTCACAAATGTTACCTCAAAGAACTAAAGGTTCGTTTGTGTAATAAATAAACAGCTCTCTATTACGTATGACTCATGAACGATAGATGATAGCTTAAAATATATGTTGCATAAAATTATCATATTTATATATAAAATATATACCAGATAATACTGAAGAAATGTAAGCAATCTAAACATTAATGTCAGACATGCGTGGTGTGTTAAAGACACATATGTGAGTGGGATCAGTTTTACGCCGCTTTTAGCAATATTCCAGCAATATCACAACGGGGGACACCAGAAATGGGCTTCACACATTGCACCCATGTGGGGAACCAAACCCGGGTCTTCAGCGTGACGAGCGGACGCTTTAACCACTAGGCTACCCCACTGCCCCCAACGAAACAAGGAAACACAGTGAAATGACATGATCAAATATAACTAGAGGATGTTTTGTGCCCGAAACCGTCCCGAAACATAACAGATTCAAACCGTACAACAGCATTGTTGTGTGTGATTACAGCATGCCTGAATACTTTTGTTGCACGTTACAAAATATCGAATACATAGAGAATCTCACCCAAGTGTCTACTGATTATATCAACACGATTTGATAAAGTTACAAATGTCTATTTATCATCAAAAATCACTCTTCATTAGTTTTCAATGAAAAATGTACATCTCTGAACACAGTATTGCCGTAGCGATGTCATAGCATTTTGACGTGCAGTGGAGCGATGTCATAGCATTGTGACGTCATCAAGTTCATGACGTCATAGCATTGTCAGTGAGTGAGTGAGTTTAGTTTTACGTCGCACTCAACAATATTCCAGCTATATGGCGGCGATCTGTAAATAATCGAGTCTGGACCAGACAATCCAGTGATCAACAGAATGATCATCGATCAGTGAGCTAGCACTATAAAACCAGCTTAAGTCTGGGCTAGTACAAGCAGCCATACATACACCCGTATACACGTCGTCATATCAGTGAAATATTCTTAAGTGCGAAGTTAAACCCCATTTCACCTCACCTCACCTCACCTCACCTCACCTCAACTCAACTCAACTCCTTTGTTACGACACTGACGTCTTAGACGAAATATTTTGGTTGGCTGGATTGTTGTTTTACGCCGCACTCAGCAATATTCCAGCTTTATGGCAGCGGTCTGTAAATAATCGAGTCTGGACCACACAAGTGTGCATTCGTTTGCTTGGTGTTGTGTTGTTTTGTTTTTTATTTATGTACATGGGAATTTAATTTTGAGTGACCTGTTTGTAATTTTGTTATCACCCCGTCAATATTGTTTATTAATGGTATTTTTAGCTTTTTTAGTAGAATTCTTAGTTTAGCATTTGAATTTAGGTATTTACTTTGCCAATTTGGGAAGATTTTCTTTTTTGATAGACTTTTAATTTCGTTTTTAGATAGTGTAATGTTTAAGTTCACTTCTGGGACTTTAAGAGCCGCTTGGGCTGCTTAGTCCCCATGTTCGTTGCCAAATACACCAACATGGCCAGGGATCCTTATCAACTCACCTCTTTTGCCGCGTGTACATCCGATTGTTAAGGCGGGTAGATCCTGAGTGGATTTTAGTGTCTTGTTTAATAGTTTAGGTTTACTTTTTGTGTTTCTGTTTTTCATTGCTTGGAGTAAACTGAGTGAGTCTGTCAGAATGAACATTTATTGTGTTGGTGTACGAGCGGGTCATGAAGTACTGTTACTATGCCCATTAATTCTACCGTGAAAATTGATTGGCTGTCTGTATGATTTAGCTTGTCTTGTGCGTTTTGTACTCGGGTCAAAGGATCCGTCTGTGTAAATGTGGCACCAATTTGGCCAGAGTTCCTGTATGTATGCCTGTGTTGTGTTTTTGCGATGTTTGGGTTTGTTTGTTTGTATATTTCTGAGGAGATGTTTTAGTTAGGCGTGAAGATACTGTATGGGCTGTGTTGTTTAGTTATGAGATTTGTTATTCGTTGCCAGATTAAAGTTAGAAGTAAGTTTTTGCGAGCAAGTGCCTGGAGTTTGGGGTATCATGAGTACATTGAGCGAGGTCCGGGGTGCAATTTTGTTTTGTGATGTGGATACCATTTCTAGGTTTCAAGGTTAGGTGTATGTGTGTGTGTGTGTGTGTGTGTGTGTGCGTGCGTGTGCATGCGAGCGCGTGCGGGTATATGCATGTATGGCCGATGTTTGTGTGTATATATATGTATGTATGTATGTATGTATGTATGTATGTATGTATGTATATATATTCTGTCTGTCTTTCAGTACGTCTGTTCGTCCGTCCTTCCATCTGCCTGTCTATTTGGCTGGCTGTGTTTATGAAGCCCCCCCCCCCCCCAACCTTGTCATTCACCTGATGAGGGCAAGACCTCGTGTCGACACATTGTATATTAAACACTTTGTTTCCATCCATGTCGTAAAGATTACGGATTCGATGTCCAACCCCCTATCACGTGACCCGTCCTGTGTATGATGTTGGAAGCCTATCCGTTGTTCCAGTCGGCAGCCATGGAGTTGCAACTGATACATTGTCAGTCCTTCCCAGGCTCCGGTTGAGCGTGAATTGTCGCGCATGTCGCACTGATCAATAAACCGAGCTTTTCACGCCTTACTGAGAGAATTGTACAATTATGTTTGAATTGGTCCGTTGGTTGGTTAATGCCGCATTCACCGTTATTTCAGATATTTCACGTCGCCCTGCACATAATCTGGGCCACACAGTCCAGTGATTCGTGTGCAACGATGAAAGGCAATGGATGAGTCTTACCTCTTCCATTGCATGACCATGTGCGGGGCGGGGCATATTCTTACACATAGTCTTTCCTGATCAATTACATGTCCATGTTCGGGGCATATTCTGACATCGAGTCTCACCCGATCCATTACATGTCCATGGTTGGGGCATATTCTGACGGAATGAATGAAAAGATGAAAGAATTAAACCATTGTTGGCTTTGGTTGTAGGATAATAAAACTTTCTAAAGCTTTCTACGCATATACATACCGTTTCTATTTGGTAATCATTATGTCATCCGCATCCAGATTACATTAGGAAGCTTATGGCCTGTAGGCTTCGTAAATGATAATAAATAACGAATAAAGAACTACCTGTCTAGCGCCGCGTTTCATAATTAAACAGTTATTTATTGATGAATGCCATGGTGTGTTTGTCTCCAGCACATACACCAACTCTACATTAATTAGATATAGCACTATTGACTTAAAGCGATGCGGTATATACACATCATGAAGTTCTTAATGTTTAATGCCTGTCATGATTCTTGGTACCAGGGTAGAGAAAGATGCGTTTTGGTCACTGTATCACAACACATACACATGGACAAAAGTATCGCAACACCTGATTTTTCACCCCCATGCATGTGGTTATGTATTATTCTACCCTGAATCAAGAAAATACTAGATTCTGATTGGTTGTTCAGAAAAATCAGACGGCATCAATTGTGGATTGACGCTCATCTGATTGTAAAGGCCGCTTCACCGCGCATTAACAAATCTTATTGTGAGAACTACTTCCGTTTGACCACAATGATGGCGGATCATCACAAGAACTCCATGGATTTTGACGCTGACTTTCGAATTTTCCACATAGGCAATTGGAAATTTTTGGATTAATAATGCGTTTGATTTCATTGCGCTTCACTGCGCACGTATAGAACACTGCCGCACTACTTCAGCTTGACCACCAACATGACTAATATCAACACAACAGACGTGATGGAAATGCTGATAAAACATTTATTTAAACTCGAAAATACAATTATATGATTTCCCACACAATTAAGAGGGAACCTCACTATCATATTACCTTCTATTATAACAATATTCAAACTCAATTACAATACAATATCTAACATATAAATCAGAAGCCTTGTAAAAATACATCCCTATCTATACAAAATATGCAGCAAAACATTAGTAAACATTTACCTACCTGGTAAATGGTATATTTAATTCCGTTTAGAATGGGAAATTTGCAAGATAGATCTAACGGTCTGGCGAAAAACCACATTTATGCCACTGATAGTCATACTCCATCATATCCCGTTGCATCGTTCACAAAATAATTCTGCTCTCTGCCAGCTTCCCCGCAAGGTTGTCACTGTAATGTTCATCCATTTTGAAAAACGCTTGGACACAGTCCAGTCCCAAACGATGAAAACAAAGTTCCAAGGAATCACAAGTTAGTCGCATGTACACTTAGCAGCAGCACTGTCACGCTTTTGTCGCATGCCGGGGTGGAGGTAGTACGTCAATTCAGTAAAGCATGTCTCTGATTTTCAAACACACTAGGGTTATCTCCTAATTCACATTATGTCTTTGAGGGTGATTGCATAGGATGTTGAATGTCATCCATCAGCCGACTGGCCAGAAAACATCAGCTAAGGACCGTCAGTGTTCAGGTCGACTCAGAATCACAAGACTTCCTTCGCCTGGTATAGAACCAGACCAATATCCAGGCGTTCGCTGTTGTCCCAAAAGCACAAAACAGCACAACTGTTTCGGTGTCAAACTCGACGTCACTGGAATGTGACGTCATGGGGAAAAGGTCATCTGGTCGGATGAAAGTCGATTTCCTTGTTCATGACTCATGGCCAAGTTCGTGTTTGGCGCCGCAGAAACACTGCATACGCACAACGGAATACCTTGGAGCAAGTATCGGGGTTCATTGATGGTGTGGGGTGCCTCTCACATGACTGTATACTTGACCTTAATAATAATATAAAAGACATGATGGCATGGCTCGCTGCTTCTACTGCCGTCTCCGCCATGCCTGTGGCTTTGACTCTGAGGTCCATCCATGGTATGACCCTGAACATGTCCAGGGCGTCATGGAAAATGATGCTTTCAAACTTCTGTGGAATAGGCCCATATACAGCCTCAGAAAAATTCCAGCTAACAAACCTGATCTTGTTCTTTTTGCTGTCCCCTTTGACAGCACTGTGATTGGCAAAATTCAGGAAAAGCATGATAAATATGCGGACCTCGCCTTTGAAATGTCTCGCTTGCATCCCAAGTACACTGTCGTCAGGCTCCCCATTGTTCTCGGTGCCCTAGGTTTGGTACCTCCTGATCTCTTGGTGCAGATCAGGAGAGTGCCCGGGTTCTCTACCGGGAGCACAGCCCTTCTGACACTCTGGGTAATGCAGAAGGCTGCAGTGTTGGGGAGCCTTCATATTCTCCGGAAGGTTCTTGGTGGGTTCGACTAGGCAGTGTTTCTGGGAGAAGTCCCATTCGCTGTCTGGGCTGCGTGTAGAGGGAGCATGGCCCTGAGCTGATGATCCTTACAAGCCTGACTGTGCCAGGATACCCCGAACCCTCTCTGCTGCATACTATCTTTAATCTGTAAAACATAATAATAATTGGCTTGTATAGGGCCTAGTTTCCATCACAGATTCTCAACGGCGCTGCATACATAATTAGAAAAACACTAAGAATAAAAAAAAGAATTTTTTATTCAAAAGCCATCTTGAAGAAGTAGGGTTTAGCAAGTTCTTGAAAGATGCTTGGTGCTCAGTTCGTCTGAGGGTGACTGGAAGATTGTTCTATAGAGCTGGTGCTGTTGCAGAAAAGGCTCTATCCCCATTGCGGTTTTAGAGCTTGGCTGTGTCAGTCTGGGTGTGTCCATTGATCTTAGTGCTCTGGTGGGTACATGCAGATGTACAAGCTGGCGAAGGTAGTCACAGGACTGGTCATGGTAGAGGCAGTTATGCGTCAGTAGCAGAATCTTGAAGCAAATCCTGTACTTTACTGGAAGCCAGCCGCAGTGAAGGGATATCAGAACTGGCGATATATGGTCATAGCGATGGGTTCGGGAGGCGACACGAGCTGTTGCTTTTGGGATTTTCTGCTATTTAGAAAGTGTTGAACATGACGTGTTGCAAAAGAGCGTGTTGAAATAGACAAGCTTAGAGATTACAAGTGTTTGCGTGCATGTGGAGCTTTGTTGTCTCAATATCGCGGAAGTTGCGGATCTTGCCGATGTTGTAGATGTGAAAGAAACATGACCTGCAGAGGGACTTGACATATTCATCTAGGGACATGTTGGACTGGAAGATGATTCCCAGATTTCTGGCTTAATTTAAGGTCTTCACATCCTCAGTTCCTATCTTTAGTGTGACCCCAGGTGACATCTTCTGCAACTGTTGCCGTGAACCTATAGCAAAGAACTCAGTCTGACGGTCGTTCAACTTCAAATTGTTGACTGCCATCCATTCCCGAATATCCATGATGCAGCGTTCGATCTTGTGAAGTCCTTGTGGAACTTCTTTTGGTTTGAAGGAAATATACAACTGATTTTCATCAGCTAATAGATGGAATTTTAGGGAATGACTCCCCACGATGTCTCCGATTGTTAGAATGTACAAGCTAAAGAGAAGGGTCCCAGAACAGAACCCTGTGGCCCCCCGTAACGAACTAATGATGGTATTGACGATCAAACAAGATTTGAATGAACAATAGTGCAACGCTGACATCCTAAGGTTGTTGAACCGCATTTTCATGACCATCCTGTGAACACAAACAAGGCCAGTCTTCATGGACAACAATGCCGATGTAGTTGCTTACGTGAAGAGGCTGTCGCACCTCTACCATGCTCTGCCCGGAATCCAGATCTCAAACATACAGAGCTTGTTTGGAACATGATGGGTCAAAGAATACGCTAGAGAGATCCACCAATACAAAGCTACATGTAATGGAACAAGCTCTCCATCCAGAAAGGAACGCAATACCTCAGTGTCAAATTCAACGTCTGACACAGTCAGTGAAGAGGATTGCCAGGTATATTATTGCAGTTGGTGGAGGTTACACCAGATACCGACATTGTGTTCTGTTATTGACACTTGTGCGATGTCTGGAAGATTGTATGCCAGAATCTTGAATATGATGGTACTTAACGTCATAAGACCATAGCTATCAGCACTACAAAATGAGTCATTTTTACCATGTTTGCTTCTGTGAATAAACTACAGTTTTTCGTTCTTCAGCGTTTAGATTTGCTTATTCCTTGTTCCTCCTTATTATCCAGATAGTAAGGTGAATTGAGGTTTGAATAAGTTCCTATGCTATGGTTAATGGTAACATATTGATAATTTGAAAACTATCGGTTGTTGCGATACTATATTCCATGTGTATATAAAGAGCGTCATGATTGCATCACCAGAAACCAGAAAGTTTTGCCCATGAAGATGAACCTACACAAAGGCTTTATAAATAGGAAGGACCGCAATTGTGTTAGATGTATTCAGAGACTCTTACAACTTTTAATTGCAACGTCAGTGACAGTGATGTAATTATGTGTAACTTATTAATAATAATAGTCAATTAACACTATTCATCATTTCATTATTCAAGCTGTAGGCACGTTCCAAGCGCACAAAGTAGTGGAACTGATACATCAGTCTAGAGTGGGAGACGGTGTAAGGTGGATGGTTCCACTCTGTTGCTGCATGATAAGCATATGATCGTTGGTTATAATTGACATAACGAGGATCGCGGCAGTGATCTGCATATACGCTTGAGAATAACCGTCCTAGAGAGGAACTTCATAACTTTAAAAAAATTGAAAGGATCCCTGAAAAGCACCAGATTATCAAGGAAAAGGGGAGTGCCGGTATCACCCGAAACTCACACGACTTGCATAAAAATGTAAGTATTTATATATTCTATGCATTAACGTATTACAATAAACGAAGTAGGTATGTTAGGTAAATATGAACTGTTTATCTTATCTCAACAACTATTATCAGCTGTTTAACCCAACAAGTAATACCGTCAATTGGAGGTGAAAGGCATCTCGCCAATGCCGAAAATTTCAGCAAGTGATCCACCAAACTGAATATAGATAGGTGTACAGAAGAAAGTACATAATAGTGTATCCGTGAAGATCCGGGTAAGAATTGATCTTCAGTAACCAATGCTTGTCGTACGAGGCTACTAAGGGGATCGGGTGGTCAGGCTTACTGACGTTGGTTGACACATGTTATCGTATTCCAGCTCGATCGATGCTCATGATGTTGATCACTGGATTGTCTGTTGTGGGATTATGTTCCACTTAAAAGCAAACATTTTTAAACGTGTTTTCGATTGTGACTTACAAGACATAACACACACAACACACACACACACACACACACACACACACACAAACAGTGCTGTGAAAAGAATAACATTAAAATCGTGATTTTGTTAAATCTCGTGCATATGATGCGTCAAGAGTATGAAACATAGTCGACTGAGATTGTTAGTGCCATGCCTGTCAAAGGTACACATCAAAATCCTGAGATTATCAGCAACGGATCCAGAATGAGCCTTTGGAAACTCGCACATGGGGGTTCAAACAACCATGTCGCCAAAACGTTCGGCGGTACAAGGTAGATCATCATGACTAATGAGATCCGTCATCCAGACGGGCCAGACATCGGACAATCTCAGAAGTTGGAGAACGAGGCTGACAATCATCCACGCATTTTCCATCTGCGCAACCGGATGTTCACGGTCACGTCATCAGCCTGAACGGCGTTGAGTCACTACATCCGCAGGAACATAGTGAGACGACTGCGTGCTGTGGACATCCGGACATATCCACCATTTACACAATATACTGATTAATCACAATCAAAATACTGTTCAAAATATTTACGACCGCGGTTTTTAGTCTTGTATTTTATTAAATAATGCCAGGGCACCAGGTGAGAACTTTCTTTTGTACGTCAGTGTATCTATAATGTTAATGCTTCTATTTATACCAGGTACAGTGAACTGCGGTTATAACGAGCTCGAAGGGACCACTAATGTTACTTTGTGATTACCGTTCGATTCGACTAAACTAAATAGCAAGTCATTAGGCAAAAAAACACACTATCTGTCAGTTCGTGTGTTCGTTGTAAAGTAGTTCGCTTCGCTCATATCTTTTAGAAGATTTTATTAAGATTATGTTTATAGGAATCAGGGGAGTAGCTATCATTATAAAAAAAAGCCCGGGCTTACACATGATTTTTTATTTAAAAAATTGTCTAATTATGGCAAAAAATACCCATAAACACATTATCAAAACAATATAAATATGGTAATCCCTCTATGAATCATACTGACTACAATATTCTTTGATAACAAAGCATTACAAACAGAGTTACCATTTACAGTAAACGGGTTATTCTTGATATCATAGATTTGAAAGGATGATTTGTTTTCCATCGACATGTATGTGAATGTTTTGTTACCGTCATGATTATATGTGAATCATAACCGACATTTACAATCATTTAGAAAAAACAAATACTCGATGCATGGTATTGTATCAGTAAACGTGCGTTAAACAATGTCAAAACATATTTGCACATGAGAAAGTCACATTTCAATCAAATGCTTATTCTGTCTGAAATAATGGTAGACTACTCTAAGTTCTTATGGTTTCAAAATATTGATGAAATAACAACATTTTGAAGTTATTGAAATCATCAAACGTCAAACAATACCACTTCAGGTCTCATAAACAATGAAGGTAGGCAAGCCCTCAATACTATCTAAATAGAAAGCTTTGCAACTTAAGGGGCTTACACGAAAAAAATGGCTTGCTACGCGCCTGGGAATATTTGTGATAGGTACTGTTTTTCAATAATGTAAAGGGCAAAATGTACAAAGCTGTTATTTCCCTGTAGAAATAGGTACAGTGCTGTGAACGCATGCGTGGTTCACCTTCACCTTGGTGTGACGTCAGCTGCGGTGTTGAATAACAGTGTTTCTTGTCTCTATGTTATTCAACATATATATTACTAATATGCCATTTGCATAAGCTTATATTTCAGAACGTGTTAAGGTTAATGATACAACGGTCGCTCCATCACCTAAAGGTTATAGTGTAGTTTTCCTCACAGACATTGCTGAAGATGTCAAGTTTATACTTGAATGTGTCGGTGCTTGGTGCAATTATACTGGGGCTGCGCAATATAACCGGTTTACCGTTATTTACCGGTTCAGACATGAAAACGATACGTATTGCGATACGCTGATCGAAAACCGGTATTTTGACATGCATTCGGAAAACTTCGTAAAACTCGGAAATCTTCGGATATTTCCGTTTTTTGAATTGTTCTTTTCCCTGTTTCATTAGTGCCAAATGTTACTTACATTTTTATTTTATCATGATTAAAAGTTTTTATAAAGGTTAATCAATCATAGTGATTTTGTTGTGTTTTTGCTTTATAATTAAGCATTAACTCGATTATAAGTAGTTTTTGTTAAAAAAATAATCCTTGCAATATATTGCAATACATATCGCAATATATGCTTCCGCATCGCAATATATCGCAATATGAAAATTCTCTGCAATACCCACCCCTAAATTATACTAGTGTAAACAGTAAAAAATCATATTTATTCATTTGGGGCCACAATTTCAAATTAATTGTTTTTATTCATTTGTGGTGAACACATTTTAGACGTTGGAGGTATCTATTACTTTGGGTTTTTTTGTGCTGACTGAGGATATAGCCTTTTCAGGTAGGGTTAAGGTAATGATGGTTTAGCAGCCAAAGATCTTGGTTTATTGATCTGCAAGTAGAAGATTTCAGAAAGTACATGTACAGTATATCGTGCTTTTAGGTCGGGGGAAACAAAACCCGTCATGCAGGACACAACCACGTCATGCGATTCTTTCAAGGCCTACAGAAGTTGGCACCAAATGGGGATATGACATGGATTCCCCACAAAAATGGTCACTGAGGAAATATTGTGAAAACTTATAAACGTTTTTGCGATCTAACGCAGAATAGAATCGCCCGGAAAATCTTTCACTGGAGTAGTACAGTGCAACCAGTTGAAAATGTTTAGGATTCTCAGTAAGCTCAGATGCCTTGCTGAAGAACATTTTACCTCCATCTTAAAATTATGTTAATTACATATGGGTTTATTGTGTAGATGGGTATATATAATGGGTATTACTAATTAAATGAGAATGAAAAAGCACCGAAGATCGAGGTAAACGTTCACAGTGTTTTAATTGGTGTCGTGCCGGGAAGGTTAAAATTTATTTTTCAGATGTCCCGGGAAGGCTAAAATGTATATTTCGGATTCCCCGGGAGAGCTGGTTTCTAAGGGAGTAGGGGAGTACCGCCAAAGCTAAAGATACGGTGCCGGGAAGCATAATCCATGTCGGGAGTAGATAGATTTCTTTTCAAAACATTGTTATAGTATTCGATTCGTTTATTACCGTTATCTGTAAACTGGTTAATAATATTTTTATAAATTGCACATTTCGATGAGTTGGACAGCTCACTAAAGATAAACTGAATAGCCCGATCATTTTTTCTTTGTTTTATAACTATTAGATAATCTAGTAGTAATTCCTGCCTTAACCATATTTCACTTAATCCAATGTTTGACAAAATACTTTTAACCTGATACGCCTGATTACTGACACCACGGGTCTCCACTTCCTCATACAAATACTCACAACAACCCCGTAAAATGCTATTGTCAGACACAAGAAGCTTACATCAATATTTAATCATGCTATATTTCCTTTTAAATACGAGCGGATAACGACCTAACTCGGCATAAACCATGGAATTACATGTTGATTTCTCAACTCCTAATAACCTTTTAAGCCTTTATTATATCCCCCATATCTCAGACGCATAAGATAGTATACTACCAACATAACAATCAAAGACAAATAAAAGAGATTCCAGGTTGAGAGAGAGCGACCTGATATTATTGTAAATTAAAAAAGAGGGCCTTCCTACCCTGGTCAGACAACAGCAGCTGTGCCTTTGAGAATCGGTTATTATAATTAAAAACTATTCCGAAATATGTAAACGTATCGACAACTTCTAGGACACAACCATTATATAACCAATGTTCTGACGATTTAACTTTACCAACTCTTCTGAAGACCATTATCTTTGTTTTAGCAATATTTACTTCAAGTTCCCACCGTCTGGAATAAGCTGACAACGAATTCAACTGTGTTTGCAACCTTTCAACAGATTCAGAAAATATTACAAGATCATCAGCATACATAAGCAGAAACATATTTAAAGATTTAAACGCGTAAGGTATACATTTATCTTTTAGGAAAGACTCCTCAAAATGAACTATCTAATGTCGAAGTAAAGAAAATGTGTAATGAAGAATAGACGTGAAAATGTGTAAAAACTCTATTTATATCTTTATATGTGCCCAAATTAAAGAGCGTCCCCGTTAATCCTGTTTTCTTTGTACATGTAATTTGTCAGAGCCTCCGAGTTCACCTTATCAAAACATCTAGAGTAGATTATCCGCAACCCTAATTACGCCTAATCATAACCTAACCTTCAAAGGAAACCGCAGGTCGACGTCCTGAGACTAGTGGAAAATCGAAAGGTCTGCGTCCTGAGACGACACCCCTCCGAGTGAGGCGCACCGTGTTCATTCAGCCATAACTTTGCATTGCAAGTACCGCGAAGGCTACGCTCATTGAACCGAGAAGCGTCACGATTCTAGCCTTTCCGGCCATGAACAGTTTTAATTAGCGGCAGACTTTAACTTAAGTTCCAATAAAGACTGACAATGCACTGACTGACAAACCATCAGGAAATATACAAGGTGATTAGCTAAGCAACGGTGTTAGTTCTTCCAGTCAATATGGACAAGGATCACTGACTAACAAATCACGGGACACAGTACAAGCTTAATTGTGTAATCATAACTATACAAGCTGATTAGCAAAGCAACGCTGTAAGCGTCATTACCAATGATAGCTCTCACCACTCACTGCAGGACAATCGACAACATGCATATATATAAATCTTTGAAGGGCATTTAGAAGTGGAATGCATAAGAAAAGCAAGATATATGGATGTCAACTTCTTTATTGTGAATAACACGACTTTTTTGAGTGTATGCTTACTCCTTCATCAGGTGAATGGTGGGGAGTATGAGGGGGTTATATATATACATATATGAGGCACTACAAAGAAAACATGTTTCACAAAGTAAACAAACATGAGGCCAGTGATACACTAAAACAACATAATAGATGTGATGGGATATAATATGAACATGAAGATGGATGTATAGTATGACCAGAAATTATTGAGAGTTTTAGGAATATGTTTAATTGGATTTCTAGTATAAACAACCTTGACCAGCTATCAAGTGCTTGGTTTCATTCAAGAGAGACAACTCTGTTAAACCTTTTTCATTAGTTTGTGAAGAGTTACCCCCCTTTGTTTACTTGCTAGCAGACGACATTTTCAGTGATCCTCAATATGGATGATTTAGAGAAGAGGAAGTTGATTTTAGAGTATTATAACAAGGACATCAGATCAGCTAAAGTGATTTCAAGTAGAACAGGCATCCCTTTGTCCACTGTTTATCGTGTTTTGACAAATATTGCACATGGATATGGCATTGAGCACCAGGGAGGCGCAGGTAGGCCCAGAAAATTGACTGTCGGTGACAGGAGGCGGCTTGGTATTCTTGTTTCTGAAAACAAACGAAGGAGTTTAGAAAACTTAAGGCTGTATATGATTGATAGAGGAACTGTGGCTGTCTGTAAGGAGACAATTAGAACTGAGCTGCATGCAATGGGTTGGCAGAAAAGTCGAGGAATTCCATCACCGATCATAAAACCTGAACAAAAGGAGCGAAGGTTGAACTGGTGCTTACAGAATAGAAATTTTAACTGGGACAATGTGATTTTCTCAGATGAAAGTTCTGTGTGTCTGTTTCCTAATACACTGAAATTCTGGACCAAACAAACTGATAAACCTTTGTATCAGCGCCCAAAGTACAGTCCGAAATTTAGCAGTGGGGTGGCATATCTGTGTTAGGGGCAACGCCCCTCTGTGTATTTGAAGGGAATATGAACAGTGAGCGGTACACAGATATTCTCGAGGGACATTTACTTCCATCTGCTCACGTGTTCTATGGAAATGTTTGGATTTTCCAGCAGGACAACGACCCAAAACATCGTTCAAAGCATTCACAGGCCTGGTTTCGGACCCAAAATATTACATTATTAGATTGGCCAAGCTATAGTCCTGACCTAAATCCAATAGAAAATGTTTGGGGACTTATGAAGGAAAGTGTAAATAAGAAAAATCTGACAAATATTGCTGAAATGAAAGAAGAGGTGGTCCGATATTGGGACAGCATGGACCGGGATCAAGGGATCTACTTCTAACTGCTTAGGATGCACTTTTCTAATACACCCACCGCCTTGAAGCCTCATTTCTGCCCACTGGCCTCTTGTTTGTTTATACAGTAACGTTATCTCACCTGCATCTTTTGAATTATATTATGCCCTCCTCATACTCCCTACCATTCACCTGATGAAGGAGTAAGCATACACTCCGAAACGTCGTGTTATTCACAGTTGACATCCATAAATCTTGCTTTTCTTATGCATATATATAAACAGACCGTTAAGTCGACTGTGACCAGTCACGACCTGACGGGTAATTATCTCAACACTCTATAGATCGACTTACCAGGGCTGGGGTAGTTGAGGGCTTAATATTTAATATCCATTATATACTCATGGAAACGAATAAGGGGACACCTGAACGTACGAGTGTTCCTTTATTCTTTTCCAGAATTTCACCCACAGTGCAATACAAAGTTTGTGAACATATGGGCAATTGACTCTGACTGAAGAAATAAAAGCCTATCGTTGCTGTGTCACAATAATAAACTTAGAAGTATGGGCTCTTGATCTAAACTGCTTCACAACAATCCCAAGAAATCCTGGAAACCTGTCCACGGGGTTGAATCCCATTTCGCCTACATCCCATTTTGCCTACAGAAAGCATGTAGGCGAATAGAAAATGCACCCCTATTGAGAGAATGGACTTGACTTAGTGGAATTAAGGAAGGTCAGTTTCACAATGTATGAGTAGAAAGATAAGTATATCATTGTTATAATCAGTGTTTAAAGGGCTTAAGTGGTCCCGCACTGGCCTCTCTTAATCCAACTTATAATCAAAGAGTTTATATAAGCCAATTGGCTTAATACATGTATTCCCCATGGCACTGGCCTGGCTCATAATCCTTAATCAACAAACCCAAAGACTTGATTCCACCAAAAGTACAGCCATGTGATACGATACAAACTTCTATTAATGGTAAGCTGAATCTTCGCTCGTCACGCCGAAGACCCGGGTTCGATTCCACAAATGCATGGGTACAGTGTGTGAAGCAAATTTCAGGTGTCCCCTGCCGAGTTCTGGATTGTTGCTAAAAGTGGCGTAAAACCACACTCACTCACCCCTAAATACTTACTAGCGAAACTAATTTTCTACCTGAGCACACAGTAGCAGTACTACTATAGTAACAGTCTAGCAGTGAATTGTGGTGAATACCGGGTCTAGCGGTGAATTGTGGTGAATACCAGGTCTAGCAGTGAATTGTGGTGAATACCAGGTCTAGCAGTGAATTGTGGTGAATACCAGGTCTAGCAGTGAATTGTGGTAAATACCAGGTCTAGCAGTGAATTGTGGTGAATACCGGGTCTAACAGTGAATTGTGGTGAATACCAGGTCTAGCAGTGAATTGTGGTGAATACCAGGTCTAGCAGTGAATTGTGGTGAATACCAGGTCTAGCAGTGAATTGTGGTGAATACCGGGTCTAGCAGTGAATTGTGGTGAATACCAGGTCTAGCAGTGAATTGTGGTGACCACCAGGTCTAGCAGTGAATTGTGGTGAATACCAGGTCTAGCAGTGAATTGTGGTGAATACCGGGTCTAGCAGTGAATTGTGGTGAATACCAGGTCTAGCAGTGAATTGTGGTGAATACCAGGTCTAGCAGTGAATTGTGGTGAATACCAGGTCTAGCAGTGAATTGTGATGACCACCAGGTCTAGCAGTGAATTGTGGTGACCACCAGGTCTAGCAGTGAATTGTGGTGAATACCAGGTCTAGCAGTGAATTCTGGTGATAACCAGGTCTAGCAGAGAATTGTGGTGAATACCAGGTCTAGCAGTGAATTGTGGTGAATACCAGGTCTAGCAGTGAATTGTGGTGAATAGCTGGTCTAGCAGTTAATTGTGGTGAATACCTGGTCTAGCAGTGAATTGTAGTGAATATCAGGTCTAGCAGTGAATTGTGGTGAATACCAGGTCTAGCAGTGAATTGTGGTGAATATCAGGTCTAACAGTGAATTGTGGTGAATACCTGGGATGGGTCGAGCTGCTAATTATACGATGTCGTTGCAGGAAACGACCTACGTCAACTGACAGGGTCCTTATAAGGCCACAGACATTAATTAAAGAGAATTGTGTTTTCTAAAATATGACAAACGTCAGTGGCAAGCTAGGTACTGAAGCAGTAGGGGAGATGTAAGTTGTTTGTGTCTGTTACGATAAGCATGGGTAGCTGAAGACCAATTCTAACCCGGATCTTCAGGGTATGGAGATGTTGGTACCAAAATGAAGAGCTGAATATAATGAGTGAATACGGTTTTACGCCGCTTTTAGCAATATTCCAGCAATATCACGACGGGGGACACCAGAAATGAGCTCCATACATTGTGCCCATGTGGGGAATCGAACCCGAGCTTTCGGCGTGACAGGCTAACGCCTTAACCATTAGGCTACCCCACCGCCCCAGCTGAATATAAGCTACCCAAAGGTAACATTAAACTGTAACATTTGACCAGATATGTACAATGCGTAAGGTGGCAAAATGACGATAAATTCATAATAAATGTGTACATAAAATTAGATAATCCGTTACTGCCAAAAATGAAGGTTACCAGAACCTCGTCGGGACATGAATAAGCTTGGTTACCCTGACGAGATAACCTGTGGCAAAACAGTACATGGTGAAAGTGTGAGATCAAACTAACCAGATGACAATAGCTGGTTAAATGTTAGTTTTCAAGGTTCTTTCATAAAATAACTGGATATATATTTCCTTCAAAGGTTACTGTGATGCCCATGATTTGACAAAATGATCACAAATGTGTACACTTCACTGTAAAACCAAGTCATCTTTCAATCAAATATATATTTAACCTCTGCAAACGAGAATTTACTATTGGCATTGAGTTTTGTGATTGGGGGATTTTTAGTTTCCATAGGAGTAGACATTTTTATAAAGCTGTTGACGCATGGCGTTGGTATAAGCGGTGCACCAATTATGTATCAGTAGAGCTTCCAAATACAAGTGAGTGAGTGAGTGAGCAAGTATGGTTTTACGCCGCTTTTAGCAATATTCCAGCAATATCACGACGGGGGGACACCAGAACTGGTCTTCACATGTTGAACCCGGCGCTTCGGCGTGACGTACGAACGCTTAAACCACACGGCTATTTCCACCGCCTCTTCCAAGCACTAATCCAATGCAGTAAACTACGGTTATGTCGAATACAAAAGGACCGCTAATGTTAGTTCGTTGTAACAGTTGTTCGTTACCTAATGTCACTAAACGTTGACATACGTTGCTCGCTGTTCAAATGTACGTCCTGAATTGATTTACCTGGTTGTCTGGTCCAGACTGGATTATTTCCAGACTGTCGTCGTGAAGCTGGAAAATTGCTGAGTGTTGCATTAAACAACAAACAACGACGAAAGAACTGATTGAGGAGCATTAGGTTCACGGTTTCAGGCAATGTGTCCGATTAGTCATTGAAGAGTTACTTCCCTTGGTCACACTTTCTGATAGAGGGTGGTGGTGGTGGAATTGGCTTTAACGTCGTGTTTGAGAATATTTCGCTCATATGACGACGTGCATGCGTGTGTATGTGTATGTGCGGCTGCTTGTACTAGCCCAGACTGAAGCTGGTTTTATAGTGCTAGTCCACTGAGATACCATGCCACAGTGAAGCATGAATACCCCACTCAGACACATTATACTGACTCCGAGCCGACCAGTCCTTGTTGTACCCATTAATGCCGAGCGCCAGGCAGGGACCAACAAGTACCACATTTTAACGTCTTTTGGTATGACGCGGTCGGGGATCGAACCCGCGACATTCAGCACTCCGGGCGGACACTCTAACCACTACACCACGGAGGCGGATTTCTGATAGTGGGGAATTGAGAATGAAAGAATGCCTATTGATAAACTGACCGTTATTTCAATGTAGAAACCAGAAGCATTCATAATGTTTGTTTGTTTGTTTGTTGTTTAACGCCGCACTCAGCACTATTCCAGCTGTAGACGGCGGTCTGTAAATAATCGAGTATGGACCAGATAATCCAGTGATCAACAGTATGAACATCGATCTACGCACTTGTGATACGATGATGTGTGTCAGCCAAATCAACGAGCCTGATCACCCGATCCCGTTAGTCGCCGCTCTTACTACAAACATGGGTGGCTGAAGATCAATTCTAACCCGGATTTTCACGGGTCTCTTACGAATGCTCATGTGTTGTACGGAAATACTGCATTATTGATATCGCCTTATTGTAACAAGTATTGTGAATTTATAGGTATTATATGGAATCCGAGAAGGGACATTGCCGCGTTGTCGCATTGTCGCGTTGTCGCCCTCTCAAAAATAAGCAAAATGAGGCAAAATTAACCAAAGTGCGACAATGCGACAATGCGACAACGCGACATTTCGCCCATTTGTCGCATGTCTCGATTTGAATATAAAAAATGTATTCCGAAGATGTGTAAAAAAGCCTAAAAATTTACTAAAACGCGACACGCGACGTCGCGTTGTCGCCATTTTCGATTACCGATACGCATGCGTAGAAAGTCAATTAGTCTACGCATGCGCAGTAAAAGTTATACTCTATTTCACACTTCAGTGGTCTTTTGTTAGCTCCAATGGTTTTTAAAATTAAGTAGTACTCGTAATGGTAATGGGGGCTGCTTTTCTGGAACTTAATGGAAATCTTTCATTGTTGCTTTGAAAATTATTGTATATATTGTAAATGTATTTGGCCAATCAAGTGTGTTTTAGCAGCAAGACAAATTATTAGCGCTACTTTCCAAGCTATCAAGCTGACAGGTTATGAAAAAACTGAAATATTGTTAAAATTCAGGCCACATCAGCAGACACATCAAGTGATGTCCACGAATGGGTCACTATGTTCCACAGTTTGGCTCCTGACAGAGTTTCTTGGTACAGTCCTGTCCGACGCTGATGAATTTGTCCGAGATCTGCCTCTGTTCAGCCAGCAGTGGATGGATACCAGGTAGAATGAGATGGTAATATCACTTAACCATCCAGCACCTCAAAGACAGTTTAGGTCGGCTTTGAACAAGATATTCTTCTTGGGAAAACGCCATACAAATGGACTGTTATCATAATGATATTAAAACCTGTGAAATCGCTTGGCAGAGTTGAGTACCCTCGGAGTGCCAGAAATCAACCCTCGCTCGCTCCCTCCCTCCCCCCCTCCCTCCCTCCTCACTCCCTCCTCCACTCCACTCCACTCCACTCCACTCCACTCCACTCCACTCCACTCCACTCCACTCCACTCCACTCCACTCCACTCCACTCCACTCACTTCGCCCCGCTCCAATCACTCACTCACTCCACTCCCCGCTCCACTCACTCACAAAACTCACTCACTCACAAAACTCACTCACTCACTCACTCACTCCGCTCCAAACAACTCCTATCATGCTTGTGATAGTTTATAAAATCCGCCGTAACTAATAAAACGCGACACGCGACAATGCGACAACGCCACATTTTGATTAAACTTGGCAAGGTAAAATTATGAAGATTTGCAATTTTAATTTCAGTTCATTTGATTTACTTTTTTGTTTGAAATGAAATTCATCGGTACTTTTTCACTGCAAACAGACTATAGTGTGAGCCCGTGCGGCATCCGTGCGGAGGCTGAGCGGAGATCAGTTTACCATGTACATCTTGTTGTCGTGGACTTCTCTTATGAACTGAGACAGGTGATAGAACTGCTCGGGATTGCCAATGTATATACCCATGGTAAAAATGACTGGTCCATCGCAAGGCTGCACACGGCCATCATGCGGCTGCCGTGGGATGACTGTACAATGTCCGTGCGATTTCACGGTGATCGTGCGGTAGCCGTGCGATGGCCGTGCGGATATCCCACGATACTACGATCGCCATACGATTTTTTGGAACTAAAAAATCGTGCGTTTACCACAAGATAACCGTGCGGTGCCCGTGCAGTGCCCGTGCAGTGTCCGTGCGATGCCACCTACGGGCTGCAGGTTTACGATTTCTTTCAAATTTGTCAAACTTCGCTATTTGACAAACTTGTAGAGGCTACGGCGTCCGTAGAATCTAACGATAATCGTACGACCACAGCCTGCCGCCGCACGGAAATGGAGCTACGGGCAGTTTACGGGCGCCGTAGACCCATCACAGGGCAAATGTGAACCACAGCCCTTATTCTCGAAACGTTCGTAGCCCTAAGAATTCTTAACTTTGATCGTAGCCAATGTGTTAAGAATGGGCTTAAGAAGTTCGTAGGGCTACGAATGTTTCGAGAATAGCTAGCCAGGCCTTATATCAAGGCTGATACCATATGTCATATTTGATGAAATTTGACCTCTTTCTAAAAGTCATTGTGTACTCATTGTAAGCGCGTTGTTGGAGTACCGGTACATTCTTCTAACTACATTGTAGGATAAGTAACACACTCGTGGCAACCACACCTGTGTACTGAACAGGCTCAGCAACGACTTGTATCAGCAGAGGATAACCACATACTGATATGAGGATTCACACGACAATGCCAGTTAGTCTGCAGACGAATGATGATCGACACTACGGTTTAACAAATTACCATAGCGTCCGACAACGTCGAGTCGATCAATTTGCTGTCATTACCGCACCAACGCACGGCGTTTGGCAAAGGAAATTGATACAGAATTATTTATACAAAATATAATGGCATCTTTAATATTTAGTCCACTCAGATGCAATATCAGTATGAGCTTTTGCCCGGAATTCATTCAAACCACACTCTGTTTGACTAGAAAGTGTCCCCATGAATTGCTAAATATATCAGTTTAGAAAGGTAGTTGATATATATTATGAGGCAAGATATTCATGAATAACCTATACCCAAACACCTTTTCATCTATTAGAAATTATCATGCATCACAGAAAAAGTTGTTTAACAAACGATCATTATTATTAACATGATTGTTGACAGTTGGCGCGGAGGGTGCACAGCAGCAACGGGAATAAACAGGTACATCTGATGCACGGGCATTTCGTGATAACTGCGGCGCGCTGATGACGAAATGAAGTTCACTGTACAGGCAAAAAAGTTGATAATTAAAGTGTATGATTTCTTTTGCGCTGAGGCGGAAAGGGGAGGCCATTTTATGCCATCGATAGGTATAAGAAAAGTGCTTCCAAGGCTATGTGAGTTTCTACACGGGCATTAATACATATAATACAGAAGAGAGACAGTGTTGTCGACACAACGCATGTAATCCAGATTATTTAGGGAGTTAGGCATTTGTTTTGAAGGAGTTTCAAGGTCAAATCACTACGCCACGTCTTGACGCTGCGACACGGAACATCGCCATTGAAAGAATGCACGCTGGAGATTTCCAATTTTCTGTTGCCAGGCGTCTTAATGTTAGTCTGAACACGATATCACTGTTTGCAGCTCGTTACAACCAAACAGGTATAACAAATGGCCGTCCCCGTACAGGCACCTCGAGTCACCACTGCAGCCTAAGGTCGGTACATCCGGGTACTACATTTGCGTGATCGTACTGCCACGGGTGAGAGCACAGCAGCAAGTGTGCCTGGACTTTGGAGGATATCCGGCCACAATGTATGGAACAGGTTGAGAGACATTGGACTGAGAGCCAGGAGACCCGACGTCGGGACCATTCAGTGAAGAGAGAAAGGGAAAGTTTTACGTCTCATCATCAAGTTTTCAACCATATAATTATCACGTTATCTAAAAGGTATTCATCAACTGAGTCGATGGAGAGAAATCAACACTTAGACACTTGAACACCTGTAGCACATAATGTTTCTTTGAAGGGGACTCATTTTAACATTTGTAGTGAAACCTTTAAATCGAAATATCGTTTAAGACTGTGTAAACAGTTTCGGTTGAGTGATTATTGTCTGTATTTATTGTTTGATTATTGTTTTTCGTCATTAAAATCAGCAAACTATATTGTCCCGAGACGTACTGTATTGCGTTCTTGTCAGTCAAATACATCAAGCATATAATATTTGAAAAGTTCGAGATGATGTTGGCTCACGTGCCATTAGTTTCCAATGTTCCTTCTCTTGAGAGTTTTGTTAAGCACCACAAGCGCTACAAGCACCTCTGTTATGGGTGGTTTAAGTGAGATGAAGAGCCCCTACAGATCATTTTCTGGTGCATTAAGACAGGCCCTCAGCGTATAACAGAACATGAGGAAGTGTACTAGACGAGAATATGATGGGGTTACTGGTACGATCACCAGGAAGAACGTATTGAGCTCCGGCAACTCAGATTGTCCTCTTTGTTCACAGAAATACATAACAGCATGCAGCAGCAACGTATCGTTCGATGTTCTCAGATGTACAGAATCATGGATAGTTTCTGTTTAATATTTCAGATAATTCGTCGTACCTTCTAGAACATTAAATGTTTAACGTTTAGTTAACTGCACTAAATATACTGATGTACAAAAAAAAGTACACACCTGGTGTTTTGAGACTATCAAAACAACGTAAATATTTAATTTGACTAGCAATGTTCCAATTGGGTACGATATCTATGGTGTTATTGCAACACGTACATAATGTTTGTGACTTGTAAGTCGCAATCAAAACACGTTTCTGAATATTACGCTGTTTTCAGGAAAACATTTTACCAAAGCATTAGGTGTGTACTTTCTTTTGTAGTTCAGTTTACATGCAGGGTTACTTAATGTTGAGTGAGCGGAATACTGACATGCCTGATGAAGTTTATTCAGAATATGGATATTATTACGGTAGACAAGTAGTTAGGCTTTCGCTCATCACGACAAATTGGTTTGAAATGAATATGGGTTCAATATGTACAGCCCATTCCTGGTGTCTAAGAATATAAGGACATAGAGGCACTGAATATACAATAATGGAAAATGATCTCGTTTTAAGCCTAGTTGTGCGTTCCTTAGAATCCTCTGATGATGGGTTCGAATTTCATTGCAATTTTGGTAGCACCATACGCGTGTTCGTTGTAGTGACCAATACGACATTCATCACCATCGCCTCTACGACATCACGAGATAACAGTAACTAAAGAACTGTTCACAGCAGCGTTAATCTCAGCTCTATCACTTACTTTGGTTCAACATACATTTTAACCTACAAGTCCTTAGGAGAAGTTTCATTATCCCTGGTGGATGTTCAGTTCGTCATTTTACACTTCGTATCTTCAATTTAAACCAGTCAGAATTATGAGTGATGACTCATTGCTGTGGCATGGGTATTTTGCTTTAAACAGTACTGTATGTAGTGTTAATGTGAATACGCATGCGTATCGATCTACGCAGTTGGAATACGATGACATGTGTCAACCAAATCAGCGAGCTGGATCACCCGATCCTGTTAGTCGCAACCGTGGGCTGGCGAACATTAATTCTAACCCGGAACTTCACGGGTTAGTAGCACGTTAAACATACCCACAACTGTACGTAGTAACAAGTAAGACGTAGCCACATCTACACGTAGTGGCATGTAAGGCGTAGTCGCATCTATTCGTAATATCATGGAAGACGTACCCACAACTGCACGTAGTAGCATATAAGACGATGCCACAACTACACGAAGTGGTATTACAACGTAGCCACAACTGCACGTAGTAGCATATAAGACGATGCCACAACTACACGAAGTGGCATTTACAACGTAGCCACAACTGCACCTAGTAGCATATAAGACGATGCCACAACTACACGAAGTGGCATTTACAACGTAGCCACAACTGCACCTAGTAGCATATAAGACGATGCCACAACTACACGAAGTGGCATTTACACAACGTAGCCACAACTGCACCTAGTAGCATATAAGACGATGCCACAACTACACGAAGTGGTATTACAACGTAGCCACAACTGCACGTAGTAGCATATAAGACGATGCCACAACTACACGAAGTGGCATTACGACGTAGCCACAACTGCACGTAGTGGCATATAAGACGTCTCCACAACTACACGAAGTGGTATTACAACGTAGCAACTGCATATAAGACGATGCCAAAACTACACGAAGTGGCATTACAACGTAGCCACAACTGCACCTAGTGGCATATAAGACGATGCCACAACTACACGAAGTGGTATTACAACGTAGCCACAACTGCACGTAGTAGCATATAAGACGATGCCACAACTACACGAAGTGGCATTTACAACGTAGCCACAACTGCACCTAGTAGCATATAAGACGATGCCACAACTACACGAAGTGGCAGTAGCCACAACTGCACCTAGTAGCATATGAAGACGATGCCACAAGTGGCATTAGCCACAACTGCACGTAGCCATTACAACTGCTGCACGTGTTGGCGATGTCATATATACGACGTAGCATATAAGACGTCTCCACAACGCACGAAGTGGCATGCATACAAAGACGACGTCTGCACGTAGTGGCATATAAGACGATGTCACAACTACACGAAGTGGTATTACGTAGCCACAACTAGCCACAATAAGACGATGATGTCACAACTACACGAAGTGGCCTTTACAACGTAGCATATAGTACGATATACAACTACGATGGCATTACAACTACACGACTGTGGACATTTACAACGTAGCCACAACTGCACCTAGTAGCATATAAGACGATGCCACAACTACACGAAGTGCATTTACACGTAGCCACAACTGCACCTAGTAGCATATAAGACGATGCCACAACTATATGAAGTAGCATTACGACGTAGCCACAACTGCACGTAGTAGCACATAAGACGTCTCCACAACTATATGAAGTGGCATTTACAACGTACTCACAACTGCACGTTGAACCATATACGACGTAGCCACAACTACACGAAGTGGCATTACGACGTAGCCACAACAACTGCACCTAGTAGCATATAAGACGTCTCCACAACTATATGAAGTGGCATTACGACGTAGCCACAACTGCACGTAGTAGCATATAAGACGTCTCCACAACTATATGAAGTGGCATTTACAACGTACTCACAACTGCACGTTGAACCATGTACGACGTAGCCACAACTACACGTTGCAGCAGGTAATATGTTGCCACTAATATACAGACATCCCATCAAAGCGGTTGAGACATTGTCGGTTTGTTCCTAACGATTTGTTACAGATCTATAAGTGGCTTCCGTAGCTCCAGCATCAACTTAGCATATAAGGTGTGTTGATGAAGCTGTGAGATCAATCCCTCCTGTCCGGTGCTCCACTCCCACCACTGAACCATCACAGACATGATGCTGTTGATCTTACCATCGGACAGTCAGGTAAGATACAGCGACTTAAACTGTATATTTCAGTGATCATTGTTCCTGATAAACTTTCAAATGCATTGCAAAAATGCTTACACTAAAGTCACTTTTTTCAAATGGTTTTTGAATGCAGGAAATATGTTTTAGAATTTGGTTCAATTCTGATTGCTTTTGGCTGACAAAAATTAAAAATGGAGAGAACTGTATGAAATAATACAATTTTTACTTTGGCATGGGTCTCTGTCTTCTCATATATACATTGTAGCACATGTTTGACTATTTGTGCTGATTCTTTGATTATGCCAAGAAAAGCTATTAAGTTTGAAATACGTCCAATAATACATAATTTTCTCATAATTTTGAACCCAAATTCCTCGAAATTACTATTTTGAATTCAGGTTTATTGTGAAGTAAAAGGATAATTTAAACACCCCTTTTTATAGTTCTTTTTAAATAACGAATTCTTTGTTTTATTAATTTTATTATTTTGTTTGTTACAAAGTGATATACTGTAATTGATATTCAAGAACCGAAATAGATTGCCTGGTATCATATTCTGAAACGGTTCCATGGTCTTTTGTCTGAATATGTCCTGTTTTGTCATGGTCCAGTACTTGTGACCACCTGCTGGACAATATATAGTAGAACGTCCCAGGAGAAAGTTGTGTTTTACTAGAAAATGGGCTAACATATTCATTGTGAATGTAGGTTTTGATTGTTTGGGTTTTTTTTCGAGTTTATACTTTCAGATTTGTACTGTTACTGATCAATAGGTGTCTGTTAGAATCTCAAGATCTTTATGGATGTCACACACCATCTCTTTGAACGGGGTTAACAAATCTCGTGTATGTTGCTATTTTGATTTCATGTCATTATAAAACAATCAGCAATAAATTCTCAAAATTACGATTTTAAGTATTTTTGTAAGTGAGTCTCTTAAACCAGCCAGAAATCCATATAAGGTCAACTAGGCCGCAACGGTTACTAGTTCGGGTTATAGATAAAAATGGTGTCTTTGAAACTTTTTGTATGAAATATTTGTTAAATTGACAATGCAAACACGAAAACGGTCACTCCTTCGTCCGTCTTGTTGCCCATATGACGTGACCACCCGTATTCACAAAAGTATTTGTCACGACAAAGGTAACTGGAAGTAATACAGAGTAGTCCGTGTTCGAATCCTGGAACTGTTAAACCCTTTTTCTGTGTCCGATATTGTGGCAATACAGACATATTGGTAACACCATTATAAAACCACTGGAAAAACAAAAATGATATTTATTGAATTTTGCAACTCGGATCAAACAACTTTTGTGCAAGGGTCGTATGAAACTCTTTGAAATGTTAGTTATAATCAACATGTCCGATGTGAAATGTCGACAGCAACGACCGGAGCTCCACGTGAGGGGACGTTGACAACTGTAAAGATTAAGTCACCCATCTTGTCATACAGTCTTGTTAAGACGTTTCCATCGCCCTGAATCGTTATGCATAGATCTAAATATGAAAAGGAAATGGCGGGGGCGGTAGGGTAGCCTAGTGGCTAAAGCGTTTGCTCCAAGACCCGGGTTCGATTCCCAACATGGGTACAATGTGCGAAAACCCATTTCTTGTGTCCCCTGCCGTGATGTTTCTGAATCATTGCTAAACTCGGCTTAAAACTAAACTCACTCACTCAGATTAGGCGGTTACATGGGTCTCGCATTTCTAGCACATGTGAGTAAAACAATGGAAGAAAACATTTGTTCATTATTGAACGATATCTGATCGTCGATATAGCTTTGGCTTAAGCTGAACTTCCTAACCAAATTCCCTCGCTTTAACAATCCGAGAAAGTGAAATGAGGACTATTTTTTATGGATATACAACTTCTTTATTCTGTATAGGTGACGTTTCGACATAGATTCTAATGTCGTTGTCACCACTTGCTTGACAACGACATTAGAATCTATGTCGAAACGGCGCCTATACAGAATAAAGAAGTTGTATATCCATAAAAATAGTCCTCATTCTTCATCTACCAAACTTCTAGAATGCCAATCAAAGAAGCAATCTGAGAAGTTCTGATTCAAATGCATAAACAGATCAACGGGAACACATGCCTGATAATGACCAAGCCGGAAAAGACACAGTTCATATTTCTTAAAGGGCAGATAAGCTGAACATTAAATTAAATTTTTTTGCCATCAAACTTACAGATGGGGAAAGCCGTAGTGTTTGTTATATACAAATATCTTCCTCTAATCGCTTTACTGCTACTTTGAGTAAGTCTTAACATGTTCAAAAATCGGTGTTATTTCAGCCATAAAGCGACCAGGGTGCCGTTGTGCAAAGCGATCTTAGTGCTAAGGTGACCGTAACTCCCATACCTTAACATGGACCTAAAGTAGTCTTAGCGCTAAGATTGTTTTGTACAACAGCACCCAGGTCTAAAATCTAGAACAGTATTTCGGAGGAGTTTGAATCTAATAAAAAGAAAGGAAGGAAACAGATATCCCTGACGTACACCTTCTCATTTTGCTATCGGGGAGGAAATTCTGACTCTATACAAATGAGTTCAAACAGTACAGATCACCTGATGGCTGCTCGCGCGTGGGTTCATTTATGCATAGACTGCATTCAATTTGTGTTCCATGATGTGCATGTGTTATTTAATGAGCAGATGACAATACCACACTTAACATGGAAGAAAGGTAAAGTTCCATGCAATTTCCCAGTTTGACTATTATACGTTGTATATTATCATTACTTTATAATAACGCAGACCAGACGTTGTAGATTTACAAAGCATACAAGTCATTAGCGAAAATATAGTTTGCCCGGAACAGGCTTCATAAATGGAAGCCAAATTAAATGCACCAAAATATCTCTTGCAACAACGGAGTCTATAAATACACCGTTTAGTAATTACTGGCTGAATGTTTTTAACAAAGAAATAATATCATACAGAGCATCTTGCGTCCTTGCTATTTCTGTCTCCTCCTATTCACAGAAACTGGGGCATTTACTCAGTAAAACCTGATAAAGGGGACATAAGTAATATAGAAGTCTTTATCCGTGAAGGCGTCATGTATCTATTTCTATCTGCAGGCATCTAGCTCTTGTTGTCGGAACTCTATTGATAACAGGAACAGATTATGTGTCTGTTGTTTGACGCAGAACGCATTTGCAGCTATTAGACGGCGATCTGTACATAATAGAGTCTGGCAAAGTTAATCTTTTATTTATAAATACTTTGTATTTTCCCCTTACATATAAACATAACAGCACATTACTGTATAAATCAATTCCGAATATATAAAGTTGAATGTCGAGCAGTTAATGATTATTAACATAGCAACTTATGGAAAGGGTTTTGTTGCGGGTTTGTTTTGACAGAGTTATACAAACACCGGTGATTCAATTTGTTAGAGACGGTGTTTCAAATACTACATGTCTTATATTCAAAGAATTATTTTTTTAAAGTATGAGTACAAATGTTTATTTGACGTAACAGGAACTCATTTCGGCAAACACTGTACGATTAGGCTGCTGGGTTCTAAACAAGAAAAATAAACTGTTCCCCAAGGAAATAAATACTTGATAACTTGTTCAGAAATACAGTGAAAAGACAACACTGGTGAACACACCGAATGCTCGTGATAACTAACTGTTGTCATACTCAGGGGGTTTCTACACATACAAATAAAAAAGTCATGAGTGTATTCGTATCTCCAGGCGACTTGTGTCTGTTGTGTGACCAAAAAAACAACAACAAACGTTTCATACAGCTATAACTCATATACTCATAGAACTGGCTACATGCTAAAGCACAAATAAAACTCAAAACTGAAAAGAAACATGTAATGCTTGGTTACCCAAATAAAAACAATGATCCAATAAATATCATCTTAATTCTCTTCAAAGAACTAATTTTTCGAAATAAGTTTAACAACATTATACCAACTTTTCAAGTTTTTCAACATAAACTGTTTGAATATTATATGTTAACAAAGTGTTCGTCAATAATTAGTTGTAATATCAATGCTTTCTACACGTTCTGGTCGTCATGTCATGATTTATTTTGCTAAAACTATTTGATTGTTCATCATGTATACTGGAATATCACTGTTATTTGTTTGTATAAAATGTTGAAAAATGCAACAAAATAAAAATGAAAAAAAAAAATTGCTCATATACTTTAACATACACGTGCAGCAATCGTAGAGCTTCAATCGCTTTGTGAAGTGGTACCATTGGTGTCGTCTTTATCTCTATTATCTGTATTGCCTCTCACCTCAGCTTAAGACGACACCCGCTGTCCTGAAATGCCATCTGAAACTGCGAAGTTGCTGCTAGGGAAATAGATCTCGGTCTTCATGTCCTAATAACGTCTTTATGCAAAAATGAAATATCAGATAGAAGCCAGTTTCATTTTCACTGTTTGAAATATAAAATATTTTATCATATTTTTGTAAATGTGTTCCTTATGTTGTAAACAAAACGGGCGGTGGGGTAACCTAGTGGTTAAGGCGTCCGCTCGTCACGCTGCAGACCCGGGTTCGATTCCCCACATGGACACATTCTGTGAAGCCTATTTTGGTGTCCCCGTCGTGATATTGCTGGAATATTGCTAAAAGCGGCGTAAAATCCAACTCACTCACTATAAACAAAACATCAATTTTTATATAATACTATGCAGCAGCTTTCACTACAGCTTAATCCCTGAATTATAAGGACTCGTGAAGTGACAATACATACGTGGATTGGGACAAACTACATTGTACATTTATGTTTACAGTCGTTAGGGTGCCCTGGATGGAATACTTCACGTGCTTGTGAAGTGACCTGCTGACCAGCGTACTTACCTTACTGTCCTGAGTTGTGCGTAAATGGTGATAGCGATGACGATGTGTAATGACGATGAATATTTGTGAACTTAAGTTCGGGGGAGTAGACCAATATCTATTTGTCTGAACAATGTTGAAAATAGATGCACTAAGCATTAATAGCAAATCTTTGATTACTTTGTATAAAGTTGCCCTTTGCATTGTCATCTATCCGCGTGAAACAAATGACCACGGTTAAGGGTGCTGGGTCTCCATCCGAGATACCAAAATGGAAACACAGTTGTAAAGCCTTTGGTAAGCTTTTAGAAGCTGGAAGGCCATGAGTAGGTTACATATATTTAGATAACAACTTCTTTATTCTTCGCAACGATGTTTCAGAGCTACTTTTTGCGCCTTCATACGGTGAATGGTGACTGACAAAGAAATGAAGAAGCCATGGCTTGGAAAGATTGTGAAACTATAAGGAAACATTTTAGGAAAGCTATAAATCGTTCTCAAGAAAAACACCCAGAAATTCTTCTCAAAATGTATATCATCAGATATAGAGTCCATAAACGTTGTATTTCATTATTTTCTTGAGGTCTGGTCGCTGTCACTGTAACTTGTCATCTATGGAGTAAGTACAGGAACGGTAATAAAAATGTTAATGTAATTTATTTACTGGTGTTGTCTGTTTTATATGAACCTTCCCGGGGCTAAACACATGCACATCTCCTTGTTTAAGTCAGTTGGAGAATGGAAATTCGCCACCAGGCTTAGAGAGAAATAAGATCAAGGGTGAAGACACTGGATTAAAATTGCATAGGTTCAATAAAAAATACTTCATTTAAGTCAATGTTTATAAGATCTCATTGAATATATAATATACTCAAGAAGAATAGACAAAATAGATATAAGGAAATCATGAATATTATCAAAATATAATTTGAAAAAAAGGGATAACGCCTTTTTTACAGTCACCGAATCTCGACCACAGCTGATCACAAATGTTTAAGTTTGTCAAAAGGTATCCACGTGCAAAACGTGTGATGGCTCGCGTGCGCGATCTGTTCGTGAAACATGACGGTGGTTGGGTTCTTCGGGGCAGTACGCGACACCAAACAGATGCGTGAAACCGGGGCGGTTCGGTAGCCCAGTGGTGAAAGCCTTCGCTCGTCACGCCGAAGAAATGGACTCGATTCCCTACAAGGGTAAAATATGTGACGCCCATTTCTGGTGTTCCCCACCGTGATAGAATTGCCAACAGCGGCTTTCTAGGTAATAGATGAATCCAAGTGGAAAGAACCAAGATGTTTCATATATGCCAAACACAATTCCGAGACTATGGAATCGGTCCCCACATCACGGAACAAGGAATATCTTTGAATACACGAGACCTGCTCTTTATAAATAAATGTTCAAATCAAATAGACAAATACTATTTTGTTTGTAGATGTAAGAAACTATTGCCATCATACGGTCTAAAGAGCCCTTCTGTTTGATAATTTTATTGAAATGTGAACATATTCTTGTTTGAAAGAAGCATTTTAGATTTTACAAAAAATAGTAAATAAGCTTGAGTAACGTCATTTGTCGCCATACTTTTTTTATCATCTCTGATATCTATCCCATCAGATTCTGCTATGTTGACTTATTAAATGTAAATGTAACCTCGGCTGTATTGGGTTTCGAATGAAATATTTCAGTACAATACAACATTTAAGCTTAATCATACTGACGTATTTATTGAACAAAAGAATATATAATACATTTGGTAGGCAATGGACCATGTTCCTCTGTCGTCTATACATCGTGTCTTCAAAAGAACGCACAGCAATTGAGTTGTAATACAAGAGATCGTCTTGAATAGATACGGTCCTTGAGTGACATCTGTAAGTAAGATATATAATTCAGTAACTGATAAAATTACCTGGTCATCGCGTATTCAACAGCATCGGTAAACACAACAGTTGAACTTATCATCCATGCTGTTTCGTCCTTTGGTTCTCCGATAACCTGTAAATATTGTATATTTACCGGACAAATGTCGCTCGATCACAGGGCGGTTTCACTTGTCTCCTTTGTTGTTTTAATTTATTATTCCGATTATGTGAATAAAACAGAACCGCCAGAAGAGCAGCATTAGAAGTGATGTTTTATGGGTGAACCATGGGGAATATACAACATTAACTCAATGAGTGAGTGAATTTAAATGTATAGTCCTCAGTATGAAACAATAGGTGTAAAACCTGATTTGTACTAGACGTTAGTCTGGTGCCGCACCTTACATCGCCTCGCCTCGCCTCGCCTCGCCTCGCCTCGCCTCGCCTCGCCTCGCCTCGCATCGTGCCTCACTCACGCCTACATCGCCGCCTCGCCCTCGCCTCGCCTCGCCTCGCCTCGCCTCGCCTCGCCTCGCCTCGCCTCGTGCCTCACCCTACATCGCCTCGCCTCGCCTCGCCTCGCCTCGCATCGTGCCTCACCTTACATCGCCTCGCCTCGCCTCGCTTCGCCTCGCCTCGACTCGCATCGCCTCGCCTCGACTCGCATCGACTCGCATCGACTCGCATCGCATCGACTCGCATCGCATCGCATCGCATCGCATCGACTCGCATCGCATCGCATCGCATCGCATCGCATCGCATCGCATCGCATCGCATCGCATCGCATCGACTCGCGACTCGACTCGCACCGTGCCTCGCCTTATCATCGCTTGGCCTCGCCTCGCATCTTTATCTCTTTACAACGTTTCGCATCGTGCCTCACCTTGCGAGTAGAAGATACGCAGTATTCAAACGTATCCGTATTTTTATTATTAATTCCTATATTTTATATTAATTAATTTTAAGATCCATTAATACGGAACACGTTTATTCTTTAAGGGCAGTGTTTCAAGTGCACTAAAACATTACCTTATGTACGATTTAGCTTTGAGTTTTATTAATTATTACAAGTATTGAGTTACCGTCATGTTGATTCAATAACCTTTCATGTTTTCCCACCAAATATTATTGAATGCGAAAATCAACACAGTATTGACACAGTCCAAGTATTAAAGAAATAAGCAGTATTCCAGTTTTGTCATTACATAAATAAATATTCAGGATGAATAAACAGCAAGTGATTCCTTTAGTTTTAATGAAAACAGACAATGAAATTGCTGTTAATTTTGTTCAGAAAAAAAAAATTAGACCGCGCTCACTTATAAATATGTCTCTCACTGATTAACGATAGAACAGAAGTGGCTTACGTTGAGTAAAGGAACTGATTTCGTAATGCTGTCCGCAATACTTTGCGTTAATGATACAATTATTATTTCGTATTAATTAAGAACTGAATTCCTTGTGTGTTTGTGTATTTAAACTGCATGCACACCGGTTTGTGCGTCTGTATTTACCTTCATAAATGCACTACCAAAGGCACTTCTCAAATATTTGCTAAAATTACAGTATCGGCATGAACAAGCCATCTATCAATATGCTAATTAATTGGAGTTAGCTGTTCATATGACTCAACTCATGTATACACAAGTACATTGTATTAAAGTTGGAAAAAGGAAATTGACATGATATTATCTGTTTGCTGTCAGAATTATTCCAGGTGATCGTGGAGTATAGATAATCGAATCTAGTTTGGTAATATGCCATTGATCTTTTGATGACGGTTCTTTTATCAAGAAACAACAATGAAAAAGAATAGTTTGAGTTTGATTTAGATTAGACTATATTCGGGCGGCTTGGGCGATTCTCTTCTATTAAAATAAACTTAATAATTTGGTTGTTGTTTGTTGGTTGTTGGTTGTTGGTTGTTTAATGACAGACTCGGCAATATGCCAGCTTTGTGAGGGCCGTGTATAAATAATCAAGTGTGGTCCACACAATCCAGTGATTACCATAGGAATGCTTTCGACGACATGCATGAACAAGTCAGCAAGCCTGACCAATTCTGTTTGTTTTAAACATATTTTGACCATACAACTGATTCCGTAGTATTTACATAGTATTATTTACGGTCGTCAGAAATATCAACAAGAAAAATCGTTTTGAATTTATGTTGAAGACCAATCTCATAATCAGGCTGATCACAGGAGAATTTTAAAACACAAGAACAACTTGGGTTAGATAAATAATTCAACTGAAGTTTTGTATGATCATTAGTGATTCTCGAGTTTTATAACAATATTCGAAAACAATGACTCGCTTTTTCTCACTTAATTGGAAGTTCATTCCACCTGATTCTGGAATTGTTTTGTTAAAAGGCTGAACATTGCTCTGAAGATACAAAAGGAACATTGCTCTTGTTAATAAACACCGAGCTCAGCATTATCCTAGCTTTATAATAAAAAAGGAGTACGTGCCTTTCAAACTCTTCCTTTTGTTTGAGGTCCTGTAAAAGGATATCCCAATTTTCCAAACTTAGACAATATCTACTAACCATAAATATGAAGTATATCGCGTGTTTAAGCTGTTAACATCTTCAAAGAATTGCTAAATATAAAACTATGTTGTGATAGTGGTATTTATGTGTTTAAGTGACTGAAATAGATGTTTGAAAACGTAACTATGTAGTTGCTTTGTTATCACATGGAGTCAGTATAGCAGATGACTTGCAATAAATGGTTGCACGTTACAAGATAAACGCTTCCACCGCCACAGATCCGCTTCTTTGTAAGCCAATACAAATATCATCGATTGATTAAGAGCTGTGTATGTGTTGGTCTTGTCACACATCCTAGAGAGGCACTTACGATGATGTTAGTTAAAGGTCAAGAGATTCCCGAGCTTCGTGACAACAGTGAAACTAATGGTCATCTTAAACTGTTTAAGAGACACTATTTCATAATCAATAACATCATTTGCGTAACTTTCAACTCGATCCGCATCTTACGCAGTTTTTAATAATTCATACAGAAACATAATTGCAGCATCCAGGATCATCAGCAGATCATCTCAAATCTGAAGGTGAGAGTATAGTCTTAAACAGCAGTTTTGACCTTTACACCAACTGGAATCTGATTTTGATAAACAAGACTGGGTACTCCTTTGCACTTGCGTTTTATGTATACTCTTCAAAAAATGTAGGGGAACTTCATTTTTAATTTACGATTGAAAACATTGGGAGATATATCGGAGTCAATCAATGTTGATATGATAATAATGAAAGTTTGGAGAGAGTATCATCACATGCTCCTTATGACCATAGTTGTTTATACAGTAATCGCTCTTGAAAGATGATTGGTGTATGACGTGAAATTTGCATGTGTACTAGGGCTGCACGGTGTTACCGGTATACCGGTAAACCGCAATACGACATTGTAACAATTACGTATCGCGATACGTTTATGATGTACCGGTATACCGACAAAGATTTATTTGTTCAATTTTAATCCATTCAACACCGCAGGTTAGACTTCCGCCCGTATACCCCCTACATGTTAATGGTGAGGAAAAAGATATATATGTGGGGGTGGGAGGTGCGTGGGATTGGGCGGAAGTCTTTCCAACTGATTGGCAACGGGTCCACTTAAAGATTGTCAAAGAGCAAAGTATCGATGTTTCGAGGAAATCATTAAAATTGAATAAACTAATCGCGGTCTACCGCATTTCATAAAAGTTGTCAAACGTACATTTAAGTTACTATTTCCATATTTTTGTGCGCGATCATGTTATGCAAGTCAAGTGACATCTCGGCTTTCGTCGCCTCGATCTTCATGCTCGGACACGATGTTTAATGTGAAACAAATTGCATAAAGAATATTTGTCACAGGTCGCTTTCGAACGATACCCGCCATCACATGAATCTCCTCGAGTGTTATTCATACGGACCTTCGAAATCAGAGGCATTTCCCAATGTTGTGTCGACAAACATATCGGGGAAATAGGCGACGATACATAATTTAATCTTTTATAATAGTTTTCTGATTACGTAAACATGAAAATATAAAAGAAATAGGCAATAGGATATTATGACATCTTACAAATGGATTAACATAGCGAGAGGTTTCGTCTCCTTCGTGGTTTATCTGGACATTATAAGTGTGTAAACCTGTATTTTTATTAGAAATAAACTTTTTAAGTTGAAGTTGTATTATTTGAATAATATGTTAATATACCTTTGGTATTTATCAACAGTTGGATTAGACCTAAATAATTGTAGTAGCAATAATGTTTCACAAGCTGATATTTTCCTTGACAAACGAAGGCTTCTATCTTATTATAAGGCTATATTTCACATGTTTATTTTTTTCTCATTATTCTATTCAGTCTAATAAAGAAATATAATAAAGAAAGTTTACTTTACCTAATACAGAGAGACTTTTGCCCATCTAGAGTGCTTTGTTAAATCATTTCTTTATGAGAAAGTGTACCAAACGTCATTCATGAATTAGGTAATGTTAATAATACTTTTATTCAAGGACATAGGCTCATAAATCATTGTTTTGATTAGAATGTTCACTTCAAGATCACGTCACATGATTGTGACTACATTTAATTTTTTCTTGAGTAATACAGATGTGCACAGTAGCTCAGACTCTTTAAACTATTTGATATTCAACATCCTTTGCTGTTTAAAGAAGTTAAAGTATATAAATGAATGGGTGGGTCGATGGAGGACATGGCGTAAGCTAGTTTCAGTTGATTTTGTCATATACATGTATATGAAATGAGAAATCATACATTTATCTGTGTTAACTTTCCCTTGGACTGCAGTTACCATTAAAAGAAAGACTTGTTGAAAGTTTTTTATAGTAAAGTGTAGGGCTATATAGCTAGTAATATTTGGAAAGGACTAATGGCATACAGAATCCACTAGCCCGGAGGGCTAGTTAAAATGTTTAGTGAGAGTCGATCCCTGCTGTTTTAAAATAAAAATATAAACAGAAGAATGTTCTGGTTTTTCCTTTTTTCACTTTGAAAGAAGCTATACAATGCACAGTGGTTACTCACACATACTGTGATTCAATTTGAAGGTAAAAGAATATTACAAAGTGGACAGATCTCAAAAACTGTTCTTTCACAAATACGTATATCAGAAGAGTGTATCGCAATATATCGCAATACAGAAGACTGTATCGAAATATATCGCAATACGTATCGCAATACAGAAGAGAGTATCGCAATATATCGTAATACGTATCGCAATACAGAAGAGTTATCATATATCGCAATATATCGCAAACGTATCGCAATACAGAAGAGTGTATCGCAATATATCGCATTACGATCGCAATACAGGAAGTGTATCGCAATATATCGCAATACGAAATTTCGGGCAAAACACAGTACTAATGTGTACGAGCATCATTTTCAAAAAAGAAAACCCGACAAGAAACAAACACTAACTACTTGAAAGATCAACATTAATGGTCGACAGTGATTTACTGAAAACCGTCAAAATGAAAACCTGGCACTCAATGCACGTATGGGGCTACTGACACTGCACGTGCATGCCACGCGTTGTGTTTAGGGGGTGGTGATAAAATAGAAATGGTGATGCCTGTTCATATGATGTCTTGTCTTTGAAAAGTTTGTTAACGCTTGTACTTCCTATCCAAATTGAAAGGTTCATGTTCCCCTACTTTTCTTAAAAGTATATTATGATTTAGACAATGGGCACCTTATCAGACCGACAGAGTTTCTTTTTCCAAAGGACATCCAAAGGACAGTATAACGCATACAGTAGTTGGTAATCCATGCATCCGTGCAACATCACAGGAAGTATTTGTCTACAATACTATTCTACGATAACTTACATTGTACACTTCGCTCAGTCTAAGATCTCAAATTATAATTGCCAGTTAAAGTTTTCTGAAGTTATCGAATCAGCTATTTAGCCGTTATTCAACGTTATCAGAGTGAGTGAGTGAGTATGGTTTTACGCCGCTGTTAGCAATATTCCAGCAATATCACGACGGGGGACATCAGAAATGGGCTTCACACATTGTACCCATCTGGCGAATCGAACCCGGGTCTTCGGCGTGACGAGCCAACGCTTTAACCACTAGGCTACCCCACCGCCCCCAACGTTGTCAGACCATCAGTGTACCTGGGGCCTAGCCTAGTGGCAAAACGTTCGCTCGTCACGCCGTTGACCCAGGTTCAATTCCTGGAATATTGCTAAAAGCGGCGTAAAACTATATTCTCTCTCGATATACCTTAAGATAAAGTAGATCTTTATGGCCAAATTGTCCTGGTAACAATTTGAAGAAATAATTCTGTTTCATACAGACCAGTCAGATCAGCGTGACGGAGACGCCAAAGATGCCCACATAGATGTCTTCTTAGCCAAATTCCTAAACCCAACACATATGTATACGCGAGGAATACAGGCATTTAGCATACAGATGCGGCCCCTGTCACTTGACGGTAGGGGGTGATGGGGTAGCCTAGTGGTTAAAGCGTCCGCTCGTCACGCCGAAGACCCGGGTTCGAATCCCCACATGGGTACGATGTGCAAAGCCCATTTCTGGTGTCCCCCGCCGTGATATTGCTGGAATATTGCTAAAAGCGGCGTAAAACCAAACTCACTCACTCACTCACTTGACGGTAGCTGTTGTGTCTGATGCATTGTCCTGAACGTCTGAAGATGATAATGCAACTACACCTACTGTCACCGTGGTTAGTGACAAATGTCCCAGGGATCAAGCGAGTTGGAGATGTCGGAATCGAGCCCACCTGTGACCGGGTGTAAAAACCTTGAAGTCAACTTGGTGTGCAGACTCTTTCAGTGCTACCACAACCCTAGTGTACAGTACACAACCCTGTGCACGTAAAAGAACCCACGAATCCGTTGGTATATGACCAGATGGTGGCCACATGAATACGTGCAAACACCTAGTTGCCTAGTTGCGGCAACATGCAGTAAACTTGGACAGAGTACTGTGACTATGTGTCCCAGTCCACCCAGTTGTGACTACATAGCTTAAGAAAAATATATTGAGGTTTTGAGAATCTATATAGTATTAATTCCACTCGTCCCAAGACGTTTCTGTAAATACAAAGCAACCTCGTCATTGCTTGCAGAGAGGAGTCTGGTTAAGTCAGAGGTACATTCGCTTGACCCAGCCAATATTTCTCTTTGTACGGATTTTAATCCATTACGAAAGAGGGTCTTAGAAGCAGTCAAACGTTGTTAGTATTAATGCGTGGTTTAGCATATTATTTTCTCAGTTAACATACTGGCCTTATAAATGGCATTATTTGATGTGTCAGATGCACCAAGGTCTTTGGTCAAACACTTTATATTGGGATGCTTTCATACTACTGCGATGTTATTTGAGGGATGGGCAGTGCGAACGTTTCATGTAGGCCACGCAGGTGGCTTTTGGACAAAGCTGGAAGGACAATATCTGTTTTGAAGTACAACAATCTGATGAGATATATATTATTTATAGATAATCAGATCGCTGGCTCTTGTCAGTGCGGCAGTGATCATGGTCAATGTTGTCAATCGCGAACTGACACGACACAGTCCAGTTAGCTATGATTAAATGTACGTTAACTCATTATTATAATATGGTATTTACGATTAAGTGTCTCGGGAAGAATGGCGATTAGCGCGTTGACAGGTGCCATGGATTCATCGTGTTTATGGTGCCTGTCGTATGTGTAGACGATGAAAAAATAATTCGGTGAGTTAGCTGGACAAATTCTTTTTTAGTTGCATTTATACTGTCTAAAGAGTTTATTTGTTTGTATGTTTTTAAACGCCGCACTCAGCACTAACGCAGCAAATTGCGTCGGTCTGTAAATAATCAAGTCTGGACCAGACAATCCAGTGATCAAGCCCATGAGCTATTGGGATACGATGTGTCAACCAGATCAGCGAACCTGACCACACGTTCCCGTTTGTCGCCTTTTACGACAAGCATGGTTTGCCAAAGATCTCCCCCGGATCTTCACGGGTATATTCTGAGGGGGGATTTTGGCTGGAAATCGAAAAATCTCGACAACATTCCGAAGATCTTAGTTCCCAAGTACGGCTTCGATTTTTGTGATCTATGTCTAGTTTTGTAGATAACCCATTAGGGTTATATACAGTGAGCATTGTGGAATTCGTCCTGAAAACACTTGGTGTGTTGACCTCGTTACATCCCTTTCCTTTTACATTGTGCTAAGACCCCATCAGTAACAATTGTATACTTTGATATCAGTTATTGACGTTACACGTCCCTGTGTTTAGAAGAACAAATAGTTCATAACGACTTCTTCAGTCAAACCTTTGTTTGAGTGGACGGCTAATGACTGAAGTGATGTAAAATCATTTTCAATGCTTTGAACATAATCCAGTTGAGTGAAAAAGTGCGTTCAGCCAAACACCGATGTGTCGAAGAAGTGGCCAAAGTGATAATTCGAGTAATCCGAAGTTCGACACAACCGAAGAATGAGGAATACAGATGAAGCGGGGATAGGGACTAGTGGTTTCTTCGAGACAGCAATAAGCGCTTACTTGTTCAACAAATGGAAGTTATATATCCACGTTTTTGACTGTTTGTTAAGTTTGCTTTTTGCAGTAATCCAGCGAGAAAGCGAATACTAAACATGGGCTTCACTTTTATGTGCCACATTAATTGTGCAAAATTTATTGTTCGCTGGAATGTTTGATGTTTGATGTGTACATGTGACCACTCAGATATCAGTTATTTTAAGTCGTTTATTTTCCTTTTCTGTCAAGTGATAAACTGCATGCCACCGACCTTTACACGTCATAGTCATAAATTTCTGATGTGGAAGGTTTTTTTCGAACAGAGTGCAATTATCGTCTCAACGCTTCTTCTATACAGAATCATGATAAGAATGATCAGTGATACGTTCAAACCCTGCACGTTAGGTTGGTCGTGATGAGCGCTTTTATACTCTTATTGGACGTGGTCAGTTTCGATTTTATCTCAGTTGTTATGTAAAGTATCTATTAAAGCTAGTGTGTTTGAGATATCATTGGAAACTACACTCTTAAAAAAGAAGAAGAAATGAACGGCGTTTTAAGCCGTTCATTTCGATATATTTTGACAACAATCGGCATTAAGACATTGAATCCCGTTAATCATGTCGTGGTGTTTGTGTATTGCGCGAAAACGCATCCCAAAATGTGTTTGTAAACGTTTGTCATAAAAATGAAAACGATACATGAAAAGTGCATGCAGAAAAGGTTTTCTTGCACCTTGCACGTGCAATGTGTCGGAAACATGAGTAGAGTCATCGACTATAAAAGGTCAAACCAAATTCATCATTTCATAGCGAAATTTACGACATAAACGAATGCCAAGATTGAATGCTACTGAACGTTTGGAAGCAAGGGAGTCCCAGTCTGCCGTTGCAAGACACTTCAACATCCACCACAGCCCATATCTCGATTATGGAATCGATATACCCGCTTCAATTCGACCCAAGATCGTGAAGACCAAGAATGACCACTCCTGCTCAGGGCCATTTCGTCCGGGTGGTTTCACCTTATCGCCTGATCTGAATCCGATCGAGCATCTATGGGACGAAATTGATCGACGCGTCAGTAAACGTCACCATCGCCCTCAGACACTTGCAGAACTTGCCAACGCGAAGAATTTCCCAAAGCAAACATCCGACGACTTGTGCAATCCCCTTCCAATTCGGTGTCGAGCAGTGACGGCTGCAAGAGGTGGTGTCACCAGGGTCTTACCTGAACGCCCCCTTGTGGCCACACATGTGCAGTGAGTGAACTGTATTGATGCTGATGGTGACAACAATACATATGTTCATCTGTGTGTCGAATTTCCTTCATCTATGTTCAAGCTTAATAGACTTATGTACACTTGAATACGTTTAATACATTTCCCTATATTAGGCATGTGCGTTTCTCCTTTTTGAGGACCGCCTCCGTGGTGTAGTGGTTAGAGCGTCCGCCCGGAGAGCGGAAGGTCGCGGGTTCGATCCCCGACCGCGTCATACCAAAAGACGTTAAAATATGGCACTTGTTGGTCCCTGCCTGGCGCTCGGCATTAATGGGTACAACAAGGACTGGTGGGCTCGGAGTCAGTATAATGTGTCTGAGTGGGGTATTCATGCTTCACTGCGGCATGGTATCTCAGTGAGCTAGCGCTATAAAATCAGCTTAAGTCTGGGCTAGTACAAGCAGCCGCACATACACATACACACGCATGCACGTCGTCATATGAGCGAACTATTCTCAAGCACGACGTTAAACCCAATTTCACCTCACCTCCTTTTTGAGTATATCTTCATGGTTATAATCAGTATGTTAGTTGTATAATGTAGCACTCCGGCCATGTGATGGCGCCCTGTAAGTAACTGAACAGGGACATATAAACTAGTGATTGATATTACGAGCATCAAAGTCGGGTGATGACGTAATAAACCATTTACCCTGTTCGACACCCCGTCCATATAGCCCCCACTTAACAATTATGTAGTTCTTGGGTCTATTTTAACCTGAAAGTCCGAATCAAACTAAAGCCATAGATATGTCATTAAACATTTCAAAACCTAAAGAACAGACATTATATCGCTGTAATTGTTAGATTAATATGCTTGATGAACAGCTAGATGTTGTGCCCTGATGACAGTAATTATATTGTGATTTCTGTGTCCTTATAAAACAAACGCATCAGGCTTCTGGTCAGATGGTTGTTAAATCAGCCTCATAGGTTACGAATAGTGGAATCATCAACATTCCAATAGTTTCATTTCATATCAAGCAACAGTCCACCAGCTCCAGCCGTTGTTTCTGAATTGAAGTTTCTACGACGATTTAAAAAAATGTCATTCGACTCAAAAGTTGTCCAATCAGTGCTACAACATTCAAAGCCTCAGAAACGCTTCCAATACATTTTCTGACATATGTGTTCTATACGTTTCCAAATTTAGGCATGTATGACAATTCCTTTACATTTATTAAATTTTTAACCAGTGGATTAATGTCAATAAAATCAATTATCCTTTGTATTAAAATCATACGAGACGCCATCTGCATAATATATCAATCATTTTCCGAAACAGGGAAAGAGTTGTTGCTGCTGTTATGGAATGAAACACGCACGAGCTCGTTACTTACGAGCTGGCATCAAGAAAAATATGTATTCAGTCTTGTGATTCCAATTAGCATGTATATAACTCGTCCAAGGCAACAGCTATGAATAAAGACCATCCTTCCAAGGGATTCATTTGTAATCGTAACAGAATTCCAAGCTGATGAACGAGGCAAATTCAGCGTTAAGTTTGCCGTAAGGGGAATGAAAGTGGTAATGAGAACTGGGCATTTGCCATCATAGGAAGGAGATTTGATATTCAGGATAACGGTTGGAGTCTAAGTATCCGCTTTAAGGAAACATGACTGTGGCTTTCACCTGTAAAATGAATATGAAACATTTTTATCTCAGTGTGTTTTTGATAGTGAACCAACAGGCAAAAGAAAGTACACGTCCGTGTTTAATGGTGTCTGACAATGAATCGCGCAAATGTTTATTCGATGGCAGTTCATTTGATACAGGTATCGGAGTTTTGGACCTAACGTTTGCAATAATTTGGGAACTGCTTTGAGCTAGTTTCGGTTTGCTGACGTTGTAATCTTTTGGATAAATTCAGTTTTTGAAAGTTTACTTTCTTTTGCACGTTTTTTGTATGTGCACTTATTTCAATCGTTTCTTGTCCATAGTGAGCTGCCTTCGAGATGGGTCCAGGTGTGGTGTTTGGCGTGATCCTGCTATCAAGTACATGCTTATGTGGTGAGTACACCTATCTTGACACATCACTGAAACACATTTAGTTCCGTGCCCGTGAAGACCCGGGTTAGAACTGGTTTTCACCAATTCATGCTTGTCTAAGAGGCGACTAACGGGATCGGTGGTCGGGCTTGCTGACCTGGCTGACACATGTTCTCGTATCCCAATTGGGTATCCCATCGTATTAGGTGCTCATGCTGTTGATCACTGGATTGACTCGATTATTTACAGCAGGAATATTTCTGCTTGCAGCCTTAACAGCAAGCAAACAAACGTTTAGTTCCGACCTCGTTAATAAGGAAAGCTGAGTTCCGGGCAACTGATTCCAATTCGTATACATACATGGTCGTGATTTACAAACATACAATACACGTACGTTAAAAGGTTCGGACGTACTTGTTTAGTTTTACGCCGCTTTTAGCAATATTCAAGCAATTAGGCGGGGACACCAGAAATGAACCACTAAGGTGCCCCGTTCGGAGTCAGCGTTATGTGGGAGCGGGGTATCTGTATTACCAGTGCAGCTGTAGTTCATTGAGCGTATACTATAAAACTGTTATTATAAATGCCATCGTCACACCTTCAATAATACATATATTTGGGTTGAATCCCATCTAGGATACGAATCCAAACACTCACAGTGAGGCGCCTTGGCAGAGGGGTACAAGCAGTACGTGATCTTGAATACCAGTTGTCAGGCTTCCAGTTTTTTTAAAGCCGCGGTGTGGGTTAAATAGCTGACTTTGTGTGCCAGCGATTAAGTGTTCAATCTAAGGGTGCGGATTCGAATCCCAGATGATAGAAAACGTGTGTCATTGCTGTGTTTTGGACCTAAAGTCTGCAGTGTTTTCAGCTTCTGTTTTCAGCCCAGGAACCCTACCATAACGTTAGTAATATGTATATTTTAATCAAATCCTTTTTTTTAAGTGCACGTACCTTTCTTTTACCTCGCATTTTAAATCTCGTCCCTATCTCTTTTTATTCCAGTACTGGGGGCGGTGGGGTAGCCTAGTGGTTAGAGCGTTCGCTCGTCACGCTGAAGACCCGGGTTCGATTCCCCATATGGGCAGAATGTGTAAATCCCATTTCCGGTGTCCCCGCCGTGAGATTGCTGGAACATTGCTGAAAGCGGCGTAACACTAAACTCACCCATTCACTCACTCACTCGCTTATTCCAGTACTGAAAGGACATAGGCCTATAGAACAAAGTCAGATTTTAGTAAACTAGATGCACACATCAGGAAATCGATGAAATTATAGTGTTGTTATTTACGTGTATTTACGTCATACTTACTAAAGCCTCCGTGTTTCGTCTTCGTTGCAGCTGTCCCGAACCAGTTTGGGAGAGAATTTATAGTCGTGTTTATAGAACACGTCCAAGATACTAGCACTCTGGAACTGTTCTTGTCAACAGAGGAGCCATCGCCGGTTTCTGTGACTGTATCGGCTCCTCTCGAACCGGAAACGCAGGCAACCATCACCACGACCGTGAACCAGGGGGAGAGTACTCGTGTCACTCTTTCAAAGAAGATTAATCTGAAGTTTTCGGGAATTTTCAATCGTGGTGTCTCGGTAATAAGCAGTGGTGATATTTGCGTTCAGGGTTTCACTCAGAGCGCTTACAGCCCTATCAAAAGTGCCGGTGCATTCTTAGCTTATCCAGTGAATTCGTTTGCTAAGGAGTACATCGCCATTACGTACTGTGAAGAACACAGTTGTGAAATAGCTGTTGTAAGTTCTGTGAATGATGCAAGTGTGACCGTTCATCTGAAAATATCCAATAATAAGAAAGTCACGTTCTCGGGGAAAGATTTCTTCGACGGCGATACCGTTAACATCACACTGGACAGGCATCAAACAGTCCAGCTGCAGTCTAGTGGAGATCTCACGGGATCTCGCATTATTTCCTCCGAACCAGTTGGGGTGTTTGTAGGAACAGACCTGACCAGTGTTAAAAAAGGAGGGGTGGGTGACTTCATTGTGGAACAGCTTCTGCCAAGTCACGTGATGGGCATGGACTACTTTCTTGCGCCCTTTCCAGGTCGTACAGTTGGAGACGTGATCAAAATTGTTGCAGAGTTTGCAAATACAAAAATAACGTTCCAAGCGGTAGATTACGTCATTGCCAACGCTGGAGATACGCTAGAGTTGCCATTACCGTCATCCTCTCCATCGACGTTGATATCAAATAAAAGGATTGTTGTGGCACAATTGTCTCAATCATATCTTTCAAGTGAACAAAATAACACAAACCCGTCTATGATGATAATTCCTCCAAAGGAACAATGGCTTCAAAACTACGTCTTCGCTGCCCCACAACTTTCCAGTGGGTTTTATCCCGTGACGATGGCCATACTGGCTGAATCAGCGTGTAAAAACGACATTGTTGTGGACTCAGTGTCTCCGACGTTAACATGGAGTGACGTCGATGACGTTGCTGTGACATACGTAACGCTGAACAATACATCTCATACTCTCCGTGTCAAATCTTCTTGTGGATCTTTGTGGGGTTATCTCTACGGTACTTCATACCAAATCGCGTGGTCAATGCCAATAGGATGGAACATGATGACACTGCCGGAGGTAGGTCTGCGTACAAACGTGATGACACAATTATAGTCTGTTTGCAGTGAAAACGTACCGATGAATTTCACTTTAAACAAGAAAGCAAATCGAATAAAGTGAAATTAAGATTGCGAATCTTCATAATTTTACCTTGCCAACTGAACATTTGAATATCAGAATTTTATTAAACTTAGGATAAAAGTTGTTTAACAAACGATCATAGTTTCAAATCGTTATTATTGGTTTGTATTACAAGGGTGTATGCACATTAAATGAAACACCGAGAACAAGTAGAGTTGGTCTAAGTTAACGCTCATCACGTACCGCACTGCATTTGTTTCAGTGTTCCAACTACGGCGCTTACCCCCTTGTAATACAAACCAATAATAGCGATTTGAATCTATGATCGTTTGTTAAACAACCTTTATCCTAAGATGAATAAAATTCTGAGATTCAAATGTTCAATTGGCAAGGTAAAATTATGAGGATTCGCAATGTTAATTTCACTATATTTGATTTACTTCTTAGTTAAAAGTGAAATTCATCGGTACGTTTCCACTGCAAACAGACTATAACTACGGGTATAATGAATGCTAATTTAGGTCCGTTCGACAAAATATATAGCAAGTGAGCAAAATAATTATCAGTCAGTTTGTATGAGCGTTTTCGTTATCAACGTAGCTTACAATATCATTTAGGAATTTCGTCCAAAACGAATTATACGTTACTTTTGAAACGTCACATACCAGTTATAATTTGTTTTCGTATAACAGCTGCCAGATGAGCTATTTCAGTTGCAGTAAAATGATTTCATCAAAGCTTTGAAGCTGAGGATTTCATAAAATATTTGGAATTGTATCATCTCATAGACCGATGAATGTCCTCCCCATCACCAGCGAACAATTACCAGATTTCTTGTGTCCTCCGCCGTGATATTGCTGGAATAATGCTAAAAACGGCGTAAAACTAAACTCACTCACTCCCCAAAACGCGAGGCTTGCACTGTGTATTGTCAGTGTATTGTTCTACACATATGTACTGACTGATAGATAAAACAGTTTCCATTGTCACGTATTCAGGTCACGTGTTACTTGACGTCTTGTAGTGTTGTAGTCATCTCTCGATGACCTCTTTTAACTAACCTGTAAACGCTGACAAGTTCGTCATGGCTTATTAGACGATACCTTGCCGGTCGTTTTCAAAACTGTCGGATCAATACATTCCTTTTGAAGACAGGATGGACTCTTGGATACAGCTTCCTTGAACTAATAAACTGACTGACTGACTGAGTATGGTTTTACGCCGCTTTTAGCAATATTCCTGCAATATCACGGCGGGGTACACCAGAAATGGGCTTCACACATTGTACCCATGTGGGGAATTGAACCCGGGTCCTTGGCGTGACGAGCGAACGCTTTAACCACAAGGCTACCTCACCGCCCCACTGACTGATAAACAACCAGGTCCGGCATGTATTATAGGTAGGAGTTATGAACTCAACACAAAAAGTTAGACGTCATGAATATTTTCTGGAACATATTCAGGAAAAATATTCAGGAAATCTTCGCAACAAATATACCCCGAAAAAAATATCCTCAACCTTTCTTGCTCAGTACAAATAATGAGATTAGCCCACAAACACGGTAGCAGCTTATCAATCCATTTTCCTTTGTTTCCCAATTGCTCCGTTTTGATATGTTTTAGGAAAGGACAACAACGTCATCTAGTACATCCACAACGTCGGCACCTACAACAACGACAAGTGAAACTACCATTACTACATTTACAACTACAACGACCACTATTCCAACAACAACGACATTAACTACAACTATAGCGACCACAACTACAACTGCAGTGACCACAACCACAACTACAACTACAACGACAACACCTGCAACTACTTCCACTTTTCCTACTACGGTCCCATCTTCTACAACTACATCCACTTCGCCGCATACAACCAGTGAAGTAACAACGTCTTCAACTACCTCTCCGACAACGACACAAACTACTACTCAGACAAGCACAGCGACTACAACCACGACTACCATGTTTCCTAGTTCAACCACGACCGCAAGTACTTTGACATTAAACCAAACAAATACACCAAGCATTGAAGCTGTCATCCCAAATGCAATGTCTACGTTATCAACTGCATCAGGTCCCTCAACATCAACGATAACGCCTGTAACATCAACGGTAACATCAACGTACCTGTCGGTAACATCAACGGTAACGCCGATAACATCAACGGTATCGCCGGTAACATCAACGGTAACGCCGATAACATCAACGGTAACTCCGATAACATCACCGGTAACGCCGGTAACATCAACGGTAACACCGGCAACATCAACGGTAACATCAACGGTAACGTCGGTGACATCAACTGTAACGGTGGTAACATCAACGGTAACGCCGGTAACACTAACGGTAACATCAACGGTAACGCCGGTAACATCAACGATAATGACAGTAACAACGTCAATATCAATTTCGTCAGTTCGAAAACAGTTATGTATCTGCACATGTGTAACGAATTTAACAAACACCAAACTGACAAGCATTGTTAATGACATCAAGAAGGAACTATTACTACCCAAACAATATCTATCGGCAACGATACGCAAACTGACAAGTGTAGCAGACCCACGGCCCTCAGCAGCAGTTGTGGGTTCTCTGGGGGTGATACTTATCACCTTCACTCTTGTCGCGTTATTGGCGTCAGACGCCATTGCTGTCTTGTCATACCTCTTTCAGAAGATGAAAGCATAACTGACTCTGGCTCTGCGGTCTGGAGTGTAGATATCAAAGTCATTTTTACATTGTGTTATGCCAACAGCAGGGTGTCTTTAGTTAAAAATGAAACGGTTTCAAGGACGTGGTTAACGTACATGATGTTTTATACGTCCGATTCACATCAGGCATTATTTGAAGAAGGATGCACGTGTATATAGCCCATTCAGCCAGTATGGTATTGAGAAATAATAACAGAAGAAGAAATGGACTGAATGGACCTTGAGTGAATGGGGTTTAACACTTTATCGCATGATGATGTGTCAACTTAATGTAAGAGGAACATATTCTCCAAACTGGAGAAATCCATGAGCTCGATATGACACGATGGAGTTCTTAAGACATTTCCGCTGACTTGGAACAGTGGGCTTATTCAACGTATTCTCTCTGTAAGCAAGCTCGTCTTACAGACCATAGTAAGTGTTGAGGTGGCACCCTCATTGATATTAAGAAAAACTCTTTACAGCAGTAATTAATGCAAGACTCTTTGGTTTGAAATTCCAAACAGCATATCTGTATTATAGTTTGTTTTTATTGCTAATATATGTGTTCTTCATAAATATTGCCACACAAATATTTATGGAATTAACTGTTATTTATGGAATTACCAAATGTTGCGTTCGACAAGGATGTATGCTGTCACCATTACTGTTTATGGACATAGTTGAACCAGAAAGTATTATGAGGATTGATAATAATTATGGTATCATGTTGATTGTGATACTGATAAAATATTTATGCTTCTATTTGTTGATGGTGTGTCATTTTTTGCTGATTCTGATATCAATCTGAAAGTAATGTTAAGAACGCTACCTACTGGTATACTGGTATAAACAGTCAAACAATTGCTACATGTATATGATTCGGAAATTGGTTGCACAGAAGTTAAAACTCATTTGAAACTGTAAATACTGAACATTGTAATTATATTTTGAAACTGGATACAAATCTTGAAATTCAATTGTATCGGGTGACCTTGAAAGAATGAAAATGGGTGGACGTGATGTTGTGAGGCCAAGGCTTGGATTCAGCTGCATGCGTTGAAAACCCTTTAGGCACATACCCTTTAGACACTGTTAACTCCATGTGTTAGTGATTTGAAAATAATTGTGAATTTGACTATGCGAAGGTGGACTTTTACTGATACGTATTAAGCAAAGAACCTGAGATTGTCTATGCGTGAATGGCAAGACTGTGCAGCTACGTTTCCACGACTAGAACTGTTATGCGCACACAAATCCTTTTGTGCAAACTGAATACTATTGAACTTATAATATTGATTTTATAATAAAACAGACTAGAATACATCTTGACCATGATTTTACTGTGGATTTACGCAGCTTCTGTGGAGAGGATTCGCAGGGGGTGAGTCAGTCATGACAGTGGTTACTGGCAAGAAAGACCCACAGACCCACGGGGCAACGTGGATAAACATGTCTTAGGTTGTGTGTCGTAAACAGCAACCGTGTCAATCATTTTCACAATCTACCAAACTCATTACCCATAGCCGTTATCAGAGACGCAGTCAAAGAGCCGCCAATCGGCTAATGCACACCGTCACGTTAACCCCGGCATTTGAATCACATGTACAACGGTTTTTACATGAGTCGAAAATTGTAATTTATTTATTACGTTCGTACTTAATGCATATTTAATAATTAACAGTCACAGTAAATCTTTATTCTGAGAATATCAGATTTGTTCCTGTAGATTTGAATTTTCACGCAAGTCCATATTCAGACTGCGTGGAGTGTAATTCAACGTCGTATAGACGTTCAGGTACCATCGAACGATGTAGCGTGAACCATTTGAACGAATTCCACGAAGACCAGACAAATGACCAGAAAACGAATTGTTTTTAAACTTACTGACTCACTCAACGGCTAACGGATCCTGATATTTTTAAGCTATAACATATGTCATGTGTCAATGTAAATTCACTTTCTCAAAGTGAGACCAACATTGATGAAGCACAGAGCCTGCATTTACACCCGCTTCTTCCAGAACACGTAGGATCTAGATGGGTTACAGAAACGATACCGATAATTTGTGGGATACGCCTTGTTTAGATAAATATTTCCTTAGCGTCAGATCTCCTGAGGCAGCGTTCCGTATAATCGTTCAATTGTTGGTTAATTTGTTGTTTTAACGCCGCACTCAGCAATAGTCTATCTATATGGCGGCGGTCTGTAATAATCGAGTCGGAACCAGACATCCAGTGATCAACAGCATGAGCATCGAGCCACGCAATTGGGATACGATGGTTTGTGGCAACCAAGTCAGCGATCCTTACCACCCGATCCTGTTAGTCGCCTCTAACGACAAACATGGGTTACTGAAGACCCGGTTCTTGACGGCTCTCTACGGTTTAATCGTTCAGTGACGTAGCCAAACTTTATAGTATCAGGTAAATAACTGATATGATTGAAATGACATTTATATTTCGTCATTTTGATGTCAAACTCTCATTTGACAAATGTCAAGCTTAGGTGAGGGCATACAAAATATCAACACCAGTCAACAACCAGTCTCAATCATACCAGTCAACAACCACTCACAATCATACCAGTCAGTCTCAACCATACCAGTCAACAACCAGCCTCAATCATACCAGTCTCAATCATACCAGTCAACCAAATCCAGCCTCAATCATACCAGTCAGTCTCAATCAAACCAGTCAACAACCAGTCTCAATCATACCAGTCAACAACCAATCTCAATCATACCAGTCGACAACCAGTCTCAATCATACCAGTCAACAACCAGTCTCAATCATACCAGTCAACAACCAGTCTCAATCATACCAGTCAACAACCAGCCTCAATCATACCAGTCAACAACCAGTCTCAATCATACCAGTCAACAACCAATCTCAATCATACCAGTCGACAATTAGTCTCAATCATACCAGTCAACAACCAGTCAGTCTCAATCATACCAGTCAACATACCAGTCAACACAATCAGTCTCAATCATACCAGTCAACAACCAGTCTCAATCATACCAGTCAACAACCAGTCTCAATCATACCAGTCAACAACCAGTCTCAATCATACCAGTCAACTGAAATAGGCGATAACTATACACAGATACCTTGCTTAAATGCCATAGGTAATTTTATACTTTTCATCTGTTATAGAAATACAACATCCGGGTTAGAATTGATCTTCAGTAACCCATGCTTGTCGTAAGAGGCGACTAACGGGATCGGGTGGTCAGACTCGCTGACTTGGTTGACACATGTCATCGGTTCCCAATTACCGCCATATAGCTGGAATATTGCCGAGCGCGGTGTTAAAAAACAAACAAACATACATTGATGTCCTTATTGTATACCCTCTGTATAACACTGAGAAAACTCCCGTACTCTGTCCCAATTTTTTTTCTTATATTCCTGATCGATCTAGCATGAGTGACAGTTCATTTGTCAGTATTTAATGGCTCATTGTGTCAGATACATCCTGTGAACGATTGTCAGACGGGCAACAACACCCCGCGGGTCTCATACAGTAACAAGCGTTTGTCTACATAAGGACTATTAATAGGACTATTCATAAGGAAGATATTCGGTCGAGCTGAAAGTAAACATAAAATACGAAAGACGTTTTTCGTAGCTGTATACCAATATTCTTTGTAAATATGTTAATACCTTGGCAATGATCAGTTCTCTGTTCAAATACACATGTCATAAAGAAATAGAAGGGCATATTCGATCCCCGTTGTCTCGAATTCGGATGTGTCGAATACACTGTTGTGCTGTACAATGCAATACTTTGTACATTTTTGTTTAACGCCAGCTATCTAGCAGTGGTCTGTAAAAAATCGAGTCTGGACCAGACAATCCAGTGATCAACTGCAAGAGCATCGATACAATTGGGATACGGACAGGTCAGCGACCCTGACTACCCACGCCTGTTACGACAAACATGGGTTGCTGAAAAAAAAAAAAAACCCACGGGTTGCTGAAGACCAATTCTAAGACAATACTTACATGGGAAAATGAGGGAGATGATACGGCTGATGTTTAAATTGTCCATATTTTGTATTGATACGCGCTTTAATCTCAATATACGGACACACAGGCGTGAGTCGTGTACCATACATATCCAGATGTGCATGGCGCTGATATCCAATAAACTATTTTCCTTAAACGCTCAATTGATAACATATGAAGATCGTTGGTAATGAACAGTACATACAAATACTGTTCCAATCTCATATCAGGTTTTTGTCCCCCACAGTGCTTGTTATGTGTCCTGAATAGAGAGAACATCGTTTGTTGCAGTGTCTGCTTCTCAAAGGTGGATTTAACTAAGTACTTACACCTTAATAGATATACTTACTTAGCGACAAAACCTTACCACATCCATAAGAAAGTGTATCACTGTGACTGTACCATGAACATGTACAGTCGAGCACCGTTGTCTCGATATCCATGGGACCAATCAAAAATATCGAGACACCCGACAAGGTATGGTGGCTGATTAGGGCCATCGCTTTCTCGCCTTACAATTCGGCATATCATCACATCACTGTGAAAGAAAACAAACAAAATTAAGATTTTATGTATATTTATTTGTATATAAATTTTTACTCACAGGGATCGCAATCACACACGTTACAGCTCAAGTTACAGTGGCCATCTTGAATGATTCAAAAGTTGGATTTATTCAACAATCGAAACAACTCAACAATCACAGGCTAAAAAAACTAAGTTAGGCCAGAAATGCTTGGAAAATGCTTTTGGGCGTCAATATCAATATGATGAATTTGACACAAGATAAAAGCACATATATGATACATGTACGACTCTACCTAGTTGGATATTAAAGCTCAGATGAAAAAATGCACTTGAGGGGTGACTTCACAGGAGGAAATTGTGACGTTTTAACAACATTCGTTAATATTCTAAGTACAAACTGTAGTATGTACTTGTTCCAGAGGTATTACAGCTGTGAGATGCTGTTTATAAATAATCGAGTCTGAACCAGACAATCCAGTGATTGTGACCATGCGATACGATGACAGAGCATGTGTTTATGAATCACTATGAAATAGTGATGACATCTGGCATCACCGATGGCATCCGTCACTAAACATATGCAAAGGCTAGCCACCACATTCCGGCACAGCGATGACTTAACATAACATCACTGGCACAGGCTAATTTGCATATCACGTGACCGGACTTTTCTCTTGTTTGTAATCAAACGCGCATATTCATAATAAGAAGAGACTGGACTCACGAAAGCTTTTCGGCGCTCTCTTCATAATGTTTTACATTGTTACATATATATTCTTCAACAACTGCGACAGTTAGGTCTATGACAGTACATATTTAGATATCAAACTGGCTGCATCGTTTGCTCTCCATCAGCTTCGATGACAGCACGTGGAGCCGTACAACCTATGTAAACAAAGGATCGCTACGCAAATCGAAATAGTGTTACATGTTTTTGGATATTTTCTCAGTGAAACTAAACCATTCTATTAAAGATGTTTAGTTAGATGTGTAGACTCGTCAAAAATAAAAGAGTAAAAGAAATCTGTACATTATATTGAATGGACATTGCAAGATGTGACGAATCGTCACATTTTTCTCGCCTGTGGCAGAGGTACTATGTTGGCTTGCCGCATGGAACTCTGGGTAGGAGAGTGGCTAGCCACTTGTTCACCTGAAATAATACGGGGACATCGTTTTTGTGACTGATCCATCAAATTTAGAAATGTTTTATACGTGTTTACCATAAAACTTGAAAGGAGGCCTTGGATGCTGTAACCTTGATCGAGCAACCTCTTATGACGTGGTATGACGCTCTTTGAAATCTTGGTAAACGGAGCATGCTCGTTCGTAACAAATGTTTCTTGGTTTGTGGACACTTCTGATGTTATCAAAAGAGTGTCAGTACACACGGAATGATATGTAGTTTGGTTAGTTTACAACGAAAACACAGACCGTTCGTAGTATTTTCTCGTGACTTCAAGTTTCTATCAGAAACTTGAAATTTCGAGTATTTACTCGTTGCTTCGAGTATTTTCTCATAAATTTAATTATGTTTTCGTTGCTTCGATTAATTTCTCGTTGCTTCGAATATTTTCACGTTGCAAAAAAAAATTTTAAAAAAAAATAAAAAAACTTGAAATTTCAAGTATTTTCTCGATGCTTCAATTATTTTCTCGTTACTTCAAGTCTTTGAAAAAAATGTAGGAACGAGAAAATACTCTAAGCCACGAGAAATTAATCAAGCAACGAAAATATAATTGAAGTAACGAGAAAATAGTCGAAGCAACGGGTATATATTCGAAGCAAAGAGAATTATATTTTATGCTACAAAGGTGTCAGCATTAGGCGTTTGTCGAATCCTGTTTATCAGCCTGGTTCCCTGGGTCTATGATGCGCCTGCGCTACGCTCAGTGTCGGAGCGTAGCGCAGGCGCAACAGAGCCAGGGAACCAGGCTGCCTGTTTATCTGTAAGGTATAGTCGTAAATATTCAGAAGTCAAACATCCATTTTCCCCTGTCCAGATTAATTACAAATGATGATCCATTAGTAAATCACAGTCGTTAATGATCCACCGAAATTAACTTCCAGTACAAAGGGTTTATAAATATAATGAGTCGGATATTGTCTGAACAGAATGTCTTCTGTTAAACTTGGTATTATGAAAGCTCTTTACATTCTGTACTATGACAATAGGGTATCGACACTGTAAGAAGTAGGCGGTAGGATAGGACAGTTTCCTGTCATTATCAAACTGGTGTTCTTCAGACAAACAGAATAAACCGCTCGCAGCATTGGATGGTCATTGTCTGCTGTATACAGAAATACACTGTAGTTCCTGGCAATGCGAATGGCAATATTGAATTAAGTCCCTGTCTGAGGTTTTCTGCTTGAATCGAAGACAATTATTTTGTAAAGAAACTTCCAATGCATCTTTTATCAATCCACTGTTTCGACAGAATGTTTTGATTTCGTCTTTGTGCAAAACCTTATAAGAAACTATCACGTGCTTGGTGTTTACATTTCACAAATTTTGGAGGAACAATTTTTTTATACGGTTTCAAACAGCTTCATACCACTCTTGCTCAGAAGTTGTTCGATCAAGGTCCCAACATTCGGGGCCTAAAGCTTTCAAAACGTTTATGGTAGACATGTGAAGGAATTTCGATGCAAGTCCCTATTTTGACATGTACCATACATTCCCGAATTATTTCAGTTTAACAAATGACTAGACTTTGCATATGTTTATGACGAGTGCCACTGGTGGGGCAGGATACGCTCACCTTTTCGCGAACACCTAATATCCACACTATTTCATCATGATTCATAAAAAACATGCTCTGTCATCATATTGCATAGTGACAATCACTGGATTGTCTGGTCCGGACTCGATCAATTACTAACAGGTGAGGTGAGGTGAAATTGGGTTTTACGTCGTGCTTGAGAATATTTCGCTCATATGACGACGTGCATGCATGTGTATGTGTATGTGCGGCTGCTTATACTAGCCCAGACTTAAGCTGGTTTTATAGTGCTAGCTCACTGAGATACCATGCCGCAGTAAAGCATGAATACCCCACTCAGACACATTATACTGACTCCGAGCCGACCAGTCCTTGTTGTACCCATTAATGCCGAGCGCCTGGCAGAGACCAACAAGTACCATATTTAAACGTCTTTTTGGTATGACGCGGTCGGGGATCGAACCCGCGACCTTCCGCTCTCCGGGCGGGCGCTCTAAACACTCATTTACTAACAACATCGTATAGCTGAATAACTGCTGAAACATATACATAGACGCTATTGTACAGTCGACTTTCAGCAGAGATGGATGTGGAAAGGGTTTTGTCGCTTCTATTTCTGTTAAAAAATCATCATGGCGTATAATAAAACTGCAGTAAGTATAAAAACACGAGCAAAACATTTATGAGAGTACCAAGATGTCTTCTGCAGTACTGTTGCTTAATCAACATGAACGTGACGATTCAGAGTGCTTTATTACTTTTTACGTATATATTTCATTCCTGACTTTGTCTTGTCAAGGGGCGGTATGGTAGCCAAGTGGTTAAAGCGTTCACTCGTCACGAATTCCCTACATAGGCACAACGTGTGACGCCCATTACTGGCGTCCCCCGCCGTATATTGCTGGAATATTGCTAAAAGCGGCGTAAAACTAAACTCACTCACTTACTCACGTCTTGTCGAAGTGCCTATCAATAATCAGCTGTGATCGTCCGCTTCTAAGGAAGAACTCAATCGCTTGGATTTATCCCATACGTAAAAGCAGTAATTCCATATTTATAATGTATGTAAATGAATCATTATGAAATAGTGATGATACCAGGTGTTTACGATAAGGTGAGCGTAACCTGCCCCACCAGTGGCACTCGCCATAAACATATGCTAAGTCTTGTCAACTGTTCGCTTTAAAATTAACGAGAACATATGGTTCAAGTCAAAATAGTGAATTGAATCGGACGTGATTTTTGGCACTGACGCAACAGATTTGTAAATATGTTCCACATGCTTGCCATAAAACCTTTTGAAACCTTTACTGAGGCCTTGAAGTTTGAATGTTTTGTGCAAGGGACGTATGTCGCTCTTTGAAATCTTGGTGAATACTCGATCGTTCCACAACGGTTGTGAATTGAACTCTCAAATGTTGGAATATTACAATCTTGTCAAACAGCGACCCATAATATCCCAACAATATTCTGTGGGATTGAGATCGGGACTCCTGGCCGGTGAATGTCGATTTGAACCGCCTCTTGACTAACGAAATCACCAACTGATCGTGCACGATGTGACCTATGCACGGCCATGCAGGCTGGTCTTGTGTTGAGAGGATGGTCATCGACATGTGGTACAACAACTCGGTACAGGATGGCAGTTATGTAATGTTGTCCACTGAGATGTTGTGTGATCGTCACAAGGTCAAGTTACAAGTGATGTGAGAGGCACCTAAACATCATGCATGGACATCCACCAAACGGTACTTGCTCCAAGATATTCCGTTGTGTATATGCAGTGTTTCTGCAGCGCCAAACACGAGCTCGGCCATCAGTCATGATCAAAGGAAATCGACTTTCATCCGATGATCCTTCCCCATGACGTCAGATTCTAGAGACGTCGAGCTTGACGCCAAACTAGTCGTGCTGCTTTCTGCTCCGGGGACAACAAAAGGGAGTGATATGTCGTCTAGCTCTATCTACTACACAGTCTGGTTTAATGTGATTTCGGACGCTTCTGGTGGTCAAACAAGCATGTGGAAGCCACACTGTGTTTAACACGTGAGTTGTCATAAACGGGTGAAGTCTTCTTATTGTTGTCCTGAGAGTTGTTTCTCGTGTTCGACCTGATCACTGGCGGTCTTCTTCGTCTTTAGTTTGCTGATGTGTTCTGGCCAGTCTGCTGATAGTCAATGGCTGACATCCACATCTCCTGCATTAGCCCTCAATGACACGTCAGCATTCCTCATACCAACAACTTGCTATTTTTGTGCAGTTGTCGGTTGAGAAGACCCTGTATTTGCTTATTAACAATAAAATGAATTGATTTTCCAAATAATCGATCTGTGACAATGATTTACTGAAACTTCATGTTTGCTAAATTACGGGCACACATTTTGCACATTAGTCTCGCCTTGAACGTAACACGCGCATATCTAAAATCAATGCATGGTGTGCCTGTGAGTCAGAATAATCATACAAACAAACTTAATTATTATGTAAATAAAAACATATTTGTTGCGATATTTTTATTTAATATATATTTATTAAGACACATGGAAAAAAATATCGCAACACCTATGTTTTAAGAGTTACAAGAGCGTTCGTCGTCTTATGTTGATGTCGAGTGAGATTTGTTCTTCTGGTGGTAAACACTAAAGCCTTACTAGGTACCAACATTATACTAGATTCATTTATATTCACATAATAATTACTATGTGGGATTAACTGATGCAATGATGTTAACGTTGGGACATTGCTGAGAGCGCTGATACAGACCAAAACCTGTTATTTCACTTTGATTACTTTCATTTGTCATACTGCAGAAAGCTGAAATTCTATCCGTGATACTGGTGACGAGAATAACCACTGATTCAATCAATCAAACAGTCAAGTTTATTCCGTATTTTAGGCTACATGGCCCATTATTATTATATATAATAATAATTATTATGTTTTACAGATTAAAGATGAAAATGCAGCAGAGAGGGTTCGGGTGATCCTGGCACAGTCAGGCTGGTAAGGCTCATCATCAGCTCAGGGCCCTCGCCCCTTCTACACGCAGCCCAAACAGCGAAATGGACTTCTCCCAGGAAACACTGCCTAGTCGAACCCACCAAGAACTGTCCGGAGAATATGTAGACTCCCCAACACTGCAGCCTTCTGCATTACCCAGAGTGTCAGAAGGGCTGTGCTCCTCCCGGTGGAGAACCCGGGCACTCTCCTGATCTGCGCCAAGAGATCAGGAGGTACCAAACCAAGGGCACCGAGAACAATGGGGAGCCTGACGACAGTGTACTTGGGATGCAAGCGAGACATTTCAAAGGCAAGGTCCGCATATTTATCATGCTTTTCCTGAATCTTGCCAATTACATTGCTGTCAAAAGGGACAGAAATTCAATGATATAAATAAATTCATTGGATTTATCAAAAAGGACAAGATCAGGTTTGTTGGCAGGAATTTTTCTGAGGCTGTATATGGGCCTGTTCCACAGAAGTTTGAAAGCATCATTTTCCATGACGCCCTGGACATGTTCAGGGTCATACCATGGATGGACCTCGGAGTCAAAGCCACAGGCATGGCGAAGACGGTAGTAAAAGCAACGAGCCATGCCATCATGTCTCTTAAGATATGCTGTTTGTGCCAAGGAAGGGCATCCACTAACAAGGTGTTGGACAGTCTCTGTAAATTCATTACATAGTCGGCATTTCATATTGATATTTTCTTTAAGAATCACATTTTGGCGATTACGAGTGGGAAGTGACTGGTCCTGAGCAGCAAAAAGGAAGCCCTCAGTTTCACATTTAAGACCAGCCGACTTCATCCAGGCGAAGGAGTCGGTGGGATTGCTATTCTGTTCCACGCACTGCATTTACACACGATGCAATGGCTTCTCAGAAAGCCTCTCCACAAAAGACCGACTCTGGGCAGCCTTGGTGAAGGACTCCGTCCAGCAGCACATCGCCATCAGCAAAATCAACCTCAAATTTCGGATTCTGTCCAACAACCTTGGCACGCTTAAAATAGCTGTGGAATTCTTTGCTTTCATCATGAGTCTTCACATGCATCACCAGAGGATCATCCGATAAATAGATATGTGCAAAAGTACACAATAAAATTCTATCATGAAGAGCCTCCACATTAATCAAACCCCGACCTCCAGAATTGATTGGCATATATAAACGGTTGAGAGAGGAACGAGGGCGGTAGGTTCTGTGATCCTTCTGGTCAGGCGGTCAAGACTCTGAATGTCTTGTTTTGTCCAATCAACTACTCCAAAGGAATAGGAAAGGACTGTCACAGCAAAAGTATTGGTGGCTTTGACCTTGTTTCGAGCATATAGCTCTGAGCTCCAGATTTTCTTTAAGCGAGATTTGTACTCGGCCCGAAGTTTTTCTTGAATTTGGGCACTCTGGAGCTTGTCTCGAACTTGCATTCCAAGATAGGTGTAGGCCTGATCTTCCATAAGATGCTCAATAACTCCTCCCCCCTTGTAACTTGACCGATCCACCATTAACTACCTTGCCACGTTTCAAATGAAAAGTATTACATTTGTCGAGTCCAAATGTCATGCCAATATCATTAGAAAAAGACTCGACAAGGAGAACCTGTTCTTTCAAATTGGTATCTCCTTTGGCAAGGAGCTCGATGTCATCCATGTAAAGGAGATGAGTAAGCGGTGTTGGGGATCTGTGCTGAGGAGGTATATATATAGCGCACATATCCACGCAACTAGTGCATGCTCAAGGCGCTGGTAGTTTTCTTCCCTCGATCATTGGATGTCAAGCTCAACGGCACATCGTATTATCAATCTCAACTCCCTGGGGAGTATACAACCGAGTTATTGTGGCTTTCTCATCCTAACGAGGTACCAATTCACAGCAGCGTGGACTGGGACACATAGTCACAGTACTTTGTCCAACTTCACTGCACGTTGCTGTACCCGCAACTAGGTGTTTGCACCTATTCATGTGGTCATATACCAACGGATTCGTGGTTTCTTTTAAGTGCACAGGGTTGTGCACTGTACAGTAGGGGTTGTGACAACTCTGAAAGAGTCTGCACACAAAGTTGACTCCAAGGTTTTTTACACCGGTCACAGGTGGGTTCGATCCCGGCACCTCAACCTCAGTAGCCAGGCGCCTTAGCCAGCTCGCCCACCGCGCCCATAGTACTATTGTATTAGAAAGTATACAATAATTGTCACATGACCAAAATCATATTAAGAAAATCTTATGCTACTTATATAGATGTTTAACGTAGTATATTTACATCACGTGTGTTTAATATTTGTTGTAATGTTAATCTAGCTTTACAACATGTTTGGATGTACAAGTAGTATCCGTTACGGAGAAGAGAATATATATTACAAAATTAAGCATGAACAGATATACGAAATTTACACATTGATCATGAACATAGATGGTGAATAATTACAGTTTCAGATATTTGGTCCCGATATCCATTCGTAAATCTATTATTAACTATAAAGTTACGACAGATCGTAACGTTACGAACACTTTGTGGATCGGGACCCAGATAATATAATATTAGAGGAACTCATACATATGGACGATAACTAAGCACCACTAACAAAATATTTCCTTAAATAGTCAATTCAGTTTAGTTCATTTAGCCGACGTGGATTAATATATCTTCCAGAGGTTGGTCACTATTGGTGATTGAAAAATTAAAAAAAAAGGCTGCGCGCCTGTTTCATCAACATAGTTGCACTATATATCCCGATACTGATTTGGGATTAGTGATTAGATGATCGTTAATGGTAATCTCACACAGTAGTGACTGCAACACACCTCTGTAGTCAATTGTACGCCAGTTAATCTTTTCAAGTGTTTTGTCCTTGCCTCATAAACACGTTAACGTGTCAAATTCGTGCGTTGCAATTAATTTCTTGTCTGTGGCTTATCAAAAGAGTACACCATTCTTGCTACGATTTTTTCATTTGATATGGAAAAAGAGAACATAAACTATATGAATAGAAATCAGTTGTTCTATACATATTTGGGAGAACGATTTCTCAACACCGACTTCAATAGGTTTTAAGATCTAAATACTGGTTCCACTGAAAATGGAAATGTGTGCACCAAGGCCTGTTTATCACCATCATTATTCACTAGAAATATTTCCATCCTACTGTTGCCAAGTTTAATACGCTAATGGGTTCATTAAGAAAGCTACTAATATACGATATGATGCATATATTATGCTGGTATTTATGTGCGGAAATTGGTTTGTGATTAATATAGATTAGTCAAGGCATGTATGCACTATGGTCCGCATATGCACACAAATAAGGACACAAACAGTGTTGTTAGCTTTTAGGACAGTGGTTAGGGCCACTGAGTACATCAAAACAATTAACCCTACGACATGATTGATATTTTATGGATAGCAGCATACTTACTAGTGTCAAATCCCCACAAACGGACACAACAGGAATAAACATAATGAAAACACAGTGACAAAGTCACAAAAGCCTTTCCATCCCCACGAGAAATGTCTTCTTAAAGCAGAATTTACTGTAGGATTCCAACTGTATCATGGGCATGTATGTATGAATCGTTATCAAATAGTCTTGATAACAGGTGTTCCAACGTATCCAGCCCCATTGGCATCTGGATCAAACTTAAGCAGTGAAACCAGTATATACTCATGGAAACAAATAAGGGAACACATGAAAGTAAAAGTGTTTCTTTATTTATTTCCAGAATTTCACCCACAGTGCAATACATACCTTGTGAAGAAACCTGGAAAAGAATACAGGAACACTTGCACTTTCATGTGTTCCCTTATTCGTTTCCATGAGTACATTACTTAAAGCACAAGAATTTGTCACTTAGCTGTTTCACTTAAATGAAAAGGAAAGGACAATGTTCAGAATAACCCTGTTTTTTATTGAATGTTAAATTAAAATATCAGCCTGCATATTTGTTTCATCTGAATATTACGCATATGTGTTTAAAATAGAATGGATATTTTAATGTAAATATTAATATGAAGATTAGATTATGGAATACAATGGCGTTTATTGTTTTAATTTCATCAGTTTGTTATCCTTCAGTCGCCGAAGAAATTATAGGGTAACAAGTAGCCTTGTAACGCCATTCCCAACAATAAATACGTTTTATACAAATCTGATCTTCACATGATACATGGATTGTCCAGTTTTCTTCTTGGTCTTCAAACTTGTGTCATCATATTACGTTAATGTCCATATATCTACACACTCATTGTCTTTGCATCCATCATCTGTCATCAATATCTTTCCTCCACCCTTTTCTTCCATCAATGCATCCATTATCTGCATCTTCTCCTACATCAATTAATCCATTATATTCATCTTTTCCTACATCAATTAATCCATTATATCCTTTTTTTCCTACATCAATCCATTCATTATATTCATCTTTTCCTACATCAATGCATCCATTATCTGCATCTTTTCCTACATCAATAAATCATTAATATTTATCTTTTCCAACATCAATCCATTTGTTATCTTCATCTTTTCCTACATCAATCCATTCATTATCTTACTATTTTCTTTGATCAATCCAAACATTGACATTATCTTTGCCTACATCAATTCATTCATTATCTTCATCTTTTCCTACATCAATCCATTCATTATCTTCCTTTTTTCTTTGATCAATTCAAACATGAACATTGTCTTTGCCTACATCAATCCATTCATTATCTTCATCTTTTCCTACATCAATCCATTCATTATCTTCATCCTTTCCTACATCAATCCATTCATTATCTTCCTATTTTCTTACATTAATCCATGCATTGACATTATCTTTTCCTACACCAATCCGTCCATTAGCTTCATCTATTCCAACATCAATCCATCCATTATCTTTTCCAACATCTTCAAGTTGACCACGGGAGAGTTTCATGCTGTCAAGGTGCAAATAATGTAAACACAGCATAAAACACCTCCAGACCACAAAACCACACATTGCTGTATGACCAAACTGTTTCTCTACCTTCCTTCTACAAGTCTTGGCCTTGTGGCAATACCATGTAAACAAATAAGCTTTGATTACTATAGGTCGAGTTATGTGACCTTTCACGTAAGGATTCCAAATTATGAAAATAGTTGAAATGGGAACAGAAAGCATCACTGAAAATCAATGCTGACGTTATGTGTTTGAGATAAGGGGGAACATCTCCCTCTGTGTAATACATTTTCCCCTTCTTTTTATGATTAATTCCATTCTAGTTCCATACAAACCCACACCAACTCAGCATAAACTTCATTGGTGTTTGTCATTATCACCTGAGGATTACTGAGAAAACAGTATGTGAACTGATGGTGTTCCCTACTGCTGACATACATGCAAACTACCGGGATAGGACGTTTAGACTGACTGACTGACTGAGTTTGGTTTCACGCCGCTTTTAGCAATATTCCAGCAACATCTCGGCGAGGGACACCAGAAATGGGCTTCACACATTTAGAAAATACGTAGAGTACTTGCACCCCATAGGCACCAAGATCGCTCCATTTCTCCCTGATATGTTTCTTTATGCATAAGAGATTTTCAGTCGGACTGTCAATATTGAAACAATGAAATTTACCAATAGAAGCGACAAAACCCTTTCCATATCCATAAGAGTCGATTTTACAATTGTGACTTCACGTGTGTTCTGTTATCGATCCGTTCAAATCACTCGTGTATTTCGTGTGTAGATGTATTCAGATTTACGTTGCAGATTGACAAAAAGACTGTCCACAAAGAGATACGATGAAAGGAGAGACTTAAGTTTTCCTATAGTCAATTGACACTTTCTGGGGAACAATATTCCAGCAGTTAAAGCAGTTTCAGGTACAACCAAGCATGATTTTTCTACGAGTGAGTGAGTGAGTTTAGTTTTACGCGGCACTCAGCAATATTCCAGATATATGGCGGCAGTCTGTAAATAATCGAGTCTAGACCAGACATTCCCGTGATCAACAGCATGAGCATCGATGTACCCAATTGAGATGTGTCAACCAAGTCAGCGAGCCTGACCACCCGATCCCGTTAGTCGCCTCTTACGACAAGCATGGGTTACTGAACCCGGATCTTAACGGGTGGGTTCTTTCTACGAAGATGTGAAAGAAAGTCCAACTCTCTTTATTCCATTACTGAAGAGGCCACTGGTCTATAGTACAAAGTATGAGAACAATAATGGCATACAATCACAATGTTTGCAAACGTTATTTTCTATGTTCAAAAGCATGGTGGATATACATACCAGGTTTGCGAATATAAGTTGTATTATTAGAGTTCATTATCAAATCAAATTTAAACATGGTAGGATGTGAATAGTAATATTGTGGTAGATATTTTGTCCTTAAATCAGTATAGTAAGGACATACCAGCAAAAAGTGGAACTCATCTTCAATTACATTTAGTGCACAAAATTTGCACAATCTGTTTTCTCTTGGAATATTATAATATCTGCCCTTCTCAATCATAAGATCATGTGAAGAGCATCTAAATCTGGATAATGAAACGTGGAATTTTCTAAGATTAATATCGTGTAGGTATTTCTTTGTATGGAAAAAAGATTTAAAAGTACTGTAAAGAGTGGATGAATTCCAGGTCTGAATGTACATATCTTTTAATCTTTGCAATAAAGCATTATAAAATGACTTTGGGCAGGTAATCTTTTGTGACAAAAATACATCACTAAAACCACAATGATTTAGTAAATTTCTAACATTCGTTACCCAATTTGATTTTCCGCTGGTGTCAAACAAATACATCATGTTATAACATTTCTTAGGAAATCTTGATGCAGGCATATTCAAGAGCTTTACCCAGTATTTGATAACTTTTATCTGTGCCTCTAGATAAAGTGGGAAGCGACCGCATTCACCATAGAAAGAAAGTCAGAACACTCTTGTTCAGAAGTTGTCTGATGAGGATTACAGCATTTCCGTCCTCAATGCTGGTTCCTACAATGGTTTGGATTAACATAATTCAGACTATCAGACATTGTAAATCACGAATTATGTTACAGGTTTTTTTGTCATTGACTTTCTTTCTCAAATTGAGTTCAAACTTCATCATCGACCCCAGCGTCAAACACGGCAGAAACACGCTTTTATCTCTTCAGAATCCGGTTAACTGCTTAGATATTGATTCAGCAATTGAACCCATATGTTATTAACCTTTCTTTAATGTCAGTTAGACTAAACTTAGGCGCAATTAATAAGAGTACAATATGGTCATTACAGAATCAAATGAAAAGGTAAGGGTTAATGCAGGTGCTCGTCAATGTATTTCATATCAACGGTATATTTAGAACATTTCACATGATAAGAAATGATTAAATCGGTTAAAAGACATTTTGGAGTTAAATTAAGTCTTCTCTACCAGATAACACTGTTTATTATCGACCGATATTCTTCTCTGAAATCCTTTAACAATGATGCCAGGTCGATAGAGCTACACGAACTGTGGATAAAGAAAAGAGAACACGGCTAAACTGAGTCGTGTTCAGATGTAGAGATTACAGTGTGGGTGGCTCTTCTTTCACAGCAACATTGTGCGCCTGATCAGACATATATACGGTTAGTTTTTAAACGCTTTTTTCTGTAGATGTTGTAATTTAAGTGTGTAAATTTCCATGTAGTTTAACATACAGTATGATTGTCATCATCCGTTTCAGGTACACCTTAATAATGTCTCAATGATAGGTATCAGAACCTTTCGTTCTTAGTTAGCTGGAACATATTCACTTGTCTCTAGTATTTTGTGTAAACGGGATTTTTATTGTCCAAGATATTTTTATGGATTAAACTTCTTTTTAATTTCTCTCACGACGTTTCGAGACCATTCCAGGTCCCTTCATCAGGTGAACTGATTTAACTGAAGGGATTTTTATTGTCGTGGCTTCCATGCTATCGGGACTAGGTTGTGTTCATCTCAACTTGTCTCTTGTATTTTGTGTAAACTGGATTTTCATATGGCTGTGGCTTTCAAGAACTAGGTAGTGTTCTTCTCAACTTGCCTCTAGTATTTTGCGCGCGTCTGTTTTGTTGTATTTGTGGAAGTGTGTCTCTGTGTACTCTGAGGAGAGGGAATTTGTATGAATTTGTTGATTAATTCTCTTTGGAATGCATTCATTTGCGTTTTTGCTTTATTTCCATGTGCACATGGTTTTATTTAATACTGCTGTAATACTACAGAAACAAATATACACTCGTCATATAGTCACAATTGTACAATGGACTCTGCTTTTAGCACAGATTTCTTGTGGATGTGGAAATGGTTTTGTCGTTTCTGTTTATGTGAATCAGTTGCTTTCATTCTTCATGAACTTGCATGTATTCGTATGAATTTGTCACTTTCATTCTGGATATATTTAAATGAATCTTTCGCTTTTATTCTATGTGATCTGGTTTTCATATGAATGCATCGCTTTAATTCTGCCGAACAGGGTTGTATTCATATGAATAGGTTGCTTCCACTTTGTATGGCAGCTGCTCCCAGGCTCTGACGTGTGAACAATTCAGTGGTATGTATTTAATGTTAGTGGAAGCCATTGTCATTTGTTTTCCTCCCAAACCGACGACCTCTCTCAAACATGGGCATCTGGTTCTTATAACATAAGGGGACGGTTGGGTAGCCTAATGGTTAAAGCGTTGGCTCGTCACGCCGAAGACCCGGGTTCGAATCCCCACATGGGCACAATGTGTGAAGCCCATTTCTGGTGTCCCCCGCCGTGATGTTGCTAGAATATTGCTAAAAGCGGCGTAAAACCAAACTCAATCAGTCAGTCTTATAACATACGGCACGACAATAACGTTGATTTGTATTGTCGCTGTTTATCATTAGCGTCGTCTTCGCTACATCAAGGTTTGCTCCAGTGTTACTTAAGTCATATTATTGAAATAAGCCATAGGCAATTTCCATTTAATCAATAAATCTCGACTAATATAGAATCCATTATACGATTCTGACTTTATCATTAACGTATGTTTATGAATCATTAAACAATTGTCACTTTCTCATTCCGACTGGGGTCTGGATAAATAAAGATAAATTCAATTGATGGACATTCGAAAGGTATGAACGTTGAATACGAATGGTGTTAGGTTCAACCAGCTAAAACTGTTTTGACAAGATACAATATTGTTTGAAAATACATATCACCAGAGGGGTTCGAATTCACAATGAATTATGTGAGGTCAACTATTGGTCAATCTCAGCTACGAGTAAACGTGAACCCTTGACGATCTCCGTCAGAACTTATCTGCAGCTTGTCTTAAGGTGTGATTAACAGAATCGCGCGCGCGCACACACACACACACACACACACTGGACCCGCCTATGTACAAACCGGCGTTATGAAGCTAGGACAATGCTGAGTGAGGCGTTATACAACAAAGCAACAAAAACAACTGAGTACAACTGCAAAATGTCAGAGTGGTTTAAGCCTTCGTTCGCCACACCGAAAACCAGGTACGACTCCCCACATGGGTACAATGTGTGACGCCCATTTCTGGTGTCTCCCGCCGTGATATTGGTGGAATATTGCTAAAAGCGGCGTAAAACAAAACTCACTCACTCACTATTATTTTCTAATATTTGTATGATCTTCAAAATCTCAGAGAATAACATGTACAACCCGTTACCTAAACGGTGTTCATCCTTAAGACTATTCGACAAACCTTGACAAAATATGTTTCTAAAACCTGCAGGCCATTAATAAAATGTCCATTTCCGACCTCGGGAAAATGTACATTGTAATTAGATCTGTGCCATGGATCTCTGAGATCTGCTCGAAACGCAGATTGGCGCATGTGCAATGGCGACACACATCACCTAAAAACCGAGGAGTGCTGTGTACGTTTCGAATGTGTTCGTTGGGAGAATGTTTCCTCATATGTTGGGATGTTTATCTATCCATTCCTGAAAAACAATGGGTCTCGGATCTATTGTTTTTGTGGGATGAAACATTACTCAGATATTGCACTGTACGTACAAATACTGAACAAAACATGTTCACAGATATTTGCGGGATATGTTATTATATTTTGTGCCAAGTCTCCTCCAATAAAATATTATATATTCTAAGAATATTGACGTCTTTCCTAAGAATTTAAACCGAATTGTAACAAGTGGTTTTGCAATAGAACCAAAGTGAATGATTTTACCGTATTAGGGATAACTCACTCACTCACTTATAATATATTGTTTGCATGTCATTGTCACTGGCCGAGGTTCATCATGACACACATGAAACGAATGTCAAGGTGAAGATCGCCTGTTTTTAATATGTTGTATGGCCCGTATGAGAGTCCAGAACTGGCTGGCATCGGCGCCCCATGGAAGCCATCAGATTGCTAATTGTAGGCTGGGGGGTGTTCGCCTACTCATTCTGCAGAGCGTGTGCCAACAGTTGGAGGTTCTGTGGCTGTTAATGACGTGGTCGCTGACGTTGACCAAGATCATGTGTATCGTCATAAATGGTCGATGGCATGTAGATCTGGAGACCTTGAGGGCTGTGATAGTACTTGAATGTTGTGGTTCCCCATAAATGGTCGATGGCATGTAGATCTGAAAACCTTGAGGGCTGTTGTAGTACTTGAATGGTGTGGTTCCTCATAAATGGTCGATGGCATGTAGATCTGGAGACCTTGAGGGCTGTTGTAGTACTTGAATGTTGTGGTTCCTCATAAATGGTCGATGGCATGTAGATCTGGAGACCTTGAGGGCTGGTCGATGGCATGTAGATCTGGAGACCTTGGTAGTACTTGAATGTTGTGGTTCCTCGATAAATGTAGTCTGAGACCTTGGGGCATGTACTTGAATCTTGTAGTTCCTTGGTCGAGGTAGATCTGGAGACCTTGAGGGCTGTTGTAGTACTTGAATGTTGTAGTTCCTCATAAATGGTCGATGGCATGTAGATCTGGAGACCTTGAGGGCTGTTGTAGTACTTGAATGTTGTAGTTCCTCATAAATGGTCGATGGCATGTAGATCTGGAGACCTTGAGGGCTGTTGTAGTACTTGAATGTTGTGGTTCCTCATAAATGGTCGATGGCATAAATGGTATGTTGAGATCTTGAAGACCTTGAGTAGCTGTTGAGTAGTAGTACTTGCATGTTGTGGTTCCTCATAAATGGTCGATGGCATGTAGATCTGAAGACCTTGAGGGCTGTGGTAGTGCTTGCATGTTGTGGTTCCTCATAAACGCCATTGTCAGTCTTGTCGTGTAAGGTGTTGTTGAAATAAATTACGGTTGCTTGTAGTATAATGGGAGGGACCTGTGGCCGAAGAATTTCACCTCTGTAATGTTGTGAAGTTACATTGCCCTGGACGTGTACAAAGTCTATTTTACCTGCATGGGAGATTTCAGCCCAGATTATTACGATTACGCCACAAAACCTGTGCACTTTTTGTATGCAGAGTTTCTAACATAACGTTCCCACAATGCCTGAACACATGACATTCTCCATACGTTCGATGAAAAACAAACCTCGTCACCGAAGCAAACACGTCCCCATCGCTGTTGTGGCCATACTCTGTGTCCTTGATACCATTGCTGATCAGTCAGAATGATGCCTTGAGCTGGTGGTCTCGGGCGAATACCGGCGGCTCGAATACGGTTCCTCACTGTCTGGGCTGAAATCCTACGCACTCCAAGTACAGCTGAAGCTGTGGAGGTGGCCGTGATGACTGAACCTGTCCTGCTCTGCAGCTGTGACAGTGGTAACCGTATATGTGTAGGTCACGTAATGACCCCTGATCAGACAATCCAGTGATCAACAGCATGAGCATCAATCTATGCAATTAGGATACGATGATATGTTTCAACCAAGTCAGCGAACCTGACCAACCGTTCCCTTTAGTCGCCTCTTGGCCTTCTTGGTCGAATCTCCACTTCACGCAATCGATTCCTGACAGTTGGGTCGGAAATTCTTCTCAAACCAGGGATGCGTTGGGCAGTCTCCACGGCTGTGGCAAGACGATGACGCAAGTGAGCAACCCGGATGTAGCGGTCCTGGGCTTGGGTGGTAACTCTTGAACGGCCCCTTCTCGGGCGATCTTAGGCGGAATTGGTTTGCAGGAAAGATGTCCCAACGACGCGATATGGTGCTCTGGTGGACGTTGAAATGTCGGGCAACTGCAGACTGCGACTCCCCTGTGGCGATGTTTCGATTGGCGGCACTCAGTCGTGGCATGATGGTTTCCTTTTTCCAGGCAAAAACGAACGACCAGATTAAACACAACGTTTGCCTTTATAAAGTGATCGATACCGCATGCATTTCCGCTTACTTGCACGTGAAGTTTTGGGGAATTGCAGTCAATCTATTGTCGAAAGATTTAATTAATCGCACTTTAGCCGAACGTTTATTCGGATACCAGTAGGGACAAGAAATGGTAACGCCGGATAAACGATCAACGGAATGGGTGTCACGTTTGCCTGGAGTTGTGTCAGCGAAGTTACTAGATTAATCGATAAAAAAAACATCCGATGCCGTTAAATGAAATCACTTTTTAATTTATTTAATTTATTTGTAGTGGAGGCCATAGGCCCAGGCTACACTTCAGGATTTCAGAGCGGTACATATGTGCATATATAGTTCAGAAGACAATAAGTTAATTTACAAAGTATACAAAAGGAAATATGATGTTATTAGCATAGAAGTGAATCTCTAAGTTTCATTGCATTGTGTATATAAATAGCTAGGTTTTTTAAATATATGGATTGCCAGTTGACATGAGCATATTAAACGTATGAACAGTGGGATTCGAATAAAGGTTATGTGGTAAATACAAACATCTCAGATTTTGATAACATTTACATACCAAAATAAAATGAAATTCATTTTCAATAAAGTTATCTTAACATACAAAACATAATCTATTTGATCTGTGTTGATTAATATATCGACCGGTTTCAATTTGGAGGCGGTGTGAAGAACATCTGAATTTAGCAAGGGCCAATCGGAATTTTGAAATTGATAAATCTTTTATGTAAAATTCAACATTAAATGAGATTTTAAAACAAGAATAAAGTGAAAATTTCGGACTATTTACAAGCGATGTGTGCCATTCTTGTTCATAACTTGCTCTTAGTCTAAAAACAAATTCTGATATGAATTTATCGCCATTACATAAATTTTGCTGCTGTTCCCACATAAAGCCAAATCCAAAAGAGTAAAGGATATTCTTCATTTTTGATGCCCAGTTTGTTTTACCATTTACAGAGTCTAAAACTAACATGTTATAACATTTCTTTACAAATCTGGAATCGGGCATTTTGCATATTTTACACCAATATTTAACAAAAAATGAAATCAGTGACTGCAGAATCGTCGGCATCGCGCAGGGATAGAGAACAGAAACTTTCAGGCCAGGTCAGCGTGAGGTATTTATCCCAGCCCGGCGAACACGAGGGGGATAGTGGGCAACTCCCCTGTAACTTGATTAACTGCTACTATTAATTAACTCGTTAGGTTAGGTGTTGGTTGTGAGTAGGTGACTACTGGTACTTAGTATAGATAATAAATTCAGATCTTGACATATTGTCTGAATGCAGAGTCAGATCAGTTGTTTTTACGCAACATACATATTGTCCATAGGTGTATCTGTACACATTAGGTGTATCTGTACACATTAGGTGTATCAGCACACAGGAATGCAGGCATAAAATGCACCACCTGAAGTACTACCGGTATACCCCAATTAATTTGGAGTTGCCCACATACAAATATACATTGAACATTTCAAAAGCCCAATAATATGACACCAATCTGTTAACAAGACTAGGCTTTTCTGTGTGTGTACCAGCATATTCTCTTTTCATACCAACCAACGCCTCACCTAACGAGCTTAGAAGCAGTTAATCCAGTTACAGGGGTGTGTGTACAGCTAACAGAACAGCCTACAGCTACAGGTACTAATTAGTAGCTTGTAACAACAGGGGGGCTAGGGGGACGGGGGCTAGAAGAATGATGCCGTCGGCAACGTGCTAGTCTGTCTCACAGTCCCTGAACCACATTATTTTCCCTACTGCCAAGCCCTCTCTGCAGTGCTAAAGCCCTAAATAAAGCAAGTCTAGATTTCCTCAGGTTCAGGTCTGGTCTCTGGTCTCCCTGGGGCTCCTTTTCAATATAAATGGGCTTGTTTGTTACTATCAAAATTATATATATTCAGAGACTAAGCCTTAGTCTAGCAACGTGCCAGTGAACCCGTATGGTCTATCAAAACGTACAGTATCGATCGAGTGGATATCAGAGAAGGCCAACACCATTTGTATTATCTAAAGGACGGACCACACAGGGGATTCGTGTGCGAGGAATTACTCATCGTACCCAACGATACGGTATTACCTCCCTCACTATTAAAAAAATATATAAATCGGGGGGACATCGAACGATGGTCGACACCGTTTTTCGTACTTTCCGACCATCGGTGGGGCATTATTTGACGTATAAAATGCCATAGGAGAAGTGATGCTGTACCACCATCGTGTATACTACTTTTCTACAAACGCTTCTAAAGCAATGGAAAAAGTTATAATTGCCGCGATAACGTTTTTGGAAAGAAATATATTATTTGTATTGTTTTTTCCGCAGCTATTCTCAAAAATCACCTATGCGTTTCTTTTTCTTGAAGAGAGTATATAATGAAGTTTCAGCATTTAAAACCACCATTGGACAATTGCCGCCTTTCCCTCAAGCGCATTCCACACTTCGGATAAATAAATTAAGCATTTGTGTCTCCTCTTGTTGATCTACAATACATCTCTCGGTGTATGCCCATCACCAATGTTCATAGTGGCTTCGTAATTGGCTAAAGAAATATGCATCGTGATTAGGGATAAGAAAGTAATTGCATTATGGAAGCTGCCTAATGATACCACAGCCTGTGCTCGGAACAATAGCCCCTATTTATGAAAAGAAGAAGTTAATAATTGAGAATAGTAAATATGTTTAGCGTCAACGCCAAAGAAAAAACAGCTTCAACTCTCCCAGGAAACAGATTACATTGTGTGTAAACTGAAATATAGCGGTGCAAACTGTGAGACTAACCCAAATCTGAAATATTATGTTACAGTGATATTGTGAGTGAGCGAGTTTACGCCGCTTTCATCAACGTAATTCCAGCAATATCACGGCGGAGGACAACCAAAAATGGGCTTCATGGGGAGGGAGGGGGGGAGGGAGGGGGGGAAGGGGTTCGAACCCGGACTTCAATATGACGAGCGAACGCTTTAACCACTAGGCTACCCCGCCGCCCCAATAATATTGGGACATACAATACATAATAGTAAGTTCTGTACTCTTACCATGTTCTGTCCATCTTAAAAGACATCGAACGCGATTCATACTTACCAATATGCGATTTGACCTCATTCCAACAATTAACTATCCTTATGTTTACAGAAATATGACCTGTCGTGAGTTTCGAAGTTTGAAATAGCCCTGTGTTCCATTGCCCTCTATGTGTATTCGGGTCAATGGCATTTCAAGCATTAGACGTTTCAATTTGAATATGTACCAGGATGTAGAATGCCAAGGCCGAATATAGGTTAAATACTCCAACATGTTTCCAGACTTTTTAACAGCAAATTCTTGTACAACCCCAATCGATGTTAACGAAAACATCATTCTACAATTACTATAAGCAGTTCTAAATTTTATGATGCTGAGGAAACATATACGTCAAAAGCTGAAGAGTCCCTAAATGTGCCACAAGGACCTAATTTGGGTTCACATTGGTAAATACTCCGTGTCCCTTACGAACCTCTTGCTGTACAATCCAAATTGGTTGAAGTTACGAGGAACAAAAGGGTAGTGTAGGGCAAAGACCTTTGCTTCAGGTAGCTATTTACTAACGACTCACTGTAGTTTATCAGAACACGGCTACTACTGACTTTATGACATCAGTAATCGACCTAGCTATTACAGGTGAGAAATATGCTGTAGCTCACCAGGAATGTTATTCACAAGAAAATGTACTTCAGCGTTGCCTTTAACATTGATTCTGACCTTACAGCTGACAGGCAACAGCTTCCTCTGAAACTGTATACTCTTTATTTATTTCACCACGTAGCAAATATTTAGGAACGTGGTCATCAGTTTCAGAGGACACATCATAGATAAAAGCCCTTCAGCAGATATTTGTATGGTGTACCCTTTTCAAGACTCCCGTTTTGAGCCAACGCTCCCATCAGGTATATTTGGAACACCGGTGGAAGTTGTAATTCTTGCATCAGGTTCGCTATCATCTAAATGCTTCTAGTCAGTATGATGAGAATCAGTACTACAAGTACCCCCTTCCTTGATGTCATGGCCAAATTGATTCAGTCACTTATTAAAATGCAGGGATGATATCACTGTCTTGTATTTTAGTGCCACAAAATGACACTGATGCGAAGATATCTTATCCTTATATAGTAGTTCAGCCGTCCAAATTCAAACAATATCATTAAATTGTCTCATCATCTCATCCTTTCCCTCATCCTGTGTAACGCGGTGAATGTGGCGATGGTCTAAGAACATATTTTATGACAGTTGTGTTTTCCTTTGTCTTGTTTCAGATGGATGCCATGTTCAGAGTTTGGATCTTGCTGTCTGTGTTTGTACAACAGATCGTCTCAGGCACGTTTCTCATCTTTCTTTGTCATCTTATATGTCCTAGTTCGTATTTTATTTGTATAGCGTTTGCCAAGTACAGGTTATTGCAACAGAACGATGTCCTCAGACCTTCAGTAAGATACCAAATGACCCATCTTAACGAAACTCATATTCATAGTTTCAGCAAGAAACTAGATGCACTGTTTCAGTTTTGAGTAGACATCTGACGTTACGTCACAAGAAGGGCAACAATTTAAAGGCATGCCATTTAAATGACGACGCTACAAACGCCATTAGAATTAAGTCGGGAAGAAACAGTCATTTGGATCTCACTTCCAGTTTCAATGTAGATACAGAAATGTTCTACTTGGTGAGGTGTGATTGAAGCCTAAGCAAAAATGCTGTACCTTAAGCGTACCAGAAACTAATGATAGCGTGTTTGAATCCCAAATTTCCTCCGATTGTGCTTCTATCTTTGTCACCATCTGTTCCATGGGTTTCACCAAAGTTGTTAACATATAAGATTTGCTTGACTTCAGGCTTTTCTTTTACACCGAGCTGACACAAAATAATATAACTGAAATACTGTTCAAAGCGGTGTTAATACCAAACAACTTATTCATGCTGGTTCTTCCTTACAGTGCCGAGCAACAATGGGCGACAGTTTCTGGTCTTATTTATTGAAAGCATCGTCAATAGATCTAAACAGGATCTCCTGATATCAACCATGAGCACAGAGGACGTTACTGTGAAAATATCAGCTCCGCTACGACAAGACCTCCTGCCACCAGTTTCGACATTTGTCACTCAAGGAAACTCATCTTTGATCACCGTGGCCAATGAGCTGAATGTTCTCGGAACCGGAATCAGCAATAATGCAATCATTATAGAGAGCGATGGAGACATAACAGTGCAGGGCTACAGCCAAAGCCTCTCTTCCACAGATGGAGACAGCACCGGAGGTTTTCAAGCTCTACCAATCAGCGCTCTGGGTACAGAATATATGGTTACATCATACTGTGAAACGTACGTTTGTCAAGTGGCTATAGCAGCTGCTGTTAATACCTCTGTTAGGGTCCAGTTAAAATTGGCACCACCATACACCATTACACATAACCTGGTTCAATATGGAGACGGTGATGTCCTATCGGTCAGTCTTATGGCATACCAGGTCCTTCAGCTGCAGGTTGGCACCGACATGTCTGGAACTATAATAACATCGCAGGATAAAGTCGCCGTGTTTGTTGGATCGGATTGGACACAAATAATGCCATGGAAAGACGACGGGCTGGGTGATTTCATGGTAGAACAGATGCCACCTTTGAACACCTGGGGATGTTCGTATATTGTGACGTCATTTCCGGGTCGGTCATCGTCAGATTTGGTTACGATCGTGGCAGCGGAGGACACAGCCGAGGTGACAGATTCTTCAGGAACTACCTTCACGATTGGTTACAGAAACAGACATACTCTTCAACTGCCTTCAGGAACGTCTCGGTACTTTAGTTCAACTTCAAGAATTATTGTTGCTCAATTCACCATGAGCCCAGAACGATCTGTCACAGATACAGACCCCAGCATGCTTCTAGTTCCTCCGATAGATCAATGGAAGACATCCTATGCTTTTGAAATCGTTGAGCTGTCTCCCACTAACTTTGTCACCTCGGTAACAATATTCACTAATGCATCCTGCGTTGGGGCTATAAACTTTGAGGACAATGAAATACCATCAGCATCTTGGTCAGGAATACAAAACACAGAATTTGCTTCTGCAACATTTGACCTGTCAAACCAAGCCTATTGGATTGGAACATTAGGTCGTGAATGCCGTGGCTTTTCGGGGTACATTTACCGAAAGGCATACAAGACGGCTGTGTCATTCGCACTGGGTGGAAACCTTCAAGTTATTAATGTAAGTTGTAACCTGCGTCTGATCTGAAATTCTGTACACGTCGTTTTGATACCTTATACACTTATATATTTACCCATGAATTCCATTTGCAGACAGTTTATCTGTTGCTAATATTCAGTGTAGTTTGAACATTGTAAACTTGTGTTTTAAAAAGTATTTCCTTCAAACTGAACATTCTTTGCCAATCTTGAATTGCAGGCTGTATTCTATGACCCTTCGTCCGACATTTTACGTACATGTAATTTCTGTTGCAGACTGATTGCAGTCCATCGGTGGTAACATCTTCAGCTACTACCTCCAGTACAACATCAACGTTTTCCGTCAACAGTATTTTCACAGCTGAGGTTAATCGAAACATATCAGAAACCCCAGTCGCAAACGTGCAAACGGCTATCCATCAAACATCCACCAGCTTTATGGAATTGTCACAAAGTTCAGAGGAAGTTCTAACGACCAGTGTGCTGGACGCTCTTACCTCTGATCAGTCTGCTACTGAAACCACGGTGTTGTCTAAAAGTTCTGAGTCAGTTCCAACGATCAGTATGATAGCTACTTCAACTCACAGTTCACAGCAGGCTGTCAGTGTAACAAAGACATCAGTCTTGTCAGTCGAAGCACTAAGTACCTCTGTTATAAGTTCACCTATTGAGACACAGATCACTCTAGGCCAGGACTTGTCAACACAGGATTCGTCAACGCAATCCATGGTCAAGTCAATCTCAGCTCATCAAACTGCAATCAAAGCCCCGGGAGCAGCATCAGTTGCATCTGCAGCAGAACCTACTGCTGATAGTGTCACAGCATCCAGCAGCAGCATCCCGGATGCGAAGTCTGTCTCTGATATTATAACTTCATTATGTGCATCCTCGGCCTACCATGCTGCTAGTGCTTTCTGCACCTGCAGTTACACCTGTAGCTGCAGACCTTACAAACATACCATGATCGATGTTGATCTCATTAGGAAATACTTGGCTGTGGACAAAGCAACTCTATCCAAGACTATACGTAAACGAATCAGCATCCCTGATGAAAGACCGAGTGCGGTTACTATGGGATGGGTCGGCATCGTGTCCATTGTCATCATCCTAATGTTCCTGGCAGTTCCTGATATGCTTGCCGGTCTCGTACATGTCTTAAAACCAAGGAAATAATTCCAGCACTGTACTGATGCTTGCCAGTGACATCGTGAAGACATTTCCGGATCAGTTATAAGGAGAAGATTATGATAGACGTGTCAGAATTATCCGTTTCCACGAACCACTTATCATATGACATGTTCTTCTTAAGGACCATTTTGTGGTCCGTGCCTCATGTAAATACACAACATAATTCAGCCCGTCAAAGAAGTCAGAAAGTGTCGCCGATGCACGTATCAGAAGATGTTCTTTCAAAATGAATCAATGTTTAACTATACATCTGTGTGAAAATATTTTGCATTTTCACTTGAAATCTGAATTCTCGACTTCGAAACACTAAACACAGTGGTTACTGCACTACGCCAAGACTATGAGATCAATACAATTAAAGGGAAGAGCGTATTTCAAATTCTTGCTTGACATTTAGAATCCTGCACATTGTTTGTTATGGTGATCACACCATTATTGTGTTGCTTACCGAATCACCAAGGAAAATGATTTTTAATTGAAAGCACTTTTACGCAAACACAGCCGATTGGCAATAACAGATAAATCATAAATTATATTGGATAACAATCATTTCGTTATACGACGTAATACGATTTCGATCAGAATTTATTTTCAGCAAGTATTGCAACACATATTAGACATCGAATCTGAGAAAACAACGACTAAATTATGAGTGAGTATGGTTTTATGCCGCTTTTACCAGTATTCCAGCAATATCACTTCGAGGGACAAAAGAATAGGCTTCACGCATGGTACCCATGTGGGCTATCGAACCCGGTTGTTCAGCGCCCATGATGATGATGATGATGATGATGATGATGATGAAGGACGGTCATGAGGTGATAACAGAAAATGATAATAATACCATCATACAGATGAGCATTAATCAATCACCAACCACTTCACTGTTGCTTTATATGTTTTGAAAACCTGATTAAAACCGTATAAGAATTTTAACTGTAACATATATTACTCTGATGAAAACAAATAGAACATTGAAATGATTTGCTTCCAATCGGAGAGGAATAGACAAAAACGTGACTGTCAACAATGCGGAATGTAGGGTCGCCATGACTACGGCAAAATCTGATTGTCACACAGTTCTCAAAAAATGAGTTTTGAAATTGCATGTACCACCGCTGGCCTGGTGTAGACACCCCTCTAACGGATAATATCTCCTCCACATACTGGTAATCACACGTCAAATTCTCAGCTTCAGAATCGTCTGCCATGTGTCAATTCCCACAGATGTTGAGCCGGAAGATCTCGCAGGAGAATTTGGATTCCACGAAAGACAGAAATACGGGGTTCCTGTCTGGGCTCCTTGTGGACCATGGAAATGTTTCGATGTTGCTGCTCTACAAATGGGCGATGATGATTTGAGGCGCTGACCTAACTCGCTGGAATTGGTAAAATGATCAAACCAGATCCATTGCACTATCATTATTATACTGTAAGTGTATGTTTATGAATCCCTTTTATTAGGTAGTACGTCCTTTCAGCATATAGATTCAGTCATTGAATCAGAATGTGTGGCAAAAATTAGGAACAGCTGTTCCTGTTGATATGGAATGACAATTGAGTGAAAGGTCATGATTCACTCACACGGACAAAAGTGTTCAACAAAAAGCTATTGGCCATGAATATGATGATTATGATTATTTTGCTTATGAGTGATATTATTAGTTGAATATGTTTTATTTATGAATAATGTTTAGTTCAATGTTTGTTCTGTTCCCTGCATTCATGACTACATCCACAGAGCTCGTTCGGAAGAGACAAACAAACGGGCTTCAGACAGAAGCGGATAACATACATTTCAAACCAATTATTTCACCTCCAGAGCCACGCATTTGTCATCAACATCAAACACAAATTAGCTGCCTTTCATATTGAACATTTCTTCCATGTGACTGACATAACATGTGCTCATACTTTGGACAAGGGATCATCCCATTATAGAACTTCAAAGATGGAACATTTTCAAAAGCTCACTGTCCAATCTTTTAGTATCTAAGTAATATTGAACATTGGAATATACATTTTAAGACTAGTGCGTATTGTCTTAGCAATCATAGATATGTATTCAGTAATATTTGTTAATGCATTATTCTTTGTGCCATTGAAAGACAGAAATGTGTTGTTTATATAAATTTGGTTTCCACAGACCCACAGTGTGTCAATACTCGGTGTTATGTATTCCACACTATAAATCTTATCAGATTAGCATTAAAAACATCAAAGGTTGTTGAACAATGTGATGCGGTTTTATATCTGGCGACCATAAGGCTAGTACATTTTAAATCAATGCCACGTCGGAGATAAAGGAACCACTGAATAGAACTGATTGTCAAAGTCAACTTCTGTGAACGTATTGATATTTTTTCAAAGCATGCCTTTTTATCTTGTTTAGGAAATATTTTGTTTAAGTTAATAAATAACGAAGGAAGATCAACAGAGGAAACCATAAATATAAAGCGAACAAGCCGACGACTAAAGATGATATAGCGTCGGTGTACTGTAGTTCACCTTCATATGCAGTCAGCTGTTTGTATCACCAATATAGTCAGCCGCTGTGGTAGAAGGTGAGCAAACAGAACCCCAAGGCAAACTACGATATCCATCATACCAAACAAATATTACATCAACATTGATTTAGGCATTTTTCTATGTAACACATGTGTAACTCTAATCCACACTTTGTGCATGTCTCTCCACAAAGCAGATTCAATCTCGCTTTAAGTGAATACGATTCCGGACGTTAATTGTAATTAAAGTGTTTTTGGACATGTTTGTTTTGTGAGTGATCAATCGATTGAAACAACAGTTAACCGAAGAACTATCAACATTAATAAAACTTCATGTGTATTCTCAACATTCAGCGTTTTCCGAAGGTTTTGTATCCGAGGCGTTGCTGTTTCTATGTCTCTATCGACCACTGGATTTGTCTGACGGTGTGACTGGCTTGCAGGAACATCTTTTAGCATGTAGCACAGTTGCAATGTCAGAACATCCTGAACGTATGTAAATTCACATGCCACTAGTTGCAGACGAGTTGAAAGACATACATTTGAAGGACTTGTCGTAATTCGTACTACAAGTCATTCGTGACCAACTCGTGTTATTATAATCCGGGACAATTCGAATAGCGAATCGTGCCTCTCGGGAAGCATTATATATTTCCGCATGAATATCATAACTCTATTTCTGCCTTATTTAAATAAAGAAGCTCTCGCATATTACTGTTTTAAAACATGTAAGATATTTTGAAGGGAAAGTCGCTATATCGAATATTGTAAGGATGTTATCGCAAGAATACGAGAAATTTGTCCAAAGCCGAAAATGCCTGAATGTCCCTCACAGAATTCCATAGCTTTCAAATCTGCTTCGTGTTGGTGGCATAATGACAACAAAATGGATACTCTCTCAAGTTTCAGCGTTCGCCAGCAAGGTGTTTGAAAGATGATACATTGGACGTTTTCAATACTGAAATGTTTGTGTCTGTTCAGATCCACTATATAAATGGTGCTCCAAGTTTCCAAAATCAGAATGTCATATGATTGTATTATCGGTCACGTACTCGAGATAAAAAACATGTCTGTCTGTTTGTTATATTGAATTAATCAGCCTCTATATACGGACAAACTTTATGGATGAACAACTTCTTCATTCGGGTGATGCGAGATTTCGATACATATTCTTGTATCGTTGTCAAGCAAGTATCACCTGAAGTATACCTCGCCAGCTTCTAAATAATTCCACTCAAAGTAGTCAACCTCTGCTAGTGCTGACCTGAACGCCAGTCAGCAAACTCTTGTAACCCAACCACAATGTTTCACATCACACTAGGCCAGCATGAGTGTTTCTAGCTTTAATGATAATATACTGATGGTAAAATTTGAGGCAACACCTGACTGAATATGATGTAAATGAAACCATTCAAATGAATATATTGAATGAATAACAGTGTTCTGTGGCGTACTTGTTCGTCTCTCCAGTTCAGAAAATAATATGCGCGTGCATTACATGTTTTTCTCGTGCATGCAGGTAAAATGCATGCATGTACACATTTCGCAATACGTTGTTTCGAGAGTAGTACTGTGTGAGTTGATGATTCAGTAATATGGCTCGCAACCAGCTATCTGAGGCCATAACATATCAAATTGTAGGCATGAGAGAAGGTGGCATGTCCTTGCGACAGATTGCAAGACACGTTAACGTCTATCACAGCGTCATCAGCAAGTTGCTGAAAAAACACCGCAGGACAGGTGAAGTCAAGGTTGCCGCTGGTCCAGATCGACCCAAAATGACCAATTTGTGAGATGATAGACGGCTGCTACGAATGGCACATCAGGAACCATTCTGGTCTTCAAATCAACTCTGTCAATTGTGGCAGCAAAACGACGGGAGTGAATGTGTCACGGGTGCTGGTCAACAAACGTCTCTTAGCTGCTGGTCTACGAGCTCGTCGTCCTTTGAAAAGGCCCAGAGTGACCGATCATCACATGCGCCTTTCTCTGACTTGGGCACAGGCACATCAAAATTGCAATTTGCGCACGTGGCGTTGTATCATTTGGTCTGATGAGTCCAGGTACAGCCTGTATGTTGCGCACATCTCTACCAGGTCGACAATGCACGCCCTCATCATGCAAGGATCATTACCGACCCTAAGAGGCAGCATAACATTGAATCCCTCGATTGGCCAAGTGTAAGACCAGATCTTAATCCGATCGAACACGTATGGCGTATTTCCGCCAGGAACCAGCCCGTGGCCAACATTCGAGAACTTAGGCAGGCCGTGCTAAACGAATGGAACAATCTCCCCATGCCTTTTTTCGTAAACCCGTGCTATCGGTGAGGAGCTGCTTTCAGGAGGTGATTCAGGCTCATGGCGGATACACGCACTACTAATGACCCACTTAATGTTTCAAATGTCAATTTCTGTGGATTCAATTTCAAGAAGTTCCATTGTTCCACAAAACATTACTGAGTTGGCTAGATGAAGACATTTTTCATCAAAATGTGAATACCTTTTGTTATGTCCATTTTTGGTGAATATACCACAATATTTCTCCAATGGAATAAATGATCTTGATTTCATAAACATACGGTGTTGTGTCGCTGCAGTTACTTCCCAGATAGTGAAGAATGTCTTCACATACCATTTTTGAAGGTCACGTTGCATTTTCCGTACCAAACATGCATTTGAAAGCTTTCGTAGCTTTAAATTTTAGTTGTTGCTTCAAATTTTACAATCAGTATAGCTTGCCTTGTAGAAATGACTGACGAGTTCGTCAAAGGTGAGTCTAAATATACACTCAAGTTGGCAAATGAGAAGATTCACCCTGACTGGCCGGTGGGAAGCACAGTGATTCGGCAAGATCGAGCTGGTATCAGGGTGGCTTCTGATGTAACCTCGTTCAACTTGTGGAAGTCTTAACCAAAGTTATTGGCAAGATGTTAATTGTCAGCGTAGAAATGTAGAACATTGCTGATGATAGCCGGAAGTTATAATGTGCAAAGTGAAGCGGATGGGACCAAACCAGATCCTTATGCAATACCGAAAGGAAAGATCACCTGGGAGAATCCCAGACTGCCACTGATTTGACATACTATTCCCAACTGTGCCAGGTCAGGTTCCAACCCAAATACTAGTGGCGGTGTGTGGGCCTGTGTACAGAGCTCAGGTCACGAATCAGTTGACGTTAATCAACGTCGAAGAGTCCTTGGATGGGTGACCGTGTTTGGCAGCTTGACTCCTGAGAGTTTCTAGGACTTCAGGCCTGCCCCACAACGAAGCACATGTGATACATGTGGTCTCACTTTTGGCAAGTGAGTTTGTTCAAAATTGCCTCTGTTCACCCAGCAGAAAATGGGTACCCGGTGTGATAAAGTCATGTGTCTATAACCTTCTAGCACCTAACAGGCAGCTTGGGTTATCCGGGGTAATAATCAGATTCTTATTACAGCGTCCTGTGAGCAACTAGTCAGATGGATACTAGGGGCTATATAAATGAATTATTATTAGTTCCCCATGACAGACCGAAAGCTGCACATAAATCAAGCTCGACATGGTCACATTTGTCTGCTGACAATTTAAGAAGGTCCGCAAGACACAATCCAAGGCAGTCTGTGAACAGATTTATATGTTTTGAGTAAACACCAGTCTGCGCGAAGAATCACCAGCAATTTACCTCCGTTTTCCAAGATCTTTAGAATCAAAAGAAGATAAGATAAATGTCTGCGATTTGTTATTGTAACTGTGGATTCGTTGACGGCGTCTAAAGAATTGGAGGTATAGGGGCAATCTGTCAAACTTACGATCGGTTTAGAAAACTGAATGAGTTTGAAGACTTAGGCCTCTGCAACTTGTCATGCCAAATAAAAACTGACAATGGAACCAACAACATCTTCGTTCAGAGATGCCGGAATATGATGTAGGGATGTGACGTTATCTCTCTATATAAACTGACAAATCAAAGAAAGTACACACCTGGTGTTTTGGGATTATTTGAAAAGTGTTGTGATTTTGACTGGCAACTTCGCCATTGGGCACGATATCTGTGGTGTTTTGGCAACATATTAGGAAAGTCTGTGACTTATATATCACTGTAAAAACTCTTTTCAAAACATTTACATCGCTTTTTTGGAAAGTAATCTAAAAGCACCGGGTGTGTACTTTCTTTTGTACTTCAGTTTATTATACGACCCGTGAAGATCCGGGTTAGAATTGGTCTTCAGCCACTAGAGGCAAATAACGGTATCGGGTGCTCGCTGACTTGGTTGACACATGTCATCGTATCCCAATTGATCACTGGATTGTCTGGTCCAGACTCGAATATTTACAGACCGCCACCATATAGCTGGAATATTGCTGAGTGTGGTGTTGAACAACAAACCAACCAAACCAGCTCTATATATTATACATTTTGTCGCCTAATATCGACCTCAAAGATGTTCAGTGGCGCTAAGAACAGAATATGCGCAAAGACATTTGTACCCCGTTTAACCCAAGCTGACTGTGAGGCACCAGCAGGTTAACAATCACATGACCATCTTAATCTGCCGGGATCCCAAACTCTGAGACTGAGGTGAGACTACATGTGTCCACTGTGGGCAGGACTTAGAAACGCAGGTAATAGAAACCCTCATGAGTCTGGCTGCCAAACACGGTCATCCACCCAAGGACTCTCCTTGACCACTCACCAACAAGGAATATCTATGGAAGTCATTGGCTGAAGTCACCATCGTGAGGAACTGTTCTTTTTACCGTCTGAATGTTAGAAGCTGAGGATATGGATTTCTTAGTGGTGTCTGTGTCGATGTGATAAGACGCTGCCATCCGAGACAGCATTTCTCGACGACATGACGATGTGTCTGTGTATTTACAGTCGAGAGTTCCGCCAACTACGTCCCCCCTACTCCCCTCTTATAGTGAGCATCCTTAACCTGGGCAGTGTACCATGAAGTGGCCTCTATAAGCCTCATCTTCCTGCATGTCAATGGTGCCTGTTGATGGAGAAGATATGTCCGTGTTATGTTTACAGCGGGGGCGATCTCCTCCACAGCATCTGGAGGACTGTGGAAGATCATCCTCGGGTTAGCCTTGAGAGCCTTGAGAGCCTTGAGAGCCTTGAGATCGATTTCGTTCATGTTCCGGGCTTGTACTTCTTTATCAGTTGTGGATAAGGTGTCTCGAGGTCAAAAGTGGTTGATGGTCATTAACTTGAATATTGTGGACAGGGCTTTCCCATGATGGTGACTTGTTAATAATGTAACCCAATCGAACTTTTAGTACATGTGTACTGCAGTATGGGTGTCCGAATTTATTATGTAATTTAGTATTTTACCTGGTTGTCACTAAGTGTAACTAATTTTGCTTCAGAAAAAAATCGATTTTTAAAAGAGAACAATATGTATAATATAAGTTGTTCATTGGTCTTGAGGGGACATGGGCTGATGTACCCTCGATGTTTGTTTATGTTCCCTGAGCCCGAAGTGAGGGGAACATAAACAAACATCGAGGGTACATCAACCCATGGACCCCGAGGAACCAGTGAACAACGTATTTATCTTACCGAACACCTTAATGTTAATTTTGAATTGTTTGAAGCACGGGTATCGGATCATAGTATGGAGTACAAGACGACAAGAAAAACAAATTTAGAGTTATCTCCCTTTCCATCGATTTGCATTCGCAAAACATTGGTAATTTCCGTACATCGTACGTGATTCAATGTTATTCGAGATAAAGAATTACTACTACGAAGTACCAAATGAGTTCGGTTTCCTCAGCGGGGTACATAGAAAATGTTACTCGCTTGTAAGCGGGGTACATTGAAAATAATAGAAGAGATTCGCTCAGCCAATCAGAAAACGACATTTATGTGTGAGGCAAGATGAAGTATGATGCGCAAATACAAGGGAATACAGAATTGGATATGTCTTCTTGGTTATATGTGAGTTTGTATAATTGATATAGAGTCATGAGAAATGTCTTTAGCTAATTAGTAGAAAGGTCCAGACAGCACATGTAAGCTCTGGGGTTTTCACTTTAACAACAAAGGAATTGAATTATTTAAACAATATCAAATAGAAGTGATTACATTGCACTTTAAAGAGGTGCAACAATTCGTGAAACTTTTGCACCTCGTGCATCAATATTCTATCAATTAAAAGATAAATATCAAATTGTTATTTAGCGGACTGTCATATACACGTATTTTGTGGTATAAATCCCCTTTAGATATCATCTTTAAGATAAAAACTTATTGTAAAGATACAGAGTCACTTTGTATGGATAGACAACTTCTTTATAAGAGATCGACGTTTTCGGTGTAGATGCTAACAATCTACAATGATAGCCTGGTGGTGTTAGCATCTACATCGAAACTTCGAATCTGTTGCAATAAAGAAGTTGTCTGTCCATAAAACGTGTTCCTCTTCATAATAAAACGTGTTCACTTCATCATACCAGCTTCTCGTGCCACTCTCACTCACTCACTCACCCACTCACTCACTCACTCACTCACTCACTTACACTGCAACGACGTGGACGCCGTTGTATGTGTCGTCATCGTACCATTTTACAGGAACAATATATGATAATAATAATGAATTTGTAGAGCGCCCATCTTCCAGCTTGTGTCAGCAATGTAATTACAAGAAAAGCCATTTTGATAATTTCGACTTTGAAGACGGACATTGGACAAGATTTAAAGGCTGAGGAAGAACATGCCATGCTGTGTTTTATAAATCTTTGAGTTTTCGTGCATTACGCTCATATAACAACAAATAGACAGATCCACATCAACCTATTGCAGGGTTGCCATGTGATCTAAGGTACCTTCATCCGCTATCACAGTTACGTCCCTTAGTTGGGACAGTATCCGCTCATCGTGGGTTTGAATCTCCCTGACCGTCAGGGTTGTCTGCACCTTAGCCGTACTCGTGGGTTTAACCAACGACGGGAATGATGAAAGGTCAGCCTTGTTTTGGTCTGTCATTTCGTGGTGGCACGTGGTCCTGTGCGTGGAGATCAGGTCACAATCAGGTGACGTTAAGCAACGTTGGGCGGAGAGTCCTTGGATGGGAGACCTGACTGGCAGCTTGACTACTGAGAGTTTCTAGGACTTCAGTCCTGCCCCACAACGAAGCACATGTGATACATGTGGTCTCACCTAAGGCAAATGAGTTTGTTCAACATTGCCTCAGCAGAAAATGGGTACCCGGTATAAAGTCATGTGAACCTTCTAGCACCCAACAGCCAGCTTGGGTTATCCGGGGTTATAATAATCAGATTGTTTGGGCGCTTAGAGCATGCATTGTGCATGGAGCAATACACATGATAAATGGACTATTATTATTATCATCCCATATTAATCGATGCTGCTAGTGCATCACAGAGAACTGGAGCGCATTTGCACCATCTGTACATCGAGGATGGGATGGTGGTGTTTGTGGGGTACCTCTTCCAACATACAGAAGCACTATAGAAAATCTGACATATTCATAAGAAATCGATTAAAATGATTCGTTTTCGACTGGTAATAGTAGATGCGCAAGTGAGTAAGGAAAAATTCGTCTCAGAAATATCACCATAACAAAACAACAAACAACCATAAATATATTCAATAAGGTGAGCTTATATTTACATAAATGTATATTTACAAGACAGTTTGATAATGAAAGGGTTTTTATGATGAGTTACAAAAGTTATGATTTTAACATAAGCACATAAGATTATTTAAACTATATGACGATAGTCTATAAATAACCTAGTAAAGACAAAACAATCCAATGAGCCTTGATCCAGGATGCAGCAACAGAAACAACATGCCTGGCCGCACGATCCCGTTAGTCGCCAGGAATGGGATGCTGAAGACCGGTTCTGACCAGTTCTGACCAGTTCTATCTTCATGGTCTGATTGCCATAGATGTCTTGATCATCGTAGATATGTCTCACTTAGCATTATTCAAGCTATACGATGGTAGTCTATAGATAATCTAGTCTGGACAAAACGAACTAGTGATTGACATCATGAGCATCGATCCATGCATTGAGGTTACAATGACATCAACAAAGACCATATTCCAACACATACAGGATGCTGACAACTTGTTCCAATCAGGATCTTGATGATTCTATAGGTCGACCATCCTCTCCACTGACAATGGGAGATATTTCTCACACATGAACCTCTTACAGTTCGGCAGTTTCATTTGTTTTCTCCCCTTGAACGCATGCAGGAAGTGATCAGTTTCAACATTAAAAAACTCCTCTGGTTTGTTTCTGTATGGTCCCCACGTCACTTTACCGTTAACTCGAATGATGTTCTCCTCAGCATCCAAACCAATTATCATTGTCGGTATGGCAACTTCCACTAACAAAGTCGACTCGAAAAACAGTTTTGTAAAATGTATAAATTCATCTTTGAGGCGATTTGGAAAGTAAAAAAAATCGCACGTTCGATGAAACACTTGTCTGAAGTTGTTATGGACATTTTGAATATATTGGTTATAGAATCGTTTTTCCATACTGTCCTCTGATTCGCTGACTTTGGATTCAATATGCGTGAAGGTTTTATTCAGTGCGGTCCTCCCATATGACCGGGACCACCACACCCAATGGTCTTTAAGATGCCTCCACATACCTATGTGACCTTTATTAAACCAGATGTTCTCTCTGGGTAAAGTCCACACATTCCACGTATTAAGCAAAGTGTCTTCTCCAATTTGAAGATAACCTTTCACGTTGAAATTCATTTTCATGGCATACACTGAACACTCTTGGAAGTACAACCACCCTCGTTCAATCCCGGTCACGTACGCCACAGTTGCGTTGTCCGGAAGTGACGTCACAGCTTTGCGAAATCTTTCTATGTTGGGTCCGCAGAACAGGATATGAGGAAAGTACCTCCTATATAATGACTCTACAAAGTTGATATTGTCATACAGAAAAGCATAATTAAATGTAACGATAAGCAGCACATCATTAAATTGACGGGGGGCTTCAGGAGGATAGGTGAAGTTATCGCATAAGCTGTCCACGCATTCAAAATTTTTTGATGCGGGATTGTTGTTGTAATATACCCCGGGTGAAGGAGAAAATTGAACTGTATTTGCCATTTCTCCATGTTGGAGTTTATTTGTTTTCGGAAACAGTTTTGTCGGTTTAGTTGTAGGAGCTGAAAGTCCTTCAAAGCCAATTGTTTGGAGGTCGGCCATCCAGGCTGAAATCAATTCAACGCCTTCCTGGCTGATTATACCTCCATCCAACAGTGCTGCTGAAAGAAGCTGGAAACACTGACGTAAATTGGTGCTTTCACATTCCCAGTTGTAAAGTAATGAAACAAAGGTTTCAGGAATCGTTAATTCTTTGGAAGCTGGTAACGAGTGTATTTGTTCAGCATTCGGCGGCAAGAACCCCACAAATCCACTGATGTGTTTTAATAAGGACTGAAGTATATACGACCTTATTATATCGCTTTTAGGGACGGGAAAGAGTACAAGTCCCCAAAACGCACGTCTGCTAAACATGGTGTTCTTTGAATCAAAGGGCGCCATTGATACTGATCCAACAAAGGCAACAGGCGCAATAGGTTGAAAACGAGGCCCTGAATCGTCCTTGACCTTGACCAAGCCGTGTTGAACTTCCGGTTGAGGAATATCGCTTAGAACGTAATCCTTTGGATTCGTTTCTGGTAACTTTAGATCCACCATTCCCTGAGGAAGATGCCAGTGCTCACCATAATGCTTATAGTAGTTGAAGACCGCCCCTCCTCGGTAGACTAGCCCCGATGTGTTACTGTATTTGAAGCTCGAGAGGCGGTCAAGAGGTCTCATATTGACATCAGTGTCGTAGATGAACTGGGCCTGCTGTTGGATAGCATAGAGGTAACCAAGGTTCTTCCTGGCGGGGTTGTCGGGAGGGAGAAATGATGCCACGGAGAAGGGTAAATAATCCTGAGCCTCTCGATCGAGGAACACACAGTTAGGAAACCTGAAAAAGTCATCACGTTCAAGTTCATAAGACAAAATACGTTACCAATACTGTATTAAAAATCAAGGATGATTATTATTTATTACAGTTGTAGTAATTTCTATGGAAATTCAAACTCCCTCATCAAGTGGTCAGCTTGTCACTTAATAAGGGTGTTAGATTCTGTCTATATATCACTTAATAAAACAAAATGATCTGTAATAAGATAATAGTGTTAGAAGATCTCTCTAACACGATACAGTGTTAGAACCTGACTCTTACTTGATAAGATTGTCAGAACAGTATGATTTGTACTGTTAGAAAACGCTTTCGTGTACTGTATAGTATTTAATCCTGGTGTTATTTCCATTCCAGCAATAAGAACGCGAATGGTGTTTTTGTCTTTCGAGATGGAGCCAGACTGTCTCACTATAACACGTACCGGCATCCTTGTGGACAGTTTCCATCTCCAACGACAACTGTCTTCCATCCGGGTATCTGAGTCATATGCGTCACATCCGCTTTAGATTTGGCCGATAGCCATATAACAATCCATTTGGGTGCTTCATTCCTACAGAAAGAAAACCGTATTACGACAAGGGCATTATCGGTACCTAGCGTGTGTGGTTGCATGAGTCGTGTGTGAGGGATTGTTTGTCTGTCTGTCTGTCTGTCTGTCTGTCTGTCTATCTGTCTGTGTGTCTGTCTATGTATTTATGTATGTATGTATGTATGTATGTATGTATGTATGTATGTATGTATGTATGTATGTATGTATGTATGTATGTATGTATGTATGTATGTATGTATGTATGTATGTATGTATGTATGTATGTATGTATGTATGTATGTATGTATGTATGTATGTATGTATGTATGTATGTATGTATGTATGTATGTATGTATGTATGTATGTATGTATGTATGTATGTTTGTATGTATGTATGTATCATGTATGTATGTATCATGTATGTATGTATGTATCATGTATGTATGTATGTATGTATCATGTATGTATGTATCATGTATGTATGTATGTATGTATGTATGTATGTATGTATGTATGTATGTATGTATGTATGTATGTATGTATGTATGTTTGCTCGCTGTTTAACGCTGCACTCAGCAGTATTCCAGCTATTTAGTGGCGGTCTGGAAATAATCGAGTCTGGACCAAACAAACCAGTGATCAACATCATAAGCATTGAAATACTCAGTTGGGATACGATGACATGTGTCAACCAAGTCTGAGAACATGACCACCAATCGCCTTAGTCGCCTCTTACGAACAAACAAGCGATTAACCCGTGGTGTAGTGGTTAGAGCGTCCGCCCAGAGAGCGGAAGGTCGCGGGTTCGATCCCCGACCGCGTCATACCAAAAGACGTTAAAATATGGTACTTATTGGTCCCTGCCTTGCGCTCGGCATTAATGGGTACAACAAGGACTGGTCGGCTCGGAGTCAGTATAATGTGTCTGAGTGGGGTATTCATGCTTCACTGCGGCATGGTATCTCAGTGAGCTAGCACTATAAAACCAGCTTTAGTCTGGGCTAGTACAAGCAGCCGCACATACACATACACACGCATGCACGTCGTCATATGAGCGAAATATTCTCAAGCACGACGGTAAACCCAATTTCACCTCACCTCACCTCACCTCACCTCACCTCACATTACCTCACAAGCAATTAACATGTTGTACTAGCAACATACCTTTGTAACACGCGTTCGTAGCAATACTGAAATTGCCTCGGGCATTGGTCCATACTAAATCGAACATCTGTAGACCTGTAAGAACATGACAACATTCATGAAGGAAGGTATTCTAACCAACTGTCACTGTAATATATGAGTGATTGGGTTTAACTGCGGGGGACCTCAGAAATGAGCTTCACACATTGTACCCATGTCGGGAATCGAACCCGGGTCTTTAGCATGACGAGCGAACGCTTTAACCACTAGGCCACCCCACCTCCCAGAACGTACTCTGAATATGTATCAGTGAAAGCCCAAACCTAGCACTGTAATCACTAGTTTGACAGCGACGTAATATTTTGTGATAACCCTTTTTCAGTTTGTCTATTTGGTGTTAAACGCCGAATGTCCAAACTAAGCGGCGGGAGAAAAGCCATTAAAAAATAAACGAAGATCAGTTCGAAGATGACATAGCTTACCAGTTGCCTCCATTCAGCAGATGTCGGAGCATGTCATTGCTGTAGAGTGTACATACAAGACAGAAGGCAGTTACCACGGACAGGGCCGTCTTGGGTTTACTCAGTGACCTTGAAAACATGATGGCGCTATCTGCAACAACAGTGAGTTGGAATGAGTTGGCTGAAATACTGCTTTGAGGGTATTTAGCTTCGCTTATCTTTGTGAGTGAGTGAGTTGGTTTTTGACGCCGTTTTCAGTAAGCAGAAATTAGTGTTGCCTTGAATATAAAGATTTATGTTAAACATATTTTAATACTGTTATTTCACACGTATCCCCTTCGTGATGATGATGATAATGAAGATGATGATGATGACCGACCCATAATAAAATAATTCTACCTCATTAGTGAATTATTATATCAAATATTTAACTCAGTTTTCCCATTTGTCTCCTACAAAACGAATCGTTTTCAACAAATAATTCAGGAGCCCCTAAAATAACTAGTGTCAAGTTTTAAATATGACTTATGATGTGATGTGATAAATAGTATACGAATTTGTCTGTAATATTTCGTAATATTTTTCTAGTTAAACTTACATAAATTTACCCTTTTTTCATAGCTATAAAAATAACGACGAGTTTTCTCTCCATGAGCATCAGACAAAAAATGTTGACATGGACAAGGTAATATTTTCTTGTGTTTCCCATTTCCCTGAATTTCATTCCGACGCTTTTTTGCTGACAGAGGTTGGAGGTGAGAAACACAAAAATACGGATTTTACCCCCAAATTACAAACGTTATCAAGACAAAAAGAGCTCACTAAACACTGCGATCGTATGGTCCAATCACTTACATTACGACCGAATAATAGTTTTATCAAACATAGGTATATCACTTGCTCGACAGTGTCAGATCAACACTGAGTCTGATGAAATAGTGAGTAAGTGAGTTTAGTTTTACGCCGCTTTTAGCAATATTCCAGCAATATCAAGGCGGTTGACATATTGGACCCATGTGGGGAATCGAACACATGTCTTCGGCGTGACGAGCGAACGCTATAACCACTCGGCTACCCCACCGCCCCCTGATGAAATAGATTTTACTTCACTGATTATTGCTGAGTGCGACGTTAGACAACAAACAGTGCTACACTGATACACTTTAAGTTAGTGAGTTGACATTTATTGACACGTCGGCAATATTTTATCCTTATCGTGACTTATACACTTTGAAAATAGACACCTTGAAAAGACACAATTATTATCTTATTCGTCTCTGATTATTCTACGGCAAAATATGTTTCTTCGTTAATAATGAACGTTATCAATTGTAATGAAAGTGGCGTTCAACTCACTTCACTTAATTCAAATATTGTCTGCGGCGTAAAACAACAAGCGCGTTTACCAAGTGTGTGAACAGAGGTAATATTTCACCCCAGAATGTAAGTTTAAAGAGATTATCAAAGTATACAAATGTTTGTATAATAATAGTTATTAAAGTATGAACTTACACATAAAGATTAGCCGGTAAGAAGATCTGTTACTCTCTATGAGTGGGCGTCAGATGTACACATCACACACACTTCATCCAGTGAGACGTCCTCCAGTTACTCTCAACGTCGCTGCAATGTTCACTGTAACCCTTTCGGCGTGAAGGCTGTTCCGGACGCTGACCACTGCCCAGTTGAAATGCTGGCCATGTGTGTCCTACGCTGAGGTCAAGCAACTCACTTCGCCCACGGCGGTGTGATTACCGATAACGATTATCGACGATATCTGTTTTGCCCGCGTCATAAGTTCGGAGATTTCTGGCTACAGACAATTCGTCTACTTAAAGCTTTTGGTGTAAGCTTTTACATACCAGGCAATTATCAGAGCAATCACCATCTTTATCACATAACCCGAGGGGGGTGCGGTGGAGGCCTACGTTGCCGAAACCTCGGATGCTGCTCACTTTGGGATTGGGTGGCGTAATGGCTGCAGGGGAGTCATTACGTGCATCTGGTTTCTTTGTGCCTGGGTTGAGTGTTAATACGCATCATCATCATCATCATCATCATCATCAAATCATTAGTAGTTATCATGTGGCTAACAATATATGGCAAACTGTTTCACCAAGTGTGCCACCAAATATCAAACTCTTTTAAAAGGATGGAGAGTTTCAACTGAACAGACATAAAACGATGTCAACAGTTAACGGCCTTGAACACAGATACATGCATATCCCTAATAGTCAAGAAACTTTCTTCTTACGAAAGCTAAGGACGGTGGGGTAGCCTAGTGGTTAAAGCGCTCGTTCGTCACGCTGAAGGTCCGGGTTCGATTCCCCACTGGGTACAATGTGTGAAGCCCATTTCTGGTGTCTCACGCCGTGATATTGCTGGAATGTTGGTAAAGAGGCGTAAAACTAAACTCACTCACTCTTACGATAACTGGAAAACCGCGTATGTACACTTGTTACTCTCGAACAGCGTGTATATGGTTTACTCCCGGAATGCCGGCTTGTTACGGTTGCTGAACTAATCCGTTGTTGTTTCAACTATGGGGGCCGTATCATATATCCATGTACAATGTACAAGGGGTGGTACATGTATCACTGTAGTAAATGAAAAAGAAATATGTAGATGTGAAAAACATGTATTCTGACCAACAATACTACGACAGACATAATATCATCCACTTATTGAACATGCGAAAATTTACAAATTGATTATGGATAAATAATTATTCTGCATTTTATTCTTGCAGAGCAACTGACATAATTCAATAATCGTTACATTATATTATGACAATGAAAAGGAGACGTAACGACTACGGCGATCTTGGTGTAATCTGCAGGATGGTTGTGGACCTGACCTTGCTTAGTCGTAAGGTCGTCTACTTGTTGACGGTTAAAGTACAGCCTGGTGTTAAGCATATCCAATGGATGCTATTCTGTCGTCTACTTTTGAATTTGTAGCCACCCATGGCAAAATTTCGACCACCTCGTCTGTTCGCAATAAACCGCGCATTAACTTGAACATTAGCCACTGTGACATGATCATCTAATGTATGATGTATGATGTATGATGTATAATGTATGATGTATGATGTATGATGCGCCAGAGAAATGTGGAGCAGCCTATACTTCAAACAAAGACAGTGTAGAACAACACATATAATTACGAAAGATATTACCTTAGGAAACGCGTATATAATTAAAAACGATTTTTACAGCGGGAAAGCAAATATGTTTGCCGACGACGTTACCCGGGAACCGCGTGCATACTTACAAACGTATATTTGTTTTCTTACTGAAGATATGTATTTTCAAAAGTGGTACTCTTCACTATGTTTGCACAATAAGTTAAATCATTACTCCTGTTTTAAATCATTCATTCTTACTGAAAAATATCCTGTAGACATTAATGTTAAGAAATTCTGAGCAGCACTAGCCCGTATCAGATGTCTTTCTCGTGATCTTCTAATAGAAAAGGGTAGGCATTTAGGGATACCACGGGAAAACCGATTGAGTAAATATTGTACTTATCAGGAGGAAGAATATCAATACCATTCCTTGCTTTTTGGTCCATTGTATGCGAATACCAGAAAAGAATACATAAAGAAATATTTGTATTTGAACCCCCGAAAAGACAAATTCTATACCCTCATGTCATCGCAAAAACAAACAGTCACAAAATACCTTGCAATGTTTATATATCATGCAATGTATATCAGATGCTCTGCATTACAGATGGGATATTATTTGCGATATATTCATTTCTATTGCACCCTCTGCTACTGCATGTAAAAATGTACTATAGGCATGCGGCCTTTTCAGTACTGTAAATAAAGATTGATTGATTGATTAAACACCGCACTCTGTAAATAATCGAGTCTGGAACAGACAATCCAGTGATCAACAGCATGAACATCGAATACGCAATTGGGATGACATATGTCAACCAAGTCAGCGAGCCTGACCACTCGATCCCGTTAGTCGCCTCTTACGACAAGCATGGGTTACTGAAGACCAATTCTAACCCGAATCAATTGTACCAAAGACATCTGGAGCAGTGTATTAGTGTGGAAAAGAGTTTATAATTACCAAATGTTGTTTCTCTGGAAACGCAAATGTTTTATAAACATAACTACGAGAATATACTGACTAAAGAAATTACCATGGAACCGGATATATATTTACCAAAGACATTTATGTGGAACCGAGAATAAATTAACCAAAGACATGTTTACGCACTATCAATGAATACAGTAGAAATGGTAGAGAATTAACTTGTTTTCATCGAACGTGCCATTGACTACTTAACAGGGGTTAAACATGTTTCGTTTCCCACGTGAGAAGTTACAAATTCTTCCACTTGATTTCAAGAACCAATAGTATCAACTGTACATTCCGCTGGCAAGTTTCCCTAAGCACCAATTACGTCATAATCAAATGTTTATATGCCTTTAGGATTATATGTTTGAGATGCAGTTATCATAATATACATACATTAAGTATATCATGTCCGTTTATGTGTGTTTGGCCGGATTCGATCATTATGTTTATATTTATGAGATTATCTGATTTATGGCGAATAAAAGTATAAGATTGTGTAATTCTTGTTATAAAACCTATTAAGGTAAATGATCAAAGTCACATATTTTTCAACAGTACGACCACAGCTCGGCCGTGATGTAAGTAATCGTACCCATCGAGATAAGAGTGACCAATACCGCTAAACCTGGTATGATCTATGCCCTCAGGGTATGTCGATCGCCACTCGGGGCACCTCGGCTGATTCTGCTACCAACAACACCAGCGTTCTCCATACAGCTTAATCCTGAACCCCTTTTCGAAATAAAAGTGGCCCGTGAAAATCCGGGTTAAAATTGTTCTTCAGCAGCCCATACTTGTCGTAAGAGGTGACTAACGGGATCGGGTGGTGACGCTTGCTGACTTGGTTGACACATGTCATCGTATCCAATTTGTTGGATGCTCAATCTGTTGATCACTGGATTGTCTTGTCAAAACTCGAATATTTACAGACCCCTGCCATATGGCTGGAATATTGCTGAGTGCGGCGTTAAACAACATACAACAAACCAACCTTGTAAGGCGCCGATTCCAGATCCGAGTAGATAGCAGACGCACGCGACTCACTGATGGAACCATGAAGCGCCGGTAAAATATATACATCATCATCTCCAACTGCACATTACGCCATCCGTATTTTTAATCACATTACGCCATGTGATTTCACTTACTAAACTCACTCACTCACTCACTCGAAAATACTGGGTATATGGGTATATACTTTGATTTGTATTATGTGAGGTGAGGTGAAATTGGGTTTAACGTCGTGCTTGAGAATATTTCGCTCATATGACGACGTGCATGCGTGTGTATGTGTATGTGCGGCTGCTTGTACTAGCCCAGACTGAAGCTGGTTTTATAGTGCTAGCTCACTGAGGTACCATGCCGCAGTGAAGCATGAATACCCCACTCAGACACATTATACTGACTCCGAGCCGACCAGTCCTTGTTGTACCCATTAATGCCGAGCGCCAGACAGGGACCATCAAGTACCATATTTTAACGTCTTTTGGTATGACGCGGTCGGGGATCGAAACCGCGACCTTCCGCTCTCCGGGCGGACGCTCTAACCACTACACCACGGAGGCGGCCTGTATTATTTGAATGGAAGCCAAACGTTCTGAACTTACCATAGAAGGAAAAGACAACCACCGTTGTCTTGAGGTTTAAGGGACCTACGTAAATAGTTATCGAGCTATCCGAGTTTCGTCAAAACTCCAAAATGATGGGAATGCTCAGAGAATTAGCTCTTACTTCGAGACAACCGGAAGTTCGACACATTGGTGTTTGACTGTGTATGACGGTGTTGTCTTAAAGATGATAGTTGTGTGAACGAACTATGGATGTGGCTTGTCAGAATGTAGGCGAGTACGAAGTCGAAGCTGTTAGTGATGACTATAGCACGACTCGAGTATGACATGGTAAAACCTGACGGGAAGAAGTGACCGAGCTGGTGAAACCGGGGCCGGTAGCAGAAGTTTTACTAGTGATGTCACTCCTGTGCGAAGGTCTTACAAGTTCAACCAAAGCAAAGAAGAGCATTTTACCCTTCACCATCGAAACAACACTCCTTAATATACTCTCCAAAAAAAGAAACGCATCATGAAAATAGCAATTTCATGTAGCAATGAATTAAAATTTTATGCGTTTCTTTATTGGGAGAATATACTTGTTGAATATTATACCTAAAAGTGCGACAGTCTAAAGAAACACTCGTAAAATATTTCTGATTAGGCAACATTCGCTGAACAGGGTACCTCTTAATGAACAACGTGCATGCAACCAGTTCTGCGGTGTGTTGTTTTGTGTCTTGTCGCACTCAGCATTTGTCCAGGTATATGACGATCAGAAATCCAGTGATTGATGTCATGAGCATCGATCTGTGCAATTGGTACACGATGTCAGGTTTGTGTCCTAGTCGTCAGGCTGTCCGAACGTTTCGTCTGTTTTCCATCTCCTGCCCGCCATGAGATTCCTTAACAAAGTGAAACAATAAAGAAATCTTTTATCTGTGGAGATGTGTGCCCTGATGGGATGAAAAAGATGTTTCTTGTCCATGAACCCTAATACAAATACCAGGTCAGCTTGACCTTTCTTCATCTAATGCTTGGGGCGGTGGGGTAGCCTAGTGTTGGAAGCGTTCGCTCGTCTCGCCGAAGACCCGGGTTCGATTTCCCACATAGGCACAATGTGTGAAGCCCATTTCTGGTGTCCCGCGCCGTGATATTGCTGGAATATTGCTTAACTCACTCACTCATTCACTCACTCACTCACTCACTCAACTAGTTCTCTTTAAATGTTTCCTCAGGCAAACATACTACTTGATATCATCGCAAATATATTTAATAAATACATCTACCAGTAGATCACAATTTCCAAAAAATATGTTTTACGGTCAGTGAGAGACATTGCGTATTTTCTTTTTCATGTTGTGAGGCGCTGATAATAGATTCGTGCAGATAGACTCACGGGGCTCACTGTTGTGGCCAAGAACAGCCTGTAAAATATATCCATAATTATCACCAACTGCAGGATGTATTGTGTTGTACGGCATCCGTATTCTGTCAATGTCTTTTTCACCTCCAACCTTACCCATCAAGTGAGAGGACGGGCAAAAGAAAAACATAAATATAAACAAAGAAATGAAAAATGCTATTTACTTTTTGTGTAACTTATTTTAGGAAATTTTAATATTCAGATCATTTCGTATTTGTGTTTGAATATAATTAAGATGTAGATCGGGAAACATTTCTTCTGTATAGTGATGGCAAGAGATCAAACTGAGCTGGTCTTCGTTTGACTTTTATTTTGTTGTTGTTGTTGTTGTTGTTGTTTTGGTTTTGGGGGTGGGGTGGGGAGGGTTTTTGTTTCGTTTTGTTTTATTTTCGATATTTTTTCTTCTCTTTTGTTTATTTGTTGTTTTGCTTTGTTTTTGTTGTTTGTTATTTTTTTGCGGTTTTTGTTTTGCTTTTTGGGGGTTAGTTTTTGTTTTTTGTTTGTTTGTTTGTTGTTGGGTTTTTTGGCCGGGTGTTTTGTGTTGTTTAGGTTTGTTTGTTGTTGTTTTCTTGTGTTTTTTTGTGCTAGAACTTGGGTTGTCCTCGGACACCCAGAAAGCAAACTTTAAATTACTTTGCGATATCTTGCTAAGGGTGGATTACTTTGCGTCTGCTTGAAAGGGGAAGCAACTCTCACCAACCGGATGTAATGTAAACGCACTGTTTTCTAAACAATCGCGATACTTACAATTCCTTTACGATAGCTTTGAGGAATGACACTAAATTGTCATTTACGATAATTGTAACGTTGATCGTAGGGCTTAGAACTGATTGTAGCTACAATTGCTTTGAGGAACGGGGCCAAGCTCAAGTAGTAGTAGCAGCAGTAGTGGTAGGAGTAATAGTAGTAGTAGTAGCAGTAGTGGTAGTATTGATAGCAGCCGCAGTAGTAATAGTAGCCGCAGTAGTAGTAGTAGCAGAAACAGTAGCAGCAGTAGTAGTTGTAGTAGTAGTTTATTAAAATCCGTGAATTTCAACGACTAAGAAAGCATGCCTAACTAGAAAAGATCACCTTCCAGCATTCAATAATTAATTAAATGTTTTGAAGTATATATATATATATATCTTTGCATAGTCCTTTAGAAACCAAACAATTTAAACACGAGAGAATTTGTATATATATATATAAGTTTGAGACAAGGCTTTGTCACGTACGGCGTTGTCTTCGGTTCTCAAACACCTAATCCTTGTAATTGCAATTACCCTACTCACCTTCAGCCACCAGATAGCCGACAAACAACTTGTCCTGTACACAGGCCGACTGGTCTTCGTGGGAACCAAATAACGAGATAATTGGTGTAATCTGCCCCTGGAGGCTGTACAGGGTTACATCAGGGGGGAGATAACAAGGGACTTATCGCCTCTCTGAGGGCGGTCTGTGTCGATCTGTCGGTGATACGGACAAGTTGTTTACATATCTGTTGATAACATAACGCTAGAAGGGGATAGACGTTACAGTATCATGTGTCATTCCCTCGAGGTATCCAGGGCTGTGAAGCCACCCAGCGTCCAGCGTTGCTAGGATACTGCTTTATGAGCTGTACAACCGTACAACCATGTTTGGTTGTTGTTTGACGCGTACTCAGAAATATTCCAGACTTACGACGTCCGTCTCTAAATATTGGAGACTTGTCCAGACAATCCAGTGAACTTATGACCAACATTCCACGTCAGGGACCTGGGCGGCCGACCCTGAGACAAGAATTATAACCTTGGGACCTATATAACTCCGAATCCCCGCTTCAGTTCAATGAGTGTCGGACAGAAAATACATGGTCGTGTCAGTGGCACGCACAAAACTATGTCTTCCTGTCCCAATACACACTTTTGTCCACCCGATCCACGAGAACAGCAGCCTGATGCCCATCCCGCGCATTATGACCGCCCGATCCACGTCTCCATGGCCCAATGCCACGCCTGCACACATTGTGACCGCCCGATCCACGCCTCCATGGCCCAATGCCACGCCTGCGCACATTGTGACCGCCCGATCCACGCCTCCATGGCCCAATGCCACGCCTGCGCACACTGTGACCGCCCGATCCACGCCTCCATGGCCCAATACCACGCTTGTCCCGGAACAACACGAGTTGGTCTCAAATGGAATGAAGCTTGCACTGGCAGGAATCCGTATTGGAATTGGTTTTGTACATTTTTTCTAAGAATGTTATCAGTAGACACTGGGGTGAGAATCAATACATAACAATTATTTTGAGTGTAAAATTACTGCTGCCCAGCTTCGGAGACAGAGAGATTAGTAATGTCTTTGTAATATAACGTTAAAGGGTATGAAAAGGATGTTATACACCTTTTAAAATTGTTTTATATTGCTGATCAAAGAGAGTATTATTTATTTTTGCTTCCTAAAAACCTTATGTTAGCAATTTTGGGGTTTTTTTGCGTGTGTTTTGTTAATTGTAAACATTTATTTAGTTTTTCTCGGAAAAAAGTTCCCTATATTTTTGCGACATTTTTACTTTAAACATTAAACCAGTTGAGAGATACATTTTACTATCGGTACGCCAGCTTGTCTCCACCTGAAAGGTCGCACATTATATAAACGATTTATATATTTATAAGGTCGTTATGTCGCAATAAACTTAATTTGATTAGACAGCATCTACAATGACGTTTCAACCCCGATCGTTGGTGTTCGTAAGGCTTTCAAAGTTATCTCCCCTCGACCATGCCTCTGCAAACAGAACCTCTGAGGAAAATCGCCCCTGTGGTGATGTCGTAGACTAACGCTTAGTCCCTGATTATATATAGTTTTCATAGTAACAAATGAACCCATTTAAATTGAAAAGGAGCCCCAGTGAGTTGGGAGATTCCTGAACCTGAGGACATCTAGACTTGCTTTATTTAGGGCTTTAGCACTGCAGGGAGGGCTGGGTCATAGGCGCCCGACTCTGATATATTTATAAGCATGACCTATATATATATATAAGATAGTAATGCTTATAAATATATCAGAGTCGGGCGCCTATGGGCTGGGTAGTAGGGAACATACAGTGGTTCAGGGACTGTGAGACTGACTAATGATGTCGTAGGGTCGGAAAGCTTTGAAAAGTTGTGTCTACTTCTAAAACATCACTGGTTAGGATAATTTTGTGAATATAAAATGTGTCAAAATGTTGAAAATATTGAATCTTACATAATACAACAGAGAGTAAATCAATAAAAGAAACAAGTTACGATCCGGGTTAGAGTCGGTCTTCAGCACCGCTGCTTGTTGTGGGAGAAACTAACAAGATCGGATGTCGGGCTCGATGTCTTGGTTGTACACTGACATTTAGCCCCAGAAATAAAGTTATATTACTTTATAACATAAAGCGACATTTTTAAAAGAACTATCTATCTAAAATGAATAGAATCCGAAATGACACTTTTACACTGACATTTAGCCCCAGAAATAAAGTTATATTACTTTATAACATAAAGCGACATTTTTAAATTTCTAAAATGAAAGAATCCCAAATGACACTTTTACACTGACATTTAGCCCCAGAAATAAAGTTATATTACTTTATAACATAAAGCGACATTTTTAAAAGAACTATCTATCTAAAATGAATAGAATCCGAAATGACACTTTTACACTGACATTTAGCCCCAGAAATAAAGTTATATTACTTTATAACATAAAGCGACATTTTAAAAGAAACTATCTATCTAAAATGAATAGAATCCGAAATGACACTTTTACACTGACATTTAGCCCCAGAAATAAAGTTATATTACTTTATAACATAAAGCGACATTTTTAAAAGAACTATCTATCTAAAATGAATAGAATCCGAAATGACACTTTTACACTGACATTTAGCCCCAGAAATAAAGTTATATTACTTTATAACATAAAGCGACAATTTTAAAAGAAATATCTACCTAAAATGAATAGAATCCGAAAGGAGTTCTGAACAATCCTTAGAACTAAGACAATGGAGACTCGTACCAATCATTCTTGAGTTAGACTCTTTTCTGAATTTATACTTTAGGGTGTGGAAGAGTAACTTGATCAACACATGTCGTCGCATCTCAACTGCGTACACTGATGCTCATGATGTCACCGGATTGTCTGGTTCAGACTCGATTATTTACTGACTACAGTCGTATAGGAATAGTGTTGAGCTCGGCCTTAAACAACAAACAAACCAATTACAATGTATATGGTTATATGATTATGACATACTGGTTCTTTTAAATGGAGTACGAATTGTTTTATAATTTTGAGTGCCTTCACCTGTAACAATAGCGTCCATACTACTGAGGAATTGTGAGTCACAATGCGTCACCTGTATATTTGGTGCAGGTCCAAGCCCCAAACATGTAATTGTTGAATTGAACACAGTCTATTTCTGGACAATTTCTAACGTTCAAAGAAATTTCTCACACGTTAGCCCATTTGGTAAAGTTTCTAAATCCAGTAGACTCACATGTTTCTTATAACTATGATGACTTTATTTAATCATGTATTTTCCCAATGCAATATAAGCTAAGATTTTATTAATCTTATTTAAACTTTGTTTGTTTGTTTGTTTGTTTATTTGTTTGTTATTTAACGCCGCACTCAGCAATATCCCAGCTATATGGCGGTCCTCATTTAAAAGCAAATTTAAACAATCAGATCAATAAAAAAATAGAACTAAGTTATCGTCTTATAAAGCAGATGCATATTCATCTTCGGATGTCATTGAACTAACAGTTAGATAAAGATCACACGTGCTTGTTGATGTTGGGACCTAATTTTCATGTACTTGTGAGACACGGCATCTGTCCGTCATTGTCCTCTACGATTAAACTCTCGTCACTTGTTTCTCTAATTGCAATTAAATATTTGACTCAGCTAAGCTTCTGATATTGTAACGAACTTTGGCTAACTGACCTTCGACCTGTAACAGTGTGTGAATGTATCTGTTGCAGAAACGACTGGATAACGAGATAATCGGCGAATTATATCAAGCCGGTGGATAGAAGGGTTGTGTAACGCGTAGATAGTGAGCACGTTTATCACGAGCGGGGAGGCGATCCCTGTAGATTGTGTAACATTGACACGTTACGTAAATAGCCTTGTTGAAAGATGCTCTTGATGGAGATACGGTAATTTGTTGACACCAGCGCTGAGCCAATGCGGCGTTGTGGGGGCACACGTCCTCGACGTCGTCGTATAGCCGCAGTTAGCGCTGATGTCGTCGTATAGCCGCAGTTACCGCTGATGTCGTCGTATAGCCGCAGTTAGCGCTGATGTCGTCGTATAGCCGCAGTTACCGCTGATAGTTAACTTCTTTGGGTGGCATTTAGAAGTTGGTGTGGTGAACAAAGGGGACAGTTCTGTGGATATTCAACTATTTTATTTTATAGTGACAAGTTGCTAACACAATTAATAATAAAGAACTTGCTTGATAATACTCCTAGGCCAAATGTAGAGAAAATCAGGCAATATGATATATTCGGCCTTAGCACCCATACTAAGTGAGTGAGGGAGTTTAGTCCTACGCCGCACTCAGCAGTATTCGGGCTATATGGAGGCGATCTGTAAATAATCGAGTCTGGGCCAGACAATCCAGTGATCAACAGCATGAGCATCGATCTGCGCAATTGGGACCCGATAACATCTGTCAACCCATTCAGCGAGCCTGACCACCCGATTCCGTTAGTCGCCTCTTACGACAAGCATGGGTTACTGAAGGCCAATTCTAACCCGGACCTTCACGGGTAACCACCCATATTAAGGGAGGTGTCATACTAATAACTAGATAACACGTTTACTGCTGCTGAGAGATCCTAAAAGATAGAGACTTTTCTAGCTTTGGCCTAGGATTAGCAACCGTGTTTTCAGCTACACCGAAACCGGCATTGTTTACCCGTTGTTTACCGATGATGTTGTATTGAACACCTTGGCTCAGTCAACTGACTGACTGACTGACTGAGTTTCGTTTAAAAATACGCCCCTTTTAGCAATATTTCAGCAACATCAAGGTGGGAGACACCAGAAATGGGCGTCACACATTGTACCCATGTGGGGATTCGAACCCGGGTCTTTGGTGTGACGAGCCAACGCTTTAACCACTAGGCTACCCCACCGCCCCTTGGCTCAGTCAACATGTGTAATAATACAATATACATATTTCAACATACCTCGTGACTGTGTAATCTATCTGTATAATACTTAATATGTATAATTTGAGGACAATATGTATATGTGTGTATGCGCGTGTGTGTAATTGGTCTTTAAAATTGACATTCAACTAACTCGACAAATAACGGACGTTACGACACCGACCTATTTGCGTCCTATCCTAATACAGCGCTGATACAGCGCAGAAGCTGTTATACTCATACTCACCACGAGCAAAGACACTCTGAGTTTCCGGCAGCGAGGGCAAGCGGTCTCGTCGTTAAAGATCAGACCATTGAACTGCACCATAAAATGATTGTAAAAACCTCGAAATAGTCCACGTGGGAGAATTCAAAAACATCGTAAATGAATAGAGTCGGAAACTGAAACTATAAAGTGAACGATATACAGTGACGTTGCTGAAAATACGGTTTAAAACTTAGAACATGGACACGTCCCTGGTCACGAAGATGGTTTAAACATAAGGCTGTTCGTACTTTTCTTCTAAGTTCCCACCTCCCACCCGCCCTGAACTGCCATTCCGACGTGAAATGTTATAAAAAAAAGTGAAAAAAGGGTTCCCAACCCCTTTGAACGTTTTGCTCCCATATGATAAAAAATATTACTACTATTGCACATTCGTAAAAGGCCTGGTAATCCTGATTCTACTTCAGCTCTTAAATGCCTTACAGTAACTTGCACAATTAAGGACAAGCAAGAAGTACTTTTTTCATCATTCACACACACACACACACACACACACACACACACACACACACACACACACACTCTCTCTCTCTCTCTCTCGCTCTCTTTCTCTCTCACTCTCGCTCTCTTTCTCTCTCACTCTCTCTCACTCTCGCTTTCTCTCTTAAAAAAATAATAAAACGTGAAAAAGAAAGAAAACGGTGATTTTGAGAATATTGGACTCATTTAACTGCGGCAAAAACAATACAAATACACTATATCTTTCCGAAACGTCATCTTTGTGTGATTGTAAACAACTTCAGCGCCAAAACGCGGCAATTTTAACTTTTTCCCTTGTTTTAGAAGCGTAGATTCGGTGGATAAAGTGTCATGGTGTGGGGTGCGATATCCAGCGTCAATGTCTGGCCACTCCCCGATCACCAGATCTAAACCCGATAGAACACTTATGGGATGAACTCGATCGACGTGTACGTCAACGTCAAAACACTCCTCAGACACTTCCACAACTGGCCATAGGATTGCAGAAAGAGTGGGGAATAATTCAGCAGGAGCGACTTCGTCGACTTATCCAGTCTGTCTCGAGATGGTGCCGAGCAGTAATTGCTGACAATGGTGGCCATACAAAGTACTGACTTTGACGCCATCTTTGTAAACAGAAACACAACAATAATGGCTGCTGTTGTGTTAGCGAACTCTTTGTCTATAGACGTGTGGATTTTCACCATTTTACCATTGAAATTGCATGAAATAATTGCTCTTAAACTTACGCAATAAATTCTTCTAAAATGGCCCATGCGTTTCGTTTTTGAAGAGTGTATATTTCCAATTTGACTAAACCCGTCCGATCTCTTGTTTGTGGTCACGTCAGTTTGTGGAGATGAGGAGCGAGAAAATATGGAGGACTATTTAAAACACCGTGAAAAACTGAAACACCGACGACTTGGCGTTTGGCAAATATAACCGTCACATTATAGTTCATAAAAGCGAGACATATTAGTCTCCAGCGTGTCATATTAAAAACGCAAGCCTGTCAGTTTAATGTAGAAATCGATTAGTATCATTTGGACGACGACTGCCGAATGTCAGCGCTGCACGGTATGTAATGACTAAAGCTTAATCTCTGAGTATGTGTAATCTTGATGGAAATAAATCATTCCTTTTAAATTTAAAAGGAGCCCCAGCGAGATGGACGATTCAGAACCTGGGGAAATCCAGACTCGCTTCATTAAGGGCTTTAGGACATTCGTCACCACTCGCCCCTTTCCGTAACCTCCAAGAAGATCGCTATTCGGCTTGTCCCGGAATAACACGAGTTGGTCACGAATGGGCTTTAGGATTGCAGGGAGGGCTTGGCCGAAGGAAAATAATGTGGTTCAGGGACTGTGAGACAGACTCTAGGTGTTTAAGATTGTATTTCTGAAATTTCGAATATGAGCTATTTGTAAAGTATGTTAAAGGCAAATTTTGTACGACCTTCAGAAATCGTAATGCAAGTTTTCACATGTACTCATGGTTTTATATACTTTGTTCATTTTAACGCTTTCTTGGTTTTGATTAATTAAATGACTCAATGTGTAGAATGTGTAAACAAGAATGAAATTACCCAATATGCTGACATTAGAGGCAAGCCTTTTGGCCACAGCTGATACATATGGTCAAAAAATGCACATGCACCATATTGAAAATGGACGAGTTGCCTGTCAACTTAAAATGTTCCTTAACTTTCAATTTGACATCTCCTGTTTGAAGTGGGCCAGTGAATCAACTTTGACGCCACTTTGAACAGTATTTCATACATGTAACACAGTGTGCCAGGTTCCATTGGAAGGAGTGAGTGAGTGAGATTAGTTTTACGCCGCACTCAGCAATATCCCAGCTATATGGCGGCGGTCTGTAAATAATCGAGTCTGGACCAGACAATCCAGTGATCAACAGCATGAGCATCGATCTGCGCAAAATTGGGAACCGATGACATGTGTCAACCAAGTCAGCGAAACTGACCACCCGATCCCGTTAGTCGCCTCTTACGACAAGCATAGTCGCCTTTTATGGCAAGCACATGGGTTGCTGAAGACCTATTCTACCCCAGATCTTCACGGGTCCATTGTAAGGAAACACAACGGGATGCAGGTCTCAGGCGTTTACAGGTTGGCACGGTGCTGTCTAACCTAGACCTGTGATCGGTGCGGACCGGATTAGCTTGTCTGTCTCACACGTCCCTGAACCACATTATCCCATCTCACAGGGACTCCTTTTCAATTTAATGGGCTTATACTCAGAGGCTAGTCTAGTAGGCTTCCAGCTCACCAACTTGCAGCGCCTTAGACACTGTGCAAACCGTGCGCTTATATATAATGTCTCACACTCCCTGAACCACATTTTATCATTCAAAACTGTGTTCTACAGGAGATATTCCTCAGGTTCAGGAATTCTGAAGGTTCTGAAATCCCAATCTCACTGGGACCCCTTTTCAATTGACATGTTACTGTCAAAATTATATATATTCAGAGACTAAGCGTTAGTGTAGCCTATTTAGTGCATGGAGTGATATTCGGTAGGAGAGAAAACAGAACCAGCCAGCATTACCCGTGGCCCCAGCATCGTCAACAATGCCACAGCAAGTATCTTCGTCGATATCCTCTGAGGGTACATATCAAGAGTGAGTGAGTGAGTTTTACGCCACTTTTAGCAATATTCCAGCAATATCACGGCGGGGGACACCAGAAAAGGGCTTCACAACATTGTAGCCATGTGTGGAATCGAACCCGGGTCTTCAACGTGACGAGCTAACGTTTTATCCACTTGGCTACCCCACCGCCCCGATATGTGCACCATGCTGCAGACAAAGAGAGTAAAGTTGAATTATCTTATTGAACTATCCGTCCCTGACTCAGATTACAATTTGCTAATCCTAATCTGAGAACCCTCATGATGGATTATATTGATGACTTCCTTGCCCCAGTTGATTGTAATATGCTTTGACAAGATCAAGAAGCTGCTCCCAAGACAATGAAAACACTGGAAGCTGCTTGCTGCCTGTCTGGTTGAAGACGGGGAGTCCAGACCAGTTGAAAAATGCCACAGCTTGTGAAAATACCTAATTTTCCACGTCACGTGATCACAGGTACATAATATCTAAGTGGACATATGAAATTTCCTCTTTATGTAAAGCCGGATCTGCCTCAAAGTGAGTGAGGTTTTACGCCACTTGTAGTAATTTTTCAGTCATATCACGGCGGGGGACACCAGAAATGGGCTTCTCACATGTTAACCATGATGGGAATCGAACCCGGGTCTTCGGCGAGACGAGCGAACGCTTTAACCACTTGGCTACCCCACCGCCTCTATATGTCATACATAAGAATTAAATCCAAAAGTATCTAGAACGATGAGGCAAATCTGGATTGCCTCAGCTCTTGACCAGATATCCCGGAGGCTTTTGGGGCAACTAAATGTTAGTCTGACGTAGATACATGGATATACTTTAAAGAATACCCTCCGATGTTTTGAGTCACGTGACCACTTCAACACACAGCTGAATGAAACAATTGTCTGTAATATTTACCCATGTATCCTTCGCGATGAAAAAATATTGACCTATGAAACCTTCGACGTCGAAGACTTCTGTCTCTTTCGATACATGGGTCTATATATGTTTAGTACGTCTGTACATTGCTTGTATATTGCTATCATATGTCCCAGTATCCAGAGCCTGGGCCCCGTTTCACAAAGCTCTCGTAAGCCACGACCATCGTAAGTCAGTGTTACAGTATAGGAGGTAGGAATGCTACGAGGAAAGTTCCGAGATCTTAGGCTTGCGAGAGCTTTGTGAAACGGGGCCCTGACATACAACGGAAAACAGCTAAAAAGTGTCCAAAACCTAAAATGTGTGCGTATGTGCGTATTTGTCAAATTTGGTAAAACAGTCGAAATATTAATCGATTGTACACATTGTAACTATATGTAAAAATGAGTCCAGCTATTTCTTCTTGCCAGATCTTTCGCCGATCAACGACTCTTCAGGTGTACAAGGACAACTATGTCTTCATTGTACACCTGAAGGCGTTTTGGCAAGAAGAAAATCTGGACTCATCTTTTATAGATTTATTGTTTGTATGCCTGCGCATACACACATAACATACACATTTCTTAGCAGCTTTATGTCAGCTCATCATTTTCTAACCCGTGAAGTTCCGGGATAGAATTGGTTTTCAGTAAATCATGCTTGTCGTAAGAGGCGATTAACGGGATCGGGTGGTCAGACTCGCTGACTTGGTTGACGCATGTCATCGTATCTCGTTTCGGAAGATCAATGCTCATGTTCCTGATCACTGGATTGTCTCATTTGTTTACAGACCGCCGCAATATACCTAGAATATTTCTGAGTGCGGCGTTAAACAAACAAACATAGATATGACTACAAGCTCACATCACAATGTCACGTGACGGTATTTGAACTCTGTGATTTATTGACGAGAGGTGTAAGGTCTGATGAAGTAATTTCTTTCCTAACCTAGCATGAGACCAAAAACATTAAAAGACATATTATCGTTATCTGTCTAAAAAAAAAATATAGATTACTATTGGAACTGCAGACGCTGAAAAAATATGACGACATTCCCTGCCGCCATTGTGCACTGGTAATGACGCGGCTCGCTGACAAGACCCCTGCAGCAGCCTTGCTCATCAATCACCCTCACGCCTCAGTTCTGACGAGGCTATAACAGTGACTGTGTTCAAACCAGACAATTCTATAACGATTTTGTTGAAAAGAAGAAATTAACTCGCATGTGTGCCCATATCTAGTAAAGGTAACTGTGGGGGTGAAATGTCCGTCTCACATCCTACCTCAGTCAACACTCTTACTGGATTCTACCTTGCGTTTCGACATCACATGCATTTCTGAAGTAGAAAAACACGTCATTATACGAGTTACTAATGTTCACGAATTCCTCATATCAATTACCAGGTTTTGAAAAAATATGTGTGCTGTAACCTTCAGTTAGTGGAAATGGTATTTTGTAAATCCTAACGGAATAGGGTTTGTCATTATAACTGATCCATTTAGTGGGCTCTTGTGGAATGTGTGTTTCCCTAATGTACTTAACGATAGTAGGAGGGAAATACAGACTGTCTGGCAGGACGATCCCTATGCATCATGCAGTACTAGTCTACTCCAGGTGGTAATCTGAGTGTGCTGTACATGGGCAAGCAGGACTAAGCCTACATACACAAAGGGTTTTGGGTTTGTGGGGATGGAAGAGAGATAGAAAGGGAGAGAGGCGATAGCGAGAAAGGTGGAGCGTCAGAAAGGAGACGCAGGTGGAGAGACAGAGAGAGAGACGATTGCTAGGGAATGGAAGATGGATAGAAAGGGAGAGAGACCGTGACGGGAAGGGGTGAGCGTCAGAAAGGAGACACAGATGGAGAGACAGGGAGAGAGACGATTGCTAGGGAATAGAAGATGGATAGAAAGGGAGAGAGACCGTGGCGGGAAGGGGTGAGCGTCAGTCAGAAAGGACACACAGATGGCGGGAAGAGACGATTGCTAGGGAATGGAAGATGGATAGAAAGGGAGAGACCGTGACGGGAAGGGGAGAGAAAAAGGAGACACAGATGGAGAGACAGAGAGAGAGACGATTGCTAGGGAATGGAAGATGGATAGAAAGGGAGAGAGACCGTGACGGGAAGGGGTGAGCGTCAGAAAGGAGACACAGATGGAGAGACAGAGAGAGAGACGATTGCTAGGGAATGGAAGATGGATAGAAAGGGAGAGAGACCGTGGCGGGAAGGGGGTGAGCGTCAGAAAGGAGACACAGATGGAGAGACAGAGAGAGAGATTGCTAGGGAATGGAAGATGGATAGAAAGGAGAGAGACCGTGGCGGGAAGGGGTGAGCGTCAGAAAGGAGACGCAGATGGAGAGACAGAGAGAGAGACGATTGCTAGGGAATGGAAGATGGATAGAAAGGGAGAGAGACCGTGGCGGGAAGGGGTGAGCGTCAGAAAGGAGACACAGATGGAGAGACAGAGAGAGACGATTGCTAGGGAATGGAAGATGGATAGAAAGGAGAGAGACCGTGGCGGGAAGGGGTGAGCGTCAGAAAGGGGAGACACAGATGGAGAGACAGAGAGAGAGACGATTGCTAGGGAATGGAAGATGGATAGAAAGGGAGAGAGACCGTGGCGGGAAGGGGCGAGCGTCAGAAAGGAGACACAGATGGAGAGACAGAGAGAGAGACGATTGCTAGGGAATGGAAGATGGATAGAAAGGGAGAGAGACCGTGGCGGGAAGGGGTGAGCGTCAGAAAGGAGACACAGATGGAGAGACAGAGAGAGAGACGATTGCTAGGGAATGGAAGAGAGATAGAAAGGGAGAGAGACCGTGGCGGGAAGGGGTGAGCGTCAGAAAGGAGACACAGATGGAGAGACAGAGAGAGAGACGATTGCTAGGGAATGGAAGAGAGATAGAAAGGGAGAGAGACCGTGGCGGGAAGGGGTGAGCGTCAGAAAAGAGAGACGCGGATGGAGAGGGACACATAGAGAGAGTGGGCTTGTGTAGCGTCCAGAACTGGAATGAATACCATGGAGAATTATACCTGCTACTATCAACTCTGTATTTAATCGACAAACAATTATTAAGAGCAAAATCACCTGCACTACACGCATGCCTATTTCAACTACTGTTCCAACAAAATGTCAATGGCAGCTCTCCATAGTCGATGTCCGCTATAATACCTAAATATAGCAAAGCAATAAATGTAAATAAACGCTTTCATGCGCTTTACTGTAATTACTGTACCTTGGCATTGAGTGAGTGGGGCTTCCAGCTTACCATAAGGGGGGGACCAATTCAGGTTCCTGGTTGTGGAGTTCATTATTCATTCATTTAAAAACTAACGGTTGCTCCTCAAATTGAAATGACTGTCTTGCAATATCTAATGATATTTGATCTGAATTATTATTTCTTGTAACAATATATGTGCATGTGCACGAAGAGAACCAGAAAAGACATGGTGTGAATGGCATAGGAATTTATTTAATAGTTTAAAAATAATGCTGATATGTGTAAAAATATAGTACTGTACATTATATATAACGATGGGCAATCCTGGCCACTTTTGCACACTGTTTTATGTAATACTACCGTAAATAGTTTCTTTAAAAGAACAACATTCAAAGGACAATTAAATTATTTGATAATGTAGTGTTTTAATGATGCTATGTACATTCTGTATGGGTCTGTAAGTATAATAATTCAAAGTCCGTTTTGTGGCTATGAAACTTCTAAGATACTTGTTGTGTTATGATATTTGTGAGAGTTTATAAGAAATGAATATGTTGCTTGCTCACACTTTTCAGAGAATATTACTTCTGACATAGAAGAAAATTATACAGGTTCATATATACACTCCTGCCATTGCAAGAAGAGTGATGATTTGTACAACATATAACCAGCGGAAAAATGTAACCGTGCATAACATATAATTGTATCAAATAAAAGTTATTTCAAAAGTTATAAAAAGGACCATAAATAAACCAGTAGCAAAGCACATTGCATGGAATTTGATGTCACGTATCACGCATGGTAATTGTAATTTGTCCACACAGAACTTGCTCACTTTTTTGTATGCTTTTGACACCTGATGTTCACACACTTGATATTGAAAATTGAAGAACGGTTGATTATTCTTCAGCCTCTGAATGTTGTGGAAAATACGTTATTTTCAACCTAAACTGGGCTTACGTCATGCCACGGCTTACAGAAAATCAGCGTCTCCGCGCCGTGGGTATGCTGGAGACTGGAATGGCCCAAAATAAAGTGGCCAGACATTTTGATGTCCATCGAAACATGATCTCATCTCTGTGGAGACGTTTTCAACATAATGAGAACACGAGCAATTTGCCACGTGACGTCAGCAAGACAACCACATTCGGCTGACCCATCAAAGAAATCGATTCCAGACTGCCAGTTTGACTGCTCTGACCATTCCTGGCTTACGTCCAATCAGTTCCAGGACTGTACGAAAAACACCGACTGAGGGAGCACTACCGGTGCCGACTGCCTGCAATATATTCAATTTTTCTTAAACGTCACCGAAAGGCTGGTCTTGCCTGGTGCAGACAGCATTTACGGTACAGGACACAAGATAAGGATGGTGTTTTGTTCACTGACGAGTTGAGATTTCATTTGGACAGCTCGGATGGGGATTCATCTCATGGTAGGACACCAGGTGTCATTGCCAATGGCAATCTGACAGGTCTGCGATACAGGTATGAGACCATTGGGTCTCATGTGCAGCCGTTCACTCAAGGACAGAGATGTAACTTCAGCAAGATAATGCTCGTCCACGTGTCGCTCGTGTTGTGACAGATTTCCTGAGACAGCAGAACAGTCCAGTTCTCCCCTGGCCAGCTGTTTCTCCGGACCTGTTCCCTATCGAGCACGCCTAGGATGAAATGGAGAGACGTTTACGCTGAATTGGGACAAGCGTTGGTTCAGACATGGAACAACATTCCCCAAGTTTTCTTCAATCACTTTGTGTCGTGTATGCATCGTCGTTGTCAAGTCCACATCAACGCCAATGGTGACACACACGATACTGAATTTGTGAACTGATTTTTCACACCACATCTCTTCAAGGGCGTGTCACAATGCCTTGTGTCAAGTCACACAGATTTCAATATTATCTTGTCAACAGTTAAACATTGATTAAGGAAAACACCAGAAATCATCATATTATCGTTTTGCATTAAAAATGGCATAACATCAAATAGTGCACAGTTACTGTATTCCAGTAGTATACGTGTTTTAATGAATAGTCTCCTAATGCAGTATTTTAATTACAACAGCCATACCTCATCAACACAATCAATACCCCAAACACGTGATGCTAACAAACGATATCTACCCCAATCTGTGGATACAGCAGCACAATCTTTACAAATAGATCTGGCACTCTGTACCACCTGGCATTATGCCACTGATCAGAAATTACTTGACCTTCAGTATCAGGTATTTCTTTGGGACCAACTCCATATTCTGATATGATATCTGTCACATTTTCAATAAAAACATCACCCCTGTCCATAAGATAAAGCTTCAAGTCATTAGACAATTCATAATGATCATAGGTAATGTCTTGGATGCTCTGCCATGATGTATTTGTGTTCAAGGCGAGTGTTGTGGACATGAAAGCAGTTGCAAACTAACTTCAGCTTTGTTGGACTGATCTACAGCTGGACGTGGGTCATGATCAATAACACGGTTTGGAGTTCTCTTTTTGCTGTCCTGCAAAGTGTGGTTAGGTTGTGGGTTTCTCGTTTGGTTTATTCCAGGAACAAGTCAAAGAAGTACACGAGGGTCCTGTAAAGCCACAGTTAACAGTATAATCCTCTAATACCAACAACAATCCTGCAATGTTGCCACAACGGCCAGGGGCTGACCCTACCCAATCACATGATGCATCCTGAATACTGACTGACTGACTGACTGACTGAGTTTGGTTTTACGCCGCTTTTAGCAATATTCCAGCAACATCACGGCGGGGAACACCAGAAATGGGCTTCACACATTGTACCCATGTGGGGATTCGAACCCGGGACTTTGGCGTGACGAGCGAACGCTTTAACCACTAGGCTACCCCACCGCCCCGCATCCTGAATGTGCATGGTACATCATACCTAGTCTGTATGATGGAAGACATTCACATTTAAGATAGTAATAATCAAGATGTTTGAATATTTGTTGGATGTGGCCACTCTTAAAAAAGTCTTTTCTCGTCTTCATTGGCTTTGCAGTGCTGAAGGTGTTGTTCTGAACGTCGTCGTCATCATCATCATCATCATCACTATTGTTCATAGGAGTGATTCGTGGTAGAGGCTGTAGCCTGGCTTATGCAATTATATACTGGTATATATCACCATACAGGTCGATGGGATGTTACCAGAAGGGAAGTTCTTTCATCCAGTGATAGGTGGTGTGGGAGGCTGCTTGATAGTCAAAGCCTGATTTGTCCGGGAATGGAAAGAAAAAAATAGTGCAAAAAATATTCCCGACAATATTTAATATATCAGAAAGGTTGTTTCTCAAGAGACCTACTATTTATGAGTAAATTTTTAGGGGTTCACGGTCTTGTGATTATATGACAAGACAGAATATCACAGTAGATGTTTTTCAACACCTTTTAGAACATGGAGCTCGTCCCTGGTTAAAAATGAAATTTAAAAAGTTTTAATAACGTGGCATAAAATTTACCTCTCACTCCAGAGGATGTACAAATATTCCTTTTAAAATAGCTTGATTAAATCAACAATTTAAGTGATTAACATAATTTCTCCTAATCAAATATGCCATAAATAGTGTTGGCAATCCCCATACACTTCCTGTTTCTGGTGCTTGAAGTAATGTTCAAGAAGAACTGTACACAATACTAAATTCAACGGACACAATTACGCAGAATTCAATGCAACTTCAATCCAGTAATTTAAATTCATCAATAATATGTCAACCTATTCCTATGCAATGTTTTGATGTGGTCAGTGATGAGATTGGGAATCAATACTGTAATATTTACCTGTTAAGAGTAGAGAAGCATCTTGAACTTTCATTTGGTACCACTTCCCATTATCGATGAAAATAACAATGCTGGTGTTCTTAGCACTAGGCCACAGACTGACCAGACCGGAGCTTGTACACATTTCCTCATTTCTATATTGTTTTTACAATTTATTTTTACACGGTCTACTAATGTTTTTGAGTTTAGTTCTATCCCTGCCAGTTCTGTTACAGTTTTAAACTATGATTTGTTCAATGAGTAGTGGAATCCAGTGTCTGAAGATTCAGTCGATCTGTGTATGAATCCTGTCCATTAAACCAGTAGTACTATTAGTACAGTTACTTTAATAACTTCTTGCGGTAAAACCATCAAATTGCCGTAGTTATTTCCTCTTCATTGGTTTCTGGGAATAAGGTCATTTTTGTCCCTTTAAACGTGTTAAACGGCATGTCATGTTGAAAGGCATTTCGTGAAGGGTTTTGGTAGGGTGATATATCATCTCTGATTTTGTCGACCTTGCTCATGAATAAATTTGCAAAGTTATTTGCCTGAATCTCTTGACACCTCTTCGGTAGAAGGACGGCTTGGATCCATGAGTATCGTATAGCAACATGCTGTCTTGCGTTGCCTTTGCTTTGGGCTATGTGGTCCAGTTTTGCTTTCCTTATAAGACTGCCCACACCATTCCAGGCTGACAGATACATTTGCCTATCAACTTCAAGCTTACCAGTTCTGCCTTTTCTCTTAGCTGAGCGCCTCTTGTGGTTTGCCTTGAAAACATCATCAGTGATCCAGTGGGATGTTGGTTGATGTTGATTTTCTTTTTTCTGAATGGGGCATGCTTGTTGAGGGGCATAGTGGGAGCTGTCTAAGGCTACTAATCCAGCGAGCTTGAGGTGCCGGGATCGATCCCACCTGTGACCGGGTGTAGAAACCTTGTAGTCAACTTTGCGTGCAGACTCTTTCAGTGTTGTCACAACCCCTAGTGTACAGTACACAACCCTGTGCACTTAGAAGAACCCACGAATCTGTTGGTATATGACCAGATGGTGGCCACATGAATACGTGCAAACACCTAGTTGCAGGTACAGCAACGTGCAGTAAACTTGGACAAAGTACTGTGACTATGTGTCCCAGTCCACCCAGCTGTGAATGGGTACCTCGTAAGGATGGGAAAAGCCACATTAACTCGGTGCTCCTAGTGGATGCAAGAGTTGTATGATCACTAGGGAGTTGAGATTGATAATACAATGTGCCATTTGAGATTGACATCCAATGATCGAGGGAAAATCAAAGCGCCTTTGAGCAGGTGATCTGAATATTGGCGCTATACAAATATATATACAAATTTGGTCCCATGAGATTCAAACAACAGCAATCTTGTATACATAAGCCGAAGTCAGTCAATGAGAAGTTGATTGGTGTAGCAAACTGATCCAATTAACAAACCAGCGCGGCTCACACCTTTCCGCCATTGACGGGTGAGTTCAAAAGGCAGATTAGTGATTTTACGGAAATCACTGTCTGTGCTAATCAGACTGGAACTGATAAGGTGCCCCTATTAGTGATATGTAAATCATTAGATACACAAATGCTTAGGCGGAGGAATTAGGACTGGATCATCTTTTTTTCTACCCTCATAGACATACCTATGTCTCGAATACATCGATAAGTCGAATTTATTACTTGGTCCCCAGCGATTCGACTCATCGGGATTTGACTGTACATATATTAAAGTCCCATTATAGAGTTTAGCCTTGATATTTGCTCTACTCAATAATGCACTGTCGTCAGAAGTTTGATTCTGTGTACATGATAGTTCCAGGTTTGTTAAGATGCTGCTTTGCTTTCAATGATGTCGCTGTTAAAGGATGCTGTATTGATGGATCAGGTCTTCCTATATGTCATGTTTGTTCCTGTAGGCCTTGGCTTGATCATTGAGAGGTCACAGAACACACTGGAGTGATCTGATACATCATAGTCATCGACTTTCAGAGACGACACGATATCACCTAAGGTTTTAATGATTACACGGTCGAGTGTGTGGCCACATTTATCAGTTACATGCTGTTGTAGACCTAAAGTGTCCAACAAATCCCAGTTATGGTCACAACAAGCATATAAGCGAGCGAGAGAAGAGTGGAAGAGAGAGAGAGAGAGAATGGGAGTGGAAGAAGGAAAGTGGAAGTAGGATAGAGAAGCGGATGGAGAGAGACACAGATGGAGAGGGGATGGAGGAGGGAGCAAGAGAAAAAGGAGAAACAAGGATGAAAAGAGAAAGGAGATGGATGGATAGAAAGAGAATCACGGATGGAAGAGGGAGAGAGAGATGGAGAGTGGAAGAAGGATAGAGACTTAGATGGAGAGAGAAAGGAGACAGATGGTGAGAATTAAATAATCACGGATGGAGAGGGAAAGGAAGAGGGAGCAAGAGAAAGGAGATAGACCGATGGAGAGAAACGATATATCAAATGAAATCGAGTTCTCTGTCGCCCTTGACAATACGAGATTGACAAGTTTAAAGAAAATTGGACAACAGAGGTTTATAATTCCTGTTACGACACAGAGTTATGGTTTTAGTAAACCGGGAAAGGTAACTATCTTTAAACAGCTTGGCATGATGCGCCCGGGGATCGAACCTTCTGGTCTTGGGAGGGTCCACAGCATTAGGAAGAGGGTTACCACATGCACCAAGAATGTATATTTTCTTAAGAGAAGCGAGGGCTTGCGAAGCACCTAGGTTGAGTTGGGCCCAATGACGCCCATGTTACGGAATCTCGCGCAGACGCAGTGTTGCTGACAAGAGTTTCACATCTTTAAACTCGCACGAGAGTTACTTCCCTTTTCTCGACATGGGCGTGCTGGTATTTGTGTAGCCTTGCTCCAAGGTTGCCTGAATGCTGAGTCCATGGATGTATTGTATCTCTATGTTTAAGAAGCAAGACTAGATAGGCGAACAGTACAAAGACACCAGCCTCTTATATTGACAACCTGTTCTCTGTATTTAAATAATCGAGATTATCATTTTAACTGACAATTATTAGAGACTTAGACAGGTCCACTATTTTGTGAAACAAAGAACATCTTTTCACTCTTAGTCAGTCATGTGGTGGTCAAGTTTGGTCTGTTCCATCAATTGTATCCATGCAAAACATTGTAAATACACAATCCTCTTAAAACTGATAACTTTAAAATATATTTAGATGGACAGAACTTGGAATATTTTTTTTTCTTAAATAATCAGACAAAATCCCTTTCCATATTGATTTTATTTTCAGGGATTTTTTCATTGCCGAAATTATTTGACAATCTCGGGAAGATTTTTTTTTCTCAAAATTTGATTTCTACTCTTGATTTGTGACATTTTGGAGCAGTGGATCTGCAAACTAATTATAATTTGAAACATAGGGGAGGAGACGCTTCTCTGTCAAGTATTAAACGCACATCAGGGGATGGTTGACAATTATGGCTCTTTTAAGTGTCCACAGTCATTAGCAATATTGACACATGACACATGCGTAGCAGGACTTTTCCAATTTTTTGGGCACATGTTAAGGTTGGCAGTAGACAGTCAAAGCTTGACAATCATCTTTTATAATTAATAATGTCATCTCTAAAATAAAAAAATCGTCATCATGTAATGTAGAGATTCTGTTACACAGAACTGTTCATGGATGGAAAGGTGTCATTTTCTTATTATTCTATTTCCAGTTCTAGTTCACAATGCTAAGCCCATAGATGCATAGTAATTGTATCCTTTAAAGAGGCAAGTCTAGATAAGCGGACTAAGGACGCCAGTGTGATAGAGGGATAATGTGTTAATTTTATTGATACTTTTTAGAAATTATCATTGAAACTACATGTATTAATCATTACCTTAGAGACTTGTGCAAGTCTGTATTTCCACGTGATCATTGACAAGGTGAAGTGAAATGAAGTATAGCCCTTTCTTTTCACTGTGTGTGTGAGAGAGCGTGGCTGCTTATACTAATGTATTGCAGTGAGATACCATGCCACAGTTTAACATGAATGAGTGAGTGAGTTTAGTTTTACGCTGCACTCAGCAATATTCCAGCTATATGGCGGGGGTCTGTAAATAATCGAGTCTGGACCAGACAATCCATTGATCAACAGCATGAACATCCATCTACGGGATACGATGGCATGTGTCAATCCAGTCAGCGCCCCTACCACCCGATCCCGTCAGTCGCCTCTTACGACAAGCATGGGTTACTGAAGAGCAATTCTAACCCGGATCTTCACGGGTTTTAACATGAATACCACATTCAGACACAGTACACTGAATCTGATCAGACGCTGAGACCAGTCCTTGTTCTATCCCTAAAGTCGAGCACCAGGCAAGGTAGCAATAAGTGAGGTGAGGTGAGGTGAAATTGGGTTTAACGTCTCGCTTGAGAATATTTCGCTCATATGTGTGTATGTGGATGTGCGGCTGCTTGTACTAGCCCAGACTGAAGCTGGTTTTATAGTGCTAGCTCACTGAGATACCATGCCGTAGTGAAGCATGAATACCCCACTCAGACACATTATACTGACTCCGAGCCGACCAGTCCTTGTTGTACCCATTAATGCCGAGCGCCTTCCGCTCCCCGGGCGGACGCTCTAACCACTACACCACGGAGCCGGTCGGTAGCAATAAGTAACAGGCAAGGTAACAATAAGTAACAGCCTTTGACATACATGTATTTCTATATGACGCGACCCGGTACCGAACAACCTACCTTTCCTCGCCACTAAACTACGAAGGCAGTCGGTTCATTTGCAAAGTAATCCTGAAATTTTTATGATGACAAACACAAACGTCTAAAAAATAGAATATTTACCCTATCTGTTAAACCAAGTACCTGAGTTGCATGGCATCTGTTGTAAAGTACTTCACATGTGATTTATAATTGCACTTAAATATTTGACTCCACTCAGCTAAAGATTCTTTGACAACTGATCCTGCTCAGAGGACCATACCTCAGTTGTCAAGGCAACGTTGTAATAGGTGTTCCTGATCACCCCAGGGCAGCCTGTTGCCACGTGTGTGATAGCGACTTGTCACTCCCCGCGAGAAGAAAGCGTGAAGATTGTGACAAGTTGTTTACATTCTTGTTGATAGCAGAAGTGTCTGCTATATACATGACTGTCACGTGATCCCCCATGACGCTGTCGGGACTCGGGAGAGCTGCCTGATCGAGGAATGTGAAGGTGTCCGACAACGTTGGGCGTTAGTGTCGGCTTCGGTGACAGCAACGTCATTTATATAGCTTCTGAGTCTACTTCTACGACTTCTATGTCAGTTGCAACTTCTGTATTGACTAATGATGTATAGACTACCGGGGAGAAGAAAGTGTACACCCATGTCTGACAATGGCTAAACATGAAGGAAATTGCTATTCGATGGTGATGTATTTGATAAAGGGTATCCAAGTAGTGTTATGGACATCCAGTTTGCAGTGTTTTCAGCCCAGCAACCATTGGATAACGTTGGAAACTTTTTCGTCAAATCCAACTTTTAGATTTACTCACTTTTGACTGCCAGATTAGAACAACTTCTGCTACAATGATATTAATTTCTGTTATTAATGTCGTATCTGCAACAGTAACTACCATTACAACACCGTTGTTGTTATTTAAGATGATATTTGATCCTGATGGGGGAGAACACGGTTTGATAAAAAAATTAAACCTGCAATGTTATCTTTGTATAGCTATATTATGGACAATAGTAGCAGTAGTAGTACAATAGTAGTAGTAGTAGTAGTATAGCTGGACAATAGTAGTAGTAGTAGTATAGCTGGACAATAGTAGTAGTAGTATAGCTGGACAATAGTAGTAGTAGTACTAGTAGTAGTATAGCTGGACAATAGTAGTAGTAGTAGTAGTAGTAGTATAGCTGGACAATAGTAGTAGTAGTACTAGTAGTATAGCTGGACAATAGTAGTAGTACTAGTAGTATAGCTGGACAATAGTAGTAGTAGTACTAGTAGCTGGACAATAGCTGGACAATAGTAGTAGTAGTATAGCTGGACAATAGTAGTAGTAGTATAGCTGGACAATAGTAGTAGTAGTACTAGTAGTATAGCTGGACAATAGTAGTAGTAGTAGTAGTAGTATAGTAGCTGGACAATAGTAGTAGTAGTGGTATAGCTGGACAATAGTAGTAGTAGTAGTAGTGGTATAGCTGGACAATAGTAGTAGTAGTAGTACTAGTGGTATAGCTGGACAATAGTAGTAGTAGTATAGTAGTAGTGGCTGGACAGTAGCTGGAAACAATAGTAGTAGTAGTAGTAGTAGTATAGCTGGACAATAGTAGTAGTAGTAGTAGTACTAGTAGTATAGCTGGACAATAGTAGTAGTAGTAGTGGTATAGCTGGAGTACTAGTAGTAGTAGTAGTAGTATATAGCTGGAGTAGTATAGCTGGAGTAGTAGTAGTAGTAGTAGTAGTGTATAATAGTAGTAATAGTAGTAGTAGTAGTATTAGTAGTAGTAGTAGTAGTATAGCTGGACAATTGATGTGTGCGGCGTTAAACAACAACTAAACAAATGGCAATAATAGTAGTAGTATCCTGCACCCCGTCATACAGCTGGTCTATTGCCACCTGAGGCGGTGCACCCACAAACGCCCAGCTCAGGTTAAATCCAACTGATTTTATTATCTCCGAGATGACAAAGTCTTTGGTAGGGTTTGCCGCCAAGGATTATCACACAAACCTGAAAATTAGAATGCCGGTTTAAATCACACCCAGGATGAAACGCTTCTTTCTAAATACAGACAATGCGCCCCAGTTGTAGGAATGCATGTCAATTGCTCGGAAGCTCCTGTCGTTCATGGGATTAGTTCTATCGTATGTTTACACAAATCAGCCAGCTGATTAAAGGTGTTGGCCATGTACACCTGATGACTTCCGGGCTTTTGATGTCCCTAATTTCATGTTTCATCACCGCCATTTTTTTCAATTTTCCGACGGTGATAGACCCCTCTTTATTTTAATGACTTGTGACAATTAAACATTTTGTTCAAGTGACACAGGTTTGTGTCGGTAATCTAAGATATGTGATGTCCACAACAAGGGAGTTCACTATTTCTCGTTTCCATCAATGTGAGGCTCAGAATTTATCAATCAGCCATCATACATTGGTTACATTGGTTATATAGACGCCACAAATACTTGTGGAGCCAACTTTGCGACCAACTGAATACTTATGTGTCAGTATTTAGACAATAAAACTGAACGAACCTGTAAAAATACCATCTTTTTTCTGAAACTGTCTCGGAAAAGTAAGTCTCTGGCCGAGTCAATTGGGGCCTTCAATGCAAGCACCGACGCCTCTAAAAAAAGACTGTTTCAAGTAAATGTACTCTCAAGCAAACGAAATAATACAGACGTCATCAAAGCTGAAAACAGTCACAGCAGACTTAAGGTAGAAAACACAACTATGATATAATTCATGATTTTTCTCTTAAATAATAACTTTGTCGAGCAATACTTCCTCCTGAACTCAATGCAAACTTTGGAATGTTTAAATTCAATTCTTCCCAATGAAGTCTGCGGGTTAACTTGCACTCCAGTGTGGAACCCATGTTAAATTCGGCCTCCAACCATTGCTTTCTGTACGTAGCCACTTAAACGAAGCGTGTCGGCTGCTTCGGCGACTTTCCCGCGGCTACAACTGGGACGCCTGGTCTTGTGTCATTGCTTTATTTCCCAATCAATAAATACTGAATGTCTGAAATGCATATCGGAAATATATAGGACAGTGAATTTCTGACATTCGTAAGATAATATTATTCATTGATTTGGACCGGCTTCAGCAATGACACAAGGGTCTGTGGACTGGGAGTTCACAATACCCATCACTGGATTGTGTGGCCCTGGCCCTTACGTGTTAATTACTAAATGTAATGATACATAGGATAGTGCATTTCTGCATTCGTAATATTAATCGATTTGGAAATATTTGGGCAACGGCACAGACGTAACAAGCCGCCATCATAAAATGGGAATCCTGCTGACATGCTTCTGTGTGGGCTTAGTTAAGGGTGTTACGAGGAATATCAATTTCTTTATAAACATAATCATTATATTTCCCATTTTATTGTATTTCCTACTGCTAGCCCACCTCGTAAATTCATGAAGATCCGTGTTAGAATTGGTCTGCAGCAACCCATGCTTGTCGTAAGAGGCGACTAACGGAACTGTCAGGCTCGCTGTCTTATATATAATTGCAAAGGCGGATCCAGAAGGGGGGTGCAGGGGTGCGCACCCCTCCTTTAGTCCTGAAAGTTTATTGAATGACCATTGAAAAACTCTCGTGAAAATGAAGTGTGCACCCCCACTTTCTCAAAAGTGTGCACCCGCCCTTTCTCAAAAAGCTGTATCCGCCCCTGAATTGACGCATGTCATCATATCGTAGATCGATGCTCATGCTGTCAATCATGGGATTGTCTGGCCCAGACTCGATTATTAACAGGCCACCGCCATATAGCTGCATTATTGTGCATTAAATAACAAACGAACCAACCAACCAAAATTCGATAGGGTTTTGTCTTATTTTTGAGCTCTTCCATATCGTAGGTGTTACAAGTTGTGGTATTATATTTATGCATAATTACATGGAAGACATGTGCAGATAGTGTCGCATATTACTTATATTAAGCTCGAAAGTGTTAACTAGAGTTCAGAAAATGCACCCCTTGTGTCGACCCTGTCACGCTCAACTGATGTGGCGTCCGTCGCGTCAGTGAAGTGAACCACTTTTGACTTAGAGTAACCTCCCCTGTTTGTAGCAGACGACAATCGACCGGGCCTCTGATTTGTTCAAACAGTGTGTGCCTCTGATAATGTTGACCCTTACACCGGTGAGTTGTCACGACACTAGTGCATCGTGGTTTGTTTAGGGGTCCAACACGTGAACGCACACTGACAACCTTCCATGAAATACTAAATAGCTTACATCTTTATTTTTAGTATTGCCCCAGAAACATGCTATCGTTGAAACCCGTAAGTAAATGGGGTTTTCAAAGAAATGACGTTTGTTGTTCCAAGAACCCTACAAAAGATACATATATTCACAAGCCACCCTCTTTATCTCAGATCCTTCGTTAGACATCAATGTGTTCAGGAAACGGGGAGCGGTGTGTGGTTTAGGTGAGAATATTGGTAACATCGGTCAAACACAAAAGTAGCTATTACCATAGGCGAATCCAGAGAAGGGTGCAGGGGTGCTCGGGTTCTCCCCCCCTCCCCTCCCCCCTTTCGTCTTGAAAGTTAAAAGTCCATTGAAACTCTTGTGAAAACGGGTGAAAATGAATCCGCCCCTGATTACAGTCTGGTCAGGTCATACCAAAGATTTTGAAAGATGGTACGTGTTGCTACTCTGTCCGGCGCTACGCAATAAGTAGATAAAACAGGCTAGGAGCCAGAATGATGTCTGCAAGGTGTATCGACGTTAAACTGCGACAAGGTATCTCAGTGGGCTAACGCTATAAAACCGGCACAACACTTCAGACTTGTACAATTAGTCACATATACACATACTTTACGTTGCTATATTAATGCCATAATATTGACGCCACATTAATTCGATTTCACTATATTCCACCCATACTGCGACCATAAAAATGTGTCGGTAACTGAAACAGCATTAACATAAGCCCGATGTGCAGTCCATTAAGTTTGGTCAGTTTTCAAAGTTTGGCACAAAAGCCACTTGTTAAACAGAATTGGGTCTCATGATGCCCTTCAGAGTTAAATGAATGTAGCAGCTCAAATTGTCTTTCCCTTTCAAACTACTTGAAAAATCAACTTGCACAAGCCCCATTTTAATCGTGTCTAGCAGAATGTATGCAAAATTCCTTCTTGGATTGAAAGCAAGCACATATACCATTTGACCCCCGTGTAAACTACGTAAAAATATTCAAATTTAAAAGTTAAAATTTATTTTGAAACAAAAATTCTTCAGAAACCCTACGGGGTCTATCTTCAGTGCAATTAAAACCAATATACGTGAAAGCTTTAAGGTTTCTGATTCTAAAAAGCTCAAACTATGAAAAATATTCATTTGATCTTTTACGTTTGCGTTTGTTCTCAGTCACCCACATGTCACTTACATTTCTTTCATCAGAAATACATTTAGCAATTAAATTGATTACTTTTCACTGGAACCGAGGTTATATATCAAGGTGTTTTGGAAAAAGCTAAAAGTTGGCGACAAGCGTCGACAAATCCACATAACTTTGCTTTAAAACAGTTGGTTGTCAGTGTTTCTTTGTGCCAAACAGGAAGTATTGGAGATTATTCACAGTGAATGTCAAAAGTAATCTGCATGCGTCTGACAGCCATAAAAGAGCGCAACACCGAGCTGTATATAACTTTAAGACTACACATGTCAAAGTAAATGACTATGAGAATAGCAATGGACAGGGTATGATAAAGTTTGAAACGTTCTTACTACTGATGTACTGAGGCCCTCCGATTTTTTTTCAGTAACAATTTTTATTGTTATGACTTAGAGGAATATGACCAAATTGACAAAACTATAAATTAAAAAAATCAAGATTAAAATAAACTGTGAAAAATCTCTAAAGTAAGATGAACATTAAACTGTATGTTTTGTGCTGCCTTTTCATACTTCTACCAGGAAACGTGGTTTGGGTCAAAGATTAGCTAAAACATTTATCTCACAGCGATATAAAGTTATATTATTCGTCTTAAACTTGCATGTAAACTGATAAAATCAAAATCTCAATCCTTTGAGCTGAGAATCTTGAAAACAATTTCCAAATGTTTTGTTCCTTTCTTAATATCTATACACATATGTTTGGCCAGAAAGGGTCATGTGATATGTCTTCTAAGAGACTAGATACAGCTGAAAGTGAATCTGTCCGTATTATTTGGTCTTAACAGAGACATATTACATTTTGTATGCTAACCTGAGACGAAAATATTACAGATATTGTTTAGCAAGGAAATCATGAGAGGGAAGAATACGACCGCACAATGTTTCATTATCAATAACATGAGACCACCTTCATTATCTATAATGGATGTACAATGGCATTGTTCGTTAGCCACCAGGTGACATTGTTCGGTAAACCACGTTTTCTTATTGGACAATTATGTTGGGGAGCTTTGATATCCTTACGTGTATTTTCTGCCTTAACCACAATAATCATTCGGGAAACAGGGTTTTCGTACTGGCGGTTTTTCTTCGTTTAGTCCTTCAGATATTATGAAAGGAAAACAAATCGCTAATATCTCTCTTTTATACGTGATTATGACGATCCGCTGGTACACCATAGAAAAGGTTACTAGCCCTTATACAGCAAATATCAGAACTGACACAGCAGTATTCCAGCTGTTCCACTGTAAATAAACCGCCGCTCAAATGAACATTCTGTGCAAAGGAATTTTACCCCAAAATTACAAACGTTATAAAACTTCACTACTCTGAAACAGAGGCAGAAACACTGCAACACGCAGCTTTAATACCCCTGCCAAATAAACCACCATCGAATAACTATTTCTTGTTGGTTTCAATTATAGCCACTATATGGGAGTGTAATTTCTTTTGCCCTGCAATTAATTTGAAAAGACAAACATGAGACTAAAAGCATAGCCAACCATCCATCTTTTGGGGGGGGTGAATGCAAAAATCAAGTTGCACAAGACTTGTCTGATAGAATGACCATCCGAGCCCCATTTTAATCGTTTCCAGCGGAATGTATGCTTCTTGACACGCAATTACGCGGAACTGTTGTGTAACTGATACCACTTGCTTGATCAAGGTATTAGCACATGCCCCAAACCGTTTCATAAAAAAACCTTTGTCTTCATTCCCAAGATAAAGAATATCAAGATAGTGACAGGCAAAGCACATTGCGAACAAACCGGATCTACAAATCAGGTAATGCTTCCAGTTCGGTATGTCAGTATATCTCCAGTACAAATACCAAGCGAGGCCATGTCTCAACCTGCAAGGACAATATCCGTGAGATATGTGCACAGCTTAAAGACAAGATGAAGTCGTTTCTGTTCACCTAATTTACAATGATTGACCCCCTTAAGGAACGACACCTTCTTAATTAGGTTGGACTTGTTAATGAGCATGCCAACCCTTTATAATGTGTGCGCAGTCCAGTGTAGGGGTGGCAAATATTTACATATATCTTTACTGACCACGAACGTAAGGAGCTAATTGCGACGACCCTTGCCTCCGGGTGGATCTACCCGACAAACAACCCAGCCTCCAGGGCATCATTAAGTTGTTATGTAATAGGCATGATGGCTGCAATTGTTCCTGGATATATTTTGTTGTTGCTTAGTATTTCAGTTCTGATTGTATGTGTGTTTTATTTACATTAAATTTACTTGTTCATTTGACCATAGCTAATACTCACATGTTTGTATCCTTAGCCGCAAATGCCTAGGTCTAAGAATTAATTGCATAATTATTTCAGCGTATGGGGAGGTAGATATTAGTGTGTCATACAGACCCTGAAGCAAATATATCCAAGAAAGCCCACGCAAGTCTAGAAAAATGTGGCAAGTCTAGATGTATGCCACAGCTGTAGGTCTGAAAATGGAGAAAGTCTCAGGGCTCCTTTTCATGATATTTTATTTTTTTTACTATGAACTTTTTTTTCTGTAAAACATGTACATTTCAGAGACTAGTTGTTAGTCTAGGTACATATGGATGCATGTGGTTTAAATATCCTTGGGAATATCTAAAAAATAAAACATTTGTGTTTGTTCCTATATCAAGTGTAGGAACGCGGTTGGGAATATTACTCATAGCGTGTTAAGCACTTGGTGATACTGTAGTTTAAATGTTGTCTGCATATATATGGGTTGTTTAGCTTTGTGTGGGATGTAATCAATCATAATGAATACAGTATATGTTGCATATAACGTATAGCGTTTCGGCTGAACTGACAGCAAAGGGTGAAATATCACCTTAAGGAATAATTTTCGAATAAAATATGTCACCTCACTTGAGACCGCCGCTGCATGTATTGGCTTAGTGCGTGTGTCTGTCTCGTTGACTTCGTCGACGTTGGTGCACGTGTGTATAGGTGTTGTGGAAGCGAGAGCTCGCGTGGGAATAACAGGAAAGAGAGACATTTGGGGAGAGGAGCTATAGAAGACTGGCGTATCTGAGAGACAATATTAATTTTATCTATTTGTATTCTGTAAAACAAACGAGAGCTTGTCACGTGAATTCGCTTTGTTTTTTATTTATTCGTAAATATATATAAATACACTTCCCTCAGCGATCCGGTTTACTGGCATACGGGTTAAATGTTATTCATTGCATCTTAAAATGAATGGGGTTTTTCCACGTACAGTGTGTTGCAATGTATTTACTTCTGTTTATATAAGCATTTCCTGACCCAAAGGAAAACAAGCCACTGCCGACTTGTAAAACACGAGACATCACAGCCTTGCTGAAATCGATCTCAATAATTTGACGTCAAGGTTACCCAGAACAAATAATTGAACTCCGGAAACTTTTCATATTCTCTATTCAGTCGTGACTAAAAGCCAGGACTCAAGTAAGTTAGCCTCGCAGGTTGTTGAAAACACAGCCAAAACAGTCAACAACGACGAAAGAAAATGAAAAGTTAGGAAAAATAAGAAAGTAAAAAGTGAAAAAAGCTGGAAAAAATGATTAACATGAAGACGGGCAAGTGTATCTTTTTTGTGCTTGTCAGCTTGTATTCCGCGCTGAAATATCGATCTCCGTTTTTGCCGATCACAATGAAACGAGGAACGCCCGTGTGGGGAGCCCAAGTGTATTGCCTCAGAGGATCTCCATTACGAAATCTAAGCTCTCCGGTATATATGTAGATAGATTTACAACGGTCGATTCTGTCCCCTTAAGGAAATATCGTCTATTGCCGCATAGCCGGCCCTTGGGGGTCGGGATTGTTGCCCCAGGGTGGGTCTCTGGTTTGGGGTGAGATGTTGTTCACCGGTGTGAAGCCAAGTTAAATTTGTTTGAGGAAATAACGCCACTATTTTGATCTAAACGAGATTAACTGGGTTTGATTTGTAAGTGCCTTTTGCACCCAGGGCGTGACAGAATGGAAGACATGTTATTTTGTTTTCCGGTTGGAGTGTCTCTTGTAAGAAGGCGAGTTAATGTGAATAACTGTCGCAAATCAGGCATAAATTTTAATCACAATTAATTGATAATTTCAATGATCTTTATTATCTTTAATACACATTTTGATAACAATTAATGTTTCATAAAGATTACTTGGAAAGGTATACACATTAAAAAAGCAACTTACCCCTCTAATGCGTTCGCAGATATTTAAACCACATTTGACCCCACATCATAGTTTTCTGTTGAATCCATGATTTGATCCTTAGCAAAGTGTGAACAGTATAATTACGGACGAGTACTACAGGTGCAAGCAAGCTAGGTTGATCTAAAAATATGCATCCTCAAACAATACCTCCCTGCCTTGAAAATACATGCTGCCTTATAAATGGTGAAATATGTTCAACGATACTCTAGTGCACATCATCATGAAAATCGATATATTTCATAATCGGTTTTTATTGTTCATAGAGCACTAGTCTTGAAAATTCATGACTGATAATTTGCAAAATAAATATAATATTAATAACGTAATGTGAAGGCAGGTGACGGAAAGATTATTTCCTCCCTCTGGATGTGTGCACATTAAACATTCAAAATGAGTAGCAAGCCCAGCTTATTAAGTTAAACGCGTTTTCTTTTTATAGCGAGCGTTTGATTAATGTTCCCGTAAAGCCATAACAATATGGAAGAAAATTATAGTTTGCTTTCATGGATCGAGGTGACTTCAGTTCAGACTGGAACTTAATCATGTAAATATAATTATGTGTGAATTTCTTGCTCATGTGTTCACTAAAAAACACAATATACGTAACTGAGCATTTCCATTATCTTGTATTTTAGGTCTCGTTCCACAGATCGATCTTAGCTTCAGGGTGATCAACACTATAACATCGCCGTACGGCATGAATACACAATGCCAAGTAGAAAGTGTCCAAATGTTAAATATGTTATATTTGGGATTAGACTGTCTTAATAAAGTACAAATTATAGTCCTTTTAGGGTTGTGTCCCATCCGGGATTCGAACCCACACTGTCAGGGTAAGGCACGTAATCGCCAGCACACCATGTCTGTTATCTAACCCGTGGCGTCCACAAAAATGGAAGTAATCTACTGAGAAAATGTTATCCCAAATATAACATAACTGACGTATAATAGAAAGTACACACCTGCTGGGATTATTTCCCCCTTTATATTCCCAAGTGTTTTGATTGTGACTTACAAGTCATAAACATTGTGTACGTGTTGCCAAACCACACAGGTGGCCGTAGGCTACCATTACTTTGAGGAACAGGTCTGTCATTAACAAACGTATATTGGCTCTCACCTCTATTAACTGAGTTGTCCCGACACATAAGTCAAACATATTTTCAGGAAAGTGCGCCTGATCATGCAACAGAGCCAAAGTAGAGAAATATGTATGCAGCCAACCCGATTCTTATCACTGAGGATGTAACTTGTTTACAGTTATGTAGTAGTTAAAATAATCCCCATTGCAGGGTTACGCCCCTTAGGTACCACGATCCGCTTATAGATGGTTTAAATATCATATTCGTTCCTATTGGGTTCTTGGTGTCTGGCGTAAGAGGCTTCTAACGGGATCGGGTGGTCAGGCTTGGTTAACACATGTCATCGGTTCCGAATTGCGCAGATCGATGCTCATGCTGTTGATCACTGGATTGTCTGGTCCAGAATCCATTATTTACAGACCGCCGCCATATAGCTGGAATATTGCTGAGTGTGGCGTAAAACTAAAACCTGGTCTCTGGAAACCATGTCGAAGTTCGCGATATTCAATACATAGTGAATTGCGCATATAAATAGTGCAACCACATTACACTTGTATGCATTTATACATTTAGGTGTGGTCGTGGTACTCATGACGAGGAGTGTTATTGTCAATAACAATCTCTATATCTTACCTTGAACGTTGCAAGGCTGCTTCATTACGTGGGTAAAAGGGTGGGAAGACACGACATGCTAAACATCTTGGGCAAATGAAAGGATACACTTGAATATTGGATCTGACCGAAACATTACAAACGTTAAGAATGTTACTTGGCTGAAAACGGTCGCCGAACACATCAAACAATGTCCCAAACACAACTATGATGCCCTTACCAAATATATAACCATTTCGACAGCCTCCGTGGTGTAGTGGTTAGAGCGTCCGCCCGGAGAGCGGAAAGTCGCGGGTTCGATCCCCGACCGCGTCATACCAAAAGACGTTAAAATATGGTACTTGTTGGTCCCTGCCTGGCGCTCGGCATTAATGGGTACAACTAGGACTGGTCGGCTCGGAGTCAGTATAATGTGTATGAGTGGGGTATTCATGCTTCACTGTGGCATGGTATCTCAGTGGGCTAGCACTATAAAACCAGCTTCAGTCTGGGCTAGTACAAGCAGCCGCACATACACACGCATGCACGTCGTCATATGAGCGAAATATTCTCAAGTACGACGTTAAGCCTAATTTCACCTCACCTCACCTATAACCATTTCATATTTGTTTCACTCCAGCCACAATCAATTATGTGTAGGCACTTCCATTAGACCGTTGAATCGTATACATACTCATGTCATCGTATCAAAATTGCGTAGATCGATGCTCATGACGTCATGAAGCTGTAGAACTGCTGAGTGCGGCGTTAAACAACAAACATACAAATACAGTCAGTAATAATTAGACACACACATAAAATTAGTCAATTAACAAGACTGGAGTTTCACAACTGGCTTACATTGTATTATCCAATTACATCTAACTTCAGTAAGTATATATCATTATATGTCTTGTTTCCCTACCCACTCACTGATGGAGCTGCAAGTAGCCATTAAACGTTGAGTGTGTAATATAAAAGCAGTTGTACACATCACTCCTTGTAATAAAATAACATTACTTTACAAAGCTGCTTGAAAACCGGACTTGAACAGTCATCACGATAATTGCCTCCGAAATAAACAGACCAAGTTCCGTTACCTTCGGTCACTTGTCTGGGAACTATATATGTACCGGAAAATAACTCGTCTGTGAAATGAGCACAGAACATGAGCTTATCCCTTTTCCAGTGAAACTAAAAATGAACCCACCAGCTCAGCGTTGTTAACATTGGCCCAAATAGTGAAACGGGTTCGTATTGTCCCTCCTTTTTAATAAACCCTAGTTACAAATTGGAGGGTAACAGTTCACCGACGTAGCTCTAATACGTGTGGAATATCAGCCGTTTTCGTGAGTAATGTGTTGTAACGATTCAAAGTTGTCAGCCAAATTTGCGAGAAAAAAAATGGTTGAAGCATTCTTAAAATGATAGCTCACCTTCCTGATGTAGCTTTTTTGGTTGATGGTGTATCGAAGTGTTCACACGTATGGCTTCATCCAAGTGCCAACGCACCTGCACATCCACACAACCTGAACCCGAACTACAAGTGAACACCCATACCACGTGGCTACTCTTCATACCAGCTTTAGATGGCTAACGATGTAAGATACTCAATTTGTTTAATTCATTTTCTCTTTTCAGTTTCTTGATATGTCTCAAATGATAATTATATCTTCAGGTTACATTACAGATACTAAGAATAATGAAATACAAATAATATTAATGCATTATTTCCCATTTGACATTTGCAGAATGCCATTGGTGTACATTAGAAGACTTAAACTTATCTGAATCAGTACTGATGGCCCGGCAGAATCGCAAGAACATGAAATACTTGTATGGTATGACATATTGAAACAGATCGTAACGAGATTGTTGTGAATATCTTAATATCTTGGTTACTGTTCAGATAGGAAGGAATACGATGTCAGAAGTAATTGTTCCTCTGCAAACATGATTAACTTGCGAAATTAATTTACAAGCTCATTTTTGCAGTGCTTATTTTAATGTCATTTCATTTAATTCTGTTACACGCAATCTTTTATTTCTATGTAACCTAACCATGTTCTGATTTAATTAAACGAGTTTCATGAGAGGATTCTCGTTAGAATAGCTCCCAAGCGGCCAATGCTTTAACCACTGGGCTACCCCACCGCCCTGTAGCGGTAGGCCAAATGATCAGGTGGTCGGGTTCGGCGACTGCCGGGTTCATTGCTTGTTATCTTACCCCAACGGCGTTGATCGTTACTCATGCTATCGACCACTGGATTGTCAGGTCCTGCATCGTATAGTTGGAATGATGCTGACTGTTGAGTTAAGCAACAAAGAAAGAAGAAATAAACTTAAACAAGGCGTTATTTCCCCCTCTTCTTTCATTCATTTATACCTGGAATATCGCTGAGCGCAGCGTTAACAAATACACCAAAGCAAAATAAAAACACACAAAATACAAAATAGCCTTAAGTGAATGATCTACAGTTTGATTGTACCACCTTAGCAATTGTCTTTCTAAACCATACGGGGGCGGTGGGTTAGCCTAGTGGTTAAAGCGTTGGCTCGTCACGCCGAAGACCCGGGTTCGAATCCCCACATGGGTACAATGTGTGAAGCCCATTTCTGGTGTCCCCGTCCGTGATGTTGCTGGAATATTGCTAAAAGCGGCGTAAAACCAAACTCAGTCAGTCAGTCTAAACCATACGAAATATAAACCTGTTTTAAACGTGCTCTAAGTATATACAATGTGTGACTCAGATCTAACCTGTTATTATTCCACTTACGGTTATTAAGTTAGTTATTAACAGAATGTGTTGATAACGTCCTTTGATTGTAACAAGCCGTATCATGACATCTCCATCAGCCACGTAATTACACTAGCAAGTTAAAACGTATTATTTTGGACAGGGTGTGCATGTAAACTCATCGAAATATAGACACAGATATATGGAGAAGCGTACAGGGAATAATGAGTCGTCCATAACGACATTAGTAGCACCATCTTTCAAGATGTGATGTCGACGATGAGACGAGGCCTTTGGAACAGTAATCACTTGATCTAAACAGCCGACTTGCGCGGGTCCGTGCATAGATTCGGTTGATTACGTCCTAATCAAGGGCGTAATTAGGCGGAAGTGAAGGGTCTTCGTGGGCGATTGTTTTCGCCGATGTGATATCAATTCGCTGCAAAAAGGAACCAACTGATGTTCCAGTCACGTCCGTTTAGTCGATTATTATGATTGTTTCATATCGCTTCACGCATAAATTCTTGCCATGTTCATGCATCCGTGCACTGGTTCTGATTTATGTTTAAGATTGAAGCTTACCGCGTGATATAACGTTGCAGACAGGTCGTTATTGTTTGATAGACCCAACGAACAGAAGAAACTAACTTATATAATGTTTAAATAATTGAAACACTGTCGCTCACACGCACGAATCTAAGCCACCTATCTGGAAGATGTATTACAATGCTTCCAAAGGTTACAAACAATTGTACAATGTTCTTGTTAAATGAGCGAAACGACCTTTATGATACCTCGATGATATTATATAACACATTTATTGCCCGGAAGCGGTTAAATTAGGCTGTAAATATATAAAATCGCCTAATTCGGAATGTTTGCAATCGCAATCCACTGCAATCGCACATGTGGGATATGTTGTTTGTGTGAAAAGACAGAAGTACTGAAACGTTAAATTGACTAGGCTTTTCACATGTTAAGATAGCTGAGAAGTAATTTCTTGGCACAGAAGTTATTCCTTTAATCAAGAGTCTGTTTGAGGTTCGGTTGTCTTATACATTTCTTTGGTAACCACAGTGACATAAACTGTGACGGCATATTAATACATTAATTGTACATGCAACCTTAAATCATCAAACGATGTCTTATTATGATGATGGATGCGATACGCGCACTCTCAGCATCTTAGCAATGCACTTTGACATGCTGCTAATCATCTCTAACTAACTGATGTCGATTTCAAAGAGGCCGACAATTCTCTCCCTTCGCCTAGACGAGCGAGCTACACAACTCGAGCAGACAGCACGAAGCAGTCGTCACGTGACCTGAGTGTGTATCTCAAAGCGAGGCTGTGTGTTGATACCACAGTGTGGCCGCGAAGTCGAAACGTGAACTCTTTACAACTGGCCACAAAGTGGACATAAAACACATGGAGTACGAAAAAGTTGAAGTCGTGGCTATCGGGTGAGCTTTGATCACGACTTTGTGTGTAGCAACTTTGTGGACTTATTCAGCGGCGTGGAAACGGGACAAGCTTCGCTCGCTTTTACAGGTGAGAGAGGTAGGTTCCCCGAAACAACACCGTGTGTACATTCGGCCTCTACAGCAGGTCGCGGACCTCAAATGTGTATACCTGCCCGTGGGAGGCGTGAAAACGACCAGTGCCGGTAAAGTCAGATACGGCACAAATAACTGGAAAACTGTGTTGTTTCGGAAGTATACCATGTGCTAATTGCAGAGTGGAGACTGCATTCACCTGTCGTGCCAATTGTAATTTGGACTTGCGGTATTGTGTGCACTACTATCAACAGGCCTCATACAAAGATTCTGGAAGCCTGGGAATACGAAAAGGATTTATGTTATTGTGGTACCTCGCAGTGATCTGACGGTTTGTGAATGTTGTGACGACGTATTCCGTTATAGATTAATGTCAAGTACCGCGACACCGCCATTTCGCCGTTACCAGGTGTAAATGAACTGAATGCCCAATCTTCATATTACAGGTGTGAATATTCAGCGGCTGTATGCAACTGGATGAATGACCAAATTTAAGAAATATGGTGAAGATTTGATAGGAAGTAATATTTGCTGGCAGCGCAATGTGTGCCTACACGCCAGCAATGAGGGTGGAGAAGGGAGAGAGAAAATGGGGGACTCGTTTGCTTGTGTTGTTTCTGCTTGCTCTCTCTCCCTCCAAGTCAAAACAACAACAAATAATAGAGACATTTCGAGTCAGAGAGGAAGAACCGCCAAATACTGAAGTTGGTATAATTGGTAGATCCAACAGTGCCATAGTTCCCCCAATAGAATTTCTAATTTCTGGGGAAATTGAAAATTATTTCCGATTAGATACGTCATCAGGTACCATTTATACAAAAGTAAAACTTGACAGAGAGACTAAAGAATTATACTCCTTTTACGTTCAGGATAGTAATAATGAATTTATTAATGTCCAAGTGAAGTTAACGGATATAAACGATAACATTCCCAATTTCCCAAATAGGACACAGACACTGAGAATATCTGAAGGAGCTCCTAAAGAAGCCAAGTATCCCTTGGGTACTGCAACAGACAGAGATTTAGACATGTATGGAATCCAGGATTGTAGAATAGTTTCAGGAAACGATGAACAAAATTTTCGATTAGAAACACGGCGATCTGGAAGTTTTGATTGGCTTTTAGACTTACTTATAAACAAGGAACTTGATTACGAAACTCAATCACGATATGACCTGGTGATACGAGCTTCTGATGGCGGGAACCCACCAAATACTGCAGAACTTAATCTTGAAATTTTACTCATTGATCAAAATGACAATCAGCCCCGTTTTACGCTCAGTCGTTACCATGCTTTGATACCGGAGAACACAACTATCGGAACTAGTGTTTTACAAGTTGCAGCAACCGATGACGACGATGGGGAAAATGGAAAAGTCACCTACTATCTGGATCCGCAGTCAGAAAGAGCAAAGTATTTTCGTGTGGATCCGGTGACTGGCGTGGTCAGGGTTAACAAACCCCTTGATTACGAAACAATTCCAAATTTTAGGGTGGCCATTTTTGCCAAAGATAATGGCTCCAGCCCACAGTCAGCCAGTGCTGCTTTGGAAATAGATTTGAAAAATATCAACGAATTGCCTGCAAACATCAGCCTTACTTTTCTACAATCAGATGGAAACAAAACGGGTAAAATATCTGAAAATGTTCGTAAAGGTACTCTCGTTGCACGGATTTCTATCACCGATCCTGACAGTCCAAAAGAATATTTCGATGCAAATATTACCCTCCTTGGAGGTGATGGTGTTTTTGACCTTCACGAATCTAGCGGAGTTGTGTACCTCATAGTGGTTTCAAAACCACCAGATCGTGAAGTAAAACCATTTTATAATCTGACTGTTATTGCAACGGATGCTGGTGAACCCCCTCTCCATGCTTCTTATTCCTTTACAATTTGGATAGAGGACATCAACGACAACGATCCCGTCTTCACACAGCAGACCTACACAGCAGAAATTCATGAAGTTGCTGAGCCTGGAACCTACGTTGTGAAGGTTTCAGCAACCGATCCTGACGATGGAGACAACGCTCGGATACGTTACAGCATTTCGGACAGAACCCCAACGTCTTGGTTTCAAATTGACAGTAACACTGGTCTCATCACAACAAAGTCAGCGATAGATTGTGAAATTGAAGCACAACCCAGACTTTCAGTGATTGCATCGGATGGTGGCGAGACCCCACGGATATCGTCAGCTACGGTGATAATTACTGTCAGGGATGTCAATGATAAACAGCCAGAGTTTGATCAAAGTTTCTACTCGGCATCAGTTCCTGAGGACAAGGCTGTTGGCCACTGCATCTTACAGGTAAAAATACTCTTCATTGTCCTCAGGTGTACGGTGTGGTTACTAATGTAGGACAATATATACAAGATGCATTATCAAGGATCAGTAATACTTTACATATAAACAAGTGGTTCCAAATGATTTGTAAATGTTTAAACACATTCTGGTTGACACTTGTAAATTTCTTTGTGTCATATAGTTTCTAAAATTGTCCTCTGAAGTAAAACTTCTTTGTTATACAAGTTGTCATCTTGTAAATATTGTTCAGTGTCTAGTTTGTTTATGTGTCTCCCACCATATTAAACGTTTTACTTCACATTGAACATGTTGAAAGCAGCAGAATTAAATGATTCAGTCTTGACAGTGAATGCATGACAAACTGCTTGACTGTTCACCGGAGCATGCAGACACTGTGGGCAGCTGCAGACTGGAAATAGAGGATGTACATGTAGGACAGATTCAGCAGACCGTGGAGCCGAGGATTAGTCACATCAAACTCAACAAATATACATACCATTATCTATGTGAAGTTGCTATCTTGTATATGTGATAGTACAGCATGATGCTTGTATGAAGGTTGCGGTCTGGATCTCTGGTTATTGTAAAACCTGTCCTCATCTGCCTTTGTATGCTGTACAGCGCTGAGGATTGATTCTATCTAGTAGGTTCTCTACAATATGTTGTACTGGTTCGCCTTTTATCCATTCTAGCGTGGTACTGAATCAGCGATGAAAAATGGTACAACAAAAAGGTCAATTTTTTAAAAGGATTCTGTTGCCATGGTTTATTGTACATGGAAACTGGTTGACACGCACCAGCGAACTGGTACATGATTGGAATCTTCTCCAATATTTCATTAAAAGCCATCTGCGTGTAAAATAGATTTTGCACCAATGATCCTTGGTCAAGCCTGACTCGCAGTGGTCAAGTTACGATCTTTGAAACACTTAAATGAAGCATTAAGCTATTGTCAGGGGAATCAAACTCACCCCTGTCCAGCAGTGAAAGTATTGTTTTGACGAGGGTAAGGGAAAGTGATTTGACAATGTGAGTGGTGGAAACTTTGCAGGAGGTATCTACTTCAACCCTAGGCTGGTTGTAGCTTCAGGTAGCAGAACCTAGTGATACAACAATCCTGGCGTCAGGTTCAACTTGACAAGCATTGAGAGACAATGTGTCTGTGCCAGAAACACTCACTATTCGTTTAAGTAATGTTTGAATGCTGTCTATTGAAAGCATATTAACCTAATGCTTGGACCCTTCTAAAAAATCTGAATTTCCGAACTGATTTGTGTATGTTAAGTTTTGTATACAGAGATCCTGTTTGTTAGTGTGTTAGGAATTTAACTTGGTTTATTACTTTTGAGATTACAGAATGATACCAATACTCCATGGTTCGGTACAAGTTATGATAAGTTGTTAGGGAAATATAACAGGAAAACTCAACTGTATGTAGCCTATTTGAAATGGTGTTAATTTGATATGGTTGACTTGTCAGTATAAAGACTTTCACCATTGAATTCCCACACTGAAACATTGACAATGTTAGCAGTGATATTGTAAGGCTCTAAGCTGATGTGATTTTAAGACATTGTTGGGGGTGTCAGAAGGAATTAGTTTCTCAGGTATACCGGTGTGGATAATACAGGTGTGAAATATGTCGTTAAGGGCACAAAGGATGTGTGGATAGGATGGTGTGACATGAAAAATACTTAAACATTACACAAACACATCACTGTGTGGACTGTTTTCATAGTGAGATATCTTTTGTTAGTTTACTTTATGTTGCTATTATACACTGTATTTTAACTCTGACCGAGTTAAGATCCCAACATATCGGTTTCAGTTAGCATGTCACTCACAATTACTTCCTAAACCATTTTTTTGTTGAACGGAAACGAAAGAATTTGAAAAGGGCTGTAGATGCCATCCATGTTGGTAAACCAATGAACACACCATTAAAGAATCACTTGACTTGGTTGCCTCCTTGGAAGCAAGCAAACTTGTGTATGGGAAAATACGAAGGTTAAACTAAACCAAATACCCTGTGTGTTTGTCCATCACCGGTCAGTGTCAAAGAGCAACATGGACGAAATGTGGCATGTCCCGGACAACCGATCTCCTGTGTGACCAAGGTGGTCCCCAATGCTAATCTTCCTGATGCTGTAGATTTGATATTGGTTTTTCACACGTCCGTTATGTCCAAGGCATAGTGAGATATTATTTGCCTAATTTAATCATAAAATATTATTGTTTCATCTTCCTGTCAGTGTGATTTAATGTATCTTGCAGATTATACATGTACTCTTCACATTGAAGTTACAAAAACACAGATAATTCTTTAAAAATACCTGTCATTGTATGAATGATGTTGAACATGTTGAAGTGTATGGTATTCTTTACCTTGTCTTGTAAATGATATAATTGCATTGAAATGGATTTCCTGTTTACATTTTTGATCGTCCAAGTCTCAAAATAAATATGTAAATCTTGTATAAAACTTGTTTGTTATCATGGGTTGATAAATGTGCAGGATTTTTCACCTTCCCATCACCCTTGTGTAAGAAGAGCTTATATAACAATGAAATTAGCCAAATCATCGTGGAATAAGTAACAATATCAGATTCCTTATGATGTCATTACGCCTGAAGATTGCTGAGACTGGCACAGTTAATGTCTGTCAACTGAAGTCGCAGCTTGATGGATGGCGTTTTTTGTTTGAAATATACAGACAGGTACCTTGATACCCTTATTACAGAGCAGGGATACACTTCGTTAATGTCGCTGTTGTACACTGTTCAGGGTTTCAGATTTCTTGGACATAAAATATGCCCTGATTTCTTTTCAAAATGTGGTAAAAACTGGAATGTCCTTACAAAAGTTGGTAAAAGTATGTCCTTTTGCTGTTTGTTGCCAGTGAAGTCACTACAGTTGATAAAAAGTATCATGTAAAGGTTCAGGATTTGAAACATGGTTTAAAGATAAGTACTTCAGTTCAGGATATGATCATATGAGAATTATGGATTTGAAAAATTGCTGCTTCAGCTTCTTGTCCACTCTTCAGATGCTGTTTTAGGAGTGGGAAGACTTTTAAACATACTGTGTTCGAGGTCATGAAGGAGTTTCAAATCCTCTTAGTCAGACTTACGTGACATGACCAACCCTAGTTAATTTTGTGGAAGTACTTAGGATTCCAAATCCTTTCCTGTTGATCCTTGCTCATGCCATGAGACTCCAGGTTGTATTTTTGCTGTCTATGAATAGAAAGTATGTGAAATAAGCCTCTCCAGATCTCTGCTGCAGCATGTATGAAACTATATTGCAACACTCCTGACTCTAGGATATTAATTTTTATCAACTGAAGATCAGCCATGTTGACACTACATCTTTAGAATCAAGGAGAACTCATGAGTTTTGTTTTGATTATTTTTGTTCAGACCTTGTTTATTGGGGATATAAGTATGTGTTTGTTGTCAAAATATATTTTACACATTTATTATGTTTATTTACCAGAGCGGAATAATACAGCCCTGAACAGAAGAACACAAAATGAGTAACGTATGTTATATTTGGGATTACACTTTCAAAGTAAAGTACAGATTCTAGTACTTTTTGGGGTTGAGTCCCATCCAGGATTCGAACCCAATCCCTCAGAGTCAGGCACCTAATCGCCAGCACACAAAGCCAGACGCCTAGACCGCTCAACCACCGCGGCTTCCACAAAATGGAAGTCGGACAACTGATAGTATAGACTGCAGACTTTTTGTACCCCTAAGTAAATGTCTCATCAGCAGTTTTTGGTCTTACCTTCACACTGTTTGCTTCAAGTCTATGGTTTAAAAAGAATTAAAAATACCAAATTCATTTTATTAAATTTTGTTCTACATTTCTTTGGAGCTGATGGATCTTTGTTTCAAGTTACAATAACAGTCTGGCCCTAAAGTAATACTTGTGTTAAACAGTGCACCTGCTTGGCAGAAACCCTGGTCCTTTTTGATGGTCGTCTCTGATCACGAGGTCTGTGTCAAGCTGACCAATTTGGAGCTTTTTTTAACTTTGGTGTTTGGTTTTCATTTGACTGAACTGTGTTCATGGTTTTGTTGGAACTAATTTTTTGATAAATTTTTATTATCACCTGGAACTGTGGGTACAGTCAATACATGCTCTCAAAGTTTTAGTATGTGTGGTATAAAGAGTGTAACCACAGCCCCACTTCTGTTTACATATGTGCTTGATATGTTTCCTTTTCAAAAATAAGCTCTTAATTCTTGAGGCAAATCAGTTGGTATGACATATTATCTCTAGACATTATGATCAAGGCTTTGGGGGTATACCAAATTTTGTTGACTTTGTTCAAAAGTGATTGATGATACCTGTCAAGTTGAGAAGTAATATATTGTTATTAATCACATTTGATATGAACTTGTCACAATTCTTGAAGATGCAGGACTCTGATATTCAGGAGCAAATGATATGGCCGGAATCAAACATGGATTTCCACGAGGAAGAATTTTGAATATCTTTCGGCATCGGTCGAGCAAAGTTTATGTGTGTTTGCAAACGGAAGCACTTGAAAGAAAAGTTGAACAGTGCGGGCTGAAAGTTTTACCTTTATTTGTCTTAAGAGCGGGCAAATATTTGAGCCTACAGGGCCCACCCATAGAAAAACACTGTCTCGCAGCGCGCAATGTCGCTTCTGATGCTCTGGCCACAAGCAATAGGATTATAGGATCTGCCTTCAAAACCTTCAGTCTCTCTGTTTCACACTTGTTCAAAACCATCGGGTTGAATTTGTGAAAAAACAAATAAATGACTGACACAAGCTGATAGAAGACATAGCGGTCAATTCCTTTATTTTGTGTTCTCAGGGCACCTGACCATGCCTCTCAAACATGTGATCTGTCACTTAATTTGTGGCTGTCAGGGGTAGTTTCAGTTGGATTACTTCTTTCGAAATTACTTGTTTTGGTCCTGTTTTTTGTTATTGATATTATAGGGCATATGTGTTAGTTTATGATAAAGCTTGTTCTTTTGTAGTTAAACAGAATTAATATGACTACATAATTAACCTATTTCTAATTCAGGTCTGATGGTAATATTGTCAGTGTTATGTTGCACCATAATGAACAGTAGACCTGTATATTTTACTTTTACGGTTGAAATATTCCTAAATACCTGTTTGTCTCCAGTACAAAATATAGCTATGGCAGATGGGATTGTAAACTTGTCAGAGGATATTTTCCCCAGAAATAAGAGCTGTTCCACTCTAATTTGCTGGTAATTCTGGGTTAAATATAGCATCGACACCTGTGAACTGGCTATGAAATCAACTGATTCAAAATTTGGCACAATTCCTTGGCAGGCCTTTACATTGATTTATTTTAGTTACTTTCTGTTAGAGTTATCGCTTTTCTAACTACATGCTAATCTGCAAGTTTGGCACGTTTGCCTTTTTCACAGCGGTTACACCCTGATTCTATGAGAACTGTCCCGAACACGAACATCACTTCCTGTCTTTAAATTATTGAACCATGTAAAAATTGCGGATTCAATTAATTTGTTCACAAGAAAAAAACACGTTTACAAGATGAACTTGAAGGTTATTGAACTTTTTATGGACAAGTCTTTTCCATAACACATCTTGAAGCTGAATTTAGGGACACTCTAATCCTGGCATTTATGGTATAATGTTTTTATGTAATGTATTATAGCCACATACCTCAGTTTAAAATACTCCCATAAAAACGTCCTGAACTTGTCTGGTTCCTAGGCCCAGCTGAAATGCCAACTAGCATGTTTATTTTGTGGCGCATGAAATAAGAAAATAGCACTGGTGTTTCGTTCAGGAGAGCCTCGACTTCTCTTTCTAAATATCTCATTTCATTTCTGTGATAGTGCATCTCATTCATAGGATAAAAGAAGAAAAAACACAGTTAACATAAATTCTCCCTTAACCCTTTTAAAAAAAAATGTCTGAATTCACTTTGATGTCCGAACATGTACAGGTTCTTATAGTGTCTGGAAATGCCCAATGTCTTCACTAAACATTAAAGTAGGCTATCACTGAAAGGGGTTAATCGCTTCCATCTTCCCGAGGAAGGGTTAAGCAAAGTGTAACTTCACTTTGTGTTTAAAGTCTGTACAAGTAGTGATAAGTGAGGAAGCCGTAGCACAAGAATTAAGATGCAATCAATGTTATAATGATACCATCCAGACGGTTTCGCGCCACAGCTAAGGAGGGGAGGAAATCATTCTGGTTATACAGGAAAACTCTATTAACACCATATGAGGGAAAAACTAACCAATTTATGGCTGCAAATATTGGCCTTAATAAAAACTTGTCTGTTTTTGAAATTACATGTTCATGTAAGTTTTGTCCACTATTGAATTAGGTGTCGGATTCTCTTAGCCACATCAACGTGGAATTACTTCAGAATACAATTGTTGCCACGTTTGCTAAAGCCTTTCCCATGTGGCAGAGGATAAATTGAGTTCTGCTGTTATTTCTGCCAAATGTTATGGTGTTAAGCAATTACTTTGGGGTAAAATGAAATTTGTTTAAATATTTGTGCAGCATCAGGTGTCATTAAAAGACATCTTGGAAACACGATTTAGGATACATTTCTGATCGCTTTGAAGAAGATAACGTGTGGAAGTTAATAAAAGGTCAGATATTGATCAGTGAATTAGACATAGAAACCAGAATTCTGAAAACATGAATATTGTGAAAACCAATCTGAAAACCATATTGGTAATAAAAACTCCAAAGTGAGGAAATATCGTCTTGGTAATGCCAAATTTCCTCAATACTCTCCCTGATCAAGGATAAGGTCAGTGATAGGTGTCATGAAAATGTTGACACATTTCTGACGAAATTTACAATGATTAAAGTAACCATGCCCAGAAGGAGGAAATGGCATTAGTTGCAGGATCCTGTCCTGTTTGCTTTGATATCGGAGAGTGACAACCCTCGCCTCAAAGAACGCCAAGAGTTACAGATAATGCTATCAAACAAGTACCTATGGTAACCCAAATTATGACTTCTCTGAACACCTAATGCAACCAGAACATGTGAGAGTATTTGATTGACGGGCGGATCTGAGTAAGTCTGTAAGGAGGTGGATGGACAATATGATGGGTGTTAGATGGGGGAAATGGCCCCATGAAACAATCAGATAAAGATGAAAGAAGGCGTCATGTGGATGTTCAGCAGCTTGAACTGCAGGCAGGACTGGATCGGATGACCATGGGTCCCAGTAGACTTACTGCCTGGCATGGCCCACCATTCACTGATTCAGAGTGGTAGAAATGTAATTTGTTGAAGTACAAGATTCCTTTACGTCCCAGCGTCAAGTAGTGTCTGCATCAGCAGTTATTGCTCCACTTCCTGTCTGAGCAGTCGTGGTAGACAGGAAATTGTGTCATACTTGAACAAATGTTTTTATTACCTCAGACACCTGTCTGTCCGTGTTGATGATAATGAGGATGAAGGAACTGAATTACAGTGACAATCAGAACGATGAAGATGCTGATGAGGAAACTTGTTAATTTTGGTATTTAGATGATTCTAACTTCAATCAGTTTAAAGTTGAATACATGTATCATGTAATGTGCTGAATGGTTTTTTCAAAACAAATAAGTAATGTTTAATGCAAAATAAAGGTTATATAATAATGAAATAGGACATTCCTGGATTTTTTATCTTCTCAACATGTTTGTATTTTTCAAGTTATGTTTGTTTTATTGGAGAAGTTAAGATCACACTTGTCATGCAATTCAACATGGCTCCATGGTACAGACATTACGTTTGGAAAAGGTTTTTCTTGACAGTGTAATGTTCTTGTGGAACACTTACAAAGCAGGATGTAATTAAAAAAATTATTTGTATTTGTTACTCGTTGCACTTGAGGGCAAATGTAGCAAAAAAATTTAGTCAGGTTTAACAGCTAGCAAGAAGGTAAACATTGCAATGTACATTTGGGTCCAGTGAACTTAAATCTCAGTTTGTTCTCAACAATCTTAAAACACTGTTTAAATACATCTGTAGGAAGGAAGGAACAGATTTATCATGTAGGTGTTAGAGGTGAATTTGAAGACTTGTTAGCCAACATTTTGCCAACATGTATATTTGTGTGAAGACTTGCACCAAGTCTGCTTTCTCTACCTGTCGCTTGAAGATTTTTACATGGAAAGGTAGGGCCAGATTTCCTAGAAGCAGAACATCTGAACATGGAGATGAAAGGCTGGCTGGTGCTGAGAATGTGTAGGATTAGCACCGCCCCGGCAAACAGGAGATCAGCTTGTAACCGGGAGTCTCGGGAGCTTTCTTCGAGTCCACTTTACTTTGTCCATCCCTATCACAATGCAGTGGTAAAATAACCTTCTTTTGGTTGCCCCTTTAATGTGCTCAGGTGTGATGGACAGCATTGAAGATGCTTTTACTCCAACAGAAAGTGGAATGAAATTTCATTACGGAAGTTGCTCTTCTTCAGTTTAAGACTTCTCCTACTTCAGGTTGAGAATGTTTCTGTGATGGTCAAATATTTATGTCAATAAATGTCTGGGTTATGACCAGCACGTCAGTGGTAATTAGGTAACACTGGAGCTGTCGGTTCTTTAATTACAAAAAACTGATCTGTTTTTTATGCAGACCTGGCTCTGTATTAAACCTCAGTTCCTTTGTGTTGAAGAAAGGTTGATATCGTTATTTCTACAAATACAAACTAAAAGGAAGGCTGATCATGTGAGATGACCTTTTTATGATCTAACTCAATAATGATAAAAGAAGAAGCTCTAAACTGGACGATATTGTTTGAAATCCCAGAGAGTCCCATTGTTTGGTAAGCCCTGTCTATAGCACTGTTAGTATGCAGCCATGTTGTTCCGTGGCAATAAGCAAGTCCACGAAGTAACACTTCTAACCTAATTCTATGGCAGTCAAGATGTTCATGGTCCTGTCACTCGCCTATCTGTTTGTGTTTCTAATTATAGCTGCCACGGACATTTTGTGTTCTTTCCTTGTGCAGATGAGCATGACATGTTATGAAAAATTAATGTCTTGATTCGTGAACCAATATCAAATAATTCCTTGCAAAGCTGGATGATTCTAACCCTATAATTTACTGTGTCTAGTCATTTGGAAATAATTCTCTGAGATATGTTGCGTGTTATTGTTAATGAAAGACCTTGTCGTTCATGAACATAGACGCAACTAAAGGGCCACAGTGTCACACGAACGTATAATTTAGCCATGGCATCGTCATGCATTGTAAATTTTGTTTCAGACATGGTATTCAGACATAATTACATAGGATTGCAAGTGTATTATTAGTTTCATAACCGTGTTCGTTTCAAAGATCTTTGAACAGAAATAAGGTTTGAAATATTTAAAGAAAGCCACTGTGGGGAGTTGTGCATTCAATGTGAAAAGACTTGTAGCACTGGCTTGCCAGAATGTAGAAATTATTCCAAAAGAAATGGTATATATTTTAGTCAGGTAATATAATGGTGGTATGAGAACTTCCACATGTCCATGGAGTCCTGTAGAGCCCGAACTGTATGATCATTCCCAGTAATGTGTGCTCAATGCTTCCAGAATGAGATATGGCAGGCGGACAATGGCTGAAATGTGAGGTTATGTTCGCCAATTGTATCCGTGGCAGTGTTCGCAATCGAGGACCGTGACGCATACAACAAAAGTAATGTACACAGAAAAGCTGCACGTATAGAACGACAGGCAAGCAGGTCACTTAAGAGACTGTGCCTTAGGCATTATGATCGTATTCGTGTGTTATCGCGGTTTCAAATCAAACTTCAACTTTTCTCAAAAGGTTGCGTTCCGATAGCATCAGACAAGTATGGTAGCCGGGGGATAGCAGGTTGCTGTTCTGTGTCCTGGGTCCTTTGTATGAAGTCATCAAAACTTTGGTTAATTTCATGGTGACTTTGTTAAATTCGTCAGGTACAGCGTATCCATGGTTTAATGCCCTTTGATCTTTACTAAAACATTTGCCAAATCCTTTGACTTTTTGACAGGTGCTAATTATTTTGTTGAAGTTAGAATTGTTAAAAAAGTGTGTGCCGAGGTTTACAACCTTACTTCTTTAGTACCAGCTTAGGGCAGTGTTTGGCAAATGTTAAATTTGCATCGAATTGACATAGAAAAGTTTCATCGATCCATTCAGTGTTCATATCCATTAGAATGTTACAAGTAGTGGGTGACACAGCTATACCTTTGATGGTATTAAGCCAAGTTTAATAATTTGTAGAATAAATGCACATATACCACCACTTTCGCAAAGGTCTGTTTGAGCCTTTGCTTAGTAACTGCCAATTTTACACATTTTCGATCAATGTCTTGATCCGGCAACACATGGCTACTATTAAAACTAGCCTGCCACAACCCTCATTTCCACTGAATTTAACATCAAAGACTTTCTCATATCCCTGTTTTAATTATGGATTCACTATATTCCCACAGATAATATTTTATCACCAATGTAGCAAGTAGTTGGATGAAGGTGTGACATGAATGGTAGGGTGGAATCGTATCATGGACAGTATATAGCCAACTCCGTTTACACATGCATGACTGACCGTTCATTATTACAGGGCATCAAAGAGGTCGACAGATTTTACCTTTGACATGAACCTCGACCCTGGTCAATAATTCCCAATCATCTACATTGCTGACTGGGTGTATTACCAGGAAGTTTGCACATTTGGCTTTAATTTGATTCTGTCATGGAATTTTGAAAATAATCTGCCATCTCATGGCTGGATTGTTGCTGGGATCCCTTAATCAATATTGTCACAACAAAACGGCTAATTTCTTGTTTCAAATTGCTTTAATTTCGAAATTTAAATACCAGATTTTAATCCCAGAGGCACAGCTCTTGCTGGTTGAAAGTAACATTCGTGTCCAATTAGTGGTGTGGATGGCAAAATATTTACAGTTAGCCATGTTCAACATGGTGTCGGGAAGAATTTACAAGGGAAATGTACCCAAACACGTGTTGGATAATTTTGGTTAGCTTTGTACTGCTGCTGCGGTGAGATTTCGGATCTTCAAGGGCTGTGAAGGAAACGAGAAATCTTGTTTTGAAATCAGACCAATCATGCATCTGGACTGATGTTTGCAGACAAAATATTCGGAATGGGAGCAAATGCCACCAAATTTCGTGGTGTTGTGAGGAATTGGCGGACATTTTGATGGGAAAATATGCTTTTTGATTCTCACAAGTTATGATATTTGTACCAGGAAACCTTTGGAGTATCTATGATGTTCTTAAAAGGAAATGATTTTTGTGAAATATTGTCATGGTGCAGCACCGTCAGATTTTCCTGTCATCTCGATTTGATTTAGTCTGTCGTGTTTCCACTTCTGTCTTTGAAAGGTGCATTAGGGCATCTTAAAAGATTTCTAAAAGTATTTTCAGGTGTGAAATAAAAAGTGAAACTATACGTGAGAATAGTGGCACATTCTGTACTTTAAAAATTTGTAAGATCTGACTTAAGCTTACGAGCAAATAACATTCATTTTGGCTTTGAGAAAAGCTCTTTGAAATTCCCTATCCCGGCATGACTTTCATCAAGTAAATGTGAAAAATCGCACATCACGGAGATGTTTGTATTGCCATCAAACTGACATCGATAGAAAAATATACAAAACACCCGTCAGATGGGTTAGTCCCCGCTGCAAAAGAGAGACCGTCATGGTGGTATTATTCTTTTTCAAAACTGAAAACATTTATTCATGGAAAAAGTTTGCTCCTACACTAAGAACTCTTGAATGTCTCTGGGAAGCCTGAAGAAAGGCTCTATGCCACCTAAATTAGTCTCATTTGTTCGACTAGGCTGTATTCATGACCCTGAAAGCTACTTCCCTGAGCCGTGTTCCATAGAGGGACTGAAGGGTGTGTTTAATACACTGCCCCGTGTACATTCCAACCCTTACTGGGGAGGTGCTTATGTCCCAGCTGGTTAAATGAAGCAGACCAGGCTGACGAATGGGGATATTTTGTTTACAAAGCCTACATTGTAACAGTGGAAATTTTATATGCTGTGACATATTGATAGCATGTCTGCTGAACAATACCACTTTAAAATTTAAATTCTGTGTTTTTTCACAATTTGATTACATGACAGGGTTTAGGAATATATTTTTTTCATAGTTTAATTATTTACCTTGATGACAGAGGTGTTGATAAGATTGATGTAAAAGATATTTTATACATCTATGGCTATATGCTTTGAAACCGGATCTCCTTTAAAAATATTCTATGAACTGTCTGCCATGACTGAAGACCTTAACAGACCTTCCCATATCAAATGTTTATATGTGTTTGCAAATGGTTCTGGTTGAAGTGTTTGAAAGGATCTCTCTTTTGTAACTCTCTGGTGGACTTCTGTATGGAATTCTGAAGCAGGCCGTCATTCAAGTGCAATGGTATAAACATAATAAAGATGCAAGTTAAAATCTCTTTTTAATGATGTATTACAGCAATTTGATTAAATGGATTATATTGTGTATTGAAATGAAATGAAATGCTACAGCATAAGTTTTTGCTAATGTCATATTTTTCTTTGTTAATGATCCAATGAGTCAAGGTATCATTGCTAGGCAAGTGTGACGGGTGGCCCAGTGTTTGAGGGTTAACTCACATTGAGTCCAGTTCTCCACATAGGTACAATGCTAGTCTGTCTCACAGTCCCTGAACCACATTATTTCCCCTACTGCCAAGCCCTCTCTGCAGTGCTAAAGCCCTAAATAAAGCAAGTCTAGATTTCCTCAGGTTCAGGCTGAATCTCTGGTCTCCCTAGGGCTCCTTTTCAATATAAATGGGCTTGTTTGTTACTATCAAAATTATATATATTCAGAGACTAAGCCTTAGTCTAGTACAATGCCTGAAGGCCATTCTGTGTCCCATGTTGTGATATGATGGGGGTATTTGTAAAACAGGTATAAAAGTTAACTCACTCCCTCATCAAGCATGAGGACAGGAAGAGGCTTGAAGGGTTTGTAGCCGAGACTGCATTAATCAAATGTTTTAATATGAAAAAGGAAATTTTATGATTAGTTGTTGACCCATGCAAACATGTCTTCATTGACACACCAGGGGCCTGAACAGGTACATTATTGAGTCCTGTGTATGCCAACGGATGCTAGGTCGCAACATTCAGGGTCAGCTGGTTCGACTCAACAAGTGCGTTTGATTTGGATCGTGCCATCTCTTGATCACAGAGAGACAGACGAATATCATCAAAGAAAGTTGCAGCTCCCTAGTTCAGTCAGTGACTAGACAGAACAATCACTTTAGATGCTCATTCTCCTTGAGATCAGTACTTCGTTCAGATTGTTTAAGGCAGTTTTTGTGTACGAAAGGCTTAGGTGTACCAACAGTGTTAAATAACAAAGGTTGATTACCGCTAAATTCAAGATAAATCACACAGATTTTGTCCATATAATGAAAACTATATCTGTGATTTCTCTTTCAATTGGAATGGGTTTAGCAGGCAATTTGCAATTAATACAGAAGAAATGTCTGTTTTGTAAAACCTAATCCAGCTCTCTCAATTGATCAAAATATCTTTAACAAGGTTGAAGAATGTTGCTTCACAGGCATAGATTTGCATCCTGATAATTCCAAGTTGAGGTTGTCAGGAGCACGACAAGAGCACGACTAGAGCACATCTTTAACTCCTCTGTAGTTTAGTTAGTTGTGAACTCTACCACAATGGCTGCTATCATAGCAATTCCTCGGCACCATGGAATGTTGGATAAGTTAAGCCTACTTTTGATGGGTGTCATTTCTGAAGATTGCTAGGTTCTAAATCAATACAATGGATATAATCTTGTGAAAAATCATTTTGCTCACTGCAAGTAAATGGAAGCAAAATTATGTAAGAGGATCCGTGCAGACGAAAACAGTCAAGATTCTTTGAGAGACTTTTCAATCACATTTCCGAGGTGGAGTGGATGAAATTATCTGATTTATTGATCAAATTATTTCTTGTTGGGTCATCTTGGCACTTGAATGAGGACAAATTTGTTTGATTGCCTTCACAACGAGACAGTATTCATGTCAATACACGAATCAGACTGTTAGACTCTCAATATTTCTTCAGCAGAGAATATTTCCCTCCAAACCGCTTGTCATGGGATTACTCGTTATGGAATATTGTAAGTATCTAAAACGATATCATCTGAATGATGAATTGGACTTCAAAGAAAATCGCTTTAAAAACAGATGTATTTTGGTGTCAATCCTGACTCCTGAGAATATAATGGAATACTTAAGTTAAATGAATGTTCATTCAAGAGCAAGAATTCAAAGTTATTAATTCTTCACTTGTGCTGGAAGATCTCTGAGAGCTTGCGAGATAGGTTTGTTTAAATAAATGGCTAGTCATCATGATAAATATTGAGTTATTTGGAACACAAAAATAGAAAATCTGATCTTTCAGTGATAAGAAATAGCCAAATGAATTTCCTTTCGCAAGAAAAGTTCTAAACCAAATAGGATAACGAGAAGTGTAAAAAACATACTGTCCTCACTCTTTGGAATATTCCCTGATTTGTGATTATTTGAAATGTGGCAATAGTAAAAGTGGAAGAGGGGCTTTACTCGGCCTGAGGGAATAAAGTAATTTCTTCCTAGTCCATCTTCGTAGTGTATGCTTCTATAATCACTTAAGCAAACATTCCAGTGTTCTATGACAAGAGGTGATGAATCATTGGAAGAAATTGAAAAGCCATCCAGTGGAAACTGCAGCCTATGTCTGGAGAGCCAAAGGGCATTTCTCTATATCGGGAGCGGTGGGTGTTCGTCCTATGGATGTACCACATTGCCCCTATTTCAAATTGTTGCCACACTCTTCTGTACTATTGTGATGCTTCTGTGGTAAATAATATTTTGATGATAGCAACTCAGCTGGTGCTGGTTCTTTTGCTTCATTATCTGAACATGGTAATTTGCTGTTCGGTGTGTTTATGTTCATCTGCATTTTTTATGTTTGGTGATCAATACTGATTTATTGTATCTTTCAGTTTTGAAAAACTTCATTGTAATAGCTTTGAATTCATTGGGTAAAAATGTATCGAGGTTCAATTTTACGCTATTTTAGAAGACAATATGATAGCCTTGAGGTGATAATGTAGCTTCGATCCAGCCATACAAGATTGATTAGGCATTTGTTAAGTCATTTGACAGCTTACCGTGTAGAAGAACGCAGAAAATCTATCATCTTAGAGTAACCATTGTTTAAATATTCTTTAAAAAGTCTACAAACACAGCAAGTAAACGTGTAATTCTTTACTGAAAGGAACATTGATAATAATTCTAGCATGAAAATGCCTCTAGAGATCTACTCGAAGACACATCAAGAAAAAAATCAATGATATCTCCCACGGAAGGATTTACTTTGTATTTATTGCTGGGCTAGGTCCCTGAGAACTTATGTCATGGTGTTTATGCATGCATGACTTCTTGGAGCAGAGTTACAGACACAAGGGAATCACAGATAGATGATCGTCCCTGGATAGGTTCCTGACAAATGTTACGCGTTGAACCTTTGCCATGCCTGATAACTAATTAACAACACTGAGTTAATTAGGTCTGTCACACAAAGGACTGATCCCTACACTGCTGTCGCTGCTATTGTCCCGATAAGTGTGGAATTTGGAGGTGAATGTTTTGTAAGACAACACTTTCCTGGGGAATAAATCCCATAAATCAATATAATAGACAGTTTGTGTTTACATATGCTTCTTGCTGTTTGACCATGCAGGTACAGAACAATGCTGATTATCCGAAATTACCTGTTCACCGTGACACTAATAGTTGGACCAATCCCCCATTATCATTTCTGTCCTGTGGGGGCATGGTCAGTCTTTGGCTACTTATCCAGCAACTGGGCAATACGGGTCTTTGTCCAGCTTTCATTGTCCATAATGGTCAGTCATAATGACCAATAGCAAAGAGTGGGATTATCCTCTCTGTAGATTTGTGTGTTTGTTGTAAGGATGAACAGACTCCAGTTTCCTTCATAGATGAACTGTTGGCCATAAAGAAATCATTTTGCTACCCAGGATTTGGGTGATACTTGGTTTAGTGAGAGTATAATATATGTTAAGCATGTTATGCAAGAAGGTAGTATGTAAAATGTGGACATAAGTCTTTAGAAGTTATTGCGTAACTGCATTACGTTTCGGTCTCTTTAGACTTGGTCATCTTGAGATGAGTCATTTTCTTTGATGTGTTACCCATGAAATGACTGATAGGTTTTAGAAAGTAAGTAGTTGTCAAAAATAGAAACCTTTGATCTCAGGGAATTGGCTGTAAAATTAAAAAAGTCATATCAAGATTTAATTATGAACATGACTTTGACAAATGGGAAAAAAACGACTTCATTTTGGTTAACTTTCATACCATTGAATCCTGGCCTTTTGTCATGCAAATGAAAAATAAAAAGTGGAACTCGAAGTTAATCTTGTTGTGACAGTCTAATGTGATTACAATATTTTTTGGATGACTTGTTCACTGCTTTGTCATTTTTTGGTGAAAATGTGATTAAGCTGTTTTGACCAAGGTAATGCTTTTGGGGATTTAACTGTCATGAGTTTGATGACTTTGTCCAAGTCTGTGAGATGTGACCTTTTATCAGGAGCACAATGAGAGTGAAAGGCATTGTAAACTAGATGTTTGGGTCCAGCTCCCCTTCAGGGAATCATTGTGGGACGAAGATTCTTTATTTTCCATCCCTTTAGGAATGGTCATTGAAGAGGAAACACAAAATAAAAGGATGAATACCGCTGGAAATGGGATGATTTCAGGACAGAGGCAATGAGGGATGATATCAGACTAGGGTTTGTCTTGTACAGCCTTAATGCTATCACAGGGCATTTGAAGAAGTGTTCAGCTGAACGCTGACGTCCATTTTGAGTTTTGGAAAATTGGTCGATGTTGGGTCAGAATGTCATTCTGGTTTACCATTTTATGTTCACTTGTTCATGCTGTTACTACCATCATGGACATCAGTCAAACGTGACCACTTGGATAATGTTATAGCCTGTGAGGGTTTGGCCCACATGCCCAGTCGGGCGTGAAGACAGGCAAGCGTTGAGTTGTTCTAAAGCTGATGGCCTCTGTTATGATTATATTCATATTTGGCCAGGTATGCCGGGTAATGTCATGTTACAGTCGCGTCTGCCTCCATTATGGCGTGATTGATGTGCTCTGGGCAGGAATAGGCCGAGATTGACACTGCCTAGGGGCTACGTGTCCCATCAGACACATTCAATTTGGCTTCATGACCCTTACTTAAATCTTGATGAGATGAACTTGCAACACTTTTCTTCATTGTGGGCATCTTGGAAGGCTTGTCCAAAATTGACCAAAATGTCCTTGCGAGTTTTGTATCAATCTCATTTGTGACCAAATTGACGCAAAGGATGTTTCACCGATTACAATTCTCACATGAGTAATTGTGCTCTTCCTTTAACCATTTTGGAGACATGCCTTGAAATTGCCACAAAAACACCACCATTTTGAAGAAGGATGCAATTTGGTTTACTCGCTAATTCCTACCATCCAATTTCAACTTTTAAAGTTCTAATTTTAAAAGGGTTACTTTCCCTCAGCAATTTAGCCCATGTATTACTCATCCTTCTCCAGGGGTAATTCCTATACAATTGTATTGCACTTGTACTATGTCAGGCTACAGAATGTGCTAATAGGATGATGCCATTGTGTATGGCCATCAGTGCATGAACTATGAATACCTAGATTGAACACACGAGACTAAATGTCGCTGAAATATTTAAAATGGACCGAAATGTATTTCACATTAAAAAATGTGTATGTCTGGAAAATCAAAGAGAAGATAGCATCTTAATGTCCATCATATTCAGTTCTTTAGTTAATTATTGGATATTTCACAAAATATACTGTCTTCTTAAAAGGCATTTTTATATCTTGTTCTGGTACATTAGCAAGGTTTTAACAAAGTGAGGACATTTTGGAGTGAACCGTATCAAGTCATTTGTCACTTTATCTTCACATTGTCGATGGGTTAGACTGTTAGTGGCAGTAAATTACCACTAGGTACATCTTTAGCTCCCTCCTCAGCAACATCCATATAGCTGGTATTATTTGGAATAAGTCTAACTTATTCAACACTACACTTGGAGAAGATGCAGCTGAACAGCAGCCTTGGAGTTTTATTGAAGCCTCACATAAAAATACTTTCTTTAAAAGGAAGACCTTCGATCATTAAAAATAATTCATTCTCCTCACATTTGTCGATACAAATCTTGTGGAAAACTTGCACTAAGAAACCCTTTTGATCCCAAACATTTCAGTGACTACTTCATATGTAAATTAGAAACATGTTGATGTGAAAGGGAATATTTTGATAGTTTGATTGTATAACAAGTGGCAAGTTTGTGGAGATCAGAAATCTATCGGAGGGGATTTGTGTGGTATTCCAACAATTCCGTGAGAAATGGTTCAATGAAGATCACGTTTAGAGAGCTCTAAGTGGCTTTTTGGGTCCATTTCAAAGTAAATCAGGGAAAGATTTCCACTCCCGGCAGAAATATTGTTCACTTATCCCTCTTGTGGCCATGTATTTGGTTTGGAAGACTAGCAAGTTTACTTTGATTTTCACACTTCATAAAACTCATAACGCCAACACGGGAATAGGGGAACCTTCTTGAAGTAAACATATCTCCTGTTCTTGCAAATATAATTATGTTACCATTCATAAGTCAGATTCCATGTGTGGAATCTCTCAGTAGTTCATTGTCATGTAACATTCATTTCATATCCAATTTCATGTTTCAATTATGATAACATGAAGTCTATTGGGAGTTTCATTGGAATGTTTTACTGATGTATTTTGCACTTTTGTGAATTTGATTGATTGAGGACCTGCTGTACAAAGATACCCTAATGAGGGAAATTATCTTGAAAATGTATTGAAACTTTCTTCTCAATCAATACTGTCCTACATAGTGATGCTTCTGTCCTATTCACTGATACATCATCTAAAGTAACTGAAGGAGGTGAGGTGAAATTGGGTTTAACGTGGTGCTTGAGAATATTTCGCTCATATGGCGACGTGCATGCGTGTGTATGTGTATGTGCGGCTGCTTGTACTAGCCCAGACTGAAGCTGGTTTTATAGTGCTAGCCCACTGAGATACCATGCCGCAGTGAAGCATGAATACCCCACTCTGACACATTATACTGACTCCGAGCCGACCAGTCCTTGTTGTACCCATTAATGCCGAGCGCCAGACAGGGACCAACAAGTACCATATTTTAACGTCTTTTGGAGTGACGCGGTCGGGGGTCGAACCCGCGACCTTCCGCTCTCTGGGCGGACGCTCTAACCACTAAACCACCGAGGCAGTCGTAACTGAAGGAAGGGCTTACTCTTGATATGGAGAGTTTGGCTGTGAATATAACGTGGGTATATATTCAAATAATGTTATTCATGTGTTCTTGAAACATAAAATAACTGAAACCCCTTTGTTGTATGGAAACTGACTGTCATCGCTTTGTTTGTGGATCAAGTGGCACAAGTATTAAGTCTAAATGTTGGTGAGATATTGAGCTCATATCTCAGTATGCAGCCAAGGAACTGACTCAATTATTCATTGTTAACCAAAGTGGTTTAAGGTTTCTTTCATAATACCAAGTGTGCAATTTTAAAGAGAAATTTACAAGTGAACATGAATAGTAGTGTACAGAAAGGTGAATGTGTTAGTAGTATCTTATACAGAGTTGAAGGATACATTTTGAGGCTTGCTAAGCCATTAGTGATATTGCCTAATTTTATTTGTTGTTATTCATCGAAATCCTAAAAAATATGTAGATTTGCACTTGAAAAATTATGAAAATAAAGTATGTGTTTTTTTTTTTTTTCATGATATGATTTTTTAAATGATATATTTCTATTAGTGTTCATTCTGGAAGAAGCAATGTCATTATCAGAAGCTATTTTTAGACAGTATGAACATGACTATTTTCAATTAATCATTGAATAATTGAGTGGAAACAACAGTAATAAATTGTTGTCTGGATAATATCACCTCATATCCGTTCTGTCCCATGGCACTACACATCTAGATTTTAGACCAGACTGAATCATTTTATAGCATTTTAGTCTGGGTTACATTGTGTTTTATCTTGGCACAATAGCTAATTAATCCTAAATTGCTAGTAAAACAATATGTTGTTTAAACTTATGGAGGGTGAGTCCAATAGGCTCAGAAGGTCACCGTAGAAGTTGGACATAAAATTCTTTTTCATTATCACCAGTTCCTGATAAAAAAGCTGTTTCTGTTTCCAAATGCAATTACTGCTTAACACCGATTGTTTCCAGATGTTGGAGTAACTGAGAAAAATAGCAATAATCCCTTCTTCCTCCATTCCTGCTAGTTTATAGGAGTGAACAGAAGTATTTGCCTGTCAACTAATTTTATTTTATTACACAAATTTCCTGTTTTTGAAATCTTGTCCTCTTAATTATTGGATAGCTGTTCCCAGTTGTATATGCCTAAATTCAAGTTGTTAACTCTTTTGAGATAATTTTTTTATTAACAATCTTTATCAAATTTAATTCCATATGTTCTCGATCAGTGTTGAATTTGATACTGTTTAAAGTCTTTCTCTCTGTTTAAAAACATACAGAATGTTTGCAAATTGTGAGAATTATATGCTTTACAAAGTATAGGGTTAACAAGAATTTCTAGAAGTCTCTTGGGGCATTTAGTTAGGATTTGATTTGAAGCCATTCACACAGCTGAAAAGCCTTTATTTTCATCAGATGATTGACTTTAATGTTGTTATGTTAGAAAATAGAAGTTGTGTGTAAGCTGCAGGTGTAAAGCTGTGTAAATAAAGGAAAGATTATTATCATTTACTGGGCTGAAGTTTGTTGTAATGATGATAACAAAGTAAAATAAACATATTAAGTTGCAGTATACATAAAACTGAAAACAGTTAAAATAAAAAAACATAACTGAAACTGATTCTCAACAATAAGCAAACATGAAGAGTGAAAATATGCAAGATAATAAACTGCCCCATAAAGTCGGTGTCCTGAAATGCTGTATTTGTGTGAATTGCATGGCTACCGCAGTCCAACTACACTGTTGAAGTGTTAAATACACCATTGAACTCATTGAGATATGAAATAAACCTTTCAGTGTATATTTACAACAGTGTATATTTACAACATTTCATGTGTAGCTTTTACTGCTCTTTGTATTGCCAGAAGGTGGAATTGCATGATTTTCAACACTGTGAAATTCCCTTTAAGACAGGGGTCAAATCCAAGGTATTATATACAACAGTTTTACAAATGCCAGTAGGATCTTATCATGGAAGGGCGTAAGTGTATCATAAATTCTGCTCTAATAAGGGTAATAAAATCTCACTTTTGCATAATTAATTGGAGCTGTAAAGCCAAACCAGAGATAAAGCCTACCCTTGCATGGCAGATGACGAAAGGTAGCATACTTGAATTTCAATATCACTGATATCAAACAAAGGTAATCTGTCCCGGGCACACCACCTATGTGCCTTGTTGAACAGCATGGCATTAGTAAATATATGCAGCATAACCTTTAGCCAAATTCTAACCAAAAAGAAATGATTGCTTATATTTTCAATTTCCTTTCCAAGTTTGATAAGCGTGGACTAAATATGTCGCTTGTTAAGGCGAGAAAAAGGCCCTTTGTAAGTTGATGTATGTATTTGACAGGTTGTGCTTTGGACAACATCAAAGAATATTTAAGTGTTTTACTCCTTCAGGTAAATCTATTATGTAAGCCCTTGATGGAGTTATTTGCTTGCATGAGTTGGACTGTCTTTTTGTTTGAATAGCCAGGTTCTCCTTGAAATTATTTAGAAAGATCGATGGTAGAGAAACTCAGATTGTTAAAGAATCTACTGTGTACATTTATAAGTCATGACTGTCTCCTCTGTCCTATTGTTGTTTATGAATGTTTGGTTGATAGCAGGTATGTTATTTTGTGAGTGTGCTGTAGTTGTTGTACTGTCCATCAATGACAACTTTTTATAAAGTATAAATCTATTTTTTATTAATGTATGACTTTGTGTCACAAAATGGGTGAAGCATTGCTGATGTGATGCTCACTTGCTCACTCTCACTCACTCACTCATAGCTTAATTTTAAGTTAAGGCTATTTAGAAATGCCAATCTTTGTGGACTTATTTTGGATTAATTTGTTGAATTGCACACAGACCATACTACTTTAACCATGAAGTTACAGGAACACATGATGAAGAGATTGTGATGTCATTAGATGATTGGTATCAAGTTAAAGTCATGTACTCGCACCTATACCAGGAGGTTATCACCTCAGCAGCTGATATGACATTGGTATCAGTGTGAAGGGATGCTGAGCACAGAAGCTGTTTGTTAACCTGCATGACTTGCATACACTGTATCATTGTCCTTATCAAAGACAGATATACTAAATTGGCATACACAAAGATGCTATATCACTGATTAAAATACATATCATAATGTTGGTTTTAGCTGTATGGCATGGTCTGGGACAGATTTGGAAAAGTCATGTTGAAAAACCAATGAAAAGAATTTGCAGACAGTAAAGCATTGTTCGTTTTCTCCAAAATGTTCAATTAGTTAAAGAGTTATGATTACTGTAAGTTTAATCAGGACATTGTGATATAGGAATTACTTGCCAGACATAAAAGTATTTGGTGATTTCTTCTGGAACTCTTTAGACATGTCTAGCTTATGAAGAGTGTTTGGATAACTTGGCGGTGTCAGTGGTCGCCTGAGATGACGGTTTGATTTATGATGGGGTTGCTGTGTGTAAAGACGGTTTCCACAGTCTCCCCATTCTTACATGGGCTGGCTCACTCACTCACTCACTCTTGCAAATGTCTCCCAGGCAATAGTTATTCATTGAAATCATGATGTCTAGATTATAATAATGATAAGAACAAGTTGTTCCATGAAAGACTGGCAGAGTGTTCATTGTGGTGCAGATCGATGCTCATGCTGTTGATCACTGGATTGTCTGGTCCAGACTCAATTATTTACAGACTGCCGCCATATAGCTGGAATGTTGCTGAGTACTGCGTAAAACTGAACTCACTCACTCAAACACAAGATTGTGTTCTTAGACAGAATGCAAAATTCCAGTGTAACACAAATCTCTGACAGCCCAAGTGTCAACTGTTTTGTCTCGTTGTAGATTTTGTTTTGTAAGTCTGTCAGGTGTTGGGAAAAGGAAGTGTTGGCAAATGTCTCCCATGCGATAGTTATTATTTTAAATCATGATTTCTAGATTCTAATAATAATAAGAACAAGTTGTTCCATGAAAGACTGGCAGAGTGGTCATTGTGGAGATCGTAAACAATTTGTTGTAGGGTGAGTTGTTGTGGATGTGTTGTTCATCATGCAGATATGGTGTGCCAGATCCAAGTTGTGGAGATTTGCCAGGAAGGAGTCATATCAGGCCACAGCTGCAGATCATGTTTGATCAGGACTAAGAATTCATGTTTCAAATCTGTATGTGCTTCTGGAATCTTAGTCCATTGCGTTGGTAGCACCTTCATGACGTATGTTTTGACAAGAGATTTATTCCTATGCCCAGTACCAAGTTATTTGAGATTTGGGTGGATTTTTTTCTCTCCAGTTCAAACATGTCAGGGGCCTCGGCCAATCCAGCCTGGACGCTAGGCAAATTTGGCCTGACTCGCCAATAGCAAAATGTGCCAAGACTCCAAGGTCGATGTTTAGTTTGAAAGTCATCAGCGTTTCATTTTAAGAAAACAAAATACTTGAGAAAAATTGTCTGTTTGCTGTTGGAGAATTGTGGCATTAATATAATCCTTTTATGTGTTCGTTAGAAATTGATTTTCATAAAAATTCACAAACATGAAACATCAAGGCTGTGTTTTCTGTACTCTACATGAAGTTAGGGGCTGGTTATCTATGATAGGGGTGATGGTGGGTAGGAAAAAAACATGAAATAGACAAACAGGGTTAAAACATTAAAACCACTTGTGGGAAGGGCCGTGAAACCATGAAAAGTTATTTTACATCCTAATATTGATAATATTGAATTGTTTAAAGTATAAAGTTTAACGCGAGGATAATAAAACAACAAAAACAGGCAAACAGGCTTTCACCTGGACTTAAAGACTGGGGGTCAACCAAACTCACAGTAATTAAATTTCATGGGTCCTCACAGGAAGGAAGGTCATGTAAAGTAAGGAACTAGTGTAGTCAATTGTACTGTAAGAGTTGATGATTACAGAACTTTTATATTACTTGTAAATAATTTGGTTTAATGAATATTGTATATCCCTCAGGATTTGACATGTTCCTGTTCTGTGTCCATTATATACATCTGTAGATGCCAACGGAACATTGCAGCAAAGAATCCTGGGCCATTATTTGCTCAGAGTTACAAAACAATAACATTAATTGTGGAAAGATAATATGTTCTGCATTGAAAAACTCCAGATCATAGATGACCTGCCTGTAACTGCTAGACTATATAAATAGGGATTAATCAGTTAACTGTGTGGAAGGTGGCAAGGTGGCAGTTTTTCCCTCATCTGTTTAATGTTGTGGGCGGCTACAAATTAAAGCCCTGTTGACATATATGTGTTACAAGACATTACATGAGCTGAACATACCTCACCGTTTCTCACCCTCCCTACAGAGAAATTCCACACTCAGTGTGGTGGACGGAAGGGGAGATCCCACCTTCAAACTACTGACCAGCAATAAATACAGACTGGGGTCTTTTGTAGATTTTCTTAAGTGCTTTTTGTTTGCCAGTTTTTCCATTAAGATGGATTAATCAATGGGAACAAATTATTTTTCCTCCCCGGGAATGATAAATCAGCATGTTTTGGCCATGTTTCGCCCTAGATGTGCTTGTTTGAAGTGTCAGTTGAGTGGTTTGCTGGGCCCTGTTTTTATCAAGCTGATCAGGTATGTGGAGGGAATCGTTTTGAGGGAATGATTCATAAAATAAATATGGCCTGAAGTTCCATATTTTTTCATTCGTGACAACTTTTTCTCTATTTTCAATGAATATTTTGATTTTATCATACATTTTCATGTTGTTTATTACTTCTAATGAGGGTTGTGGGTTTCTTAAGGCTATGCTTGATTTATCATAAAGGAATTTCTTTCTGGGTAGGCTACCGTTGTGAACTCTGAGTGATATTCAATAACCTACCTGGGGGTGCAGTGATAGCATCAGGACTTTCTCAAGGAGTGTTAGCTTGAAGGCTGAGAGTGGAATTAACTGAACAAATACACATTTTTCAAATTCCTGTACACAGACTGTACAAGATTAATAGCAAATACAAATAGGACCTGGATTAGAGAGAGAGGAGATTACAGAGGAGTTATGATTCGCAAAATTAATTCATCACACGCAACTTATGCATATGTGGGATCTGTGTTACATTACTGCATAGATGTTGATGTCAATTCACATGATTGTGCCACATGACATAGTGTAAAAACGAGTCACGCCCCGCGGCAACCCAAGGTACCGAGATGTGACTTTACCTGGCAATATGGCTGCCCTACTTTATTGTATCTCCCCAGCTAGAGATTGATTCCTCTTGCTCCCAGTAAAAGATTTCGTATTTGATAACACTCAAATATTTTCCAAGGCTCCTTGCCTTGGTGATATCTGGGTGTGCAGTGGGAATCAGGTTTCACAATTTCCCTGTCTGTTTTATGACCTGGCCTTCTTCTTTAGTACTCAATATACATGGTGCTGTGCTTTAGTTCCCAGATCAAAGGTGCTGGTTATTTGCTGAGAAAAGCAGTGCCTTGATCACGTAATTGGACCAATTTATTGAGCAAATTAGTCGCGAGTAAAATGGTGTCTGTGACCCAATTCAAAGTTTGCCATACGATAAATCGATACATGTCACATAAATAGTCGATGATAATCTTCCAAATTGGATGGTTGCTTTGTAGAGGGATTACTCCCAAAGAATTCTTCTGTGATAGTCGACACAAAGTCGTAAAAAGAAGTGTTGACTGAGAAATAGTTTAGTAGATAATAAGAATATAGAACATACAATAAACAATTAGTATGGTAAGTTAATTGATTTCTCTAAGATTCAACACGTCTGCACTTAAATAAATTAAAACCTGTGACATATAAAACTTGACCAAGGTCCTATTATTATTTTGTTCTGGTCCATACGAAGCAGAAGCTGTGATACTACCATTGGTTTATCAATATGGCCTAAGATTGTAAACCTTGGTTTATTGTCAGGGGATAATAGCTGTCCTTGTGTCATAACAGGTCGAGCTGCCAGGTATTCGGGCAGTGCTGGGTATAATAGAGTCCTACCAAGGCTGTCATGAATGTTGAAGCTGACATTCATAGCCGAGATAATGTAAGCCTTGACAAGGGACTATCACACCAAGTAGAATAACAGATAGGTGATGGCAATGTAACACAGTAATGTCAAATCAGTTATTAGGAAAATCAAACCATGGTGACTTTCAAGAGAATCATATTCTTGTTAGCAGTGTTGGTTTAGGTTTTCTAAATCATAAGTAACGCTATTTAATATTTAATGGTGAATTAGTCATTTGATTTTGGAGGATTTCATTAAAAGATTTTAGAAGTTTTATAGAATTTGCCTCCTCATTCTTTGTTGGTGGCTTTGAGAATGTGAATGTTATGATTGTGTTCAGGTTCTTTTGTTACCTGATACTTGAACACAGCTCCCAACACAACATTCCCACTGAATAAAACAGCAGTGACTTGTTACTTCAGTTGCCAACACTGTTTCTCTTGGCCAGATAGTGAAATCAAATTTGAGGAGCGCTGTCTGTTTGTGGAAGATGAAATGAACGAAATAAAATCCAAAGATAATAAGACCATACCATGCTTACCAAATTCGGAAGAGGATTCTGAAATGCAATACAGCAGAAGAGCTTGCAGTTCAAAAGGCCAAACAGCGTATCAATCCGAGAATTAGCAGTATGAAATGCTATCTTCCTACCAATGGTTGGGATAGCATGAGACCTAACACTTGGCTTTGAGTGAGACTTGGTCGGAAACACAATAACATAGCTCTGTCTAGATCTAGCCCATTTAAAATGCTACCCATTATCCCTGACAACATGAATGTGCAGCAGCATGCACATGGCTGCTTAAAAATGCACCCTAATGGAAGAGTCGGGTTAAATTTTAACGCACATGCCGCTAGGAAAACTTCAAGCGGATTGTTAATGCCTTAGTCTGAGGATGACAGTATACTACAATATTGACCTGTCAAAATACACATTTTTACATTTAAACATATTTGGGCTTAATGCAGCAGCATCCTCCGCAAATAGGGACATGGTTAAGGAAAGTCATTTGGAGACACTTTAACTATAATGAGGGGTTTGAGGGGACTTCAGAGAAAAGCCATCGTGAGATTCTCCAGTTTCTGTCAAACTTTCAGAGCCATTGGCGCCATTAAATTTTCTACTATTGAGCATCTTCGTCAGCGTCAACTCCCAGCATCACAGCCTTCTGCCTCATTACATAATTCAAAGAAGCTCCTGCTGGTTTTGATAATGAGGCTTGTTATTAGCTGTGTTTTACTGGAAGTATTTTAATGAGGGTTTGCTGGTCTATAACTGCCGTATGCTAGTGTTCTTCTCTCAGACTCCTTCCACTCAAGCCCTGTTTGACAGTAATGTCTTCCAGTTGCAGCCAATTCATTTCTGTAAAGGAGCAAAAAGAAATTTTGACAAACGTAATGATCTGAAACAAAGTTGAGGTGGAAATTTGTTTGTTTTGAAAATCATGGAAGATGCTAGGAAATCTGAGAAAAGTTATAGGTTTGGGTTTTGAAAAAAAGGTGAACATGTTTAGTAAAGAGAATTATGTCTGTAACTGTCATTCAAGGTAAACTGTCAAATAGTTTTGTTGATGTGGAAAAGGATGATCGTATAAATAGTACGTCTGTACAAAAAGAAAGCATGGGAGGCAGTCTGAGGATGCTTGATGTACATAGTGGAAATGTTTTTTTGTGCTTTTAGATCATACCAAGACATACAAGAGTCCACTTAATGCACCAATTACATTCAGAGTAGAATCACTTGATCATCATGACAACAGCATAGATCTGCAATTACAGCATGGCTGAGTTGCATAATCAGTACATTGTTTTGATGGCGCAAATAGTTTTTCATTCAGAATCTCTCCAACCATTCTACATCCTGCCCAAATTGCGTTCTCGGTGCAATTTCCACTCGATCAAGTCGCGGCGGCGTAAATGTGTAATTACAAGAGCTTTCAGCTGCAACCAGCCAGTCCATGAAGGGCCATTCCCCATCGCTTCAGCACCATACCCAAGCATCTTGTTAGTCCATTTTGTACAGTTTGACATTCCTCCGACTGGGAGAGTTGAAACTGGAGTGGATAAAGTGACACTAAAGAGAAGAGAAATTTCAGGACTTGACTCCTCAGACAGTTGCTAAGAGATTGTTTCTAAGTGTGAAAGAGAAATATTTCATCAGTCTTTGTCTGTGGAAACTTTGAATTTGTGGGGAGGATATATGTAACAGAGTATTTGTTAACATTGCCATGGAATCGGTCAAGTCAGGCTAAATAGAGTTTATTGTTATAGTTTTGTAATAACAGACTAATCTGAAATCAGAAATGTAGGTAATTAAGTCTGAACAACTGGCTTACAATTTCTATAGTGTTCAAGGGTAAATGGAGTTGTTCTGATATAGTTTAGTAGTACCGAGTTCTGGCACTGATGGTTGTAATGGTGATTTAACCTGCGTCTGTGAAATGTTATCAGCAATCTCATTCTTGAAATCTTTTCTACTTCTTGCCCCTATTTACATCATGCCGTTTGATTATCGAAATTGGTTTATAATCTTGATCAACATTCCGTTTCCAGTCAGTTTATTTTTGCTGTGAATAGACAGAAAAAGATTGCTCGGCTTTGAACTCATCTGAATCGAGTCCAAAGAAAATCAACAATCCTGTTCACCATGTAAACACAATCTTTGAATCAAAATAATTTGCCTTCGGAAAATTAAAGAATAATAGTGCAATTATCATTGCATGTTTTCAGCCTTGTGGGATATTATCATTGGCATTATCTGTGAAATGTGATAAGGATTTCCAATAATTGAAGGTTTGTGTTGAAGTCTTAACACACATACTGTTTCCGACAAACTGTTCTCAGTTGTATCTACCAGCCAGATCATTGTTGGGGTCATGTAATAATGTTAAGATAGTTTGAATTAGCAGTTTGGGTTTACAGTAAAGCCTTTATTCTAACATGTGGGGAGGCTGGTGTTCACTTTATGTATAGTTATCGATGTTATTCTACGTATTCCATCAAATACTAAACATTGAGTGAAGTGTCTGTCATGCCAAACTTATTGAACAGTGGCAGGTTTATCTTCCCATTATTCTGTGCCCCTTTTGTGTTCTTAGAGGGAGAGGCAGTTTTCCGTGTCATAATTTTTGTTTTGGTTTGTTGTTTAATGCCACATTGTACAATATTACAGCTATATTGTACAATATTGCAGCTATATTGTACAATATTACAGCTATATTGTACAATATTACAGCTATATTGTACAATATTACAGCTACATTGTATATTGTACAATATTACAGCTACATTGTACTATATTGTACAATATTACAGCTATATTGTACAATATGACAGCTATATTACAGCTACATTGTACTATATTGTACAATATGACAGCTATATTGTACTATATTGTACAATATGACAGCTATATTACAGCTACATTGTACTATATTGCACAATATGACAGCTATATTGTACTATATTGTACAATATGACAGCTATATTACAGCTACATTGTACTATATTGCACAATATGACAGCTATATTACAGCTACATTGTACAATATGACAGCTATATTGTAGCTATATTGTACTATATTGTACAATATGACAGCTATATTGTACAATATTGCTACATTGTGACAATATTACAGCTACATTGCTATATTGTACAATATTACAGCTATACAATATACAGCTATATACTACAGCTACATTGTACAATATGACAGCTACATTGTACAATATGACAGCTATATTGTACAATATGACAGCTATATTGTAGCAATTCCAATTTATCCTAAATAATCCTAAATGAACATAATGGCTGGTGGAAAGTACACCAGCCATGGTTCTTTACTCTTACTATCACTGGCCTGAAGTAGCCCAGTAACTGGAATGGTGCTGACTGGTGAATTTGTAGCACAGTCGATCACCCCAAATTTTGCAATTTGAAAATTGTTGAAAAAAATAGTGTCTGTGTCTCGAGACATATGGGAAACATCAAAGTTGATAAAAAAAATGTGAAATGTCAAACAGAAACCAATTTTGAAAATAAACAGGCCATTGCAAAAAAAGAAACATTTTTTAATGTGAATGGAGTGTGAGGGAAAATTTAGTGGTTTTAAATGAGAATCAAACCTCTACTTAGCTGATCATCATCGCATTATCTTAATGGATCCTGCAGTCTCCAAATTCTGTTTCAATCACTTCGTTCTTCCTTGATGCAGCTTTGTGATATGAAATTCTCTTTGGGCCTACTTCGCCAATCTGGGTGGGTCATTTGATGACCTGAAAAAGAGGAGTTTTTGTGAGTTTGTACAATAATTATGAAATCTGAGGAATATTTGGCATGCTTGTCTAATGTTTGAAGTGATGCGGAACACCAAACATTTGTTATTTCCATTCATTACCACGTGGCAAAGAAGGAAGCACCATTTGCTGGCATCATCTCGCTCCAGTCAAGCTCGGAACAAGTAAACGGAAACAGTTGTTTTGCCAATATATTACAAATAATTTTTTTGAAAATTTATCTTTATGCGAGGAAAGTTCACAATCTTTAAGGAACGGTTTGAGGTTGACTGAGAGTCAAGTGAGTCTGTTTACTCAAGGGAAGAGGGAGTTGTTTTTAGTTTGTCACCTAATACAATATGGTCTGCTAGTGCTATCATAAATGTTCAGAAAATATGAAACCATACTGAGGAACAAAGATGGAAACACATGATCTGTTATCTCTGCTGACTTTCTCTACGCCATGAAGGGTAAATGTGTTAGAAAGTGATTCATTTTCTAAACTATGTTCGGTTTACTGCTGATCCATCCCCACGTTCTTGAATGTGTTACTGAGCAAGGAAAAACATCTTTTCTGTAAAAAATGTGCTTTCAGAGGCCTTTGTGTTAATTTGACATTTCACCATAGTGATATAAATAGTTTGACAATTTAATTCACGTTGTTGTTAAGTGAAATCTGGGAGATGGCGCTTGTTTCCCTGCCACAATATCCTGAGTAATCTACTGCCACGACAGACGCTGTTTCTGTGCCGACCACGGCCATTCGCTGGAGAAACATTATCCAACTTCTTTCCAAGCAGATATTTTTTCGTAAATGTCCAACTAAGTTTCGCCAACAAAGAAACTGTGCAAGCTGCAGGCTCCTTGGAACCTGAAGTTTTGAAGCTGCAAGATTTGTGAGATAAAATATGGTATTACCGTTGGATAAATAAACATGAGTTTGTGGATACATTCCAATATCTGCCAAAACCCTTGGGTAAACAGAGGGATATTAATCTCCAGGGGATTTAGCGAGAGGTGTAGAAAGATGGGAGGATGTTTTTATAACAGTATATGTGGAACACAGGGAGCAGAGATAGCTGTTTATATAGCGTCCCTGACACTACTAAAACACTGTTATTACCAAGTCATGAGACGCATACATAAATCCGTAGCCTCCTACAATGATTTACTGAAGATTCCTCTTTGCAAATAGTTTGTTATAATAATATGCTTTTAATTAAGTCTGATTGGATCTAGTCTGGATACCTTTAATTTATTTAGAAGTAAAACAAATTTTGTTATGTACATGAGCTAATGGATGCCCGCAATGAAATGTTTCATTTTCTAAACTGTTTCATTTTCTAAACATTTCACGTTGTAACTTTTAATGAGATGTGCATGCCAGTTAATTTAATTATGTTATAGATTTCCTTAATCACTTCAAAGCTAAGGGTATATTTCCCCGTCTAGATATGATCACGGCTTACATTAACAACCTCTTAACTGTCTTGAACAGGGAAAGGCTTGTTGAAATTTAGAAGCAGAATTCCTACACTTATTTAAAACATGGTGATTGTGAGGGGAGATAACCAAGTAAACCCTGCTCTATGATGGCCTCTAAAACTTCAATTAGTTCCGAAGTCAGTTTTAACTTGATGCCGTTCACTGATAGCTTATGGCCTCTGGTTTTGACTGTTTTTTCTCTTGTTCTTGGAATTGTATACCAGATTTCTTTGTGGAGTTGGCGAGAATCTTTGGTTAAACTAGATTCCTTTCGGAACAGGAAATGCCTGAAGATAGCAACTTTAAGTATGTGGGTTCAATAATGAATACATGCTTGAAGGTTTTGTAGAAAAAGCAAAAGCAAAAAAGCTTAATGGCAAATATCATTGATTCTGACATTTTGAAAAGGTGACTGAACACCACGATAAGAGGCTTAATTTCAAGTTGACATTGATATTTACAAAAAGTTATTCTAACTAAAGGAGTTTTATCAACCCTCAAAGATCAAAGATATTTTGTCAGCAATTTTAAGATGCAATCTTCACCATTTTAATTCAACAAACTGAAAGTGGAATTCAAAGCCTAAGCCCTCTGTTTGCCAGTCTTTGATCAGTAGATGGAAGAGAATAACATGAAACTCTTTCCATCATATGTTCTGAAAGTTTACATGAAGCACTCTGTGGAAAAAATATATATTTGACATCAGCATAAAGAAAATTCCTGGTTGGTAACTGTCGAGGCTTTCCTAGTGAATGAGCTCAGTTTCAAATTGATAATAAGATATGTTATCTCTTGCTTTGATCTCAGACGTCTTTGATGTCTCAGACAAGAGAGAACAGGCAAACATGCCTTCTCATTTTCATGATAATACTTACCTGAAGATATTCCATCAATGAAGTTTGACTTCATGTGTTGTTTTTGATGCAGGTCTCTGATGAAATTCATGGATATGGAATTTGAATGCAAACCCCATGAATAAGTCAATATTGCTGAGCTTTCTAAACATTAATCTTAAAATATTATTCGTTATCAAGGTGGTTGGTTTCATCAATATATGCGAAGAATAATGTTAGTGTGTCTCCTACCCTGATTTGGCTGGGATCATTAAAACAAACAACTAAGCAACTATTACTTCTTATGATTTTGGCCTTGCTCATCATTTTTAATATGTTAAGAGTTAACACTCACTCACTCACTCACTCACTCACTTGGTTGACACATCATCGGTTCCCAATTGCTCAGATCGATGCTCATGCTGTTGATCCCTGGATTGTCTCGTCCAGACTCGATTATTTACAGCCCGCCGCCATATAGCTAGAATATTGCTGAGTGTGGTGTAAAACTAAACTCACTCACTCAAACACAAGATTGTGTTCTTAGACAGAATGCAAAATTCCAGTGTAACAAAAATCTCTGACACCCTAAGTGTCAACTGTTTTGTCTCGCTGTACATTTTTTTTGTACGTCTGTCAGGTGTTGGGAAAAGGAAGTGTTGGCTGTTGGGAAGATTACATGATGTACAGGGCGATGTAATTAGTGCCAGTCCCCTTGTTTGACATTGGACACCCCAGTGTAATTACTGGCCCCTTTAAATGTCAACGGTCCAGTCAGGGTGTAATGGATTAGGAACCACCTCCCAAGCAGACACGTTAGATTCCGATATATAAATAAATAATGGGTAACATTAACAGACTTAATGACAATTGTTGATTTTCGAAAATCGGTTACGAGGTTTGACGTTTTCTTTCCTGATCAGAACACAATTTAGTTTTTGATGTTTTGTAATTTGGCAAGTAATGAGTGACATAAAGTTCAGTGTCATATTGTCATTAATTCAGCCAAACAGTGAAACAAGTCATGGAAGACATGTAATCATAAAGGTATATTAATTTGTTGTCCGAGTTGTAACATTTATCTGAGATTGAAGGAGTTTGTAAATAAGTATCAGATGTTTATTGATTGATAAGTTTGTCAAGGAATACCATTAAACAGGATTATCTCTTCCTAAGTTGTGTGCATAATTCTCCTTCCATTTGCCCACAGTTGTTTATAAAACAAGATGGTTGTTTATGAACTTTGATTAAATAAACATCTTCCGTGATCACAGTTTATGGCGATATGTCAAACTGTGAAACAAAAGTTTGAAGGGGAACAAACGCTCTGGGAGGGATTGGGGAAAAGGGGTTATTTGGGAATGGGGGGGATACAACAATTCTTGTCAGACACCAGTCAATAACAGCAAGTGTAGACTGTTTTCACCCACACTAACCAACAAACCTGTCCCTCAATCATAACATCCAGGAGACATATTGATTTGTTTTATTAAATGAATTTTCAGGATCAGTCTACTTGTGAATCGGGAAAAAACTCCTTTTGTAAATAAGATTGACAAGAAATAGTTCCAAGCCTTGCCATGATTTGTTTGCTCTCATTGAGTGCGACAGAATCAATTAGAATGTTGTTGAATTGCATGCCAAGTTGATTTACAGCTTCTGTCAAGTATATCACAAATTAAAGTGATAACCAAGGTTTTGCTGTTTTGACATAGTTTTTTTTAAAATATATATTTTATGAGTATTTTAGTTGGATTAGATTTCTGTGGACATGGGAATCTGTGAGAAAATCAAAAGCAGTTTTTGATTTGAGGTTTTGAAATTATTATTTTTCAAATGTGTTGGTGAAAAATAATATGGATGATGCCTGTCAAGGTAGTAAAGAAGCCTATCGCGGTAGTCAGTTCCCCTGTCATGGTAGTGAAGACGTGGATCAAGGTAGTGAAGACGTGGATCAAGGTAGTGAAGATGTGTACCAAAGTAGCAGGGACAAATGGTTGCAGCAGTGTAAGCTTCAGTGATATGTCAGTTTAAAGAATGGCAGCCTTAGGTGATATCATACTCATGAAATGGAAGTTTGATAAAGTTTACTGGAATGTTTGGGAACTGACAAAACATCCTACTTGGTATATCTACTGGTATAAGAATTCATATGCTGTTGTGTTCTTTGATCAAACAAAGGTTGGTTTGTATATCAGGGCTGGAATGGTTTATGGCCCTAGGCTGGTTTATCAGACTTCAGGAGATACCCACTTGTGCAGGTGGCCGTCTAGAAAACAGTGTGATAACAAGGCCTTGGTCTTCAAGTTTGAGTGTGAGAAAACCTTTGCTGCAGAAATGGTAGATAACAGCAACATTGTAGCAGCTAATTCCAGCTAGGTAACAGTGTACAACACACAGTAACAATGGAAAAGATGCAAAGTAACAGTTCAATAGTATCCAAGTAACAATTCAATAGTAACAGTAACAAATTAACAGTTCAACAGTAACAAAGTAACAATTCATCAGTAACAAAGTAACAATTCATCAGTAACAAAGTAACAATTCATCAGTAACAAAGTAACAATTCATCAGTAACAAAGTAACAATTCATCTGTACCAAAGTAACAATTCATCAGTAACAAAGTAACAATTCATCAATAACAACAGTTCATCAGTATTCATCTGTACCAAAGTAACAATTCATCAGTACCAAAGTAACAATTCATCAGTACCAAAGTAACAATTCAGTAACAACAATTCATCAGTACCAAAGTAACAATTCATCAGTAACAAAGTAACAGTTCATCAGTAACAAAGTAACAATTCATCAGCAACAAAGTAATAGTAACAATTCAACAATTCAACAGTAACAAAGTAACAATTCATCAATAGCAAAGTAACACAATTCATCAATAACAAAGTCACAACTATAGGTATCAAAGTTTCTTTTATCACATTAAACTCGTCCGCCTCGAGAGCCGGAAGGTCGCGAAGTTCGATCCCGAATCAGACATACCAAAAGACGCTAAAATATGGTACTTGTTGGTCCCTGCCTGGCGCTCAGCATTAATGGGTACAGCAATGACCGGTTGGCTCGAGTCAGTATAATGTGTCTGAGTGGTGTTCATGCTTCACTGCGGCATGGTATCCCAGTGGGCTAGCACTATAAAACGAGCTTCAGTCTGGGCTAGTACAAGCAGCCGCACATACACATACACACGCATGCACGTCGTCATATGAGCGAAATATTCTCAAGCACGACGTTAAACCCAATTTCACCTCACCTCACCTTTTTAAACTCAAGAATTCTTAAAACATTCAAAGTTCATAACATTAGATTGTCATTTGTTGGATCAGGCTTCACTTTGAACATATTGACAAGTCTCATTTCATTTGCACAGTTTGTCTGATTTGATGCAATATATTGATTTGCACGTATATCTAAAGAGATTCTCCTGTCCTAGACTGCGACAGAAAAAAACTTATTACATATTCAAGTCAGCAGACAACCAGTCATGTCATAGTTAACTTGTGTTGGGTGTTCATCCAATAACACAATGATTGTGTTATCAGAAGGCGATGTCTGCGTATACTTCAGCTTAGGTCTTCTGATGCACATCCACTGGGCCAGTATGTAACTCGAGAACTCGTTTGAGTGTCATGAACTGTGGCAGAAAACCTTATTACACATTCAAGTCTATGTGTTTATACAACGACTACTGCTATTGTAATCATGGGTATTCGTGACACGTTAAAGAGAGATTTTATTTGCGCTAAAGAGCAGGTTCCATATCAGATTGTTAATTTCACTTTCAAATTGATCTGTCCAGGGCCTTCCAGGGCAAATGTGTTGAATCTAAGAAATTAAGGTGGAGAAATATTTTTATCACCACACAATGTGAGTTTACCGTGATATTTTGAGTCAAGTACCTCAAATGTAAATTTCATGGTTATCCACTTGGTAAATAAAATTCCTATATGCCATTTATAAACACTGAGGTTGAAGATAAACCTCTTATCACCAACAGGCACTGCTGGAGATAATATTTCACTTTTATTGTCTCTGACATCTCATAATTTGGGGTCCAATGTCTTTCTTTTGTAACCTAAGACTATATCATCAGTGCCTGTCGCTGCCAAAGAGACTGTGTGTATGCAAGGCCAGAGGAGGGCAGCCATATTGTCAACGTAAGTTTGTCAGGGTAGTTTTTGCGACAAGACCAAGTAATTACGAACATTATCGTGTCAGTTGTGTTGATGCATATGTCGTCCGGAAGGTCAATAGCCCACATTAGTATTTATGCTGAACTTTTTTCAACTTCTGGGACAGGATAATGTTGAAGAAAGGTCAGACGAGAATGTGAAATGTTGTTTGTTTGGTGCCATGGACCATTACCACAGTGCTTGTCAAATCTTGAAACAAAGACATTTATCATGAACAAATAAGGGAAGGAGGTTGACCTTTGAATAAAACATCTATGTACCCAAGATGAAGACGAATGCCGATATTAAAATCAACTGTGTTCGGTGGCTTGAAATGAAAAGGATGATTACTGAAATTTTGTTCGATGTTACAGTGAGGCATGTTTTGATGTAAACGGTCTCGTCTCTGTTATATGCTAATAAACAGATATTTCCATCTGTGACGTGATATAAGACTCCATATTACCTGCTTTTGTTTTATGAATTTTATATCTGAATTCCTTTTTATCTGCCTGAGGGCCAGACTTACTTCCTGGAAGCCAACTGTAACAGCAACATAAACAATATACCAGTAAAGCCCACTTCTGATTTCTTCAGAGTTAAACTAATGTAACCAAGATTTCTGTTCTTTTTATGGCATTCACAAATTCTTAGAATGTTTTATTGTCAGTTTCAACTGTACTTCAGGATATAAATGTCAATTTTGATCGCAGTTAAAGCAGATATAATGGCCAGGTTTGATAACAGAAGCGGTGACTTCATGATGTGGATATAGGCGAATTTCCCATCATGCTGGTTGATGGGGGTCTAAGTCCTGTGATAGACAGTTGTTTATATAAAATTAAAATAACTGTCACCCAAGTGGGAGTCACACCTTTAGGGAAACCAGGCTGTTTTTCTTGTGTCAGATGTGAAGTCCGAGCTTTGTTTGGAAATTCCAATCTGACATAGGCCATTCTGGGAAAGAAAATAAAACCGCTTTGGCGGTTGTTTGACCAACAAAGGTCGAGCTTTGTCTTTGACTTTCTAAATAAAACATTCCAAGTTCTGCACATGTGGTACTGAATTTATTGTCCGATATTTTCCTCTTCTGGTGAATTTAAGGTTGTATTGTGTGTGATCAATAAACATTGAGTGTTCTTTTAGTTCCCTGAGGTGGATGTATGGTTGGGTGGAAGAAATGTTATGTTTCCATTCTTGGACTCGATACTGTTTACCTATTCAGATACATGAATGATCCTAGGCTCTGTGCAGACCCTGTATGAAACAGACCCTGTATGGAGTAAGATATTCAGTGCTTATTTGTATGTCGTGATTTATACAATGACCATATTGGTCCGAATTTCCATATTCCTTCTCAGCAGGTGGCAAAGGACAGGGTTGGTTTATTGTGTTCCTGACTCTGCCTGAACGTTTTATTCCACCTTAATAGTTTTCTTTCTCTTCCTGCGTTTATGTTTGCTTTTTATCTTTACACTGGGGCACTGTTAGTCGGCCTTGTTGATATTCGTAAGTCATCTGTTTCTGTGGCGGCATGCCCTGAAAGGGAAAGGTTAGGGAGAGTTTGTATAGCACTGTATGAATTGTGCTACCCCACGGAAACCGGAGTTCACTGGGGGTTGGGGCAGAATGGTTTGTTGAGCACAGCTTTTCGGGTCGATTTTATGACATCTATAACATTTTATTTGATGTCAATTGATGCACCTGATGTCTGGTCTAGCATGACATTCTCACCACAAAGAATTTTACTGTAAATAGATGTTCCACAGTGGAGGGCTACAAGACTACCATGTGGGTGACTTGAAACTGTAGAATGTCCTTGGTATGGGGTACCTTGGTACGTTTGTAGCCATGTAGAATTCATAATAACTGGTAAGATGGGCATAAACTGGACCATTTATGTGGTATCATGGCTGTTTATGATGGATATATTGTCTGTAATCTTGTCCTCAATGATGACACTCTCCTATTAATCTTGGTAATGGTTTCCGCATTAATGGATGCAAATCTGCAGGTGGTTGTGTTTTTTTCGATAACTGCAGTAATTTTTTACACAAAAAGCTTTTGAAGAGATGTTCTTGGAAATGTGGGTTACCCGTGAATATACCATGAATAATGTGAATAAATGACTTGTCCCGGAAAACATTGATGCCATTTACACTGAACAGCCTGGTATTTTTATTAACCAAAATGAATTCAGTTTAAGAGGGGACAAGAGTTCATATTTTCATAAAACTACAAACTCTGGAGAACTGAACTGTTCTGTAAATAAAAATGTGGAAGTTAATATGTTTTGATATGTACATGTGAAAGAGGAATTACACATGGTTATGAACGAGGAAATAATTCAGATATCCTTGAACAATAGGTATTTTTGATGCAGCTATATTTACACACAATCACTCACGGCCACAGACCAGACAAATCCTGTACACCTGGATCCAAGCATTCCTGAACTGACACACTTTCCTTAATTAATTTCACAGAAGCCTAATTAATTCTCCACAGGTAGCTTACATCAGGTGACCCAGTCAACCAAGGCATGACTGATTGTTTCTAGGTCGGCTCGTCACAACATTTCTGTAGGTGACATAACAAATTCATCACGTCTCCAGCGTAGCTATCTGCTTAAGCATGGTGCAACACATGTCGGGTTGGCTGGGCCTTATAATCAGTCAATTAGCATAAAATGGGAGCTGACAAGTTGCCATCCATCATTCTTTAATGCTACGTATATCACACCGTATATCACACCGATAGCGAAGAACACCCTCAAGTCATCTTTGTCAACAAACAAAACATAAAAATTGGGGGAATCCTTTACTGGCCATAATTGAAATGTATAAACCATGCGGAAATGATGGTTTTATGGGCTCTGTGATGGATTATCATCAGTTTATAATTGTAGGGCCAAGAACATCAGCTTTGTGAACAATTTTGGAGCTTGCGTATGTACATGTATGATATTTCAAGCAGTGAAACAATTTGGTCGTCTTTTTTGGTTTAAATCTTTACTGAAAGCAAAGATGCTTTTTTCGTTCAGTTTTGAATTCAATGTTCTAACAAACATATTTCATTGACATTTTAAAATCAATGCAGCCCATTGTACAGATTTTTAAACTATCTGCCAACATGTTTCAGATATTTCTCTGTCATGTAATTGTTTAATTCTAACTTGGTCTGACTGTGTGTCTGTATTTTTTGTCAAATATGTTATATAATCCACTCATTTCAACCTGAAACCAAGATATACATGTCTTCTCCAACTTCACAACTTGGTCATTACCTAGGTGTAAAACCAAACTTTAGAGTATCAGATTCCTCTGAACAGGTGTAATACTCACCTGTCTATTGTGAGGTGACGAACCCACCTGTAGTCATCGTTACAGATAGAAGAAAAGGTGGATTAATCTCAGGTAACACAAGCTATCAGGGGGTCGCCCTGTGCTATACATCATAGGGGGTTATAGCGCCACTAAGTCAGGGGCCCATGCTGACAGAGGACTACTGCAAAAAAAAGGTCACTTGAAGCCGCCCTGCCATATAGGCCCATTTATCATTAATTGTGTTTGTTTTGGAATATTTCAGTCGCCTTAAAATGATACAGACTCTTCTGAAGTTCTCTTTTTTCAGTGTCTACTCTGTATCATATTTCATTGGATATCCTCTTGGCGTCGTTTTAACTTTGTAGCCCCAAAAATTGTATGGGCTTATTCTTGAATGTGCTGGAAGTTACGACTATGAACATATATTTTTTTTAATTAAGCATATCCATGGGTGTTTTGAGTTTGGATTGGGCGATAACAACCTATGCTGGTTGTAAAAGGGAAGTAATTTGATCAGGTGATCAGACTGAGTGTCTTCGTACCCTCAGGGTGAGGGTTGCTGCTCACAATAAGAGTCACTGGATTATCTGGTCCAGGCTCAGTATGATTACAGACCACCATTCTGTGGCTGGAACATTAAGCAACTCACCCACTCACATCCATACTAAATCTTATGGAAGATTTAAAGTCATGGTAGGATTCAGATGTCTGTGAAATATTTCTTAATCTCTGAGTAAGTTACCATGCATGCATAAATGGAACGGGAATAAGAGTTTGGAATCGGTATTACCACACTAACACGACTTGAATACTGACCATAATATCAACTGTAGATACCAAATGGCTGATCAAGTGAAATATACAGGACAATGGAATAGGAGGAGCAGCACTAGATGAAGTATCGTGTCCTCTCAAGCATGAAATCATGTAAAGCTTGTTTACTTGGCAAAAATTGATAATCAGCTTCAGAGACAGGCTTCAGATATAAGTAGCTCTTGTATATACACTGGTTGAATTTACCCTGGATAATGTGTGGGAGATGATGGCGTTCCGTCTCATTACAAGTTGTACTCCAATGATGTGTATATTTCTATTCCCGTGTGTTGGGATCAAACATGTTAGTATCCTTCCCCAAACCCAGGCTGACTCTCCTTCCCAGTAACTAACATCTGTGAAAACATTTTCCACTTGTCCGTTAACCCTTGGAATGTATCATGTACATTACAAATACCGAAATGTACCATCATGTCAATTACCCGAGTCTCTATTAATAGAACAAAACAGGTGCCCTTGTCCAACACAAAGGGCATAGGTACAACTCAAAGTCATTTGCATAAAGATTTTCGCTTGGTATTGGCTTCATCAAGTTCATTTCTCACATTGTAAATCGTGCTGAGAAGTATGTCCAGCCATGATGTTAATCAGAATTCACTCACTCATTGTAAATAGAGCATTGTTGGCTGGTTCTTCTAAACTTTCAAATAGAAAAGGAGGCTATTGTGGGGGACAGGGCTTTGTTTGTCATGATTAATTGCCCCAGCACTGTGAGCCTTCCCCACAGGCCTTGTCTGTCCTGGAGTATTCATCCTCTGGACGATTTTAATAGCCTTTTCATAAATGTTTATGTGTTTTCCTGTCCTTTATAAAAATGTCAGTGCCAGAATTGTCTGCAGGTCAAAACCCCTTGTTTTATGCCATGAATGAGGAGATGTTTTTACATGGGAGAGATCATTAACAGGGTATGGTGTTATAAATGTTGGGAATTTAACCTAGTGATGGTTAAAAGCTTTACTTTGTTTGGGTAAGTCAAATAGATATTTCACATGTTTTTCTATAGCTGTCTGGATTATTTGAATTCTTTAGAATTCAGTATCTTGTGTCAGTGCCCTCGTGAGGATGTCAATGGTAGCAATTGAGGCTACATGGAGAGTTTTGAGCACTCTCAGGCTTGAATTGGGCATAATTAAACCAAACAATCGGCCCCACAATTGGGGTCGCTGTTTCACATCCATCACAACATTTAAAACAAAATGGGTCTGTGGAATAAATGACAAGTCAAGACATTGTGCCTCCACAGAACTGATGTTGATTTGATTGAGATCAATTTCACATCTGTTAGTCCAGTGAAGCGATACATTTTAAATTAGCGAGGTTCCAACCAAGTGATGTCATTCACAGCTTTCCGCCTCATCAGAGCAACCCAGGTAGCGGCCAGACAAAACTGACCATTTGGTCTGTGAACTGACCAAGGTCATCCCAGATGCCCTGTCTCAAAGGTTTAAAGTAACCAATTAGTTCTTTTGTGTGTTTTTCCCCTCTGGCTTGCTGACCAGTCAAGCTTGCTTTCAAATTTCTCACCTGACTTGCCAAGTCAGAAAGACGCGGCCATTCAACATAGTTCTGATAAAAGCGTCCATATTGGACTTCCTGTTGAAATTAGTGCTAAGTGGTCATATATGGCTCCTGGCTCCCAGTTCTGGATTAGGATTAACGACCTGATCGTTTCTCAGAAACCATTGTACCATACACATTCCTCGCCATTTACTTTCCAACAATATTTTATCTTGACTTTATCATTTTGTTTTTGTTTTGATGTGTATTGAATGGCCTCCCCAGAGTTGAGATATAGTGCACACTTGGAGATATAAGCTGAAGTTTATTGTTTGAATTGCCAACTAAACACAAGCCCTTTCAAAGCGGTTAGCCCTGTTTGTAAATTACACATAGCAATTATGAGCTCAGATTCTTGACCCTTTCACCTTCTTGGTGCAACATAAAATTCTGGTTGTTCTTGGAGGGGTTTGAATAGAAAATATCACAAAGGATCTACCATAGCTGGAGCTGGTAATTATGCCTTCGTTCAAAGTCGGCTTTGGACCGAGCCAGAGAACTACACAGGAACATTCTTCCTTCTGGATCACAGAGTTTAGTTTATGGTTTTGAGGCCATGATTGCATGATGCTTTTTGAAAGTTTGAGGATTTGAACTCCTATAATAACTTCTGACAACAACTTCAGTTGAAATTATTATGTCAGTGAGGTAGAATTTATTCTAGCTGTTTATTGCCTCCTTCATGACCTAGGCTTGGTGTAAACTCCTTTCATTTGAGAAATACTTGCTTGTGAATTCTTGCTGCTTGAAAAATGTTTTCTATATTAGCTTACAGGGCAGATTTAAGAGAGGATTTTTACTAACATCAATTTTGAAGACACTTTAAACTATAAATCTCATCCATATCAATGCTTCTGATTCCTCTAGGTAAAAAATACACTTTTATGTCATGTTAGTAATCAACAAAATAACACTTGAGCAGAATCAAGGAAGGCTCTCAAAGTATTAAAACTGTAAGTGTTTGCTTAAGTTATGGTTATCGCTTGATTTTATGGCATATTTTGTTGAGACAGTTGATGGAAATTGATCAAGTTTGCATGCATGTTCAAGAAGTGAAAGGAAGTTTCAATCTACAGATTTTTCAGAAGCATTGATTACATTTTCAAGGTTTTCAGCGAGTTTGGGATCTGTTTATGAGCAGTGTCATGGAAGTGTAAACATGTAGTCATTGTTGGAACCAAACATAGCCTCGTCCCAGCTGGCTATTGTTTAGAGTCCCAGCTGGTGGTAATCATCCTGCCAGATGACAATTGTCACAAAGTCGGCCAGATTGTCCCAACACTGACACCAGCCTTCACCATCAACATAACTCATCGGCAAAGGGTCTAGAACATGGAAAATCTTTCAGGAATAAATAGTGTTTCTGGGTGGCTGCCTCAGTTTGCTGGCGAGACGTAGCCCACGTAAGTGACCTGTCTTTGTGTTGCATGTAAATGAGACATGAGGCACATGGTGGAGTATGTACACATTTCACCAAGATCACGAACCAGAGTACACATGATAGGTAAACAGCCCTCTTGAGGGGAAGGGCATGAGTGGTCAACCAATAGCTGACCATACTCCTTTCAATGCAGGGTCCATGTACACCTTTATCACATGACCGGGGTCTAAAAGCCATAATTACCAGCTCCATTTGGATAGATTTATGGCAAGGGGGGATGGTCAAGAGATCTCAGGATGTCTGGGAAATTGCTTGGACGTGAGGAACTCAAGCCGGCTGGTCAAAATTGCTCAGAAGAATTCCCCATTTCTGCAAAAATATTTTGATAAATGAAATTCTTCAAACCACTGAGCTTCTCGTAAATTTCATTGTGGCCTTGTGGACCCCTCTTGTACTGGGTGACCTCAGCAAGTGATTTATTTCTGGAAATGGGGTGTTCCTAATTGGCATGAGGCTTTGCTTGTTCAAGCTATGCCCAGTATCCAGTATTACGTAACAGAACAGCCCAAGAGCCCTATCATTTATCTAAATGTGCCATTATGTAACTTCTTCATAGACCTTCAAATCTCCCTGCTGCCACCAATTAGACTGATAGTGAGGCTATATACAGGTAGTATCTCAGTAGAGATGAAGGTTGAGATACAGAGGGTATCACATCTGATCCTCCGATCTTACCTTGTACCAGCCTCAAGCCTCTCAGCAGGGGAGATAACTAAGGGTCCCTGGCAATATGGTAGCACACAGCCTTAATTAGTGGTAATTACTTTACACAGTTTGATGTTAGGGGTGATTTACACCCTGAACTTGCTCCCACTGTAACCCCGTTAACTCTGCTATTGTAGGACTCTTTTCATCTCCGATCTGGTCAACATTTACAGTTATAGGCACGATTTATAGTCTGTCAGTGCTGCACAAAGATGCTCAAGTCACAGATGAAATCTGTGGACCAAGATTGTTAGCTGTGGTTAATCACCACATTTCCATTAGCATTCGATGAGCATATTGCATCTCATCTTTAACACTATTTGCTTGCAGAAATGTAAACAATGCCAAGTGGTCAAGATTTTCCTATTTTTGGACAACAGTAGTGGAAATCCATGGATTTTAATTCTAAATTTTATTAGATATTGATTTTTCAAATGTTTGATGCACATGTTTAAGGATGAGACTTTTTCATACTTTCGAACTCATTTGAGATTATTGATTTATAACGTACACTGTTCCACGATCAAATTTGTATTCTCACTGTTGAAACGGATCACGCTATATTTATTAAGGTTGGTTTCAAGAGGGTACACTTGATCGAATACGCTAATAAATTCTACATATCATCTCTGATCCATTTTGCCATATCTGTCTGTATTTTGCCGTAAATTTGACTAACTCGGTTAGTTACTGACAAGGATGCTAAGAGGGTGCCCACGGAATTCCGACTATGAAATGGGCAATCAAATCGGATCACCACAAACCAGTGATCATTGGAAACATCAATACACCATGACAGGTCATAAATACTATCCAAATTTATCAGATTTTCATCAACTATGTATGGATTTAGTAAATTATCTGGTTCGCAAAATTGGTCCCTGTGATCTATAGAATTGGCATAAATTGAACCTCAAAGAAATTTTTGCCTTCAAAGTGTGCTCTTTTAAAAAGATTGGCCAATAGCACTTTTTTTTTCAGGCCCGTTTTCAGCTACAATTATTGGTCTCAGATCACATGAAATAGTCAAATTTCTTGATAAGGCTATTTGATAAGGCTATGTGGTACCTTGAGGTAATTTCTGCCGGACGTGAAAATCAATTCCTGTAAATTTTATGGAAATACTTTTCTATGTGCAAGCTTAAATATAGAGATCAAGGCAACTCAATATTGAGATGTTGACAGATCAGCAGTTAGCCAACCAATCTCCTATTTCATTGAAAGTCGCCCGTCTATAAACTTTCCTCAAATTTGTCTGTAGGGACCCTGTCTAAGAGGGGTCGCTTAGACAACAGTCATGGAAGAAATCTGTCAATAATTTTGGAATAGAAGGCAACAGTGTCTGGAAGCTAACTTTGCTTTTCCATCTCCAACTTGCCGTCTAGTGATGTATTCTACATTATCGGCAACACTCGTTTCTAAACATTCGATCAATGAGTATACATCGAGCAATTCAGAGACCAATTTCAGCAGAAATCACTTCTCCCGTAGAATGTTTACTGATGAACTCTAGTGAACTGTTGTTATTTGACATAGCAATTCTCTCCAAATTCTTCCATGGAAGAAGACTGCAGAATAAATTGCACTTAGGATTAATTGGAAGGCTCTAGTTTTAGCATGAGACATTTGTCATGCTGTCGAGACAATCTCCCTAACTTGTAGGAGTAAAACCTCCACAGTGTCTCCAGATTGGCTGGAACCAATTGATTTGGTCAAAGGTACAGCGGATGATTTTTATTTAAATACTAGGTTGACACAAGCTCATCTAACCGAATGATAAGTCTCGGCCCCCCTCCAACTCCGATTCAATCAAGACGAGAGAAAATTAAACTGTCCTTACTCGTTCCCTTATCTTGTGAGGGATGTATCACAATTCCTTTTAGCCAGCCGAGTTTACATGGACCAGCATCTATCACATCTTGAGTTGCATATCTTGTTGGTCAGAAGTTGGCAGTGGATTTACATTATGGCAATTACTTTTAAGTGATTTCTACTCGCCACACAAGTTAATGGGATTATTGGTGGATGTATTAATGAGAAATATGGAAATAATTGGAAAATTACCACAAATTATTCTTACTTGAGAATCTCCTTGGCGTGTTCATGACAATAAAATTTGATTAAATGTGATTTTGTCCTTAGGTCGAGCTATTTGTGTCTATCTTAAGCATGTATCATTCCTTTATTGAGTTGGAGCGATTGTGTATGAATATTCATTTGACTTGATCAGTCAATTACTTTGTCTTTGTTTATTTATGTAATGTACCATTTTGTGATGACATCAATTATTAAATTACTTTTATGGTACCGGTTCAAATTAGTTTTTATCCTTAATAGGTCCATAAGTTTGATTTATAATGAAAAATAGAACCTAGTCATATGTTAGAAAGGATAGGATAAATGATATTCTTCACTTTTAAACTGTCAGAAATACTTTTGATCTACTGGGATGTATCCTGGCTAAATTCTTGCAGTGCCATTTTCAAGAAGTGGAGCCGGAATCTTCCAAATTATGTGAAAAAGATAAATTCCTGTGACCTGTTCTCTGTGGATTGTTGAGAGTGGCACAAGACACAGTGACATTACTGAAGTGTAAGATTAACTCACAGCAATGGATAAGTGCTTGTCTCAACCAGTGTAGATAAACGCACAGGGTTTAGGGCTCGGACACTGGCGAAGAGAAAGCGGATTAGAAGAGAGCACACAAACATTCACAGTCTTTACCCTGCGTCAACACCGAAGGCCCTCAGGTGTAAAGCTAGATTCTACCAAAAGAAATCGGACCACTCTCATGGAGTCTGTCTTTGTTCTTGGGTATTGTAGCACTGGCCTGAAGCAGTCGAGAGTCTGAGAATATACATACTTGTTGATGCGATTGTAGCCTGTGTCAGCCGATACGCTGCACATGTTCCAATTATGTGATACTTGTGTGAAGACAGGATGTACCTTTTGGTACAGAAGAATAAAAAATATTGTTCCCTTTTCCTGTTTAAGTTTTTTTTTTTGTAATTTAAATTTTATTTCTGAATCCCTGTTCAGTCAAAACTAAGCAGCCAGGGAACAGCACAGTCTGAAGATATACAGTAATGTAATGGGATACAGGTGGAACTTTTTACGAAACAAGACAATCCATTCACTCACCATTCACACAAGTACAAGATTTTTTTTAATTATCAAACATATTTATAATATAATTAATTCAGTCGTCTTTGAATAAGCCATGATATAAGAGCCATTTCGAATAAAATTCGGTGTTACAACTTTTGTTAAAGAAAATACACTTTTCAATACTATATCTCAATCTCAACTCACTTCTGAACTGAGCAATATTTGGTAAAACAGAATTGAGCTTGCATTTGTACAAATAATATTTTCCCAATAATATGAACAAGTCAAAAACAGAGTCAGTAAAAACATTTTTCTTACAGCCAAAAATTATCAGTTCCATAGTGAGATTGAGATCATTGATGTGGTCACAACCTTCTGTTTAAGTTTAACTTGATTACCATCTCACAGCGTAAATCTTGTCAGGAACATAATAGTGTTGACATTTCCACCATTCTATTTTCCTTGAAAGGTGATTTCTTTAGGCTTAATGTTCCTAGTTGAAATGGATGGTGTATTGAAGTAAGTTTTCGGGCAGTTTCCAGTGGCATTGTTTAAGGCTGAATATGTTTTTGCGTGGCTGTTAAATTGAAAGAATTTCTTAAGAATATTTATCACCATCAAACCCTGTCTGTCAGCCCATTTTCGTTAGATGCTGTGTCTGAAAAAGTGATTACACCCATCGTTAATGATGAATTTAATACAGCTTTCATAGTCCATGTTACGATGCATGTCATGGAACGTGATATTTCTTCAATTAGTTGGGCATCATGGAATTTCAGATCGAGCTTACTGGGAGCATGTTCCTGATCTTGTGGCTACTCAATGCTTCATTTAAAGATGTGAAAAATGGGATAAAACATGCTCATGGGTTTAGCTTTTTAAAATTTCAACCACAGACTTTGAAGAATGTTACTTTGAAATATGTAACGTTGTTAGGTTTGCGTAAGGGTCAGACCGTTTCTTGGTGTGTCGGCCATGACACTTCTCTGCACAGAGAGACGTAATGTCCCGAGAGTCATGAACTTGCGCCTGCTTGAGAGGCAGAATTCTGTGACATTTAGACTTTCTCCTTCTCAGGAAAGCTGTGTTAAATTTGTGAAATACCTGTGTTTAACAAAGTTTTCTTTCAGCTTGAGTTGCATTTACTCGGTGTGTGCACACCGCTGACCGAAAACAAGCATGTGCATGTGTTCACAGATTACTGTTGACTTAGCATGCATTTGGCCTTCTCATTTGCAGATGGATACGTACGTTTCTTTCGTTCATATGCACCGCATGCATCGAGTTAAAGAGAAATACGTCTTAGACAAGTGAAAAAGTACTATCTTTGTGGTAAAATGTTTATGTCTTTCTTTCAGTTATGATGATTATTTTCAAATATTTGCTCAGTTTTGACGGCAACAGACAAAGTGCTGTCATAACAAAACATTCAGGCGATATTAAAGAACTTTACAGACCTTCAGATTCGTTCAAGTTTCAAAATGGAATTTTACTGCTTTGTTGTATTTAAAAGCAATTAAAAGGAACTTAAGAGATTTAAATTTATTCTTGCATAAAGAACTTTCTGCCCTTGCTAAATCTCTGTGGGGGCAAATATTTGTTCTTAGAAATGGTTGTCAACTTTGTGGACAAAGCAATCAGTAGATCTCTGGCCCCTGAAGAAATTGCTGTAGTGATTTCTTGAAATGATAGGCCACAACACAAGGGTTTCAATTTTAGTTTGGCTGTAGTGTCGAATTCCACCTAACTGTTCACTGATATTTGTCAACTCATTCTGCCTGTATGTGTGCCAGCTTCCCATCCGTCCAAGGCTTTTAGTCTAAAACCATTCTAGCAAATACACTTGGTGAAAACCCTCACCTTTTCCTTTGTATAAACCAGGGACTGGATCTGGTTCAGTCAGTACTTGCAGGTCTAAAGAAACTGTTCATTTTGCTGAGTAAACAAACGAAACACTTCTTTCTTTTGTAAGGATATAACCGGAGCCAAATTGCACATGAAACCCATGTTCTCTGTGTAATGACTGACTCTCTATTGAACACGGCCACAAGACATATTTGGCTAGTGAAAGCCCGATTGCCTTTCGGCAGGTCAGATGGACTCTCCACATGATCGTAAAATTTGCATAACAATTGTCAAACACCTGAGGTCAATACTCATATGAAGGTCACCTGCGGGGTTAATTAATCGACATACCTGTGGAGGCCGTTAAGTTTATTGATCTTTCTCTGAATTACTTTGTGTGTAAGATGTGTCTGTGATAGTACTTGTGTCTCAGTAGCCACAGCCTAAGTTCTGGAATATTCATTAGGTCAATACTGCAGCTTCTGTGTCAGTCCTGATGACTTATTGGGAGCAGTTAGACTTGTAAATAGAATGGTAGGAAATATTGTATCAAGTTCTGCAAGATGCAGGCGTGTCGTTGTTGACATCACCATTATAAATACTGCTATTATATGATTGTTGACAGTGATTTACTGGTGCGTGTGCCTGCTCATTTAAACCATCATGAGGTGGTTGGGTGTTTGGATTCTTTTCAACTGATATATGGGAAATGATATGAAAATAAATTGCTGGCTTTTAAAGATGCAACTTGGTGCAGTTGGGCTAATCTTCGCAGACCTCACCAGTGAAATGTGTTCTTATTGTGGTGACTTGTAAGGTAAAGTGGTATGTCATAATGGAAACTTGCATGTTTTATGTGTGCAAGATGATCTAAATAAGCTTCATGTCATTCATCAACAGGCAGTGTTCAATCTTGGGTTCCTCGAATGATGGCACAAGTGGTCCAGGACAGTGACGTGTTAAAGTTTAATGACCATTGCCCAGTTGGATGCTGACAATTTGATGACCACCTCAGAACATATGGGCTGAGGGTATAAATACCTCATAAACATGCTGATGTTATTGTGATTGATCCCGATGATTGTAATCAATATCCTGATACAAGGTGTTGACTGTGGTCCCCGCCAACATTTGACATGGTGTCCTGCAGAGAATATCTTCCTCAAGAGCCCACATCTGTCCCACAGAGGATCTCATTGATACTATCATTTGTGGGGGATTTTCATGTTAATGAATTGATTCATGAATAAACAACGATCATATTATTTTACAGTATTTCATATTGATTACCCATAGAATTGTTCTTGACGTGGTAAAGAACTTTGAAGATGTCTCTGTGAATGTGAAAAATGTAATCTTCTATTCTAAATGCTAATATGCCTTGGATTGTTTCCTAAGCTTTCTCCACTTTCTCAAGCTTTCTCATGAAGAGGAGTATTAAGAATTACTCGTGAATTGACCTTTGCGAAAGGTAGAGGACAAAAAGTATTTTGGTAATGAAAATGTTCCAAACCAAGGTGACACATAAATATTCAAAGTTTGACTTTGTGAGTGTGGCATTGAATTTTTCGTTTCATTCCGGTTCCAATTAGCTTCAATAAATCCTGCTGGAGACCAGAAGTCTGGGAAGCTTATTTGTTTTTGTTGAATATTTAGTGTTAGTTCATAATGTTATGCAAAAAGTGGCTTGCCAGTAGGTAATCCACTTAGTCAGGTTTTATGTCCTGGAAAGTTAAGCAACAGTTACAGAATACTGAATAAACATTGACAGGACATCCAAAGAAATTGAATTTACACAGCTGTAGGGTTGACCTGGCTAATAACATGCTTATGAATTTCTCTTGTCTCCAGAAAAGCTTGTCCAAATAACTTCTCTGCTCCCTTTGTGCTGTGTAATTAGACAATATTCCCCCAAGAACTACTGTCAACAGAAGATCAAGAGATATCATGCATCTGTGTGCAGCCACTGGTGAAATATACTGCTGGTTTATGAATGGAGACAATCTAGTCATGTGGGGGTGATTGGGTCGTATGGTTTGTCTGTCCACTGATTCTCATGCATAGTCAGTTTGGTCATACAAGTGTCAACACTATCTCAAGAACTAACTCAAAGAAATGAAAACTAAACATCATCTGGGAAAAGATTTCTTTCACGGATAAATACATTGCAGACTTCTGCGAGATTTTCTGAGCCTTTGGGAATCATTTTTTTTATATGAGCACTGTTCAACGTGTGATATTTTTTAATGTTTGCCTATAGAATGGGAACATTTTAGTTTGATTTAATCACAGGGGGTGTTAGTTCCAAAACTTGTAAAAAGGCAAAAGCTTATAATTTAGAGAATTTTTTTCAATGACAGAAAGCAACTTGTGGTGTGTCGGCTTTCAGGTTCATGAATACCTCCCTGTCCTGTTTGTGTAAAATGTTTTGAATCCGTGAAAGGTTTCAGTTTTAAAGTCTTCTCTCTCAGACTACTGAACTCCTTTAAACTAAACACTCTCAGCATATCTATTGACATTTTACTCGAGTTTCGAATTAGTCATTGGGATTACAAAACTCGGCATTCTGGGTAATCAACAGTAGCCAATCAGGGACATGAACTTGCATGGATTGACATGAGCTTGTCAGACACCTTTCGGAACCTTCAACAAATACAAACATTGCCGCCAACTTATTGTGTCTATTTTAGTTGTTTTTTCAAGGACATAATGCGATCGTTTGAATTCAGTGTTAACACAATGTATGTATCTTATCTGCTTGAGAGGTGTTTGTTTGATCTTTGATGAACGTTTGGTATTTTGGGGAAGTCGGACTGGCAGCATCTAACAATATTTGGTATTTTCTGAGTATTTGTTTTAGCGGTGTGATCATTAACATAGGTTTAAAGTCAGACTCAACTCACATAGGCCAAACCTGTCCTTGTGTTCTAAGCTGAAGATAGCATTCAGTTTGGAAGTGACAGTATCAGTTGAATCGATCAGGGAGTGGGTTCTTGTGGACAGGAGAATTGTAGCAACACTACACAGTCCTTTCACTCTCAGATTCAGAGTTACATGCTCAATCATAAAGGGGTCTGTTTTTTTCAAAGTTTGATAGCTGACATCAGAGACCTTGACATTTAATAGGATTGATGCATCAGACCATCTTTTGAAAATATTGGGTAGAGAGTAGACTAGTAGATGATATATGGTATTGATTCTGCTGAACTTCTCAATCCATCATCCTCTTGTAGGGGACCGGCTTATTTCCCTATAGGGACTGCTTTCTGTAAAAAACTACCAGTTGTTAAGCCTTTCCTTTTTAACGCTAATTGAATTGAATTATTAATTAAGGTCATGTGCAACCTTTTCCATATGAGGATTTAGTCTGCGTCCTTAGGGGTTAATTTTTTGGTTATTTTTTTAAAATCACTGACAGCCATAAGACATTTGACTATAATGTAGCAAAGTCCCCAGTTTACAGATTGTAATTTGTGACCAATATGTTCAGTCCTTCCCATGTTTTGCTGAAGTTCAAGTTGAGACATTTTGTGTGAGATTTTAAGAGTAAAGATATATGATAGCTAAATTGAGGTTTTTGTAATGAACTGAAGAAAACTCAGGTTGATATACAGAAATTAAATGTCATATCATAATGCAAAATGAAGTTATTTATCAAAATAAATTTTCAATGTAATTTGAGATTGACTAACATTAGCGACATAAGAAAATATTGATTTGCCTAAAAGAAATAGCATGTGTCAAAGCTTTAAAGATTTTTCAATTTCTTAGTCGGATTTGCCGATTGGTAGGGATGCTAGGGCAGAAGATGTGTGCATGTGAAGTTGAAATTGAAAGGGAGTTAGGGGGTAGGGGTTAGAATCAAGGGAGGAAAGGGGGCCAGAAGGGGAGGCAAGCTGTGTCAGAATTGCATTTCCAAACAAATGTCAAATCTACTCAAGCTGAAAATGGAACTGACAGTCTAAGTCTCTGTGTTTGAACTTTTCTGATCATCAGTGCCAGACATGAGATTGGTCCCAAAGAAAAACAGGAAATAAATTCCATTTGAAACAACATGTAGCCCAACTGTTTTGATATAATTTAATATCAAATACTTTCCAATTGATCGTACAAGCCTGTTGTTTTTTCTGACACTTGAATTTGAATTCCTTGAATGTCATGAATAGTTCAAACATAAATCATAGACTCGTTTAATGTTTTGTTCTGTTTTAAACGTCTTTACATGTATGTTGTATCCGGTGGGTAGCATGACTTAAATTTGCCAAGATGCTCCTCTTTCTCCTGAGGAAATGTCTTTGGCTGTTATATGTACGCTGAACTTTCAGTGCTGTCAACCTCTGCAGGGGAAGCTATGTGCAGCATGTGATGTGGTGTATAAGAAATACATTACTTGGAATATAAATGTAGAAAAAGTGAAAAAACCTAGAGGAAATTGCTGCACTATCGCCCTCATTATTTCAGCTGCAATTTACGAAATGTTTTGTCGTGTAAATCTCAACATATTTTCTGTATTTATCATCAGGAAGAAAACGTTACATATAGAATGTTATAATTTAAGCGATTTAGAATATTTGAAAATGTATGCCTTTCTTTTGTGTTTTAATTGAAAGTTTCTACTGAACTGCTGAGATTTTCTTTTTAGATTTCTTAAACATTTGATCAATGATTTGTCCTTTTTAGGTGTCTTGTTTTTTGTAAAACTTTCCAAATTGCAATTGAAACTGTCAGAGCAGAAATTGGTTCTCACAAACTGTCACCTGTGTCAAGTCAAATAATTTTCATATGTGACAGTTTCACACTCGAAATGATTGCTCAGCAGTGAATCCAATTAAATCTATTGTGGCTTGGGCAAAGACGAACCTTAGCATGACAGGACCAATGTGATGAAACGGAAACCTGTCATATGTTAAGGATAATCTCGTATGCCCTGACGATTCTTGGTTCATCAGACCAAAGAACGGTTCAATCACGATAGTTTGTACCTTGCAGTAGACTGTAATATAGATTCTACATGCCTGACAACTAGATGACACTTTCTACGGATGAAATTGACACTTGTCAATCAATGTCTGTATTCACTGAACTATAAAAGAATTCAATACCAATGCAGAATGTACAACTCAGTCGTCAAAGTTGTTATCCTTATTTCAGAAAGTATGGCAGTATTGTGAATGTATTTTTTCTTGTGATATGAATATTGTGCTGAAATTATGTTTCTATATACAATGTGTTCCTGGTTATGTGATGCATGATTAATGAGGTTTAGATAAATAAATTCTGAGTGATATTTGCCATATATGTTTGTTTTCAGCATAACTAGGTTTGAGATTTCCCATTCAAGTGAATTTACCTTCATGTGCATTATCCGACAATCAGCTGTTAATATGTCATTGTAAATGTACAGCACATATCAAACTGATCAATGTGTCGGACAAATGAACAGCTTTCAAGCAAACATTCCAGATTAGTCATGTGAAGCGCTTTGGTCCAGAGCATGATTTTCTTAAGATAATATGTATTTAAACCTATTGATCCCTAGGGCTTTATCACATATCTTGCACGTGTCAACTATTTGCAGGGATAATAGCATATCTCTTATTAGTTGTCGGTCCATGGTTTCAAGGGGAGGTAATCCATATAAGCTATTGAGGATTGGGGTATAGTATAGGTGTCTCATTTTGATTGATTGATTGATAGTAATGAAAGTGCGATGGATTGAGAAGTCATTATTATGCCATTTGTTTCCAAGAGAAGCTATTGCGCTGCGTGTTTCAGCTGTATCATGACTTACTGCCAGTGTGAAAAGTCTCCTGGGACAGGAAACGTTTATCTGTTTCCTTGACTTTGTGATTGATAAGTAAGCAATACGTAAACTTAAGTGTTGCCTTTCTGTGTGTACCATTTGTGTATATGTATGTAACTTGGATCAAATGATTAAGTATAGAATAAGATTATATAGATATTTATAGCAAAAAATATTCCATTACGAAATAGGCAAATTTGTAGACATGCATTCAATCAGTGTACAACAACAATACATACAGGTTGTATTCAGAGCATCCTTACAAAGAAGTGAAACAATCATAATTTGGATATTTATGTAGTTGAAAACATGTTGTGTAACAGGTCTGTCTGAAACTTCTATTTCAAAATGAAATTTGTATGAATATTGTATTTTGAAGCTTAGTGTGTGTAAAATCAACATTCATATAGTCGCCCCAATGGTTAAAAACCTTAGAATTACACTCTGTTATGGGGAGAGAGGAAGAGGGTGCCTTATCAATTTCAATCAATCCAGCATGTTTTGCAGCCATGATAGAACACAGGTGCTTCACACTTTCACACGTTGTTGCTGAGTTAAGTATTTATGTGTGACATTAATGTCTTTTAAATATTATCTTAGGCATTTTCCAGAGAGATGTGCCCGCCTTGTGGTAGATAGAGATAAGTGAAATCTACACAGGAATGCGTCTCTCTGATTCCAGGCTGATATCTTGTGTGAACTCATTAATCATAAGAAAACAGGTTGTGAATTGATGTTGCTGTGCTGAGCTTATGAAGCCACCAGTTTATCAAATATGAAAGTGATAAGCTGTTTTCAGTTGAAATCTCTCATCTTTTCTTTACCCAGTCATTATCTTAGCCTAAGTGATGACGCTGATCTATATTATACCGCTCACATTTGACAGGGATATTTTTTATCTTTTGATTGCACACAAAACTCAGATTCTCATAAAGTGTCAAGTGTATATTTAAATAGAAAGACATATGTGATCATCCTCTCGAAAGATGAATAGTGTATGTTCACAATCAATCTCACTTGTTACAAATTTGGGTTTTATAGAATTTATAAACAATATTATTTCTTTGACATAGTTGAGGTGTATCAGTATTTTTGTACATGCAGTTCATGGTGTTTAGTGTAACAACATGTCTTTTGTGTAGTATGATTCCCATGTCTTTTGTGTAGTATGATTCCACATAAATATGTCTTGTTTTATACAGATTAGGAAGCAACAGATATAAGCCTGTATTAATCCTGACCCAGGACAAACTGGCTAGAAAGAACACACAGCCTTGCTTGTCTCCCAAACTATTTCCAAATACCTATGTCTTGAGAGCGAAATATGTTTCTGATTTATCACTCTACCTAACTTGTAATCGATCTTCAAATCCTTCCCAGAAGTTATAAATGGCTAAGTACCACGATTATGAGTGACCTGTTACTGTTTAATTAAAAATGTTGAATACGACAAGTCAAGGAGATCTCATTTATCTGTGAATTATTGGGCCACATATTCTGATTATGTCCATTTTGTCTTTGCGTGGTTGAAATTATTGCCTTTTTACAAACAAGCTCTCCACCAGATCAGCCATAGCAGGAGTGAGTAAACAAGGCTCATCTAGCTTATATCAATGTTTATGGCTAATTGTGTGTCAGCTTCACCCAGTAGTGTGGGGCTCTGTCAACCACTGGTTTGTCTGGTCCCAGGTTCATGATTAGAAGGTCATGTAACTATGGTACATATGTGAAGCCCATTCTTGGAGTGCCCTGCTTAAACGGTGATTCAACATGGCCGCAACTCACTCACTCACTCACATATTGCTCTCTGAAATACATGATAGCATTCCATCACTCAATTTAAAATAGTATACACAGTATTTCACTGCAGAAACATACAAAATAAAACACCTTGCCTGTGTTTGCGAAACTGATCCAACAGGCCTTGAAAACTGGTGCTTTCAATATTGAAGTGAATGGATCTTAGATAGCTGTGGAATTTGGGGTCTTTTGTGTGGCATATAATATTACAAATCTTTACTGTTGATTAATTTTATATCATGCCGACATTTTAATGTGTTGACTTTAACCCACACTGAACAGAGTTCTCATGTAGTGCAAAGAAAAACACCTTCTTTCAACAAACAATATTCATTGAGTTAAAGTAGGCTTTATGTGACTACAACATGCACCATGTCTTGCTAGGGACGCGTGACGTAAACGCAAATAAAGGCGGCCATGTTGAATTATGAGTTTCTTTCTCAAGTTTCCAAAAGGTGTTAAGTTGTGTTGGAACATGTGACGTTGTTTAAATGATGGATATAGCAATGTGATGTGGATAGTTTCAAATGGTTGGATACGAGGGCATTGATATATCATTGTATCAATATATTGTGACTCAATCAATGTCCCACAGGTGTTAGAAAACTTCAAAGATTTTTTTTGTACTTGGAATATGTGGGTTTTTTTTAAAGCATTTCGTGGTCTGCACAATGGAGAGAATCATCTCTTACATTATAATCGTATGAGTCAGCAAAGGACTGTGACATATTTTCACAGGCGTACTTTATCTGTGGATTGTAAATGACTTCTAAGTGTAGTCCCCATCTCATTTGTGAAAAATGCAATTAACGCATTATTACCAGATTATGTCACCTTGATTTTGGCTGACAGATCCGAAAATGAAATCTATCATGGAGGTGGTGATAAGATAATGTTAAAAGATCATTAGGGATCTTTCAAATTGTTTTGTAACTTTGATGTGAAGTCATCAAGGAAAGAATCATTGATGTTCTGGAGTAACAAAGAAATTGGCTTCTATCATGGGACAAAATGTCAGTTTGGTTCAAATTAAGTGACCAAGTTGCAGTGATGGTTCTGATTGATTGATTCGTACAATTTTCGGAAATTCGTCGAAGAAAAATGCCTCCAAAAATGTTGTTAGTAAAATAAAATGGACTTTATATTGACATTCCTGGTGAATCGACGTCCAATTTTGTGGTTCAATTTGGGCCGGCTCTTTGGCCTGGAATTGAAGCAAGTTTATTTCTTCCTGAACGGATTTGGACAGGGACGTATCATGCAGATCCGTAGAGCTGGATTTGTTGAGAAAAAAACAAACGTAGAGCGATAAAGAGTGATGAAAGTGGTAAAAAGCCAGTGATATAAAAGGTGATGACTGCGATGAGAAAACAGGGCCTGACCACCTGGTCCATGATCGGTGATTTAGATTAAATTGGCTTCATCCAGCAGACTTCTCACTGTCAGCCTCTGCCTCACACTTTCTGCCTAATCTTCATTACACGCCTAGAATACCTAATTTGTGGAATTGTTCTCTAAACTGGAACAAAATCGTGAGACGGGGTCCTCTTTATAAGCACTGCAGTCATTTCTGCATATCTGGCCATGCTGTTATGGCAGTGAAAAATCATATTATGATAGTCCGCTTTTAATTAATAAAAGTCATCGTGTGAATCCTGTACAAGGTTTGCTTCAATTTTCTGCATGCATGACAGTCTAGTTTATGGTCATATTTCAAATTGCAAGGTTGAATTCGCTCCTTCTTGAATGAGAAGCAATTTGTTTCATGTTGGGGCAAATTGATTGGTTTTCTAAGATTAACGAGGCTGGACGTCCTGTAGAACAGAAGAATGATGTTACATTGTTTTCAAAGTGATTCAAAAAACACTTTGTGTTTCAAGGTTTTTTGGCACCGCTGAAGAATTTGCTTCTTTGATCTGAGTTGGCCTGGGTTCTATTTTTGTATGTTACTTGAAATGGTAATTGTGATTTCGTAAGGGTGTTCGTTGAACTTGTCATTTGAAGTGTAAACACATGTTAGATGGATTTGAATAAGTGGCAGTATTCATTTAAAATTCTGCAAGAAACAAACAGTCCTTTGCGAAGAGGTTTGTGCTTACAGTCAAGTAGAATTTATCTCAAGCTGGGAAATATACATCAAACCTTTTACTGAAGACTTTGCAAACAAACCTCAAAGAGAATTGTAACAAAGTGATAGTTTGAATTACACTTAACCATTTAAATAAATTTGAATCTTTTAGTTTTTATCAGTGAAGTATTCAATGTTTATTCTGTTGAGGTTTAATGTCTTTGTTTCTCATTCTGTTCGGGTAAATTGTGTCGTGCATTTTCTTTATGATATTGAACAGAACCCTTTTTACATTGTGGTGAATAAACCCCCCTGAATCTGGTATCATCATGAGAACAACAAGGACATTAAGTATGCTACTCAACCTTCGATAGGGATTTTGAGATATTTCATACTGTGACAAAACTTAGAACAGCAGCTTAAGGGAAATTTTTGTCAGGTACCCATTAAGTGTAAACTTGCTGAACGTTTGTCGGTTCAAAGGCAATATTGAATGCTCTTTGTATGGCAACATCCTCAAGCAGTCCACCACATTGAAATCCTTGCCTGGGCAGTCAGAATAACCTTATCAAAAGTTGAGTGGTATATTGTGGCCAAGATACAGTGATGGAGCAGTCATTGAGTGTATTGTAAGGGATACAGGTGACCAAGGCATGGCAATTTGCTATGCAGAGTTGCTTCCCTTTGGCATGCCAGAATCCTGTGATCATGGGTTTGAATCCCTGTTCACCCTATGTTTCTATGTTTTTCAGCACTATATCCATGCTAGAAGGTTTCACCAAAGTGGTTCAAGTCTGAGACTTCCATCACTTTGTCTAACCTCCCACATTAAGCTGACATGCTAGGATGTAAAGGGAAAGGGGCTCAAGTTGATGCTAAAACGAATACACTGACCCACTCAGTGTAATTCAAAGCTTGCTTCCTTTAGGGATGTTGCTCAAGAGGATATCCTTAGGGACTTATGCACACTGTAACTGATAGCTACAGGTAGCAATAATTCATGATTTCTTAATTTGTTTGATTACGTTAACAGATAAACAGCCCTCCTTGTTCAAGGATAGACTTGCTTAGATTGAATCTCCAAATATCTGTGACGATTTCCGTCCAAGATGTTATTGGAGATGGAGTTATAGGGGATGGAAGAATTGCTGCTGATGAAGTATCTGTCTGAAAGATGAACTGTTTATGACATTGAAACTGACTTTGTGAACCTCTGGCTGACGATGAGACATTTTACAAAGCTTAATGCTACATTGCATGTACACAACAATCTCTTGGGAGAATATGAAGAATTGCAGAGCAGGTCCTTGTGTAAAGATTCTTGGCAGTACATCTGGACTGGTCCCCAAGGGGAGTTCTGCACAATGAACGTATATGTTGGACATGAATACATCGGCATGTTGTGCTCTGTCGGCAGCTGAATTGCCTTCAAGCCCCCAACAAAAGTAACAAACACCAGCCTATCTATGTTATGTAAGTCAATGGAGAAATATCAAATATGTCAAATGAAAGTCAGTTTGTTTTCATATAAAGTAGCGAAATAGCACCTGGAGTAGAGCCCTGGTTCTCATAGCAGGCGATTTACTCGATGGAAATCGTGTGTGCCAGGGCAAGAAAAAACTAGATCTGTGTCCCACATGTCTGAATATTTTCTAGTGAGTGGCTTACAGGAAGTGTATGTGCATGAGAGGAATGCTGCTCGGATACAAGAGAGAGAGATTGCACCCAGGGACCAATTTCTACTATCCGAATCAAATTGAAATGTACGAGTGACCTTTCTTTGGGAACATCCTTGTTGTCGCAGCTGGACTTGGCTCACTCTTCCCAAGTAGAAATTTTGAAGTGAAATTCCTGATTGGGGAATACAGAATGCCATTGGTACCTGTTTCCATTAAGAATCTTTATCATTCGGGGTTGGTATTTCTCATAAGAGACTGTACAAGAGGGAGTGGTGCCAGTTTGGGGGTTCCGGTGATTTCTGGAGTTCCACGTCTCTGTGTATGTTCCATATCTCGGGAGTCGAAGACAACTTGTTTATTTCTTCTTTCTAGGAAGTAGGGTTTTGCAAGAATAACCCGTTTCCAAAAATACACCCATTATCAGTTTCAAGAGGCAACGAAAATGCTGACAATTTTTTTACTCAAAAGAGCTTTGAAATGAGATATCATGAGAAAATATAAAAAAAGTGCATATTCCACATTTTACTGTCCCTCTTCAGCTATTCATGTACTTAAAACAGAAAAACGTGATTGCGAAAATGTAGACATGTTTATTTTCAGAGTTGTCTAGTTTCTAGTTCTTGCCTGCTTCGAAAATATTTTTCTTTCTGAACAGAATCAATACATTATGTAACAGAACAAGACATATCAGTGGTTTCTATCCTGTATGTGTTAAAGGTATTAGGTAAGACTATGTTGCTATGCAGCAATCATAAAGTGAAGTCGGATGTAATCATTTTAAGATTACTCAAGATAAGATGTGATAGATCTTACGAGGATTGAGGTTTACTTTCAATATTTTCTTCTGCCCTGATAGTAGATTTGAACCTCATCATATCAACTCTTGACCAATCTTAATCAAACATGCCTAGAGGTGTAGAATAATTCTGATATCGCCCCAACCGTAGGGATATCGTCTTTTATTGCAGGCTTCCAAGATTAGTAGTGGGACTGCTTCCATTTGGCAGGCCGTTAATGCGAAGATTACTTTAATCTTGAAGTGACGGCCTATATTACGAGCTGAAATCAGAGGCAGTTCGAAGGATTAGATTTTTAGCCTGTCTGGACTGGGTTTCACAGAAATCCTTTACATTGTGGTCCGATTTCAAGGACACTGTATGCTCTTGAAGTTCAAATTATCCGGTGCTAACCCCAGGCGTCTCATTTTACCAACTGAGAAAAAATGGGCTTTTGATGCAGTTGGAGAAATTGAACATCGACATTAGTTTCATGTACAGATAAGGTGCAGGGTGTTTGATGTTTGGACAGATAGCTAGTTGTTTGGAACATAGTTTATGTTTCTATTTAGTTTGGAATCCAAATGGAATTTCCTAAACTTTTCAGAGTAAAATTGTATTTGGAATTACTTTTGGCCGATAGGTTTTAAAGACAGTTTGAATGAAATGTCCATTAAATAGGCTATTCAGAGAATGTGTAACTTGTTTTTACTTGACCTTGATATCATTATTTCAAGGTTACTAGAGGTTAAAGATTTGAAGATTTCATAAAAAGGTGATTACCTTAAATAAGCTTTCATTTTGGATATAGATTTTCTTAGCTCTGAGAGTATATTTCTGATTATACCAATGGGTCATGCTTTCCTACAGACAGATTTGATTTTCATGTCTCCTGAATGTGTGCAGCACATGTTGGTTTGGTCAGTAGCATCACATTTTCCAAGTATCCTACGCAGCAAACACTGAACCTAAAATGCTGCTATTTCCGTCTGAGTTTTCCATTTCCTGTGTGAGCACCCAAAGAAGGTAAATACACTGAAAAGGTGAAACATTTTGCAAGTCCCCATCCCACTCGTAAACAGGTTGATACGACAAATATGATATGAGCGACTGTACATAGCCAATCAATATCAATCAATCAACTCACACCATTGTCAATGACCGGGAATACGAAGCAATAGACACCAGACAATCATACTTACGTCTTGACAGTTTCTTACACTCAAGTGAAAAATATCATTCATTGCTGTTTTACCTCTTGTTCCTTAAAATAGCTTCCAAAATGTGGATATAAAAGATGGAGATTATCGAGGCTGATGTGTAGATGGCCGATTGATACTGGAGCTGTGGCCATGGACAATGATTGTATAGTGTAGCTGGTGTATTGATATACCATTATATCGTTTCACTGCCCATGCTCAGCATCCACAGTGCTTGACTGTCTGCGCTTTACACTCTTGTGAACCTGTGATGGTATTTTATTTATTCACCGATGGATGAATACCACCTTCATTGGGCCTGTCTTTTAACACTCATGCAGCTAAAATACATACATTGGCAATATTTGATCAGGTTTATATTCATTTGTGTCCCATTTCGTGGACACAAGCAGAATAAATACTTCAAATGGTTAGTTTGAGACTTTTTTGTGATGAATGTTTTAACTAGTTTATATAAAATTGCTGTAAATATTTGGATTCGGCTACGGATGTGCAATAAATGGTAATTCTTTTATCGAATCTTGCAATTATGATCAATTCATATCTGTACATTTGAATTTGAAATAAGGTTATTAAACTGTTTTTCTTCTGATATAGTTATCGTCTTGGGTTACTTGATTTGAGATTTATCCTCCAGCTTATCTTATATCTGATAATTCTTCATGCAGTATTTCTGTGTTGGGAATATGTAAGTATGTACTCAGCTGCATAATTGATAGATAAGATAAAATATTTTATTTCAGGGTATATCCGATTTCAACAGTAAAAGATTTTCATGAAAAATTCAGGCAAAGACCTGTATTGTATGGGTTGTTCTTGAAAGTAATCTGCTTGTATCATGAAATATTGATACCAATCTATTGTTCACTGCAGTCGGAAGAAACAAATCGACTTTCTGTAGCTCAGACAGCTTTTTCTTTGTCTTTGTTGAAGAATATTAGCAAAGGAGATGTGTTTGTGTCAATCTGTGAAATCTTTTATGAAGTAAGATTTCAAATCTGATTTTGCGGAACACTCATGAGGGGTAATATAATTCCACATACGGTGATTAAGATAAATGTTTAGCTGTTTGTGACATTTTTACAATTTGTGGGTTTTAACTAAAAATTAACATCATGCTGTGGATTTTTAAAGACAGTGTTACTTTGTTAATAGGCCAGGGCCTAGGCAAATTGACGTTTAAATCACGATGAAAATTGGAATGCCTTTTGAATGTTTTTTATGACTGCAATGTAGTGCGAGATCTATGAAAGAGACCATTATGTGATACAGCTGCTGTTGGACAGTAAACTTTCTGTGTGAAAATCGTATTTATCCTTTTGATAATTCACACTTATTTTCACTTCAGTCATGTCCGTGTTGAGAAGCACAACACCCAAACATCTGATATAATATCCTGTACTGCCTTGGGCAAGAAAGTTTCACATTTCTGAATGTAATAATAGTTTGCCTGAAAAATTTAATTTTAGGGCATCAAACAAGCCATCATTGTATATGGAACTATAACCTGACGAACAGCATTCCACTTGCTCAACCATGTTAAATGCATCCCTGTGCATATTCATTGAAAAATTACAAGTGTAGAGAGGAATAATAGATACCTTTATACAGGTGGTGGATAAATGGGTTGTGATGAGGCCAGGGATATACAAGAATTTATGCCCTTGCACAGGGCTTCTTCAGCATCAATAGATTCCAAATTTAATGTCAGTGGAAGGGCTGGTAAGAAGACAAAGGGAAATGTTTTCCTGACAACTACTCTCAGTCAGATACTATTTGCCTGAGGACTTGGGAGATGTTTGTAAAGGGAGGGTGTTAATGGTGCACCTTGCATGACCCATTTGGAAAATATATTTCATGAATAATTTCTTTCTAATTGGCACTGATGTATTGACAGATTTTGGTATTGAGTACATGATTAGTGTTACAGGTTCCCTAGTGAGAATTTGTGTTTTAGTAATGCTGCGATCAATAGGCATATTCCATTATGTTATCACATCAAATACAGTTAGGATGTTGCCAAATATTTGAACATAATTACAATGATTAGACTTCTGCTTTTCCAACCTGTTTTACATCAAGAATGTTCAAAATATCTATTTTTACCTTTCGGGTTTCATAATGACAACTAAATATTCTGTGAAATATTTACTTAAATGTTCTCAATATTTCGTAGTCTTGTGTGAAGAAAACTTATGAAATGAGTCAGTGTTTGTTTTATGGAAACTGTGGTAATTACAGCCAGGCATTTACGCTGTAGCATCAAGTGGCAGTGGCTGATGGGTAATATTGAGAGTGTCACTCCTGTCTTGTCCTGGCACACAGCTCCAGTGTTTGACTGTCAAACATTGCAAGCTGTGTGTATTTAACAGGTAAAAACATGCCTTATTCCCTTGCGGTGGTCATGCCCCTCGGCATGATATCCTTACCACTGTTCCTGTCCGACAAAGTGAACATGTATTGATATTTCAACTATTTATCAGTACATGTACATACTGCTCAAATTTGTTGTCGGGATGTTCTTTAATCTTTCTTTGTTATGCAAAAATGGTTTTCATATACATCAAGTGAATATTTGAATAAACTGACAGTTGATTGTCCTTGTAAAAATTTGACTGATGTATTTTGATTTTAGTTTTACTGCAACAATTATTTGTTTGAGTTGGTAAGTATTTGTTTTTAGTCAGAATGGAATCTTTTTAAAAACACAATTTCATTTCAATACACTGTCATAGTATTAAGATTAGTTTCAGTTACTGGTTCTTCAGAACAAATTGGTGTGAGGTTGAGATTGTTTTGTTGATAAAGTGGTTATGTTTATTTCATGTTCTAACAAGTTGTTAGGTGAATAGTGTATGAGTGTAGCAATTATCCAGTCGACATTAGTGTATGTATTTGACCGCAGCACCATATCGCTGGATGTACTTTAGGCGACATGGAAGTTATCAATTTAGTGTAAATTTTATAACCTCGTTGATGTATTTCACATGCAGCACTTCCTGTTTCAATTCCGCCTCTTAATTGTGCTACTCCGACCGTGAAATATTTCCCATATCATAACATCCAGGGAATACTTCTGATGTTCCTAATGCAAGGAATATATCCTGTATTCTCTCAGCCGTGAAATATATGTCGTATTTAGCACAGCTTGTTACCATTATTGCTATACGTTGATTGATTGCCACGAAAACAACCGATATAAATGATTTGCAGAGAACGAGTAATATGCCTATTACATTTGGGGGTTATCGATTCCACTCAATTAGCATAATTGATTGAAAACCTTAATGGTTTGGTGTGGATTGAATATTCCTTTGAACTTTGTGAGCTTTTTCAAAACTTTGGGTATTGTCTTTGTAAGTTATTGTCGCTTTGATCTCCTATTGATTCTGCTGTAAATTCCAAATTAACGTGAGATATCATTCTTGAGATTGGTTTAATTAGAAATAGTTGTGAAATTGGATTTGGCAGTATATTGTGTCAGTGGTGATATATCTTAAGTTAAAACCTCTTCAGTTTATCACAACAAACAAATTATCAATTACACTTCAAGTTGACAACTGGTGTGGTGATTGCGACTTTGGAAATAGAATAATATGGTAATGAGGCTCCAGCCTGTGTCAAACATGCCCTTCCGCAAGACCCACATGCCAAGTTCATTAACCCCACAAGATGCCAAGGCATGATCGCTGCCTTCAGCCATTCTGTTTCAATTTGTATTTATTTGTGTATATTGATATCTAATTCTGTCAATAAATATTTTGTATTTTGTCGTCCTAATAAGCCAGCTGGCGGAGCTGTAGAACACCATATGTCACGTGGGGTAAACGGTAAATCGCCAGGGAGCAGTTCCTGGCTCATGCCTAATGATCTATGTTGCTTCAGAGATGGAGATCGCACAGGGCAAATTGCCTGTCCCTCGATGTTTGTGATGATTTCGCAGTCTGCTTTCCGCATATCTTTTCTACATCCTTTTCAAAAGTTTCATGCTTCGTTTTCTTTATCATTTTAACAGATGGAAAAAGCTGTCTCGTTGAAGGTGCTAAAACACCAACATTTTTTGCAGGCAAATTTTCTGAATTGTTATGACTTTGCACCGCTAGGGATGAAGTAAAACCTGCAAATGTCGCTCATAAAATGCCCATCAGTATTTTTGCTCCTACAAATCATGTCAATATTTTCCTGGCCATTTTCTCAAACCATGAAGGAGATTTATGTTGTTACTTGAAACAATTTGAGAGACTCTGTAAAGTTTTTCTTGTAGTGCTTAGGGTTTACTGATGTCGTAAACATTAGTTAGTCCTAAAAAAATATCTTTGGTAAAATCATCACAAGAAGTATAAATATTTCTCTGAGGTTATCAATCTACCATGGTTTGGCTGTTTCAAATTGAGTTATTCAGTTAACTGTTTTGTCTAGCTGATATATCTTACATTAATCTGCAAGGAATGATGTTTATTGTTACAAGTATGAAATAAGCACAGGAATAAAGTGTTTTTTCTGCTATTTAGTGAAAGGTTGGTGGATCCCCTGTCTTAATGTTGATCCAAGGTGGAATTTGTGATGCCATCTTTGGGGTTCCCTGCTGTTTATGTATGTTGCTGGAATGGTGGAGAAAGCAACCTCACTCACTCGCCCACACAGCCGATTCTTCTCAACCTTCTGTTCTCCTTCCTTCTCTATTCCTTCCCCCTTGAGCACACTCCCCAGACCTCCCAGCCTCACACACAAGATTCAGTTGCATCCTCTTCTTCCCGCTCTGTCTCTCCCCATACCGCCCCCCCTCCCCCAAGACCCCCTGGTCCGAGGTCCAGGTGGCTATCTGGTAAGGACCTAGAGTGAAATTCTTCAAAGAAATACATGTTCTTATCTCACTAATGTCAGAAGCTCTTTCTGCATGTTCTCACAGAAAATGTTATGAAAGCGATGTTTGGCAGATAGTACAGGTGGCTGCTCTTGGATTTATCAATCTTGCATGGAATATTCCACATGAAATAAACTTGAAGTTAATACAGCTAATTTTCTGATATTACCAAGGGAGTGAACTCCTTGAATTGTCTTCAAATAGCGCTGTCAGCTGTTTTTAAGTAAGAATATAAGAGGCAGGTTTGCTTCATAGTGAGAGTGCAGATAAATGAAAATGAAAAAAGTCACATTCCAGTCTTATTTGTGTTCATATCTTAAAGACTTTCCTACGTTTTTTGGTTAATGAAACTGTTAACAGTTTAAATGCTCCCACGTTGATATTTATGGTTGTGTATTTAAGAACATCATTTGATGGGAAGAAAACATGTATTTGCTTCAGAGTTTAATGTCAGATACAGCTGGCATGAAACTCTCTGGGAAGTGAAATAAACAAAACTAGAATTCAAAAAGGTTTCAGAAGCAATTGAGCTATCGTTTTTTGGTGTCCATCAACATACATGTTTTATTAGAAAGTTTGAAAATTTACATGTTTAAGCAACACAATGAAACCTGCTGAACTGGAGCTGTTTTGGAAATCACTGTCTGTCAATTATGAACAGAAATGCATGTCAGTGATGCAGTAACTCATGTGGGTTTTTAATCGAGAACACGTTTCTTGTGGACATCACCTGTTGCAGTTTACCTGTACAGCAAAGTCAGTCTGGGATGTATGATGCAGAGCGTTATTGTGGATCACATTCACACATCATAAGTTAAGAAGCTTTTTGTGAGCTGGTTCTTGTTTTAAACTGATTCTACTTGTTCGTCATGCTTGGAATAGATGAGTTACTGAGCCATTAAGATAAAATCTATGGGTCGTCTTTTTCCTCTACGATGTTGTTACAACAAAGTGACTATGCTACCTAAATGTGGAATGATGGTTTAACTTGTTCATAAACATATTCAGGTGGGTTTTATTACATCTTTTGTTTTGATTCATCAGCTTTAGGCATGAATGTATTCATGCTTCCTATGAACCTTGTGATGTTGTTTCACCTGATATTTGTCAGTCTGACTTTCACAGATCATTCATTGCAGACTCAAATGTGGAATCAGTTTCAGCTGCTTAAGATTTTTGTATCAGTATTGAATTACACAAAAACGGCAAGTCATTTCAACGTTGTACGTCTGCAAGATGGAAGATATCCTTTCACAATGTCTTAAAAAAATGTTTAGTTTAGATTCTTATTTTCCCGAAACTGCACACAGCAGTATGTTTCACCAGCTCACTGAGCATAACTATTGAACTCATAAAGACAGGAAATTCAAGAGGTCTGTTTTATGTAAAGTATTTGTTCAGAAGTGTTTTGTACAGACCGTCTAGTGTTTTAGAGCTCCAGAGCTGCTTAGCTAATGGCTTGTTTTCTGTTACACAGGCCTTGCCAGACGCCAGGGAAACCGACCTGCTTGATGAAAGCAGTAATAGGTTACACTGAAAGACGAAAAACACAAATCTTGTTCTCGTTCAATCATTTGCTACTTTGGCAAACACTATCAACAATCTTGAAAACTTCTAATGTGTATTTTTTGGTCAATTTGTTAAAATATGCTGTTTAAATTATAACGTAATTGAGTTTGCATTGAGGTGGATATTAGTTCCTCACAAAGATGCAGACAGTTTTGTTGAAATCTTTTGTGTTTGACTTCATTCATTTCAAGAATATTTTATACTTTCTACAGTTAGTGAATGACGTCTGCTCAAATGGTACAGGGTATGTTCTTGCATGGCCATAGAGCAGGAAGTTTCTTCTTGATCAAATTTCAACTGGGGTAGAGAATGACCACATATGTTGTGTAGGAATCTCCAATGCTTAAAATAGTAATGCCAGAGATGTTTTTTTGTCAAGTTTTACAGATAAACCTCAAGAAAACCTCCCAGGTCTGAAATTCTGTTATCTAGCTAATAAAACAGACCCCAACTTGATGAAAGTTTGAAACTAACAACTCGGCTATGAAGCACCAAAGACACAGAAATAAATGTTTTGCCATTTTCTAAGTACTAATGGATCGTTAAATTGACTCATATTTCAGGTAGCCTCATGTGTTGAGACATAAATTACTGCCATAATTACTTCAGTGTTGAATAGCCAGCCAGCCATCTTGACTTGAAGTATTTCCTCTGATGGGGTTTTCCTGACAACTGCTATTGTATACTTGCCAAAGTATGGCCAACCCTCATTATTTTTTCAGAAGGAAAATACCTTTTTTTGTTAGACAAAGAAAACAATACTCCTGTGGTTTCCTCAGAGTGAAGAAAACAATTATTTATGATGATACAAAACCTGAAGCATATAGAAAGAGGAATGTTTTCATTTACTGGTGAGTTTGTTGAGGGCACTGTTGGTGTGGATTAAGACAAAAGAAACAGTTGTTCTGTCTGTGGGTTCAAGTCTCCTAGGTACTGATATCTTGATCATAATGAAGTTAATGATATTGGAATGTCATCGTAGAGAGGTTTGCAGAGTTTGATCAGTTACAAGTACACATTCTATGAAAATGTTTTCTTTTGCTTTTGAAGTAACAAGGAATTGAAGTTTATACAGAAACAGCTTTGTGGAAAAGGGTGCATCCCATCCAGCACACAAGTCATACCAAAAGGTGGGGGCGGTGGGGTAGCCTAATGGTTAAAGCGTTGGCTCGTCACGCCGAAGACCCGGGTTCGAATCCCCACATGGGCACAATGTGTGAAGCCCATTTCTGGTGTCCCCCAAGGTGATGTTGCTGGAATATTGCTAAAAGCGGCGTAAAACCAAACTGAGTCAGTCAGTCTTACCAAAAGGTGATCTCACGACAGGGAAACGTCACAACAAAAGGGAGCTTAATTCTATAATCCTGCTGCAATTACACATGGCGTGAACCACTGCTAATTTTTATCCCTGAAGGTGATGCGAGGAATTTCAGTTGATATCAATAATGTATTGGAAACAATTATTCATCAAGGTGAGGAATGAGCAGCAGACTGTCAGTCATGTTAGAGGGTTGTTAGGACTGACTTGAGCAACTGTCCAGGTAATATAATATGCAATGGCCATACTCTGAATACCTTACTGGTGGCCATAGACAATCGGTCCTCAATAATGGATGACTTTGTGCGTGCTTCTAGGTGCTTCGTGATGAAGCCTTTACAATGTCGTGAATAATTTAGTTTGTTTCAGTTTAGACCAAATTATCTTTGAATGGACTTTTAAAATTGTGAGGAAGAGTTTGAACATTTGCGACAAGGGAAGCTGAATGATTGATTTCAGTGAAGATAACTCATAAAAGTGTGCATTTTAGGGGGGTTTGAAGTGGTAAATATGTTTATTTTGTCTTGAGGGAAAGTGCTCATTTGCACAAAGTGACCTTCGTGTCACGACTACCTCCTGACATGTGGTAATGTTTAATCCAGTTCCCATGTTGATTGCAGGGCAGAATAGGTCCCCTTTACCCTGACCTGTTTTCTTGTCTTGGCCTAGGAGTAGACTGTGTTTGCCTTGAGTGATCATGCTGCACGAACTAGCAGATGTTGTGTTATCATACCCAACTGCCAGGGATGAAAAAAGAGCAAGTTGATCTCTCATTTTGAAACATTCTCCAAACATGCAATTGATGCGAATCTTAAAAGCGCAAATTAAAACCGCTACTGGTCGTGTGGATAGAGCATGATAGGAGAGCAGAATGTTGTAGGTCTGATGCCCAGCAGTGTCTTTGCAAAAGAAGTTATAAGGTGGTACTTCTTGTTATCCTGCCTGATGCTTGGCATAAAGGTGATAAAACAATGGCTGCTGGGCTCGTGTTAGTACAATGTCAGGTGTCCATGTTAAACTGCAGCATGGTATCTCATTGGCTGGCACTACCAAACTGGCATTAGTCTGGGCTAGTATTAGCAGCCACACATACACTTGAATACACATCACTATGTAGAGTTAAGTGCAATAACCTTGAACACTACATTAAACTCCATTCCTCCTCCACTTTGAGGCATGAATTAAGCCAAATCATCTGAAATGTGTTCACAGCGTGATGGTGGAAGAAGTAAATATTCTGATTTTTCTACTCTGAATTATAACGTAATCATTGATTAATTACCACACCGGACAGAACAGCCTGGACTGAGAGGTGAGACATTGCCACAATGAGTTCCATCTAGATGGAGATATTGTACTCTCATCGTAACTCTCCTGAGTAATTAACGATAGATTGATAGAACAAATGTACGCATGCTGAACCTTCCTTGTTATTTATGTGGCCAGCAAGTGATCTTCGGGGACTGAAGCTATCTATTGCCCTAGCCGAAATCAAATCAACCTGCCTTATCGGCAAGGCCTTTACATGGAGACTTTGGGGTATGACGGCCATCAGGGACAGATCAGAACTCTTTTTCAAATCTGCCGAGTCAGGGCAATATTTTCTGACTGTCTGTTTCAGCACCTTTGCTCCTTAGAGAATGACAAAGTAAATCATATTGTCCACTTTTATCTTAATGAAATGTTTTTTCACCGTGGGACATTTTTATTGAGTTTAATAGGATCTTAAAGAGCATGAGATTTCCAGAATTGTTCATGGCTGTATAGCGTGATGTTCGGTGTGAAGCCGGAGTTGTTGATGGTCTGGCCTGCCAAGGGACAGTTGCATCAATAGGAGTAATTCTCATCTCCTTAATTTTCCTTTAAGCTGAATAAACCCATTTGCTCAGTGAATCATGTTTGAGTAGATGTGATTAGAATTAACACTGAATTGCAAGCAGGCAAAAATGTAAGGGTTTTTAATGGTAGTGATAGATGCAGTTGAAGTGTATGCTTCATGATCAAAGCAACATGAATTGAAACAAACTGTAATTGTTTAAGAGGCATGAATGTGCATTAGATGCGTTCTTGATTATCTGTTGAATTAAGAGAAGGTAAGGATCACCCAATTCTTTCTAGTGTCATGTGGCAGATTAGCTTGAGTAAAACGAAAGAATCATCTGGTCCTGAACTTCTTTGAGCAGCTGTAAGTATGTAAGTTAGCAATCTATCCTTTCCTTTCCTTTCCTTCCTTGTAATAATTACACAATAATGGCAGAATACATGATATCCTTGAAGCTTTATGTCCACGAGTTACTATCACAAGTGACAAACATGTTATCATCAGGTTCATTTGCACACCAAGATTACCTCCCTTTGTAATTACAGGAAATGTGATCTCCCCTCCCTTATTAGTAAGTACAGTCCCATGTCACTGATTATCAGAGCATATCTATTGCAATGGCAGGTTGTCTGTCTTGAAATGTGGAGGAAGAGACATGGACGAAAAGGGGCTGGAGAGAAAGATGATTAGATAGTCGGTGGCAAGCACATGCTGCTGGCGCATCTTTGATGTCAAACAGTTCATCAATGTGTGATCAGTGCCAGACAGACATTGTTAGCCTGCATTCTGTACTTGTCATTATGTTATTGAGTTGAGTAAGAAATCAGTACGTGTGGCTTATCTGGAATTTCATAACTTGGGTGGTGATGATATATATGTGTGCAGGTTAGGTTGACATGGGAAAATATGGAAAATATCCATGGCAACAGATGAGAGTTCCAAAAATATTAGAATCGATAGATTTAATTTTATTATCTGCTGTGAAATTGACTGGATTTGGATTCCAAAAATTCAAATTCAAATTTTTTTGGCTATTACTTTTTTAAACGTGGTTTCATTTTGTGGGGTTCTTTTAATATTTCAATCATACTTGTTCTGTAAAACATGCAAACTGTCAAATCATAGATTCCTGAACTTTTCCTAATGGAATGGCCTACAGACTAAGGGAAATTGGTTGAAGGGGCAGAGACCCTTTATCACTAAAGTTAATGCCTGCTTGACAGCCTGCTGCTGAAATTATCAGTCTTGTAATGACAGTGCCTAGATAATTGCTTAATGGCGCCACTCTTACCATTTTGTCCAGTTGACCACAAACCAAAATCTTGATAGTTGACGTTTTATTAGAAGATGTCAGTATTATTAAGAATACAGTGTAAAGGAATGTTGATAAATTTCTTTGTGTGAAGTTAATTTACCGAACATAGATTCTGTTGTGAGACAAGGCGTTGTCATTAGTACTAATGAGTGTACAGAAGTAAGAATACAGCACATCTGACTTTAATCATTGTCTGAATCGTTGTAGCGGGTGTGAAGAGTGTCCTAAAGGTTAGTCTGTTCGAGAAAGGATAGGAATACTGCTGCTGAAGGCTTCCTACTGATAACGAGCAGCGAAATAACCATTAAGTTCTAATTTGTAACTTCAAAATAGAAGAGCCATTTAGGTAACATTTTTGGAAAATGTGTTAGAATTGAAGGAACTTTGGCTTAATGTGTCCTGGTTGAATCAAACCTCATCACTTTTTGCAATGTTTCTGAATCTTTTTAATGCTTTTAGTATCAGAGGATTGCTTGAATATTGACTGTATTACAACGTTGGATTTCTTCGGATTTCTTTGTAATGTTCGGAAGGTGTGAGTGATGGCATGATGACATGCTAGAAAGTCGATAGTGCATCTTGGTTTGATTCCCATCCTGGACATGTGTGTTGATGTGTGTCCCTGGCTCATGTGACAGCTGTAAACAGCTAGTGATTTCTCTCTCAGGATCATCACAGAGGGTGGTCGTCATCCAACATCAAAGTTTACTGGAAACAGAGGAGGAGGCAATTCTCTTTACAATACCATGAATAACTCCCAAGTGTGAATCAATTTCTTTATTTCTAGATCAGCTGTATAGTGTTTACATGTGGGAAGCTGGTGCAGACATATTACTCCTTGACCCTTGATCTTTTAGCAATGTCTTAATCCCATACATAGGGACCTTCAATACTTGTAGTATTCTCACTGGACCAATTTGTGACTAACAGTTCTCCAGTTGCTTCATGGATACCAGGTTAAACATTGGGATTAGCGGAACCAAGTTCGTCACAATGCTCTGAAGGACAGTTAGAGTTTAATGCAGGCCTGGCCAACCGATCACATGACCAATACATTGCCGTAAAACGGTAATAAATACTGCCACAGCAGGAGGTTAAAGAGAACAAACTGTTAAGGACTTACATTGACCAGCAGACCGCTGGAGGCAGGTCTAGCGGCAAGTCCGAGAGGTCAGTCACAAAGACTGCTCTCACTGGCCTCAAGTGACCGATTGGCCATCAGGTGGCTGAAAGGCAGCCGGGTTGTAGATCCTGCTTGCAAGCCTGGGTGATTTATTCTGATAGACTGCAGGTAATTATTGACTGTAGACGGAGCACATGTTGTGAACTATTCAGTCATGGAGATTGGGTCGCCAACGGTGGTAAAATTATAGGTTTGTTGAGAATATTCTGTATGAAGTTGACAGAACATGGAATTAAAGCTTTTATGATGGATGGAGTCTTGGATGACTGGAATGTGAAGAGAAAAAAAGCTATAAGGAGATGTCACACTGGGTGTGGTAATTAACTATAGATAGCCCCTCCCTCAGGGAGGTCACACGTTTCTTGCAGGTTAACGAGGGTTAATTTGTTGAGGGGTGAAAGAAACCTAGGGAAAGGATCACTATCAAAGGGTTTTCTTCTACTCATGTATCTATTGCTCCAGTCGTATTAGGTTGGACAATTCGAGGAAAGATATTTTGGGATTAATTAACCCCATTTGTTGAGATTTTGAAATGATTCCACAAGTCAAGTAGTCGTGCACAGGTGGTTTGATAAAATGTGTTGAGGCATTTAGTTGTCTTCAGATCTCAGGAATGTATTTGGCAAGGAAACAAATGAGGTTTGTCTTGGAGGACCACCTTTGAGCTTACCAGTAATGTTAGGACTATGAGCTGACCAGCTATCTGCCTGACCACCTATCAGCAAGTGCCACATGTGACTGAGAAGAAATTGCTCCAGTTGTGTCAGTGGAAAGCCCTAGAATAGCCTCATTGTGACTGTTACCAGCTTGGACAGAATGTCGAGGGAAACTATGGACTTTGTGGTAATAGGCACAGAATGTCTCAAGACATTGTAATCAAGTTGCAGAGGTCAGGCATAACATTCTGACATTTCCGATGTCAATACACAACTCTTTTCAAGTCATCTGGGCCAGAATCCACCCTGTTTGAGGGCTGTGTTGAACAGACATTAGTCAGAATACTTTCAGTGTTAAATCACTAAATGAACCGCAAATATAGCTATAGAAAACCACAATTGAATTAAAGTATGCCTAGTTAACCTCTTGTAGTTTAATGAACTGTTTGGTAGTCTATATAATGAAATTGGCAAGTTTTTCTATTTATTTTTTGTGTATTTTCACGTGTTCTTTCCAGTTCATGTGGCTGAGACGAAACTTCGATTTTGTTGAGATAATAACAGAAATTTGGTGAATGCATTGAAATCAATTTTGTACCCCACTGACTTTGCCCAGGCATGTGATATTGACTCAGTAAATATCTCTCTTTTGAGTCCATAGTCTTGAATTTTAAAATATTTCACAACATCACAATATTTTCTCAGACGTAAAGCTTTGTATTTCATTGAAAATTCATAGGATTTTTATACACATTGCTAAAATAAACACCATTTCCTTTCGCATAAACACATTCAGGGTTATTTATTATCAGCATGAGAATACCATGTTAAAGCAATACACAAAGCTGTTGAAATCATGTATATTTTATCTGTCGTTTTGCAAATGTATTTGGCTGAAGTCTTGTCTGACTCAAACTTGAAGGCAGGATACTCCCACCCTTCTGAGCTGTTTATCTAAGTCGATGTGCAATCAACACACGTAAATGTCAGTAGAACTGCAGCGTATTGTGCATGAATTGAAATATACGCCTGTCGATTGCTGAATGCTCTGCGGAGATGAGGTCACATATGCATTCCATCTTGTGAGTGATGGTGGCAATTACGTCGTGTTTTCACATGGCGCATGTTAGTAAACATTGCATTTATAGAGACTCTTGTTGCTACCACACAAATCTGACGGCAATCAGACCGATGATTTGACAGCTGTAATCGGAGCCTGTTTGTGTCTTTTGCACAGACATTTAAAAAAAATGAGTTTCTTTGTTTGATGTTCTTGACAATTTCCTTGTAACACGTTTCGTTCACTGCTCCTAAGATGAAAAAATGTGGATTTCAAATTCCAAAGCGTTTGGGTTATAGATGTGTTACATACATGACACGTGTACATTTAACTACCATTAAGTATATGTTGTTTGATAAAACAAGATCTGGGTGTGATTAAATCTCCTCGTACATCTTGAAAATATGTTGTGAATTCATCTCAAGGAATACCAGCTAGGACTGTGTAACCAATCTGTATTGATTTTACATACTGATAATCAAAGCCTGCCTTTTGTGAGGTATTCAATCTCTGTTAAATGCGTCCATGTTTTTTACAAAATGGTAATCTTCTGTCAGACTAGTGTGGTATTATATCCAGGATATGTATGTTTATGAAACTGGTGAATACACTTTACAGATGTTGCTGGTATTGTGAATAATGAGCAAAACAAAATATGCGAATTCAAGCATTAACCCAACTGACCTAAAAACAGTGAAATGTATGTATGTTCAGTATAACAGTAGGACCGCAGCATCCTACCTTGTCTAACCCACATGTATGTAAAGGTTGGGGGAGTCGTTTTGTAAACACAATACCTTGAAATGTTTAACAGAATTCGCAGCAAAGTGAATGATAACAGGGAAACATGCTGAAGTTTCCTCAACAATGGAGATGTCATTTAGGGAGTTATAACACACGTGACGAGGAATATATATTTCGGGATTGAAGTAAAACGCTAGATTGGCGTCTCAACAGAAGGTTACTCCATCGCCCTTTGGCACACTCGTTCCTTTTCAATAGTTGTGTGTATTTAAACTAGCAGCGATTGTGGCACAGGGTTGATACTTTAGGCACCTCGATGGTTGTTATTGAGTTGCAAACCGACAGATCACTCCTGCTGGGTACAGCCGGCTAGAGTCCGGATTACCCATTGTGCCAACTCTAAAGCTGAACACTAACTTGACCAACACAATGTCCAAGTTTTGTTGTGGAATTCTTAAGGTGGATTAGGGAAAAATCTTCAGGGAATTGGTTTTGAAGTATTTTAATAGAAATTTGAGATGTTTCAAAAGATTGTGATTTCGGGCTATGATTGAGAGGTTGATGAATGTTATTGAAATTGTAGCTCTGCCTCTGCAATGGAAGTATATTTAGTAAGGATACAAATAGACCAGGTTTGAAGACAAATAGACAGCATCTGACAGGACAAACAGTTGTAAATGTCACTATGTCCTCAAACTTAACTTTTGAAGCCAAATTGATGGCATGATGGTGTAAAATGGATTTTAGACATTAACCGAGCAAAATGATCACAAATCTGCAGCACAGCTCTGAGCATCACGTCAAACTGACAGATTATCTGACATTATCGGGGTGAAATTGTCACTCTTTATCAAGATGTAATAATACTGGTAGGAGTGAGTACACATTTGTGTCATTGCTTAAGATCTGTTCATTTTTGTGGGGATTTGGCTACATTAGCGAACACAGTCAGTGAGTTGTGAAACGTGCAGCGTGGATTAACACAATATTCTGTTTCAAACAAGCAGAGCAAAATCTGTTCACAGTAGATTTAGTTCTACTTACATAGTTACACTCACTGAGAATTGTTTTCTTCGAGGAGGAATTCAAGGCATTGTTATGCTGGAAAATGGGGACAAAGGTTTTCCAAATATATCACGTGCCTCTTCAGTGTAGAGGTGTTTGCTGTAATGAATTCAACTGTTAAACTGGTGAATACTTTGATAGTAAACTAAACTTTAATTGTGGGATTTTTGTTGTATTGTATTCGTGTGAATTTTGTGTTGTTGGTTATGACATTTAAGGGAATTGAAAGTAGATTTTTATAAAGTAAAATGAAAAAGATAAAATGGACACTCAGTGTGTAGTGATGCGTGTCTTGATTATCATGAGGGGTACGTGACTCATCCTAGACCTTAATTCTTTCACTCATGCTATCACCTCCTCAAATTACTCATCCTCAGTAATTTAACCTGTGCTCATCACAAGAGACAAGTGATGAATTAGGTGGTCAGACTTTCCGAGTTTGCTGACGGTACATTTGTACCCCAGCAGTTTGGTGCTCATGGCATCAACCGCTGAGCTGTCTCATCCGGGTCTGATTATTTATTTGTCGGAATATTGCTGAGTGCAGTAAGTGTTACTTGCTCACAGAAACAAAGCTGTCGGTGAAATTTCCAGAATATTTTTTAAATGTCGACCTCAGGACTCTTTGACCAACAAATGAAGATGATGCGGTAGAAAACTATTAGCTGAAACTGATTCCATGAAGCTGAGACATTCAGCAAAAAATGTCATCCAGGAGCTTTATATTTTTGTTTTCAAATCAATAGAAACTGTTTTAATGTTGTAGTGTTGAAATGTTATTGTGGTTTTAGTGCCATCGGCATGTCTTCAAATTGCAGCCCGACATAATGGCGAGAGGCGTGTGATATCATGTTGTATCTTGCTGTCAGTGAATGGATTACTAATGGCACATGTATTGTTTTTGTAGGTCTCGGCGATTGATCCCGAGTACGGACAGAATTCACCAGTCACCTATGACATGGACGGAGTTGGCCAGCCCCAGGAGTTCTCAATCAACTCCGATTCTGGACAGCTGTGTATTGCGAGAACCTTGGATTATGAGCAGAACCCAACATATAATTTCATGGTCAAAGCTAGTGATAGAGGTGAGTAATTTACCTGCATCTACCATACCTACAATCTGAAAAACACCTTTATGAACCCAAACACTCTTTCATGACCTCTGGCAACCATCTGCAATCTCAAACCACCTTTCACTAGCCAAGACACCCCCTACAACCCCAGATACCTTTCAACAACCTCAGACAACCTTCTACAACCCTAGATACCCCTGACACCCTTGCAACCACAGACACCCTTCCACAACCACAGACACCCTTCTACAACCCCAGACACCCTTCTACAACCCCAGACACCCATCAGCATCAAACACCATTACAGAGCTTGAAACACCCTTACGGAACCTCAAACACCCCCATACAACCCCCAACACCCTTGCACACCCTCAAATCACTACACCACCCCAAGCACCGATCCACATGCAGTATCCACAACTAAACCACGCAACACACTTCTTTCCACCCAAATCTCAATCTCCAACAAGATCCACAGCACAAGACCCACATCTGCAACACCCTTCCAGTCGCACAGCTTAGTTCCTCATATTGACCCAAAGCACAATCAACACATTAGATGTATAAAATACTCATTCATATTACGAAACCTATCTACTTTACCAAAGCCGTTCTCATACTCCGAGATCCGTCTTCCTGGACACCTATCTGCAACCCCAATTTCCTGCTGTGGTAACTGATCATTCAGAAAAAGCACTAGATTACAGCATCGTTTAGGCAAGGGTCTAGTGAAGGGCAGCACTAGATGTATGACATTGTTTAGGTTGTGGGACTACAGCCATAATTTCTGGGTATTGCTGAATCACTGCTGATCATTCAAAGGAAAACCAGACTTTGGCAAATAAGACGTCCATGAAGATTCAAGATTTAAATCAGTCAGTTGCCATGGTGTTTGCTGCAAGCTCAATTATTACTATGTATAACAGCCTATAACAGTTAATGATTCCAGTAACTGCGTAAATATAATATCTCAGTTCATGGTACTAATTATGTCATCATGACCTTGACAACAAATGGCCAAGATAATGTGGATCCCTCTTTCTGCCTCCAGTAAATGCTGGTGTAGCAGGTTTTATTAGAATTACAAAGCAAAGACACTACTCCTGAATATATTTGAATTGGTAACGGCCTATATAAGTTACAGCTGGATTTTGAGACAGTATGACAAGAAAAACTGTTAGAAAGTTAGAAAATAATAAATCTCTTGACGATTGGGGCAGAAGGGTAGCCTAGTGGTTAAAGCGTAACCTCGTCACACCGAAGACCCGGGTTCAATTTCCCACGTGTACAGTATGTGAAGCCCACTTCAGGGTGCCATTTCACAAAGCTCTCGTAAGCCTAAGATCTCGTAACTTTTCTCGTAGCATTCGTACTTCCTATACTGTAACATTGACTTACGACAGTCGTAGCGCTACGAGAGCTTTGTGAAATGGGGCCCTGGTGTCCCCCGCCGTGATATTCTGGGAATATCGCTAAAAGCGGTGTAAAACAAAACTCACTCACTCACTCTTGATTTGTTTCCGCTCACTGTTTAATGATCAGGTAATATTTTATCATTGTAAGAAATGTAAAGAATGTGCTCAAAAGTCTTTATTCTAGCAAAGCTATATCATTTGTCTTTCTTTATCTTGTGATTCATTTGTAGCAGTGCTAATCTGGAAGTTAAAAATTATGTTTTACTTTTTGACTGCCTACATTGAATTTTGGGAAAAAAGTTAGAACTGACAAATGAAAAAAACTGGCAAGTGAACTCATCAGTACAAGTGCTTGATAATGCCAATTCCGTGGTTCCTGTGCAGTTATGACTAATGAAACTACAGTGAAGTCAACTGAAAACATTGGTCAGATGAGTAGAGTGAATCAAGGCAGAAACATATTTCATCAAGTCCAATTTTTTAAATCAATTTATGTGCTTTTTTAGAATTAATTACTGCACAATATCTCCATCACACGATACGTTGGTGGAACAGAGTCAGATATCAATACACCAGCTCATCCTAATATCTTTGGTGACATTTATCTGATTTGTACAACGCAAAATGAGATAGAGATGATATGTAATATTTTCTATGACCTGAAGTAATATCTATTCCCGTTACACACTGGCATTCACAGAATGGTTTAATATGTGAGTATCAGGTGACATAGGATGCCACCAGTCTACAGATACTCTGCAAATACAATTACCTCACCAGCTTCACGTGCAATTACCCACTGTTGGGATCTCAAGGTCTCATTGAGGACATTAAGAGCTGCATACCCACATTTCTTGGTGTTCTCTACAGAGGTTACCCTTCTGGCTGATCTTTATGATTACAATGTGATTACACCATGTCGCTGGATAATTACTCTTATCCATGTTATGGCAGGGGAAGTACAAATCACATTATTTGTCTCAATCTTTTCCTGGCATGAAGACACTTGCACAGTACAGGGACAATTGTGCGGATCTTCGGTCACACTCACAAAGATTAATTTTAGGCTCACGTCAGTGAGGAGACTTTCTTTGCACTTCTGCTCCTTCCAATGAATGTCATGCACGACGGACATTTTGGGGTGAAGTCCGCTGGGAAATATGTTGCTCTTGTTCGATGAAAATTAGCCATGGACAAAACCTCCATGTCACCTAATCTTTCAGTGTTTTGTACAAGCTGTAACTTGGAAGCTGAACTCTAATGCTAAGTCTCAGTGACATTTGGAATTTCTTGCGTTTGATAATGAATTGTGTTTCATTATCGATATTTCTGATTTTTTTATATCCTTCCAAATGCATTCATTTGAACGAGATGGTTACAACTTTCCCTTTGAATGGTTGAAATTGAGTCATTGATGGAGTGTGAAAATATTAATTAACTCTTTCAATAAACACACTCCTTTCATGTTGCTTGACATTGAAAAAAGAAATCTGTAAATGATTCGTAATTGTGTGCTATATGAATGATCAAAATCTCATGAAAAGGTTATTCTCTATTCAAGTACATGTAATAAATTCTCCTTCTTGTGTTGAATTTACAATTAAATGTCATTAACTGGTGTTGATCATGATCAGTTCAAACCAATTTTCTGGATATGATCAGATAGTTAAAAAGCCAATACTTATGTTGGACATATGTTTGTATTCCAGAGGGTTTGAGCACAAACACTTTGGTGAGAATCTCGGTGGAAGATGTCAACGACAACAGCCCAGTCTTTGACCCTGCAACCTACAACACCAACATCAAAGAGGGACTGTCACTGCAGCCGTTGCTGACCGTCCATGCACAAGACCACGATGATGGCGTGTTCGGGACAGTGAGATACTCCATCCAGAAAGGAAATAATCAGGGCTTCTTTGCTATCAATCCAAGCAATGGTGAGAGAAAATGAAATAGTTTGTTGATTTAGATGAAATATTCAATATGGAAACATGGCTGCTTCACAATTAATAATGGATAACTAAGTGAGTCATGAAATTAGGTCCTTTGTAGACCGTGGAAAAAAATGGAGTGTCATTTTGATGTACCACGGAGGAATATTAATCAATCCAGTAATTTTGTCTCAACAAATATGAATTATGTTGTGACAAATAATCTATTCATGATGTATTTTTCTTCATAATATTCACAATTGAACAGCTCAGGTGAGGCTGGAAAATGAAGGTCTTGTATGTCGGGTTATCTTTTTGTTTGGGTAATGATCAGCTCGCTGTGTATTTAGGAATTACAAATATATCTGCAAATATAAACTGAGTGTGTGACATAAGTGAAATAAGACAAAATGCAAGACCTTTTCAGTGTACTTCAATGACATGATGTTAGGTACACTATCACACAGATTCAGTTGCAAATTATTTAATGAATGTCTTAGATGAATATGTTAGAAAATATATCTCTCTCTATATATATATGGCCAATTGGGACCTGTGGAGGATGTCTCTGTCGTTAAATGCCAGGATGTGAAGACTGAAGTTCCCTTTGATGCTTGGATGTGAAGACAATAGTGTGATACCCAGTGTACAACGTTGATAATGGAGTGATTATGCTTGCAGGAGTTATATCCCTTGCCAAGATGTTGCCCAATGGAGAAAGGACCTATGATCTGGAGGTACAGGCGACAGACGGAGGCGGCCTTCAGGCCAGTCAGCCAGCCAGGGTCAAGGTCAGCATTACTGGAGCCAGTGCCTTTCCACCGACTTTCAACCATCTTCTGTACAACTTCAGCATCAGTGAAGGTGCAGGTGCGAACCGTGTCATTGGAAGCATTTTTGCAACATCGGAAGATCCACACTCACCAAGAGGTAACATTTGAATATTTCCATGAAATCTGTAAGACATTTTAGTAACCAAGTCGTTTCATTACTGAGCGTTCTGGCTTTTTCTTTACAATGCTGGTATGGAACCCCTTAAAAACAGAAACTGTCTCACCAGAATTGTTTTATTAGCCAGTAAAATTGCAGGTGTATCTTTTGCTAACCTAAATGAAATATATGAAGAAAGAGTTCTCAAGTCAGCCCATAAGATTATATCTGATCCAGAACATCCCATCTACTATGAGTATAAATTACTGTCTTCTGGGTGCTGTTATAATTTACCCCGTTTTAAATCCAATCGTGCTATGAAATCCTTTGTTCCCGCCAGTATTAATCTTTCAAATCATTCCTAGTGTATTATATGTGTGTTATTTATTGTATGAAAATAATTTAATCATTTTATCAATGTTTGAGCTCTGTACTTTACACAAGAATTCCCTCACGGGTAATGAAGTATTGTCATTGTCATTGTCATTGTCATTGTCATTGTCATTGTCACACCATTGAGTAAACAATGCATTGTAGTTTGGGCTTTGTGTAACATGAATTTGATTTTTGCCTTTCAAACACTTGAAACTGAATTCATATTCAGCTGTAACTTATTCTGTATCATGATCTGCTTTTAGTTAAATACAGGATCCTCTCTGGCGGCAATAACTGGTTCGCCATCAGTGCATCCACAGGCTCCATCACAGCTGTCGGTGACCTTGACCGAGAGACCAGAACCTCGGTGCTCCTCAGTGTGGAGGCGGAGTCAGGGAACCCTCCATCCTTCTCCACAGCTCAGGTACATCAAATCACACTGCATAGCCATTTTGAGAAGTTTGGGAACAGATTTAGCTTCAGTTTGTTGAAAACGTAGCAATAAATTTTCGTCTAAAATGTTAAATTTTGTAGAGGAGGGAAAATATCTTGTGATGGAAACAGATTACCATTATATCAGAGTTATGTGCCCTTGTCTTGTTTGACGGTAAATAAGTTATGTGTCATTGCTTTATGTAATCATTGGGAGAGTGAGTGAGATTTAGTGCAGGTTTAAGAGTATTCCAGCAGCATCACAGTGTCCCAGATTACTGTGTGAGAAAAGCATCAAGTGTTGCAGGTGTCGGACTTACATGGTATGGTTGGTTGACACATGTCATTGGTTCCCAGTTGCGCAGATCGATGCTCATGCTGTTGATCACGGGATTGTCTGGTCCAGACTTGATTATTTACAGACCGCCGCCATATAGCTGGAATATTGCTGAGTGCGGCGTAAAACAAAACTAACTCTCCCTCACTCACTCACTCACTCACTCCTCACTCACTCACTCACTCACTCACTCACTCACTCACTCACTCACTCACTCACTCACTCACTCACTCACTCACTCACTCGGGTATGGTGCTGACAAACAAAGACACATAATTGGATTTAACGGGGATTTCAAATCTAGATGATAGCTTTCTAGTCTGCCATATTGTGGCATAGAAATTTGTTTCACCTTACAGAAAAACTTGTGGCACCTTACAGGACTCGGCTAGCTTTGCCCTTGAATATCACTCTTGAATGACTGCTATATCCTTGTTTTCAGGTGAATATTACCGTAAAATAAGTAATTTATCTTTGTCTTCAGGTGAATATTACCATCCTAGACATCAACGACAATTCTCCAGGTTTTGCAGTCAGCAACAACCATTTGGAAATCAATGAGCGAGAGGATCGTGACATGACATCCAACATCTATGTCGTCCAGGCAACCGATGGAGACAATGAGAGGAATGGAACAATTCAGTACAGCCTGCTGAACAATCCAGGAAACCTGTTCCGCATCGATCCTATGAGCGGAGAGATTCGGCTACAGGGAAAGTTGGACTACGAGCATCAGCAGAGATACGAAATGCAGATTGTTGCTGCAGATCAGGGAGTGCCAACACCTCGCAGTTCCACCATGACCTTAGTGATAAATGTCAAGGACGTCAACGACAACCCACCAATCTTCTCCAGACCGGTTTATAATTTTAGTGTCAGGGAAAACATACAACTGACTGCTTCATTTGCTCAGATAAATGCTACAGATCTTGATTCAGATGAAAATGGGCGAGTGTATTACACTTTCAAGGATGGCATGTTCTCATCAGTGTTTGGCATCAATCCACCAAACGGCAATTTATATGTGAAGGAGCCATTGGATCGTGAAGACAAAGATTTGTATGTTTTGACAGCCATTGCAAGTGATCATGGCAAGCCTTCAAGGCTGACCTCCACAGCACAGATCAGAATACATGTCACTGATGACAATGACAATAGTCCAGTCTTCTCAAATGGATTTTACCACTTCACAATTCAGGAAAATCTTCCCATCGCTAGCACTGTCGGACGAGTCATGGCAGTTGACGCTGATGTTAACAAAAACGCAGAACTCCAGTTCCGGTTCCTGAATACCCCACCCAAATTTGTGATTAACCCTCATAACGGAGAAATCACCACAATGGAGAGGTTGGACAGAGAGCAGGAGAGTGATGAGGTGCTTACAGTGATCGTGTCGGATAAGGGGACGCCACCAAGATCTGCTTCAGCAACCGTGAAGATAGACATCCTGGACATCAACGACAACCCCCCAGAATTTGACAGAAGGGAGCCCAACACAGCCACCGTGGATGAGAACCGACCTAAAGGGACCAAAGTGATGCAAGTTATAGCTACTGATCAAGATGCAGGGGAGAATGGCACAGTATCATATTCTCTAGCAAATGGTAAGAAATTGAATTAATACGTTGATCAGTAGGATGGGGAAAGTTCAGAAAGGTGTATTAAAAGTGTTTAGTTTCCATCCTCTTTACAAGACATTCACGTACCATTATGTCAAAGAAACTTCTTTAAATAATCTATTATAAACCAAACCATAGACAGATTGTTGATTTCTGCCGCTTTTCCCAAAAGCACACCAAAATTGGGCTTCACACATTGTACCCATATGGGAAGTCATGGCATGACAAAAGAATTCTTAAACCCTCAGCAGTGTATGAAATAAGCCCAAAATCCAGCCAGACATCAGGACTGGTAACTTCAAAATGTTACCAGCCCAAAATGGATTTAACCAGACCAAATATGGTGAATTTACTCAGATGTATGAACATCTAACACTTATACCAGACCATCGGGCTGGCTAGCTGTAAATTTAGACCATCCGTCAGAAATATAGCCCGTCTTGGGCGGTCGGACGGCTTTATTTCATACACTGCCCTCAGCCAAACCAGACAATCATGTATCTATGTATAAAAAAACTACATACAACTCATGGTTAAACAAAAGCTCAAATTCGCCTTAGTATAAATGTGGAAGAGCTACTTGTTTTCTCTCTTTCAAACTCTACGTTTGGAATAGATTTAACTTGTTGTATCTACCACTGTAGTGCAGAAAGAGATGCATCTTGTTTACTGAAGACTTCATACCTACTTTTATGCTTCAATATTTGTTTTTCAGCCCCTGGAGAGAATGCCGGAACCAATAACTTTGCCATCCATGCCTCATCAGGCTGGATTACTACAAAGGAAGTTCTGGACTATGAAACCAAACGACAGTACAAGCTGGAGGTCATCGCCAGGGACAACGGAGTCAGGTCACAGCAGAGTAGGCAAACCATCACAGTTGCAGTTGGCGATGTCAATGACCAGGCACCTTTGTTTCATGCAAAGAACGTCACATTTGATGTTGTCGAGAACACTGAGATTGGGACTGTCGTTGGCGTTGTTACTGCCCATGACAGGGACTTCGGGTGAGAACGGCCGAGTGTCGTACTACATCATATCAGGGAACGTGTTCAGCCTTTTCACCGTGGACCGCACGTCAGGGGAGATAACTAGTATTAGGGAAATCGATTACGAGGAATCCTCATCGCATACATTGGGAATTCGAGCCATCGACAACAACGCCTTGTTCCCCAAGAGCAGCAACATCAGCGTGACTATTCGGGTCTTGGATGTCAATGATAATGCTCCAGTCTTTGAACAAGATCCTGTTCTACTGAGAACCGTCAAAGAAAACACTCCTACAGGTCATGCCGTGTATACGTTTACTGCAACTGATAAGGACTCCGGACTGAACGGAACTGTTCAGTACAGAATCACCAGTGAGTCCTACTCCGGGCCTAACCCAGACACTGGTAGCTATTTCATGATTGATCCCAGTTCAGGACAGTTGAAGATCAAGAAGAATATCGATTACGAGAAAGTCCATCAAATTTCCCTCATAGTAGAAGCTCGGGACAAGTGTCCTAGTCAGGACTGCGTGCTGAATGCGTCTGTAACGACAATTGTGTATGTGATAGACGTCAACGACAACAATCCCATCTTCGAGTCACCAGCCCAGGTGGAGATCTTCGAGGACGAGAATGTCAACTATCCTGTGTTGTATGTGTTGGCAACTGACAAAGATGCAAATGAGAACAACAGCGGAAATAACTTGGTCACCTACAAGATCCTCTCTGGCAACAACGCGGACAAGTTCCACCTGGAGAGCACCACAGGTAATGAACAAGGGCAGGGTAACTTGAAAATAAAGTTTCTGAACAGTATTTTCAGGTGAAAAGCATTCTGAGATCCTCTTGTTGCAGGAATAATAATCCTGGCATGTCAATACATCACACAGTTCAAACAGCAATGAAATAGGTGTATCTCATCCATATCAATTATTCAACAATCATAGAACCTTTGTACTGTTGTTATTATATTTTGAATGTAATAAATACAGTGCATATATTAGAAAAACGTTGAATTTAATAAAACATCATGTAATTTGAAAACTGCAATTAATATGAAAAAAAAGAATGAAATATGGTAAAATGGCATTGAATGTAGTGAAGCAGCATAAAATGTAATTTGTGGTACATGAATGAAAGCATTTGATGGAAGGTGAATAAAAGAATAGGTGTAATGAAAGCTGTTCAATGATTGTGCTGTAATGGTGATTTTAATGGAAGGAACATGGAGGAAAGTGGAAAATATGGTTTGTGATATAATATGGTTAGGTTCTCATGGTGATGTTATTTCAGGGTTGCTGACGATAGCGAACTCTCTGGACCGGGAAGAACAAAACTCCTATGCTCTAAACATCAGTGCTGAAGACCACGGTTCACCTAAACGGATTTCACACAAAGTGCTCAACATCATCATAAAGGACGTCAATGACAACGCTCCCCACTTCACCAACTCTACCTACCACGCCGGTATCCCCGAGCACGCCAGCTCAGACGGCGTGGTGGTCACTGTCCGTGCTACAGATGCTGACGTGGGCTCCAATGCCAGACTGACGTACATGATTCCTAGTGGGATTGCTGACAACAAGTTCATGATTGACAGCACCACTGGTGTGGTGAAGGCCACCATGTCGCTGGACAGGGAGGAGAAGGATACATACATTGTATCAGGTAGGTGTATCATAGGGTTAGAGATTGAAATGTGACCGCATACACGTTGATGGCCAGCATGTCGCTGGACAGGGAGGAAAAGGATACATACATTGTATCAGGTAGGTGTATCATAGGGTTAGAGATTGACATGTGACCACATACACCTGTTGATGGCCACCATGTCGCTGGACAGGGAGGAGAAGGATACATACATTGTATCAGGTAGGTGTATCATAGGGTTAGAGATTGACATGTGACCGCATACACCTGTTGATGGCCACCATGTCGCTGGACAGGGAGGAGAAAGATACATACATTGTATCAGGTAGGTGTATCATAGGGTTAGAGATTGACATGTGACCACATACACCTGTTGATGGCCACCATGTCGCTGGACAGGGAGAAGGATACATACATTGTATCAGGTAGGTGTATCATAGAGTTAGAGATTGACATGTGACCGCATACACCTGTTGATGGCCACCATGTCGCTGGACAGGGAGAAGGATACATGGGTACAGGGTTAGGAGAATGTGATACACCTGTTGACATTGTATCAGGGTAGGTGTATCATAGGGTTAGAGATTGACATGTGACCACATACACCTGTTGATGGCCACCATGTCGCTGGACAGGGAGAAGGATACATACATTGTATCAGGTAGGTGTATCATAGAGTTAGAGATTGACATGTGACCGCATACACCTGTTGATGGCCACCATGTCGCTGGACAGGGAGGAGAAGGATACATACATTGTATCAGGTAGGTGTATCATAGAGTTAGAGATTGACATGTGACTGCATACACCTGTTGATGGCCATTATGTTAAGAATGTCATTAAACAGAAGGGTCTTTATGATTTACCCTGTCTTTGAAAAGGATCTGGTTGGAGTCCTAATTAAAAATGACAAAAATTCCCATAGAAACATTTACTAATGGCAGAGATCATTGTACAATTCTGACTTACCGTAAGGTTGTTATAAATTATGATTATAATAGATCTTTATTCAACAGGTATTTGTCGGAATGTTTTATGTTAGCCGTGAAAGATCCTACTTTACCATTGGTCTGTCAGTGTTTAGGAGAGTAAGATATTTTGAGAGTAGAATTGTTCAAGAGTACACCATGATTGTCAGTCATCTGGTCATACAGGGTTCCGTATATGCTTTTGTTGATGCAGTTGATGATGATGATATGATGATATCTTCATTTCAGTGTATGTTCGTGATGGAGGCTACCCCACCAACTACGACCAGGCAACAATCATCATCAGTGTTCTGGACATCAACGACAACTCTCCAGTCTTTAAAAGTAAAACCTACAAACTTAACATCCCAGAAAACAGTGAGCAGACGTCCATCTTTGCTTTTACCGCCTACGATGCCGACACTGGGCAAAACGCTGACATACTCTACAGCATCACCGGTGAGTTGAATAAAAAATACATTGCTTCCTATCAAAGAGATAATATTTAGAATTCCGACTGGCTCTTATCAGACGGGCATGAGTTCAGATGTGACAATAATGAAGTGCAATCTCTTTACAGGGCAGTGATTGGTTTGGAGAGTTTGAGTCCAGATGAGTTTGATAGGACTAATTTAAAAGATTAATGCATGTTTGGCTTCGATTGATCTTCAAGTCTGGTTGAAAAAGTGTCACTTCAGTGGCACTTTGATGATTGAGATATTTTTAACACTTTTAGCTATTGATGTTAAATTAGGAAATTCATCCCCAAGGCATTAACTTTCGTCTCACAGAGAGTGTCTCTCTGGCAGGGATAGTTTTTGTGTCTGAAATATATTGCTGGATGATATACTGGTACCTTGATTGATACTAAAGTGAGGCAGATTCTCAGAGGCAAGGTTGGATCATAAGGATTTTACCAGTAGTATTAATTCACATTGTTTCAGGAAGTTTTAGTTTATTGTATTTGAGAAGCTGGTGTTTTTTTTAAAAGTTTAAGGCTGAATTAATGACAAAACATTCAGATTTTACTTGGATCGTTCGTTTACTCTTGACTTAAGATGCTAATCAGTCATTATTTCACCTCTCAGATGGAAATGAAGAAGGGAAATTTTCTGTGGATCCAATTACTGGAGACCTGTCTTGTAAACCTTTGGACCGAGAATTGACCGAGGAATACAACCTGACCATCGCTGCTACAGACAGGGGTTCAGTGCCTCGCTCTGGGGAAAGCCTAGCCTTCATCACAGTGCTGGATGAAAATGACAATGACCCTCACTTCAGTCAGCCCATGTACAGCTCAGGCATCCCAGAGGACATACAGAGAGGTCACACCATCCTGCAGGTCATGGCCACAGATGCTGACAAAGGTCACAATGGTGATGTCGCCTACTCCCTCGGCAACGACACTGAAGGACTGTTTAGTGTAAACGCCTCTTCAGGGGAGATAACCACAAGCGGGTAATCATCTTTGCATGTTGTTTGCCTTCATCTAATCTGTCACACAGTACTGGAACCAGAATATTTTTCTGTCTGTCAAGCCCATATTGTAATGCTTACAGCCTATATGAAGCACACATTTTGAATCTCAAATCTTACTAGATAGAGCTCTTTCAGCATTAGGGTCGGTGGGGTAGCCTTGTGGTTAAAGCGGTCGCTCGTCACACCGAAGACCCGGGTTCGATTCCCCATGTGGTTACAATGTGTGATGCTCATTTCTGGTGTCCCCCGTCGTGATATTGCTGGAATATTGCTAAATGCGGCATAAAACTAAACTCACTCACTCATTCAGCATTAAAATGGAGTTGTTTGTTTCTATCAAAATGATCGAAGTGTTAAGGCAGTCTTGTAATCGATGTCATATTGTTTCAGTGACTAGTCAGGAAATGTGATTCCTGATGCTTAAAATTATTGTCTGAATATAATGAACATTCTGTGGATTCAAGATGTGTACCTGCTGTTGTTTGTTATTACAGGTTGTTTGACAGAGAGAAGAAGAGCAGTTACTCATTTGATATTGTGGCCATGGATGGAGGTATTTCAGGCCCAAGGAACAGCACTGCTCGAGTTGACATCATCATCACTGATATCAATGATAACGCCCCAGTGTTTGCAGAAGTGCCGTACCGAAGGAGCGTGGGACCAAGCACAGGGAGGGGGGTGGTGGAGATACTCACAGTATCAGCCCTGGACCCTGACGAGGGTGACAATGGAGCTGTTGAATATCGTATGGACCTGGCGTCTGGCAGTCAGCAATTTTTCGAAATGAATGGAGCAGCTATTGTTACGAAGAGGGACCTGGGGGGTGCCGTTGGCTATCACAACATTCAGATTGTCGTGATGGACAAGGGCAGCCCGGTCCTCAGCTCCACCGGTCAGTACTTTTTGAGTGTTTTGAATGTCACAACTTACCATATTTTTTTAAACATTTATTACCCATAAGGGTAGGATGATAATGTGTAATTATTTTCTGGTAGTTGCACAAGTTGCACATGTGCATTTTACAATTTCTTGATACTTATTGCTCCGTTGATGCCATATGACATCAAAGTGCGTCATTATTAAAAATGAAACCAAACGTCATCCATCGTTGATGACATATTTTGTTATCTGAAGAATAGACATGTTTCTTCAAGGTTGACATTTTCTGTTTTAAGTACATTTTAGAGTTGGTTTTGGGGTTCCAATATCCCTGTTCTCTAACTGAGTAGGACCCCAATCATGCTATTTGAACATTGTACCCATCATGGGAATCAATTGTAGGTGTTTGGCTTGAAAAGTTAGAGCTTGAACCACCAGGCAACACCATACCCACCTAAAATTATGATTGAAGTGAACCAAATGGAATATGTGTTGACAGTATTGATGTTTGTGTGCAGGAGTTGTTGAGATCACAGTCGGCAACCCCAGTAGCCCGTCACTGTCGTTCACTCGGGAAGAATATCATCAGACCATTCCGGAAGATAATCGCAATGGGACTGAGGTGATTCAGGTGGGAGTCATCCAGGTTTCCCCAGCTGTCACTTACAGACTTGCTGGCGGCAACGATGGCAACCCATTCAGCATCAACGTCAACAATGGTGAGTGCAATATCAAACAGAGACATTTTCTCAGTGATGAAAGTCCGGAAGACATTTTCATGAGGCTAACATTAAGTATCAAATATATGGTCTTGCTAATTAAATGTTCAGTACCTTTAAACATACAATTAGTACTTGGGAAAACTCATTTCTAACTTTTCAATTTCAGGAATGATCTCGGTGCACAACACTAATCTCATTGACTACGAGACGAGTCCGAGATTGCGCCTGATTGTCCAGGCCTCAGCAGGAGGAGCTGTAGCCTATGCCACTGTCTGGGTCAACTTGACTGATGTCAATGACAATGCTCCGAAATTTACACAGAACAAATACGTCACATCAGTCTGGGAGAACAATGCTCCAGAAACCTTCGTCACCATGGTAATTGTCTCCAAAATAGAATGGATTTGTTTTTATTTAACAGTATTCTGGCATGTGCCTCAGAACAATACTCTTAAGTTAAGACTTAAGGTGTATTAAAAACCAACTTTTTAAGAGAATTTATAGACACCTAAATTCTTTAAAGTATTTCATTTTTCCTTTTTTTCAGTCAGAAAAAAGCACAGAAAAACTAAGATGGGAAAAATAGAAATTCTGATATTTTAGAAAGTAAATCAAGTTTCATTGTGTATAATGTGTACTGTAATATCAAAGTGTATTGTTCATGCAGGTACAGGCCAATGATGAGGATACTGGCAGGAACGGACAGGTCCTGTACAGCATCATCAACGGCAACGACGACAACGCCTTTGTAATTCAACCACCTTACACTGGCATCATCATAACGTCGAGAGATTCCTCATCACTGGACAGGGAGATCCAGGACACGTATCAGCTGACTATTGAAGCTGTTGACCAAGGAAACCCAAGCTTGTCTTCAAGGTGCATCGTGTCCATCAATGTCAATGATGAAAACGACAATGCACCGTTCTTCCGCACATTTCAGTCTGTGCATATCAGTGAAAGTAAGTACAAACTGTAAATATTTTGCATTTTTGTGCTAAAAGAGTACTGTGGGCAAGTGTCTATACTGTATTTCATGCTTGAAGATCCAGGTGAGAATTAGTTTTCTGGCTACCAGTGCTTCTTGTAAGTAGTTGCTCATGGGACCTGGTGGTCCGACTGACAGACTTGGTTGATGATGTTATTGTGTTTCATGTGTGTTGCTCATGCTATCAATCCAAGACTCATTAACCAAAACTTATTTACAGCTGTCATAAAAAACTGGAACAGGTTTATTGTGGTGTAAGAACGTTTGCTAACACTGATGGAGTGAATAGATCACTTGAGTGTCTTCTGCCTCTCCCCCCATACACTTCTGTCAGTCTGTCAGTAAGAATAATGGACCATGCTGATAGATACACCCAGTGTGCAAAATAGTTTACAAATTTTGCTAGCCAGTCGGGCTAGCTATGACTGAAAGTTACTAGCCCACTAAATAATTCACTAGCCTGAAATTGGAATGTAAAAACTAAGCAAAATATTACAAAAATAAATGAGAATAAAATATTGTCGACATGACACGGGTTTCATCATTAAGCTGCTAATATGATGAACATTTTTATCCGGTCATAATTTTGCATAATTTAAAAGTGTATTGTAACTTAACAAGTCGGAGAGAGTGATATATTTACAAAATGACCCCATGAAAATTCACAAGCCAGTCTGAACAGTGACTGTGGAGATTTACTTGCCCGAGTGGATTTTTACTAGCCACGGGTTCCCTCATGAAACATTATTTGGTGGAATGTTGACCACATCCTCAGCTCATGCACATTTACAAGTTCTCTTCCTAGTGGGCTCACAGACGTGTATGTTTTATGTTTTCAGATCGTAAAGTGGGCTCCCAGGTTACCACAGTAACAGCTACAGATGTGGACTTCCAGCCCAAGCTGGTCTACTCCTTCCAGCCCAACAGTAACGGTGATGGCAGCTTCAGCATCGACAGGTTCAGCGGCAGCATCTCCCTCGCCAAAGCAGTTGACCATGAAGTCAGGAACCATTATGTGCTGGGAATTATGGTAAGAACTGTTGTCTCGCACATTAACGTGTCTTAAGAATTTAAAAAGTGTCAGATGAATAACTGACAGAATTATTTTCAATCAAATCTGTCAATCAGTCCAATCATTAGCATTGAACATCATCAATGTAACGGCGGTAGGGTAGCCTAGTGGTTAAAAGCGTGAGTTGTCCCCACATGGGTACAATGTGAAGCCCATTTCTGGTGTGTGCCCGTGATGTTGCTGGAATATTGCTAAAAGCGTCAAAACATCAGTCAGTCAGTCATCAATGTAACCTGAGAGCATTGAGTTGTTGCAAGTAATCTTGATTAAAAGAACGTAATAATTAATTATTAATATGAGGTCATAAATGGTGTTATTATTAATATGTTCCTTCAGCAATCACATGAATGTAATATAGATTCTGATTATTGACAAGTATTGGTCTTACTTAGCTTTTGTAACATTTTGTTTGAATGTTGCAGGTGTCTGATGGGAAACACAATGCCTTCACTCAGATCGACATCTACATTGACGATGAGAATGATAACGCTCCTGAGTTCAGCCAACAGAACTACCAGGTGAGCAGCTCCCATCAACACTGTTCTTATGTAATCTTTTGTTGATCTAAATATTAGAAACTTAAATGTTAGGGGACATGATGGCTGATGAGGTAGTAAGGAAGGTGTCTTTTTTTCTTTATGAATGGTGACAAGTTCTTTAAATCAAAATCTGACCCGCAAATGATGGTCTGGTGATTTATTCAAAGAGGCCTGTATTCTCACTTAATGGTTATTTTCATTCATTTTCAAAATGATAATTCCTGTGACATATTGTCATTTTAAGGAACATTTTAGGGACTGACTGTGGTTCCATTGCCAATATTTGTCTGCTGATTTTGAATGTTAATATAGCCTTGATATACCTTTAGTTGAATTGCATTTACATGAGAAGTCCAAAAATTGTTTTCTTCCAAAACTATAACTATGAGTGAATCAAAGAATTGTGGATTTAAAAGTCGGTATTATGATATTTCTGTACAAGGTGGCGCTAGAGGAGGCCACACTCCCAGGCAGATCTGTGATCACTGTCAACGCCACTGATGCCGACTCTGGGGTCAACAAGATAATCAGCTACAGTCTCCGGTCCGACTTCAACCACAGCTTCTACATCAACTCCAACACCGGTAATGATGGATGGATGACAGGACAGTCAAGCAGACTGTTTGATCACCTACTTGATAATTACTTACGTTAATGTACATTAGCTCAGTCTAGGGTTCATGTTAAAGGCTTACTCCTCACCTGAATACAATGATTAATACACAACCTCAGGTGTGAATATTTTCCTACATCACTGTCCTTCCTATTCATGATGAACGATGACGTAACTAAAATACTGCAGAAGACTATCACAATCACTTATGACTTGGCCTTTGTCAACATGCTTTTTAGAGCATCCACCCAGAGAGCGGAAGGCCGCGGGTTCGATCCCCGACCGCGTCATACCAAAAGACATTAAAATATGGTACTTGTTGGTCCCTGCCTGGCGCTCGGCATTAATGGGTACAACAAGGACTGGTCGGCTCGGAGTCAGTATACTGTGTCTGAGTGGGGTATTCATGCTTCACTGCGGCATGGTATCTCCGTGGGATAGCACTATAAAACCAGCTTAAGTCTGGGCTAGTACAAGCAGCCGCACATACCCGTACACTCGCATGCACGTCGTCATATGAGCGAAATATTCTCAAGCAAGACGTTAAACCTAATTTCACCTCACCTCACCTCAACATGCCTTTGTTGTAATTCTGATGACAGGAAATCCATTCTTGTTCACTCTAACCAGTGTATTGACAAACATCTGTTTATTTGCAGGTACGATCTACACCAATAAGTCCCTGACCTACGAGGCATTTTCTTCCATCATTGAGCTTGTGGTCATTGCACAAGACGGTGGCTCCCCCACTTTGTCTGACATGGTGGCAGTCCACATCCAGATCACAGACATCAACAAATACAGTCCACAGTTTGAACAGCCCAGTTATGAGTACGTAGTCATTACGGTCATGGTTAAGATGCTTGATGCTGCTTTCCCCTTGCTTGTTGGTAGAAGCCCAAGAAAAGATCTAGGTTATACTTGACCATCAGCATTCTAAGCTTGTCGTAAGAGGTGACTAACGGGATCAAGTGTTAATACTCGCTAACGTGGTAGCTGCATGTCCATGCATGCCATATTGTAATGTTAATCATTGGATTGTCTGGATCGAAGAAGGATATTTTTTTACTGAACATGGTCATATCTGAAATATTTATAGGTACGGTGTTCAACAACAAGCAATATCAGTTTGTTCCATCTGATTAAAAAGATATCTCAGCAGAATTCCAAAGCAACTTCTTGGAGTTCCATTTTGAAACATGATTTAGATGTAATGTTGAAGTGTCAGTTAGTTAACTAACATTTTGTTCTTCCCCTCAATAATAAGAGGTCCACAGCACATTATTAAATATTTCCTGGTTTTCTTCAGGGTCAACATCAGCGAATTCAGTGTAAAAGGCGAGTCCATTCTTTCTGTGAGAGCCATTGACCGAGACATCACTCACATACATCGTGACGACAACATCAACTACAAACTTATTGGAGAAGGAGCCAGTACGTTTCAAATTCGCAGAAAGACTGGCCAGATCTTCCTCATGAGCCAGGCCAATCGAGAAAATGTCTCCCAGTACAATCTCACAGCCATTGCAACTGACCGTGGTCACCCACCAAAGAGTTCATCCGTGCCGGTGAAGATCATTGTTGAGGATGAAAATGATAATCCACCTCGTTTCCATGAGCCAGATAATATATATCATGTTCCTCTTCCTGAGAATACCCCACCTGAGCAGGTGTTTCTGCATGTTGTTGCTGACGATGCCGACGAAGGTCTCCATGCTGAAATACAGTATACAATTACATCTGGAAACAACGAAGGTATATTCCATATTCACGGAACCAATGGCAGCTTGTTCATCATGCCCGGTGCTGAACTGGATTACGAGAGTCATAAATCTCATCGACTTATTGTGAGAGCAGTGGACTGCACAAGGTGTCTGCCAAACCAGCCCCGGTTGTCAGCGTTTGTGACAATACAGATTAATGTGTCGGATGTGAACGAGTTTCCCCCTGAGTTTCCAATTTCACCTTACAATGAATGTGTGAAAGAGAACCAGCCCCCGAACACCACAGTGTTCCAAGCTCAAGCTAACGATGGGGATGGTGGGATTTATGGGATTCTCAACTACAGCATCATCCAGAACAGTTCCGATGCTGCTCTCTTCTCTATCAACAGCAAGACAGGACATGTACTAACCAGAGCCGAGTTTGACTACGAGCTCCGGAACTCCTACGCCTTCCACATCAAGGTACAAGATACCCAGTACACCAGTGTTGTGTATGCCACAGTAAAGGTGCTGGATGTTGATGAGTATGTTCCCAAGTTCATTAAAGACCGTTACAATTTTGCTGTGTTGGGTAGTGCTGGACGTGGTGACTTCGTTGGACAAGTCAGTGCTACAGACCAGGATGGAGGGAATGCGGGGAAAGTGGTGTACATGATTGAATATTCAGATGATTATTTTGAAATCAACCCAACAACTGGGAACATTACCGTAAAACGAATATTCAATGAAGATGCACCTTCTCAAAGACTGAGACGAAAGCGTGCATTGACGGGTGATTCCACCCCTCTGATTATCAGGGCGTGGTCAGGGAGAGAGGATTCGCTGGAAGCCACGTCAAGAGTGGAGGTCGACATCGATCGTGATTGTGAAGGATGTGCGTATGCTCCCCAGCCACTTCAGGGTGGACTGAGTACAGTTGGCATTGCCATGATCATTGTGGTGAGCGTGTTGGTCCTGCTGGTCACCATCATTGTGATTATTTGTCTTGTGAGCAGAAGGCGACGACGCAACAAGCGTCCACCTCATGACCCTAACGAAAATGTCGACAGTGCTGCATTTAGTTTTACACCCCCTCCTGCAATGAGACCTCATATCAATGGTGGACCTCCACCTTACAAAGAGCATCTGCATTTCGGACCAGACGCATCAAATGTGACTAGCTCTGATATATCTGACCAATCTCATTCTGCCTCCAGTGGGCGGGGCTCAGCTGAGGAAGAGGAGGATGAAGAAATTAGGATGATCAATTCCAACACACAGCTTCAGAGTTCACAGACGTTCATGCGCCGCAAACAGATGCCAGATTCTGGGATTCAGCAGGATGAAGATACTCTCTCCGAGCCATCAGTTCAAAACCACCAAGAATATTTAGCCAAGTTAGGTATAGACTCTACAAAGATTGGCAAACCTAAACCCAAAGCCCATCAAATTGCTCATTCCGTGGAAAGCATGCATCAGTTTTCTGATGAGGGTGGAGGTGAGGGGAATGTGGATATGGGTCACAGTGACTATGATAAAATGACAGACATGGAGACCGATGAAGAGGTCGCCATGATTGATAGAAACAAAGACTTGGGCTTCCATGAGCCAGAAACTCAACATGCCGGCTCTCTTTCTAGTGTTATTAATAGTGAAGAAGAATATAGTGGGTCTTATAACTGGGACTATCTCCTTAATTGGGGGCCACAGTACCAACCCCTTGCTCATGTGTTTGCTGAAATTGCCAAATTAAAAGATGATAATGTTCAGCCAAGGAAACCACCGGTGCGGACAGTTCCTCAAAGACATTTGAACACACAGCTGACCCCCAAGGTCAAGATGGTGCCACCTCCCATGATTACGAATGCACCACCAAAAGCCTTTGCTCCTCGGCCTAGTCACACATCTTCTGGCAGTTCTTCCCGTGGTATCCCTTCAGCAAGAGCGAGCACTATGAACACTTCCATGCCGAGTCTACCCCGCTCGCCAATAAGCTACGACTCAAGCGTCACATCACCAGCGCTCACCCCATCTTTCACTCCTTCCCTGTCTCCCCTGGCAACAGGCTCCCCCTCTCCAGTTGTTAGTGCTCACGGGTCTACACATAGTTCGGGACATAATACTCCAGGAAAAGGTGTCTCAAAACAAAATATCCGGCTCGCTATGAGTGCTTCTTCAGAGTCTGAGCAAGAATTCCGGATATGAGCCGTGACATTCAACTTGATGAATGTATTGATTTTATGAAACCATATGGATATTTTATGAATGATTGTGATAAAGAGACCTTTCCAAGTGACATGGTTGCAAGCATCTAGTTGTCCATGTTGTTGTAACGTGCTGCCAGCATTATGGACAAACAGTGAAATAATTATGCAAATGTGGACCATTGTTTCTGATGTTGCCATAGTAACAAAGATGCATGTTCAACGATCAGCAGTGCAATGCACCTGCTTGCTGAGTTATTGGTAAAGTGTCTATTTTTGTAGATCATCTGTGTATATAGGTCATTGATTATTTTAGTCCTGTTAGGCTGAAATTAGAAGCATTAACAATGAGATTATCTAAAGTGTCATGCTTCCTGCAAATTTAACATTTCCATGCCTTGTAGATATATATAAGGGAATCGTAACAGTGTACAGAGAGCGAATGTATTAAGAATGACTGTAGTACCAGATTCACACAAGGTTTTTAAGTTAAATATGCCAAACTGCTGCATCTGCATTTTACATCTGAGATGAAGGCACCAAAGATACCTGAATATGAAATAGACATCTGTCACATTTTATCTTGTTGATTTTAGACTTGTTGATGCTGAAATACAGGTGTCCGTTCGTCTTCTGGTGACTCACATTCCAAACATGCCAGGGAACGTTATTTTAAACTCTTCCCCTCCCTCAATAAAATCCTCTCTTCCTTCCTTTACAGGAACAGTTGTCTATTTCATGGTCAGCATCACAGTTTATTCCAGAATCAGAGTATCAGTTAGGGCAGAGAAGGACTATGCAAACAGCTTTGCCAGTGCTGTCAGTTTTATAATTCATTTCTCATCAACTTGGTAGGATTCATCAATCATCTGTATCGTTTAAGTAAAATATGATTTTTTTATAGTCAACAATTACTGAACTTACCAGAGTAATCATTCAGTCCATTCAAGTACAGTTAACAGCTGTATTTTAAGTCAAATACATCGTTATCGCTGGGGAATGATGGCTGCACTATTTTGGCTGTTTGTCCCTTATTGTTTTTCATATCCAAGTGAATTTGTCACATGTTTGGTCCCAGTGTTGTGAAGCTAGGTTCAAAATAGAAACTCAAATCTGGAATAAAATGTTTTTTCAACTCACGTTGAGTATAAACACAAATACTTTTTATTGATTAGTAATGAAATGTTAGTGATAAATAAGTTGTTTTATTTTGCATTTATGTGTCTGTCAGTCCTGTGGAAATGAAATCTGGACCACAATAACTCTATAACCAAAGAGCTAAGGTCCTTCAGCACAGTCTGATCAAAGGAACTGTTTACTGTACTTGATAAGGATTTGACGGCAATGAATTTTAGAAAACAGTCAGTGGAGATTTGAAGTTGATTAAACAGAAGATGGAGTGTTATTTGAGTCATAGATGTACCATATGCCTTCATTGAAGCTGATCATTGCGTGAGTGTGTGATGTAGGATATATGAAAGCTCATCTTATAGACTGTAACCAGCTAAATACATATCTTCATCTGCATTCATTTTGTACAGTGTAAATGCAATGTTTACTTATTTGTGGGTTTGCATATTTATTTTTATGTGCGAGCTGAGCTGAGATATTAATATGTTTTGTTAAGCTTGTAAATAATATACAGTTTTTTTTGTATGTGTCACTTTGTGACGTCCGCAATCAAAATATGAAGTTAGAGGCAAAAACTAGTAAAGGATACTTTGCAATAAAATGTCAAGAATGATTTTAGTGTTTTGTGATTTTTGAAGTATTGCTGAAATAATTTGATTGTTAACTGGCTGAAATATTGCTGATTGACGACTTCCTGATGTACTGCTGATGGTGGGTATGGCCAAGGTTCTCCGAGGGATCTGCCTGTTGGAACCTTTGTGCCCCCAGTTGACAAATGGTTTTCATTGGTTTGGTAAACCAACCAATCTGTAATGATTTAGATGTCAAACAGGTGCACACATCAACAATATATACGGGGTGGTGGGGTAGCCTAATGGTTAAAGTTCGAATCCCCACATGGGCACAATGTGTGAAGCCCATTTATGGTGTTCCTTGCCGTGATATTGCTGGAATATTGCTAAAAGCGGCATAAAACCCATCTCACTCACTCACTCATCAACAATATATACAAAAAATATGTCTCGGAGCATTTGTATTTAGCATTATACCACAGCATTACTTTATTTGAGCATATTATGTACTTCAATCAAACGTTTTAGTTCCTACAGCACAGCAACCATAAGTAAGTTATTATGGGTACAAATCCCAAATAACATACATGTAAAAACGTAATAGGTAAATGCATTTACAAATAATTATTGGAGCAAAATGCCAAGTCTCCAGGACTCGGGAGCACCAAGGTGAATCCACCAGTAAGCTAGATATCTATTTGTGGCTCCTGTACCGCCAAACAACATATTCCCTTTGCAACGGATTTTAACTGTAGAATCATTGCAAGCACGCACGAAGATGCTGACACACACTGAGCTTATTAATGACTGAGAGCAAGTGAATAATTTGTCTTTGTAACAGTATTGTTTAAATGTCATCATGAACTGAGTGTGTGGGGCGTGGGAGTAAAGCCCAGAGAGATGCAGATATTATACATTTAGCATTCTGCAGGAACCTACGATTACGGCTATGGGGTTGACCAAAGCCCAGAGAGATGCAGATGACCAAAACCCAGACGCCTAAGATGCAGATGTTATACATTTAGCACTCTGCAGGAACCAACGAGTACGGCTATGGTGTTGACCAAAGCCCAGAGAGATGCAGATGTTATACATTTAGCACTCTGCAGGAACCATTAGAGTACGGGTATGGTGTTGACCAAAGCCCAGAGAGATGCAGATGTTATACATTTAGCATTCTGCAGGAACCTACGAGTACGGGTATGGTGTTGACCAAAACCCAGAGAGATGCAGATGTTATACATTTAGCATTCTGCAGGAACCAACGAGTACGGGTATGGTGTTGACCAAAGCCCAGAGAGATACAGGTCTTATACGTTTAGCATTCTGCAGGAACCAACGAACACGGCTATTGTGTAGACCAACGTTAAGAAAACAAAAATTGGCCTAACCAGGATTCGAACCAATGGAAATTGGTTTCTAGCGTGCCCAAGTCATCTTTAAGGTCATGCAGATCAGATACACGACAAAGAGACTTTATCTGCCTTTAAAGGTGTGTCCACTCAGTCATTAAATGTTATAACTAAAGTTGCTTGGTCACCATGCAGTTATCACGGGTTCCTGGAGTGTCCAGGGGACGCAACTCACAGCGATTTCCGGTGTTTTGATGACTGACTGGGGCACCCATATCGCCGGACCCACCCATCATTGTAACTATATCCACGATATACCACCACAAGAGTGAGTGAGTGAGTTTGGTTTTACGCCGCTTTTAGCAATATTCCAGCAATATCACGGTGGGGGACACCAGAAATGGGCTTCACACATTTTACCCATGTGGGGAATCGAACCCGGGTCTTCGGCGTGACGAGCGACCGCTTTAACCACTAGGCTACCCCCGCCCTCCCACCACAAATCATGCAATTAGGAAGAAATATGTTCCAGTACACCTTGAATAAATAGTTTTCAGAACGGGATACTTCCAGCATATCTTTCTGGAGTCCCCCGCCGTGATGTTGCTGGAATATTGCTAAAAGCGGCGTAAAACCAAACTCAGTCAGTCAGTCAGTCCAACATTTCTTATTCAAAAACCGATTTACTGCAAAATCATTATATACATTCAATGATTTTCAACGACGAGTTCTGCTCAAGGAAACAAATGCTATTAAAAATCCTATATGTAGCAAATGTACGAAAGCTGATCAGATGTCATGAAAATGAATCTCCCGCTTTGTTGCTCCGGGGTGATATGGAATGGTTGGCGTGTTCGTTTCCTGCAGGAAGCCAATCTATCCTTGAGATCAAACCGTTCTTCCGGTCAGCGAGTCCTATAAGGTCATTTTTTACGATATTTTATATAAGAAATGATTTGAGTGGCATATATACCATACAAAAATACAGTGAAATATGAGTCATCGACTTAGACATTAAGTAGAGATCGCTGAACAATGGACAGAGTGAGAAGACTCACGGGAGGATTCGTAGAAAGGATAATCCTTTTACGGCAGCACTTCATCGATCTGGGACTCTGTAAGATTCAAGTTAACCTGCCCGAGGTGAAATATTATTCCTAATTATATTTCATATGTTTGAGAAACCATAAAAAGAAAATCTTGCACTGTTAGGCGGAGTACTGCGGTTACTGCGTGTCGTATTGATTTTACAAGGCCAAGTGGGGTATTTCGAGAAATTCGGGAAATACAACTTCAGTCTTGTATAGGTAGTAGGATAAGCACTTGCATGTGATAATCTCACACTGTATGATGTTCACTGATAACAGACTGACCGTCCTTCGTTATCAAGTGGACAAGGTGTCGATGGTTCGATTATCCGACCCGGTTGTGGTAGTGGTAGTAGTAGTAGTAAATTTAGTAGCCTTAGTAGTTGTAGCAGGATCAGTAGTAACTGTAAGGGTTGTGGTTGGGATAGTAGTGGTAGTGGTGATGATGTTAGTGGTGGTGGTGGTAGTGGTCGTTGTGTAGTAGTAGTAGTAGTGGTGGTGATACAGGTGTTAGTGGTAATGGTAGTGGTGGTGCAGGTGTCAGTGGTAATGGTAGTGGTGGTGCAGGTGTCAGTGGTAATGGTAGTGGTGGTGCAGATGTCAGTGGTAATGGTAGTGGTGGTGCAGATGTCAGTGGTAATGGTAGTGGTGGTGCAATGGTAATGGTGGTGGTGGTGCAGGTGTCAGTGGTAATGGTAGTGGTGGTGCAGGTGTCAGTGGTAATGGTAGTGGTGGTGCAGGTGTCAGTGGTAATGGTAGTGGTGGTGCAGAGTGTCAGTGGTAATGGTAGTGGTGGTGCAGGTGTCAGTGGTAATGGTAGTGGTGGTGCAGGTGTCAGTGGTAATGGTAGTGGTGGTGCAGGTGTCAGTGGTAATGGTAGTTGTGGTGCAGGTGTCAGTGGTAATGGTAGTGGGTGCAGGTGTCAGTGGTAATGGTAGTGGTGGTGAAGGTGTCAGTGGTAATGGTAGTAGTGGTGCAGGTGTCAGTGGTAATGGTAGTGGTGGTGAAGGTGTCAGTGGTAATGGTAGTGGTGGTGCAGGTGTCAGTGGTAATGGTAGTAGTGGTGCAGGTGTCAGTGGTAATGGTAGTAGTGGTGCAGGTGTCAGTGGTAATGGTAGTGGTGGTGCAGGTGTCAGTGGTAATGGTAGTGGTGGTGCAGGTGTCAGTGGTAATGGTAGTGTGGTGCAGATGTCATTGGTAATGGTAGTAGTTGTGCAGGTGTCAAGGTGTCAGTGGTAATGGTAGGTGTGGTGCAGATGTCATTGGTAATGGTAGTAGTTGTGCAGGTGTCAGTGGTAATGGTAGGTGTGGTGCAGATGTCATTGGTAATGGTAGTAGTTGTGCAGGTGTCAGTGGTAATAGTAGTAGTGACGCAGGTGTCAGTGGTAATGGTAGTAGTGGTGGTAGTGGTGGTGCAGTAGTGGTGTATGGTAGTGGTGATAGTGATAATTGTAGTAGTGGTGCAGGTGTCAGTGGTAATGGTAGTGGTGGTGCAGATGTCAGTGGTAATGGTAGTGATGCAGGTATCAGTGGTAATGGTAGTGGTGGTGCAGGTGTCAGTGGTAATGGTAATGGTGGTGGTGTCAGTGGTAATGGTAGTGGTGATGGTGTTGACTAAAGTTCGATGTCTGATACAAATCTTTATTCCTTAAGGTTGGGAGGGTTCTCAATGGTAGAAGAATCTGTATCGAATCGTTGTACTCACGAATAAAAGAAGTTGTTATCCATAAAGGGTTAAACGCTGCAAAGTTTCCATCCATCACAGTCAACTTGCCTTATTCCTCAATGTTTATAGTAACTAAAAAACACACACTCACACTGTTTCACCGATCCTATTGTAACCATACGATCATTTTCCAAAGTTGTGAACTTTCCTATGCTCATTTGTCATTTTAACTTTTGAACTGGTCGCAAAGGAACATCAAGTGTTGAAACATCAAGAAGGTATATGAGCTGCTTCAGTGTTAACGGTAAATTCACCCCGGGACCTGCACGCACGTGACAAGTCCTACCCCCTCGGGACATTACACTCATACAACGTATTACTTCTTGATAATAACGGCAGTCAAAGCAGTCATTATGTTTCAAAGAACAAAACTTAACTGTGAAAGTTTACCCTAAATCTTGAGCCTAACGCGGTTACGTATTTCATTTCAATTTCAGAACTGACAAAAGTTTACGAAAATGCCATAGTTCCATGTCGAGAACTTTGCACATCACCTTTCTTTAATGGTATTAAGTGTCAGACACACGTTATTCCGACAGTTAGCGTTGTATTAACTTCACCATTGTGTTATTGTTCCCGCGAGGCAATGCTGACGACATGGCAATTCCGATCTGTATGATGTATATATTTCAATTTAAAGTTCTTTCGGCAAAGAATCTTTCATGAACAACATATACATCGTTTTCTTTCAGAATTGGTTCTGCTTTAACAATTCTTCAGCTGTGTTTTCATTTCCTATTATTCCGAACCGCCCCATCAATTAAGGTATGAGAAATGTAAGCTGTCGGGCGATCTCGGGGGTATTTCGTGAGCTCTGATTGGGCGAGATGGACATATGTTTTACCGACATCCATTCTTACAGGTCCAAATATACGTCTAGTTCACGAGTTGGCAGACGACAAAATGAACGTTTTACCATTTAGCATCCATTCATCGCCTCGCCCCTTCCAGCAATATCACGTCTGCAGACACATCATGTTTTGTGATAGCACACTTTAACCACTGGCAATATTCCAGCAATATCACGGCGGGGGACACCAGAAATGGGTTTGCAGCAGACGACACAACCACTGAACCGCCCCGGATTAAGTTTCGCCGCTTTATATCACGGCGGGGACACCCAGAAATTCCATTGTACATCGCCTCTCGCCCTTTTCCACTGCTACCCGATCACCGTCGAGCAGCCTCGTAGATACCAGAAATGGATTGGGTACGTTTCTTTGCTTTGGTGGTATACCTGTTTTACTATGACACAGCAGAGAATACATGTTACAAGACTGACTCATGAGGAATGGGCTTCTGACGTCATGAAATCAATAAATATATTACGAAGGTCCCTTTCCGAAAAGAACATATTTCTTATATTTAAAAAGTAATGGGTAGCGTGTTAACTTCGTCTCACTTCTATAGGGAATCAGTCTGTTGAAAGTAACAATTGGACGTAAACACGACATTATAGTTTCCGTTGTAGTTGTCCGCCAACACAAATTCTGAAATAAATGGTGTGCGGTCCTGTCTGACTCCAGTCATGGTCCAAGGGAGGTAACTCATTAATCACTTCTCCAGACGATGTCTGCCATTCGTCACCACTCGCCCCTTTCCGTACAATAACACGAGTGGGTCACACATGGATGTCTGCATGACAGACAATGGAACACCCAAGGAAGTGTAATCAGCCGAATATTATTTAACGCTATGATTAATGGTTTGTTTGAGAATGTCAGTGTACTGGTCGAAATATCACAGTTTGCAGAGGATGGAGCGTTATGGAAACGGTCCGGCAATTTTGACGCTGTCTTCAATGGCATTCAATAATCTCTCTATCTTGTACACAATTGGGGTTTGAAGATTTCAGCTTCTGAATCATCTGCAATCATTTTTACTCGGAACAAGATTCCTATTATTTCAAAATTAGTTTTGTGTAGTCCTCATTTGGAGTTTGTGGATAATGTCAAATCTCCAGGACTCGGGTTTGATAAGAGGCATACCTGAAAGGCAGCCAGGTAATCAACAAGCATGTGTAGTGATATTTCAATTTCACACATGCAACTCGCACACCTGGCTGTTCTACCAGCAAGTGCCCCTCCAGACAAATAGCGATAAGTGACGATAAAATAATGATATTTGTTAAACAACTTTTTTATTCAGGTGTCCAAGATTATGAAACAAATCACCAGAGTTGGTCTGTCGATCAGAGTTGGTCTGTCGATTTCATGTGACTGTACAAATATCTCAATCTGGTTTTGTTGCAATTATTAGATTTTGTGTTTGTGAGCATTTCATCGGTCTCAAGTGAAATCAAAAGGACTGTAGGCTGTCTGAATCAGAACTGCACTTAAGTCCTAAAACTTCTGAGACGTATTTTCAGTATCAAATGGGGTGCAGACAGGAAGTGTTTATTACTGTTATATGGTGCCCTCATCAGATCTCGACTTGATTTCAGTTGTCTAGCCTGTGGATCTGCTTGTGCCACACAAGAAGCAAGACTAGATGTTGTCCAGTCAAAGGCACACGATTATGTCTTGGAGCGTTCAGAACCATCTCTGTTGAGGCTTTGCAAATTGAATCGGGTGAAATGGCTTTAGATCTCAGACGCGAACCGTTAGAAATTAGATATATGTTGAAATTGAAATCTTTTGGGCTTAAACACAACTGTGTTGGGAGATTGAGTTAAGTAATTTCAAAATCCTTGGAAAGATGGTATGGGGCCTTATGTTATGCGTTCTCAGATAGCTGCTTTACTGTACGTCATGTTGTCATAAATGCTACTGCTCTGTCTGAGAAGCCACCATGGCTGCTTGAACTTCCATCAGTTTATCTTCATGTACTGGAACAGGTGAATAAATCCACACCAGAGGAACATCTCCAAAGTTTACAATGGATAAGTTCTATGCAGATTTACACTGATGGATGTAAGTTTCCAGTGTCCGTTCCTGTTGGTGCAGGTGTCTTCCTTGCTAATGAAAAGAGACATTTCTATACGATTAGCTGATCCGTAACACGACATGAATATGTTCAGTATGTTCTGCCGAAATCACAGCAATCATTGCAGCATTGCGATGGGTTCATTTTAAAGACCTGGTCAGCGGTCATTTTCAGTGGTTCTGTCAGTGCTCTACAAGCAGTTCAGGCAGGTTCTTCCTCAGCGAGGCAGGATTTAATCAAATTTACTCGACCTTTTTAATGGCAAAGATCTTTTCGATGTTGAATTCTCATACCTGCTCATGTTGAACTACTTGGAAATGAGAAAGCTCTTAAATTTGGCAAACGCCAAACCTTCTGCTGATTATTCACCGTCAGTAAGGTCCATGCGCAAACGAAATGGTAACAGAGATGGACCTCATTCTTAAAAGGACGCCATCTCTATGACATCGAGCCTTTTGTAATTAAATTGCACTTATCTCGAAACAATCGGAGAGAAGAGGTTCTTTTAACCCGACTTCGTCTTGAGCATAGTGGTCTTGGTGCATGTCTCAGTATTATTAATAAAGATATCTCTGCGTATTGTGCAGTGTGTAATCAACCAGATATTGTTGCGCATTCTTCACCACATTCAAAACATGTAAATCCACGTAAGGCAATGGTGGAATATATCTTACAACCCTCCATATTGACCTCTCATTCACTGGACTCTTTTGTTCAAGGAATATCGTCCGCCATGAAGTGCAGAAAGTAATTCTTGCTTATATTATAGCCTGTGGCAGCTTTTCTATTTGATAAATTTTTAGAAATTTAGCAAACTGTTATGATGGGCAAGGTGTAAATTGGCCTAGATGCCCGAACACCACTTGAAATTTATTTTCTGATAATTACAATTGTAACAATCAATCGATCCCAACCAACCAACCAACCGACCGACCGATCGATCGATCGAGATCCATCCATCCATCCATCAGCGGAATGGGGTCGTCGTGTGGCCGACCGTTCACCACCAACTCGTCTTATGCCGGGACACGGAAAGGGATGAGTGGTGAGGAATAGGATTGCAGAGGCATGGTCAAAGGGAGACAACTTTGAAAGCCTTACGAATAACAACGGAAGACACGTTCTTCAGTGCGATTAGAGATGAAACTTCATTGTAGATGTCCAATGAAATAAAGTTTATTGCGACATAAAGAGCTTACAAAAATATAAATATTTTATATGATATAATATATAATATGCGACCTTTCAGGTGGAGACAAGCTGGTGTACCTATGAAACGACGACAGTCAACATCCGATAGCAAAATGTATCCTCCAGCTGGTTTAATTTTTAAAATATTAATGTCGCAAAAATGTAGGGAACCAAATCCCCCCCCCCCCCCAAAAAAAATATATATATATATATACACACAAAAAATAAAAAATAAATAAAAAATAAAAAATAAAATAAAACAGAACAAAACAAAAACAAACTAAATATGCACTTACAATTAAAACAAAACACACGCAAACAGTATAGCTAACGTAAGGCCTTTCAGCATTCTTAGAAAAATTGGGGGCGGTGGCGTAGCCTAGAGGTTAAAGCGTTCGCTCGTCACGCCGAAGACCCGGGTTCGACTCCCCGCAAGGGTACAATGTGTGAAACCAATTTCTGGGTGGGGGGGTGTTTTCCGCTGGAATTACACGAATTGGTCACGAATGATCCTCCAGAGGTGCCAAATGCTACAGATGTCTCATCCACAGAATATGGCCGTTGCTGCATCTCTGATTCACAGCCACAGCAGGTAGGGCTACTTGTACTTTGCCACTTTCATCAGACTAGTCTTGACCATCAGTACGACTAGGAGTTAGCCCGCCTCCTAAATGTCGTCGAAGATGTGTCGCCTGAAACAACAGGAAGAAGCGTGGGTCATTAGACACTGACAGAAACTGTAAACAAGAGCTAAAGTATATGCTAGAGAACCCATGAAGATCCGGGTTAGAATTGATCTTCAGTAACCCATGCTTGTCGTAAAAGGGGACTTACGGGATCGGATGGTTGGTTGACATATGTCATCGTATCCCAGTTGTGTAGATAGATGATCATGCTGTTGATCACTGGATTGTCTGGTCCAGACTCCATTATATACGGATCGCCGCCATATAGCTGCAATATTGCTGAGTACGGGCAAATTGTCCAGGTAGATAACAACGGGGTTTCGTTCAACAATACAGTGTTATGTTTCTTACTAAGAATTTTGAATATATTCCCGTCTACCTAAGCGAATTTAAAGCGTCGAGCCTTTTAGAACAGATCTGCCTCAAAGATTCAGCGAGGGTGAAGAACATCAAAGAGGTGTGAAATACCGAGGTGTTTTAAGGCGCTTCTTTCAATTGTAAAGCGTCTCACATTTCGTCAAATGATTCGGGAAGAGCGAGTGAGTGAGTTTAGTTTTACGCCATACTCAGCAATATTCCAGCTATATGGTGGCGATCTGTAAATAGTCGAGGCTGGACCAGATAATCCAGTGATCAACAGCATGAGCATCGATCATTGGTGATCTTGTGGCAAGATTTTCTCATTTGAGTAAAAACGCACTAAGTCAACAACATAATGGGACACGATGACCTAAGTCAACAACATAATGTCACAAGTTGATGTCACAACCTCTGTTGGGACACGATGACCCAAATCAACCAAATCAGCGAGCCTGACCACCCGATCCCGTTACTCGCATCTTACGACAATCATGGGTTGCTGAAGATTAATTCTAACCCGGGTCTTCACGGGTCGATTCAGGAAGAGAAGAGGTGAAATGGGGTTTAACATCGTACTTGTGAATATTTTGCTCATATGACGACGTGCATGCGTGTGTATGTGTATGTGCGGCTGCTTGTACTAGCCCAGACTTAAGATGGTTTTATAGTGCTAGCTCACTGAGATACCATGCCGCAGTGAAGCATGAATACCCAACTCAGACACATTATATTGACTCCGAGCCGACCAGTCTTTATTATACCCATTAATGCAGAGCACCAGTCAGGAACCAACAAGTACCATATTTTAGCGTCTTTTGGTATGACTCGGCCGGTGGTGGAACCATTCGGGAAGAAACATTGATTAATGAAGTATAACTAGTCCGTTTGCTGCAGAATCGTACCTATGAAATAGCAAATAAATATACATTCGAAAACAACACATCATCTTAAATGGCATGAAAGTTTAACATTTATAGTCCACACCAGATCGTAACTATAATTTCAGACATGGGCATGAAGAAGGAGAAAAGTTGTGCAAACGATCATGTAAATGTTCTTTTTTAAATGACTGTTGTAACAAAGGGGTATGCACGATAAACAGAACAGCTAAAGGTATCGCGAAACACTTCCAAGTCTCAAAACTTCTAGTCTGAAATAGCTTTCATTGTCACTGTCATTCATTCTAACGGAAAAAAGTAACCGTGCATAACATGGAACGGTATTTGAAAAGTTATAAAAATAACCCTTAATATACATGTAGCAAAGCACATGAAAATGCATGAAAATCGATGTCGCGTATTGCGCCTGACACGTGCACTTTGTACACAATGAACTTGCTCACTTTTCGCATCACATCCTTGAAAATTAAAGACGGTTGATTATTCATGGCAATCTCGCAGACATCCTGTCCCCTATCGAGCAGGTTTCTCCAGACCTATCCCTATCGAGCATTGGGATGAAATGGAGAGACGTTTACGTAAAGCCCTGAATCAGCCATTGACGTCAGGTCAATTGGGACATGCGTTGGTTTAGACATGGAACAACATCCCTAGACCTTTCTTCAATCGCTTAGTGTCGTCTGCGCGTCGTCGTTGTCAAGCCTGCGTCAACGCCAATGGCGAACACACGATATGAATTTTGTACTGACTTTTGACACCACATCTCTTCAAGGGCGTGTCTCGATGCCTAGAGTCAAATCGTACAAATTTCGATATTATCCTGTTAACCAGTGATTAAGGAAAACACCACAAATCTTGTTATTATCTTTTTGCATTAAATATGGCATAGCATCATGTAATGCACAGTTGCTTTATTCAAGTATCTGAGACTACACCCACAGCGTGTGTGTAACGATCATTCGTTGGTGGGGTAGCCTAGTAGTTAAAGCGTTCGATCGTCACACCGAAGACCCGGGTTCGATTCCCCATATGGTGCAATGTGTGAAACCCTTTTTTGGTGTCCCCCACCGATATTGCTGTAATATTTCTAAAAGCGGGGTAAAAGTAAATTCACTCACTCAAGGTGGCAGTCAAAAAAGGTCTTTTTCCCTATGATGTCGAACAATATTTCTGAAGCTCTAGCCTTTGGAGTGTAACAAGGGATGTGAATTACTCAACAAGAGCAAAGCCTGTCTTGAGTCTGCACATTAGCAGTGTATCTGACTTTAACGATCATAACAAACGTGAAAGTCCAGACTTACAGCAGTGCTGGATGGTATGTGCGAATTTCTTATATACTGAAAGGCAAAAGAAATGTCGTAATATTGGAAATGACATTTAAGTATCAATGGAACATTTGAACCTATTTTTTATAAAAATAATACACCACTGAAATGCAGTACCGACTTTCATCAGAGAAGATAACCCCTCTCTCTATTGTCCCCCACGACAGTTTTGCCGCTGTTGTGTCCACTTGGATACGTTCCCGGCGGTGACGTTGGGTGAATATGGGTCTCCTGGCAGGACATCGACAAAACAGGTTCCTGGCTTGGAGACGTCGCCGAATGGTAGGTCACTGACTGGTCGCTGGTGGTTTCCTATGGTCACCCAAGCTGTTTCTCTGGCCCTTGCGAATAGGTCTTGCACGTGTTTATGGACGATATGACGGTCCAGGCGACGTGTTCTTACACGTGGTTGACCACTACGTGCACGGTCATCAGTGCTGCTGGTGGCGTTGTATCGCACTCTAAGACGTTCTATCGTTCGTACGCTGCAACTGAAGTCATTAGCAATGACTCGAGCATGTTGACCAGCGTGCAGACGTCCCCAATAGCTTGTTGTGGTTGATCTCTCGTTAACCTAGTCATAGCTGCTGTGTTCAGAAAACAAGTGAACGATTGCCATTCAAGCCGGCAATTTATGCCTAAATGCATTTATGATGCACGTGCATCTCGATTTAAATGTTATGTTTGTGGGAACTTTTCCCTCTCCAAAAAAAAAAAAACATGTCTAAGTTCAATCTCAAACAATACTTTATTGGGCAATGCAGGCTATACGACCACGATTCATGTTTCCTCAAACTTGACTTCTGGTGTATATTTAAAAAAATAGGTTCAAATACTCCATTGATACTCAAATGTCATTTCTAATATTACGACGTTTCTTTTGCCTTTCAGTATATAACCACAAACAAAATGTACATGTGTTGATTTTAACAGACTGAAAGGAGTGAGTGAGTTAAGTCGTACGCCGCACTCAGCAATATACCAGCTATATTACGGCGGTCTGTAAATAATCGAATCTTGAACAGGTAATCAAGTGATCAACAGCATGAGCATCGATCTACGCATTAGGGATATGATGTCATGTGCCAACCAAGTCAGCGAGCCTGACCACCCGATCCCGTTACTCGCCTTTTTCGACAAGCATGGGTTACTGAAGATCAATTCTAACCCGGATCTTCACGGGTCCGGACTGAAAGAATACCAGAAGGTGGAATAAGTGTTGTACAAAGCCTGACTATGTTTAGTGGGTTAGCCTTGTGGTTAAAGTGTTCGCTCGTCACGCAGAAAACTTGGGAACGAATCCACACATGGGTAAAACATGTGAAGCCAATTTCTGGTGTCGCCTGACACGACATTGCTGGAACAATGCTACAAGCGGCGAAAACTAAACTCTTAGCCAACAGACGAAAAAATCAAAGTAAAATGATTAAAAAACAGATACTCACTCTGTTACACAATCAGGAGAAACATGGCCAGAATCAAGGTAAGTCTTTTTTTTATAGTTTTTTTTATATTTGTTCCCATGGTTACAAAGTCAATAACAAGGGTATATGGTAGCAACAAGCACAGAAAAGGTGAAGATACATTGCTGTAGAGATGTAATTAGGAGATAAACCTAGTGTGTTTGAAAATCAGAGACAGGCTTACTGAATTGATGGCGACTAAATATTTCAAAATATTTAGTCGCCATCAATTCAGTAAAGCCTGTCTCTGATTTTCAAACACACGAGGGTTATCTCCATTCTACCATGAACCATTTAAAATCGAACTTCCTCGCTCTGCGGAAGACACTGCGTAATCCGGCATGGGACGAGAGGCGAATTGAACTCGTCTGTGAAGGGAGCGGTAGGTGCCGTTCGTATATTCTGTCCAAAGAAATCAAACTACTGTTTATTCAATGCAATTATGTAATACCCGAGATCTTGGGGTTTTTTCATCCCAACTCCACACGACTAAAACCAGCCTATTCCTTGGAACTTTGTTTTCATCGTTTGGGACTGGACTGTGTCCAAGCGTGTTTCAAAGTAGATGAACATAACAGTGACAACTTTGCGGGGTAGCTGGCAGAGAGCAGAATTATTTTGTGAACGATGCAACGGGATATGATGGAGTATGTCTATGAGTGGCATAAATGTGGTGTTTCGCCAGACCGTTAGATCTATCTTGCAAATTTCCCATTCTAAACGGAATTAAATATACCATTTACCAGGTAGGTAAATGTTTACTAATGTTTTGCTGCATATTTTGTATAGATAGGGATGTATTTTTACAAGGCTTTCTGATTTATATGTTAGATATTGTTTTGTTTATGTTTGGGGCTGTGTATTGTAATTGAGTTTGAATATTTTTATAATAGAAGGTAATATGATAGTGAGGTTCCCTCATACTTGGGGGTGGGGGTGGGGGTCATATATATTGTATTTTTCGAGTTTAAATAAATGTTTTATCAGCATTTCCATCACGTCTGTTGTGTGGATATTAGTCATGTTGGTGGTCAAGCTGAAGTAGTGCGGCAGTGTTCTATAGGTGCGCAGTGAAGCGCAATGAAATCAAACGCATTTTTAATCCAAAAATTCCCAATTGCCTATGTGGAATATTCGAAAGTCAGCGTCAAAATCCATGGAGTTGTTGTTATGATCCGCCATCATTGTGGTCAAACGGAAGTAGTTCTCACAATAAGATTTGTTAATGCGCGGTGAAGCGGCCTTACAATCAGATGAGCGTCAATCCACAATTGATGCCGTCTGATTTTTCTGAACAACCAATCAGAATCTAGTATTATCTTGATTCATGGTAGAATAATAATTAGTTGCTGAATATTGGGATGAGCGAATTCCATTTAAGATTGAATTTTTCGATTTCTTTGTTTCTCTTTGAAATAAATTTTTCTACAGAAAATATCTCTTTTAATACATTTTTATAATTACTGAATTTTGGAATTGATTTTTTTATATTACATAAATTGATATGTTTTCTGGCAGAGATAATGATTTGATTTAGTAATACATCATTATGCAATGTACCAAACCAAATCAAATATTTTGTGATGTTTATTTTTCGTGGTAAATAGTTATTAATCCAGAGTTCTAGATCATTCCAGAATTTCATGCTTTCACAGCATTCCCAATAAACATGACAAATGCTCTCAGAAACATCATTGCAAAAACTACACAAATCATTGTCAATCAGGTTCATTGTCGATAATTCTTTTTTAGTATAAATAACTCTTTGCAAAAATCTGTATTGAAAATCAAGAAGTTTAACGTCTTTCAATCCATTTCTATAGAAGTTTGTACCAATCAAACTCACAATCATTGAATATAATTTCCCATTTAGTACAAATTTCAAGTTTATCATTTTTAGAAATCAGCTTGTCATAGAATATTCTTGAACGTTTGGAGAGCTTTAACATATTTCTTTGGTAAACATTGATGTATAAAGTGTAGAAAGGAATGATTCTTGTCCTTTTAATAACAATTTTCCAAATATCAGGTAAGATGTGAAGTAGATAGTTATAGTCTAATAGTGTCCCTCTTATTTTGTATTTTATCTTTAACTTATCAAATGGCATAAATCCATGTTCATCACATAAATCCTTTACTGTCAATAAGCCCTTATCCGCCCAGTGAATAATAACATGGCAAGGGTTTTATAATTATGATTGAGCCATAATGGTTCTGCAAGAATGTAATCGATATTGTCAGAATCAGCATTGAACTTTTTGCAATAATTGTTCCATGCTTTTAAAACATCCTATAAGGGTTTTCAATGTTGAGTATTTTGTCAATATTTGCTCCATACTTGAAGATATCATTGTAAGGTATATTACAAGGATTATTGTCGGATAATTTTTTACAGTAGAGCCTTAGAGTGGATAATTTTAGAGCTTCAATAAATATTTTTATATCTACCATACCCAGTCCCCCTTCAGTCTTTAATCTTTTCATTGTGATTCTTTTTATTTTATCATTTATAACTTCCAAATGAATTTGAAAAATATCTTTTCAAGGGATTTAATAAAGTCATCTGGAGGATTGGGCAATGAACTGAAAATATGTACTAATTTTGAAAGAGCTAATGTTTTTATGACAGTGATTTTTCCTATCAATGTCAAATGTCTTTTTCTCCATACTGCTAATAATCTGTGTATTTCTTCCAGTCTTTTTCTTGTATTAATCACTCATAGATCAGCAAGGTTTGGGGTAAATTTGATTCTCAGATCATCAAACTCTCCATTATACCATTCAATTTTCAAACTTTTACATAATATTTCGTCACTGCCTGCCTTTGAACCAATCCAGATAGCTTTAGTCTTATCTATATTTATTTTCAGACCTGACATCTTATAAAATGTATTGATTGTTTCTATAGCTGCATAAAGTCTCTCATCTATACCATCAAGAAATTGTCATCTGAGATTAACAATATTGATCAGAACTGTGATAAGGTTAAACTTAAAATAAGAGATAGTTTATTCATGGAAACCTTTCTTATGAAAGTTAGAGGCAAAACTATCTCTTTTGCATCTTTTTTGAAGAAGCAAAAAAATAATAAGACTACTGAATTGGAAATGAAAATAAAAGACTGTGAAGACAATATAAGGAAAGATTTCCAAAATATAGATGAGGCCATGCTGTCAGAACTTTCTAAACATAAGATGGAATTAGAACAAATAAAGGAAGAAGAAGTAAAAAGTATTCAGATTAGAAATAGAATTTTATAGTATGAAGAAGAAGAAAGACCAACCAAATACTTTTGTAATCTAGAAAATTCTTCAACTTTTTCTAAGCAAATCTATAAATAAAATTGTTACATCTAGCTCCAAAATACCTATCATTTTCAGAATATTCTTCAAATTGTTTCTTTTAGAATTTTCTTAACCAAATTACTGTATTCTGGATGAAGCAATAACGACGTATTAAATTTCCAATAGCCCCTGCCTCTTTTCTGATTAACAGTGTTTGAGAGGGTTAATGACATAGCTGAATGGTCGGTTTTATGGCCTGGTACGATAGCAGAATCCAAAGTTATATCAAACATATCATGAGAAATCAGGAAAAAATCAAGTCTAGCTTGTTTCCTTGGATTCTTTTTCCACCATGTATATTTTCTAGTATTTGTGTTCAATTCCCTGCAAACATCAAAAAGGTCATAATTTTGTAAGTTTTCTATGACAATACCCCTTGATTTAGGATTATTTAAATGTCTGTAATTTTCTAAATCAAGTGAAGGGTCCAAAACAAGATTCCAATCTCCAACAATTACTAATGAATCATTGTCAAGAGAAAGTATATTTTCAAATAGCTTGATATAGAAGTTAGGATCGTCATTGTTTGGACCATATAAGTTTGTTAATGTAAATCTTTTGTCTTCAACAGTAATGTCTACAATAATGAAATTGCCATTTTCATCTTTGATGATTCTGTGGATAGTAAGATCTACATCATTATTAAAGAGTATTGCCACTCCCCTGGCGTTAGATCTAAAAGGTGCTATGGTACTTTGAAGTCCCCATTCATTTCTTATAATATTGATGTCATCTTTGGCTAAATGGATATCTTGTAAACAGATAATTGAGTAATACTTTTTCCTATAAAAATTCATAACTTCCCTTCTTTTGTTTTTATCACCTAGTCCTCTACAGTTTGCTGAAATCATTGTTATCTTTTTGATATTATCTGTAGACATCTCAGAAAAGTATATAATTAGACATGAAGTAAATCAAAGTATAAACTGGGATGGCAAGGCAGTGGTTTGGTTGATTTTCTAAAATGAGTGTATGCTCAAAGTATACATTTGCAGAATTTAATTGGCTTTTGTTATCACTCAAGCTGAAATTAAAACAATTGAATTGAGAATGAATACAATATGAGAAACCGTGATATACATTCAGTACCTGGGAAAATTTGAAGAACAATGTAATTTGAACCTGATGGGAACCAGTTTTAGTCAACAACTGAGGAAATGAAATAAATAAAAAAAGAAACATGAAAAATATAAAACAAAAGAAAAACCGGGGCATGCCCCTTGACTGAATACTCCAGATATAAATAAATCATCCCAAATGTGGAAAATAGATGTCTACTGGCAATCAATATCACTCGTGGTGGAGATAAGTGTTATACAGTAGGAACACGGTACTCGGTACTGACGGTAGAACAAGCTAGCAGGCTTCAATGAATAAAGTTCACACTCAGTCAAAGTCTTTGCAATGCAAATACACATCTGCAAAATAGAACAGTAACACTCTCAATACGTACCTGCTGATATATTTCAACATATTCATCTCATCAAGGTATGTCTTGCATCACAGAATTGAAAGCAACTAAGCATTTAAATGGTCTAAATATATGCCCTCGTCATTACTATAGAGGTCAATGGGTTCTAAACATAAGGGACGCCACAACACTCATAGAAATCTGACTTCACCAGTAAGTTCTTTTTACAAGATATGTTACCGTTGTTTTTGTTCAAAACATATGTATCGAAGAAGCGCATTAAGATGGTTATCGATTCATATGACTCAAAATTCCGATCGTATAATGAGACAGTGCGTCAATCCTACGATAAATGACAGCAACAAACAGCTGATCACCTGTAATAGACCAAGGAAACACTAAACATCATTGTATGATACAACCCGCCCCGCAGGCTACATGTTATTCGGTCCGGATATGACACCACAGAGCGAGTCTATTTTAAGGAGCAATCCGTCCCGTAACATCCTAGCATTACATCATATCCACGTGACTGCAACACAAGTGAGTGAGACTGGTGTACATATTGCGATGTACCATCTTTGAGGCATGCTGTAGAGTGCCAGGCTACCAACCTCAAGTAAGTCACTGAATGCTGTTGAAATATGAAAGTAATTTGTTTCTACCTGAGCTACAGCACATACTTGTCTGTATAATTACGTGTCTGTCTTGTGTCGTAACATCCTGTTGAATGGAGGCTGACCATTCACAATGTTTCCCAATCAAGCTCTTTCTCCTTCACCGACCATAATTTTAATATTATGGCACTGAGAATGTTTACCTTGTAGGTTTCAGCCGAGACTAGTTATCCCTAGTCATTCCCAGTGTATTTGAGATACAGGTAACGACAAATTTGTCGGATATGTGAATAACTAACGATTTGGATTTTTGGTTGTGATTCACAAGTCGTAAACACTCGCTAATGTACAATGGACTCTGTTTTTAGTTGGAATGCTTTATACTTATGACAATGTTCTTTTTGGCTTTTACAAAGAGAAATAAATAATAGAAAATGATAATGATAAAATTTGTTACGGAAATTGAGTACTATGCTAGTGACAGGGCCATGCTAGTGACTCCAGGTTTTTCCAGTCATGCATGATCTGGTCTGAAGCCCATTCTCATTTAGTGTAAATGTTCGCAAAATCCTTTTCCTTGCCTCCCTTTTTGTATGACCCTTTGAATAAGAATGAAAAGTGAATGTGTTTGTATTTCAGATTGACACGGCGTGAATGTGATGCACTTGACCAGTCAACCTTGGAGGAAGAAGATGAGGAAGTGGATGATGAAAGGCCACTTCATTAATTGGTTGTGACAAGGATGGGCTGGACAGCCATGTTCTGTTGTTAGAATAATAGCAATACATGAAACGTATCCCCCAAAGTGTGTAAATGTGTTTGTCAGTGAACCAGCAATATGATTGAGCGTTGGGGAAATGAAAGGATGATAAATTCCGATAAATATCGTGCAACAGCTGTGTACCGCGTCCGTACAACTAGCTAAATTAACTACAAGTACATGGGTCATGATGACTTACGAATTTGATACACGAATCAAATATGGGGTGAATACATTTTACTGACTCCTCCTTCACGATGGCAGTTTTGGAAAAGGCTTTTGACAATCTGTATGATGAACTGGTGTCTCGTCTTGATCCAACTGAGTATGTTCTGGACTTTCTATATGAAAGAAGCTGTTTGACGGATCTTGTTTATGAACGCATACACGAATTCAAGGACAGGAAGGAACAATCCAAACAGTTGTTGGATGTAGTGAAAAGGAAAGAACATATTCCTGAATTCATAGAGGCGCTGTCATATGAAAACAGCCACACAAAGCTGGCCATGAAGATGAAAAATGAAATTGAACGGTTAGAAACATTCAGAGGAAGATATGACTATAGTGGAGACAATAAAGTCCTGCCTGATAATCACTTGGCCTATGAAGTTGGTAGGGAAGGTGTGGAGCTGACTGAAGGTGTCCCCTCAACAGAAATGGATGTCACCTTAATGTGTGAGAAGGTGTTGCCCTGTAGGAAGCAAATATATGGAGAGCAACATAAATACGTTGTCGATAAAGGTCTGGCTAGTATACACATGGAATTGGAAGTCAGTTTGGAGGGTGGTGAAGAGACAGACAGTGTCACTTTAAGAGAATGTTCTGAAATGGATGTCACGACTACTTCTGAAGAGGGACTCCTCTCTCTTCCGAAGCATCCTTCAAGAACTGATATCATGACAGGGAAGCATATTACTCTCACTAATATCAATTTCAAACTAAGAATATTGTCAAGCGACGGAAAGAGTCACAGTGGGCGTCTCCAGTTTGATGAGGTTGTGACTTGGATGAGATGCAACTACCGAAATGATCCCGATGTACTGTTTCATATGTTGGACGCTGAAACCGCCAGACTGAGAGTCTTTCATCAGAACCATGTGGACCAAACCGACACGCTGTCTCTAATGAACGACCTGGTCAACCGTCTTACACACCCACATGCAGGTCAGATGATGTTAAATGCACGGAGAGCGTCAGTATTGGCCATGCAAGGGAATCTGATTCAGGCTCTACATTTGATCCGATCTACTCGGTCCCAAGCAGAGTTGATCCAACCTTGCAAAGACACCGGCGCAGTTGTCTACATTGAAACAAACCTGCTTCTTCAGTGGTATGAAATTCATCCGAGTGAGGAAATAAAACAACACCTCATTAACAATTGTAATGAAGCAATTGATGTCCATTTCGCCAATGCCGCATCTCATATCAAAGAGGACTACACCCAAATGTTCCTTCTGAAAATGGCTTTTTCTTTTCTTGGGATAGGTTGTTTCCTGGGACTTGTACCATGTCAAGTCAGCTCAGGAGATATCCAAAATGCAGAACAGTGTTTGAGACATGTTGATACCAAGGGTCTGTACAACCGACATTCAATGTTTCTCTGTTTTGCCAGGGCAGTCATCAGTTACCATGGAGATGACATGCCGACTGCATATGGATTTGCCAAAGAGGCAAACTTGATTGCAGAGACTTGTGGTTTTAACACAGAAAATGAATGTGTGAAAAAGTTTATGGTCCTTTTGTGTAGCAAGTACAGTAAATTGATAGGGGCACCTGATCGTGATACCAATGGTGTAGATACCTTTGCAGTGATTTTACCTCAAGTTCCTGAAATTCCTGCATTGGGCCCTGGTGCCAGGAATCTTCAGACATATCAGCGAGACATCAGACCTGATATACATCAAGATCTTGTGCTTCTGGAAATGACAGTCAGTTCAAGGATGTGAACAGATGGTGAATGTTGATATCGACAGTACCATAGAACCGAATACAAGTTTCTTTTCTTTGTTTTTGTTAAAGCGATGGTCTTACGTGACCTTAACTAAGCTCATATTCCAACAATGAATGTCAGATCAGTGCATATGTGTTTGTCCACCTTCCGCCAATGAGCACCATATCAACAGATCCTCCATGTACAATCTAATCATTATTATTAGAAAAACGTTACTACCTCAGCAGTGGATTTACCTGATACCTCGGAGCCGCATCTCTCATCAAATTCGTTATTACAATGATGTAAACATTCAACATGTCTTGTTATTTGGTGTCACAAACAGTCAATTGAATTTCACAGCACTGATTGTCTTACTGACTGACTGAGTTTGGTTTTACGCCGCTTTTAGCAATATTCCAGCAACATCACGGCATGGGACACAAGAAATGGATTGTCTTACTGTACTTGTATAGAGATTAGTGATATTAATTATATACATCTAATTAGGTATACATTTTTTTGTTTGTTGAAATACAACTATCACCGTTATAGTTTGGAAAACGGGTTATATGCATTCAATATTAAGATGTAATAACTTTGAAAACTTTGGATAGTATTATTCCCACTGGTTTATACTATTATGTGTTTTATCATTTCCGAAACAAACCAAATTTATTATTATGTTTATGTGTGGTGGTTTGTTCAAAATGCATTTAATATATATTGAAGTTACATGTTGTATAATTTTGATGATATTTATTCTATAAATTTCCCATCAGATGGATTCTTCGTGTTTTTTGTATTAGAACAGTGCTTTTTGTTGCTAAAATTATACATTTATATATTTCATTTGTAGTAATCAACAAGCACTTCTTGTAATTGTATATAAATAAACTAGCCTGCCATTTCTGAAATGTAACTTATATGCTGACAGCTATACACTTGTTTTAGAGTGTGACAGACACAATCCCGTACATTTGTAATGAAGCAGGTATAAATAATATATTCCACAAAGCCCACAAAAGTGGTAACATTTTCAAAAAAAAATTTATCTCTGGAAATGTGAAAACTTTGAGTTGATTGTAAATTATGACTCATGTTCATATGACTGATAACTAACATATTTTCTTACAGTTGTCAGGTTTGGATTTATGACATGGTTTGAATGTGTATATGGCGTGCAAAAAGCCCATGTATGACCAGGCATTTTAACCATATGTTTGACCTGTGTTTTCTACACATGGTTCAAAATCAGTTTGGATCATAGGCTTTCTATATTATATTTCAACTATCAGACAAAAAGACACATCCCGAAATCCTCCTCTGACACATTTTACCATTACTCACACATTTAGTGTTAAGATAATCCTAAACATATAATTGTTCAAATGAAATTATGTCTAGATATCATCGAAGCCCTTATAACTGTTATAACAGTTTTATTCAGTTCTAAAATTATGCACATGCTGTTGTCACAAAAGAAGGCCGTAACCCTACCTAGTCCTTTGTCAGCTTCATTTTAAGTGTCATGCGTTGAAGCTATTAAGAGATCAGCTTGTGAACGAATCTTTCAATACGTCGGCTGCAGATATCAATCAGCCCCACAGCCAGTGGAGCGTAATGTGTGGAGGTCACCCTGACCTGGTAAATCTGTCAACCTCCCATTCATCGTTCTGTTGTGGCTTTCTATTCTTTGTGACGTAGCCCTTCACCCCAGTTTAAATGACACTGCATTTTTTAGTGGGATTTTACATACTATTTTTGAAGCATGTGTGTAATTCCTCATCCGGTCTTCTGAGACAATTATCAACTGGCCTACTTTTCACACCTGGCAAGTATAAGAAAATTAACTGCTACCTTCGTTTGCTGTTACTTTGTAAATAACTGACACATTGTAGCCTAATGTATGTCTACCTTACATATACCTCCTATGAAAATGAACTTAGGTAAAAGACTTGTACATTTTCAAACATAGGGAAAAGCTTCTGATAAATTGTCTCAAATTACGGAAGAAATGAATTCCTGGTCAGCACGAACACTCACTCCCTTTGGAAGAAACACAGTTTTGAAATCACTCCTGCTTCCAAAATTAAATCACCTATTTGCTTCACTCCCAAATCCTCCAGATCATGTCTTAGATAAGCTTCAAAAGCTATGTTTTAGATGTATTTGGAAAGGAAAACCAGACAAAGTTAAAGTTGTCGATTTTAAGAAAGCATTCGATTCTGTAGATAGACACAAATTATGGTATTGCTTACGTAATGCCGGTTTAAGCGGGAAAATGTATACTATGTTAATAGCAATGTATTCAAATTTAAAATCTTGTGTACGATGTGGTTCTGGTGTAACAGATTATTTTGACTGCCCAATGGGACTACGACAAGGATGCATTGTAAGTCCGATTTTGTTCTCATTCTTCATAAACGAATTTTATTATGAGGTTATGCAAAAAGGTAAACATGGTGTACAGATGTTCCCAGATATGATAGAACTGTTTATGCTTCTATTTGCAGACGATGTCATTTTGATATCTGAAACTATTATTGGTTTGCAAAATCAGCTAAATATTTTAGAAAGTTATTCTGAAAACTGGAAACTATCCGTAAATTTAGACAAAACTAAAATAGTCATATTCAGAAGGGGTGGCGCTGTTGCATCTAAGGAGAAATGGTTTCTTCACGGAAAATCTGTTGCTATTGTTAATCAATGCAAATATCTGGGGATATTTTTTCAAATACGATGAGTTTAAAAAGTTGTGTCTATGACTTGTTCCTACGTGCAAAGAAAGCAATGATTTCAATTTTATCTATCTCACATGAATGTGGAATTTTAACTCCAAATATATTTTTCAAACTGTTTGATGCCTAGATACAACACATTTTATTATATGGATCGGAAGTGTGGGGATTTCAACGCTACGATTACTTGGAGAGATTACATCTTATGGCTTGCAAGAAGTTTTTATGTGTTGGATCCGCTACTCCAAATTGTATGGTTTACGCAAATACGATGTCTTAAATACTGGTTTAAGATTCTGTTAATGCATGAAAGTCGTCTACCAAAAATATCTTATAATATGATGGTTCATCTAGATAATATGGGTAAAATATCTTGGGCATCACATATTAGAAATCTTTTGTTTTCTAATGGATATGGCTTTATATGGATAAGCCAGGGTGTGGGCGATGTCTTTATGTTTTTAAAAGAATTTCGTGATCGAGCGGTAAATATGTTTCATCAGGAATGGCATTTCACTCTAGAAAGTAGCTCTCGTTACGAATTATATAGAACATTTAAAAACCTATTACAACCTGAACTGTATTTATCTAAACTTACTTTTAAGTGTAACAGAAATATATTTGTCAAATATAGGACAGGTTTGTTGGACTTAATGGTAAATAGAGGCAGAAAACTGTCCATCCCAAAATCTGAAAGATCTTGTCCTTTATGTAATTCTTCAGTAGAAGATGAACTACATTTTACCCTTGACTGTCCATTTTATGAAGATTTACGTTACATGTATATCCCAGAACGTTATCTGTCGGAACCACCACTGATAGCTTTTACCAGTTTATTAACAACTAATAATGAATCCACTCTACGTAATCTAGCTCTCTATGTTAAATATGCATTTATTCGTCGTAACGAGCACTTACAGTTAACCATGTCTTAATGCATGTAACTCGATTGTATAAGGGCCGGTGGCCTAAAATACAATAAACGATTGTCTTGTCTTGTCTGACAAAGTTAAAACGGACATTGTTACATCTCTCCCTAAACATGGTGGATTAAAGGTACCAAAAATCAAAGCGACAATTGCGGCCCAAAAGCTTGGATAGGTAAGAAAACTATTACAGAAATCAAATAGGTGGGACTATCTTTTTCTTAGAAAGATAACATGTAAAATTGATCTATGGTCTGCAGACAGCAATTATATTAAAAATGTTGTTACTCCAACCTTAACTAATCATTTTTGGAAGGATGTGTTACTTGCTTGGGCTTGGTTCACATCTAAGCAAAAAGATACTATTACAAGTGAATTTGAAATCCAGTCACAGTCTATCTGGTGTAATGATGACATATTGGTTGATAACAAACCTATTCTGTATAAATGTTGGTATAACAAGGGAGTTATGTTTGTATCTGACATGTTGACAGCAGAAGGGAAATTTCTATACTTTGATGACTTTATAGATCTATATAAACTCAGAACAAATTTCCTGACCTTTGAAGGGGTCAAACAAGCAGTTATTACATATATGTTAAAGGTAAATATTTCAGATTTTTCAACTCTGAGCATTAAACCGACATACCCTTTTAATTTGTCCAAACTAAAATTCAGTGAAAAAGGTAGAAAATATTTATATGAAACACTCCTATGCTCTAAATTTAAAACAGAACACTATAATAGAAACTGGGATAGTTTGAATCTAAATCTCCTACCAAAGGACTGGGAAATATTTAATATTATCCCATGGAAGTGCACCTATAGCACTGATCTAAGATGGTTACAATACAGAATTATCCATAATATTCTACCTACAAAACAGTTTTTGTTTAAGATCACGTATATAGACTCTCCCATTTGTAGTTTCTGTAAATATAACATGGAATCAATTACCTATCTATTTTGGGACTGTGAAATTGTTCAAGATATCTGGAAAAACCTCCAGTCATGGCTCTTAACTGACTTGAATATTCCGTTATATTTCACAAAACAGAATGTTTTACTTGGAATTAGAGGAAAAAATAATAATCCAATTAATGCCATAATACTTGTTGTAAAGCAAGTTATCTTTAGACACAGCGGAAATACAACTGTACCCTTTATCAGTCATGTGAAAAGGGAGATAATTAAGTATTACGACATTACAAAATATGTTTATTCCTCCTCTTGTGGTGTTGACAAATTCTTCTCCTTTTGGTCATCTCTACATGCACTCTTCCAGCACTGTAAGGAGAGGGATGAATAATTTTGACTATGTTATCCTTATTTCATATAGATACAAATTGAATGCATATCCCCCTGTGCATACATATGTTTCTGGTCTGAATATTAATATTCATATGATATCAGGTGTAAATGTATATATGTTATCTGGTCAACATGGACATATGATTTTTCGTGTGGATAATAATGTTTTCTGGTCTAAATGTATATATATCATTTGTTTCACACGTGTATATGATGTTTGCAAGTGTTGTCTGTTTTACATGTATATATGATTTGTAACTTTTCAAATAACTTTTATTTTATGTTCTGTACAGTTACTTTTCCCCCTTAGTATATGGGATCTAATCCACATGTATATATGCTTTGATTCACATGTACATATGATCTGATCCACATGTATATATGCTTTGATTCACTCACATGTATATATGCTCTGATCCACATGTATATATGATCCGATCCACATTATGTATGCTCTGATCCACATGTATGTATGCTCTGATCCACATGTATATATGATCCGATCCACATGTATGTATGATCCGATCCACATGTATATATGCTTTGATACACATGTATATATGCTTTGATCCACATGTATATATGCTCTGATCCACATGTATATATGCTCTGATCCACATGTATATATGATCCGATCCACATGTATGCTATGATCCGTGTATATATATGATCCACATGTATATATGCTCTGATCCACATGTATATATGATCCGATCCACATGTATATATGCTCTGATCCACATGTATATATGCTCTGATCCACATGTATATATGATCCGATCCACATGTATGTATATGCTCTGATCCACATGTATGTATGCTCTGATCCACATGTATATATGCTCCGATCCACATGTATATATGATCCGATCCACATGTATATATGCTTTGATCCACATGTATATATGCTCTGATCCACATGTATATATGCTCTGATCCACATGTATATATGCTCTGATCCACATGTATATATGATCTGATCCACATGTATATATGCTCTGATCCACATGTATATATGATCCGATCCACATGTATATATGCTCTGATCCACATGTATATATGCTCTGATCCACATGTATATATGATCCGATCCACATGTATGTATGCTCTGATCCACATGTATATATGCTCTGATCCACATGTATATATGCTCTGATCCACATGTATATATGATCTGATCCACATGTATATATGCTCTGATCCACATGTATATATGCTCTGATCCACATGTATATATGCTCTGATCCACATGTATATATGCTCTGATTCACATGTATATATGCTCTGATCCACATGTATATATGATCCGATCCACATGTATATATGCTCTGATCCACATGTATATATGCTCTGATCCACATGTATATATGATCCGATCCACATGTATATATGCTCTGATCCACATGTATATATGCTCTGATTCACATGTATATATGATCCGATCCACATGTATGTATGCTCTGATCCACATGTATATATGCTCTGATCCACATGTATATATGCTCTGATCCACATGTATATATGATCCGATCCACATGTATGTATGCTCTGATCCACATGTATATATGCTCTGATTCACATGTATATACGATCCGATCCACATGTATATATGGTCTGATCTACATGTATATATGCCCTGATCCACATGTCTATATGATCAGATCCACATGTATATATGGTCTGATCCACATGTATATATGCTCCGATCCACAGGTATATGCTCCATCCATATATGCTCTGATCCACATGTATATATGCTTTGATACACATGTACATATGATCTGATCCACATGTATATATGCTTTGATTCACTCACATGTATATATGGTCTGATCCACATGTATATATGATCCGATCCACATTATGTATGCTCTGATCCACATGTATGTATGCTCTGATCCACATGTATATATGATCCGATCCACATGTATGTATGATCCGATCCACATGTATATATGCTCTGATCCACATGTATATGCTTTTGATCCACATGTATGTGATGCTCTGATCCACATGTATATATGTCTGATCCACATGTATATATGATCCGATCCACATGTATATATGCTCTGATCCACATGTATATATGCTCTGATCCACATGTATATATGATCCGATCCACATGTATATATGCTCTGATTCACATGTATATATGCTCTGATCAACATGTATATATGATCCGATCCACATGTATGTATGCTCTGATCCACATGGATATATGATCCGATCCACATGTATATATGCTCTGATCCACATGTATATATGCTCTGATCCACATGTATATATGCTCTGATCCACATGTATATATCCTCCGATCCACATGTATATATGCTCCGATCCACATGTATGTATGATCCGATCCACATGTATATATGCTCTGATCTACATGTATATATGCTCTGATTAACATGTATATATGATCCGATCCACATGTATGTATGCTCTGATCAACATGTATATATGCTCTGATCCACATGTATATATGCTCTGATCCACATGTATATATGATCCGATCCACATGTATGTATGCTCTGATCAACATGTATATATGCTCTGATTCACATGCATATACGATCCGATCCACATGTATATATGGTCTGATCTACATGTATATATGCTCTGATCCACATGTCTATATGATCCGATCCACATGTATATATGGTCTGATCCACATGTATATATGCTCCGATCCACATGTATATATGCTCCGATCCACATGTATGTATGATCCGATCCACATGTATATATGCTTTGATACACATGTACAGATGATCTGATCCACATGTATATATGCTTTGATCCACTCACATGTATATATGCTCTGATCCACATGTATATATGATCCGATCCACATTATGTATGCTCTGATCCACATGTATGTATGCTCTGATCCACATGTATATATGATCCGATCCACATGTATGTATGATCCGATCCACATGTATATATGCTTTGATACACATGTATATATGCTTTGATCCACATGTATATATGCTCTGATCCACATGTATATATGCTCTGATCCACATGTATATATGATCCGATCCACATGTATATATGCTCTGATTCACATGTATATATGCTCTGATCCACATGTATATATGATCCGATCCATGTATGTATGCTCCGATCCACTCTGGTCTGATCCACATGGATATGATCCGATCCACATGTATGTATGATCCGATCCACATGTATATATGCTCTGATCTACATGTATATATGCTCTGATTAACATGTATATATGATCCGATCCACATGTATGTATGCTCTGATCAACATGTATATATGCTCTGATCCACATGTATATATGCTCTGATCCACATGTATATATGATCCGATCCACATGTATGTATGCTCTGATCAACATGTATATATGCTCTGATTCACATGCATATACGATCCGATCCACATGTATATATGGTCTGATCTACATGTATATATGCTCTGATCCACATGTCTATATGATCCGATCCACATGTATATATGGTCTGATCCACATGTATATATGCTCCGATCCACATGTATATATGCTCCGATCCACATGTATGTATGATCCGATCCACGTGTATATATGTAATCTTTGATCCACATGTACAGATGATCTGATCCACATGTATATATGCCCTGATCCATCCACGTGTATATATGCTCTGATTCACATGTATATATGATCCGATCCACATTATGTATGCTCTGATCCACATGTATGTACGCTCTGATCCACGTAATATATATGATCCGATCCACATGTATGTATGATCCGATCCACATGTATATATGCTTTGATCACATGTATATATGTATGATCCATCATGTATGTATGCTCTGATCCACATGTATATATGCTCTGATCCACATGTATATATGATCCGATCCACATGTATATATGATCCGATCCACATGTATATGGTCTGATCCGATGTATGTCTCTGATATATATGATCCGATCCACATGTATCATGTCTGATCCACGTGTATATCACGTATGATCCGATCCACATGTATATATGATCCGATCCACATGTATATATGCTCTGATCCTCATGTATATATGATCCGATCCACATGTATATATGCTCTGATTCACATGTATGTATGCTCTGATCAACATGTATATATGATCCGATCCACATTAATAGTATGTATCTGATCCACATGTATGTATGCTCTGATCCACATGTATGTATGATCCGATGCATGATCCGATCCTCATGTATGTATGATCCGATCCACATGTATGGTCCGATCACGTATGTATGATACACATGTATATATGTTTATGATCCACATGTATATATGATCTGATCCACATGTATGTATATATGCTCTGATCCACATGTATATATGATCCGATCCACATGTATGTATGCTCTGATCCATGTATATATGATCCGATCCACATGTATGTATGCTCTGATCCACATGGATGTATGATCCGATCCACATGTATGTATGCTCTGATCACATGTATATATGCTCTGATTCACATGTATATATGCTCTGGATCCACATGTATATATGATCCGATCCACATGTATATATGCTCTGATCCACATGATATATGGTCCGATCCACGTAATGTATGTATGATCCGATCGTATGTATATATGCTCTGATCTACATGTATATAATGCTCTGATTAACATGTATATATGATCCGATCCACGTATGTATGCTTTGATCCACATGTATATATGCTCTGATCCACATGTATATATGCTCTGATCACATGTATATATGATCCGATCCACGTAATGTATGCTCTGATCCACGTGTATGTATGCTCTGATTCACATGTATATACGATCCGATCCACATGTATATATGGTCTGATCTGCGTGTATATATGCCCTGATCCACATGTCTATATGATCCGATCCACGTATATATGGTCTGATCCACATGTATGTATGCTCGATCCATGTATATATGATCCGATCCACATGTATGTATGATCCGATCCACATGTATGTATATGCTTTGATACACATGTATATGATCTGATCCACATGTATATATGCTTTGATTCATCCACATGTATATATGGTCTGATCCATCACGTATATATGATCCGGATCCACATTATGTATGTCTGATCCACATGTATGTATGCTCTGATCCACATGTATATATGATCCGATCCACGTATATATGATCCGATCCACATGTATATGCTCTGATCCATGTATCGTATATATGCTCTGATCCACATGTATATATGATCCGATCCACATGTATATGTATGCTCTGATCCACATGTATATATGCTCTGATCAACATGTATATATGATCCGATCCACATGTATGTATGCTCTGATCCACATGGATATATGATCCGATCCACATGTATATATGCTCTGATCCACATGTATATATGCTTTGATCCACATGTATATATGCTCTGATCCACATGTATATATCCTCCGATCCACATGTATATATGCTCCGATCCACATGTATGTATGATCCGATCCATATGTCATGTACGTATATATGCTCTGATCTACATGTATATATGCTCTGATTAACATGTATATATGATCCGATCCACATGTATGTATGCTCTGATCCACATGTATATATGCTCTGATCCACATGTATATATGCTCTGATTCACATGCATATACGATCCGATCCACATGTATATATGGTCTGATCTACATGTATATATGCTCTGATCCACATGTCTATATGATCCGATCCACATGTATATATGGTCTGATCCACATGTATATATGCTCCGATCCACATGTATATATGCTCCGATCCACATGTATGTATGATCCGATCCACATGTATATATGCTTTGATACACATGTACATATAATCTGATCCACATGTATATATGCTTTGATTCACTCACATGTATATATGCTCTGATCCACATGTATATATGATCCGATCCACATTATGTATGCTCTGATCCACATGTATGTATGCTCTGATCCACATGTATATATGATCCGATCCACATGTATGTATGATCCGATCCACATGTATATATGCTTTGATACACATCTATATATGCTTTGTTCCACATGTATATATGCTCTGATCCACATGTATATATGCTCTGATCCACATGTATATATGATCCTATCCACATGTATATATTCTCTGATCCACATGTATATATGATCCGATCCACATGTATGTATGCTCTGATCCACATGTATATATGCTTTGATCCACATGTATATATGCTCTGATCCACATGTATATATGCTCTGATCCACATGTATATATGATCCGATCCACATGTATATATGCTCCGATCCACATGTATATATGTCTGATCCACATGTATATATGATCCGATCCACATGTATGTATGGTCCGATCCACATGTATATATGATCCGATCCACATGTATATATGCTCTGATTCACATGTATATATGATCCGATCCACATGTATGTATGCTCTGATCCACATGTATGTATGCTCTGATCCACATGTATATATGCTCTGATTCACATGTATATACGATCCGATCCACATGTATATATGGTCTGATCCACATGTATATATGCTCTGATCCACATGTATATATGATCCGATCCACATGTATATATGGTCTGATCCACATGTATATATGCTCCGATCCACATGTATGTATGATCCGATCCACATGTATATATTGTCTGATCCACATGTATATATGCTCTGATCCACATGTATATATGCTCCGATCCACATGTGTATATGGTCTGATCCACATGTATATATGCTCTGATCCACATGTATATATGATCCGATCCACATGTATATATGCTTTGATCCACATGTATATATGCTCTGATCCACATGTATATATGCTCTGATCCACATGTATATATGATCCGATCCACATGTATATATGCTCCGATCCACATGTATATATGCTCTGATTCACATGTATATATGTTCCGATCCACATGTATGTATGCTCCGATCCACATGTATATATGCTCTGATCCACATGTATATATGCTCTGATTCACATGTATATATGCTCCGATCCACATGTATGTATGCTCTGATCCACATGTATATATGCTCTGATCCACATGTATGTATGATCTGATCCACATGTATATATGATCCGATCCACATGTATGTATGCCCTGATCCACATGTATATATGCTCTGATTCACATGTATATACGATCCGATCCACATGTATATATGCTCTGATTCACATGTATATATGATCCGATCCACATGTATGTATGCTCTGATCCACATGTATATATGCTCTGATCCACATGTATGTATGATCTGATCCACATGTATATATGATCCGATCCACATGTATGTATGCCCTGATCCACATGTATATATGCTCTGATTCACATGTATATACGATCCGATTCACATGTATATACGATCCGATCCACATGTTTATATGTTCCGATCCACATGTATGTATGCTCTGATCCACATGTATGTATGCTCTGATCCACATGTATATATGCTCTGATTCACATGTATATACGATCCGATCCACATGTATATATGGTCTGATGCACATGTATATATGGTCTGATCCACATGTATATATGATCCGATCCACATGTATATATGATCCGATCCACATGTATATATGCTCTGATTCACATGTATATATGATCCGATCCACATGTATGTATGCTCTGATCCACATGTATGTATGCTCTGATCCACATGTATGTATGCTCTGATTCACATGTATATACGATCCGATCCACATGTATATATGGTCTGATCCACATGTATATATGCTCTGATCCACATGTATATATGATCCGATCCACATGTATATATGCTCTGATCCACATGTATATATGCTCCGATCCACATGTATGTATGATCCGATCCACATGTATATATGGTCTGATCCACATGTATATATGCTCTGATCCACATGTATATATGCTCCGATCCACATGTATATATGCTCTGATCCACATGTATATATGCTCTGATCCACATGTATATATGATCCGATCCACATGTATGTATGCTCTGATCCACATGTATATATGCTCTGATCCACATGTATATATGCTCTGATCCACATGTATATATGATCCGATCCACATGTATGTATGCTCTGATCCACATGTATATATGCTCTGATCCACATGTATATATGATCCGATCCACATGTATATATGCTCTGATCCACATGTATATATGCTCTGATCCACATGTATATATGATCCGATCCACATGTATATATGCTCTGATCCACATGTATATATGCTCTGATCCACATGTATATATGCTCTGATGCTATATGATCGATCCACATGTATGTATGCTCTGATCCACATGTATATATGCTCTGATCCACATGTATATATGATCCGATCCACATGTATATATGATCTGATCCACATGTATATATGCTCTGATCCACATGTATATATGCTCTGATCCACATGTATATATGATCCGATCCACATGTATGTATGCTCTGATCCACATGTATATATGATCCGATCCACATGTATATATGCTCTGATTCACATGTATATATGATCCGATCCACATGTATATATGCTCTGATCCACATGTATATATGATCTGATCCACATGTATATATGGTCTGATTCACATGTATATATGATCCGATCCACATGTATATATGATCCGATCCACATGTATATATGCTCTGATCCACATGTATATATGATCCGATCCACATGTATATATGATCCGATCCACATGTATATATGCTCTGATCCACATGTATATATGCTCTGATCAACATGTATATATGATCCGATCCACATGTATGTATGATCCGATCCACATGTATATATGCTCTGATCTACATGTATATATGCTCTGATTCACATGTATATATGATCCGATCCACATGTATGTATGCTCTGATCCACATGTATATATGCTCTGATCCACATGTATATATGGTCTGATTCACATGTATATATGATCCGATCCACATGTATATGCTCTGATGTATATATGATCTGATCCACATGTATATATGATCCGATCCACATGTATGTATGCTCTGATCTACATGTATATATGATCCGATCCACATGTATATATGGTCTGATTCACATGTATATATGATCCGATCCACATGTATATATGATCCGATCTACATGTATATATGCTCTGATTCACATGTATATATGATCCGATCCACATGTATATATGCTCCGATCCCCATGTATATATGCTCTGATCCACATGTATATATGCTCCGATCCCCATGTATATATGCTCTGATTCACATGTATATATGCTCTGATCCACACGTTATATGATCCAACCCATTGCGGGGATCTACTTGTGTATATGCTCTCCCGTTATATTTTCAGGTCTATATATACATATGCTTTGATAACATGCTGATATAATCTTGGCTACAGGTATATATTGGACACAATATGACACTCCTCTATTTGATATATTGTATCTTGTAAAAATACATATGAACATCTGTTTACCAATTTATGTTTTGTATTTTCTAATTGGGGCAGTTGACCAGATACTGGCATCTAAAACTGCTGCAATTTTCCTTTTGAAACATTAGGATCGAATACCACGAAAAAGACTAGAGTATTATTTACTAGAGGTGTTCTTTTTACATAAATCAATACACATGCATATATTGCATACAACAGTGACGAGCACCTCTGTTTCTAAGAGTATTTAAGGTCGACGTCCAGAGATTTAAAACAGCTCACTTTTCCTAATAGACGCTAAAAGTAATTGGAAAGCAAGATGTTCAACTGTTAACTTACATACCTGTTGTTCAAGGACATTTGACTAGTATACATTACACATTGGATGAATAATGCAAAGCATAATGAAGGTAGGCGATCGGAGGTCATAGCTTCCTCTTTTCGATAAATATTATATGAGACGGAAGAGAATAATTCAGACTAATAAGTCCACTTCTTCCTCCTTCCCGTTTGATCCTCGATGTCGGATTAAAATAATTTGTCTTCATAAACACTACATTCATGATCAGTTCAATCTGTTATCAGACATTTATGTATATGTTATTTGCATCTCGCTATGAACGTTTGATGTGTGACCTAATTGACAGGGCTTTTGACTTGTGCAGCCAGACTACTCACCAGAGGTCACCGTGACCTTTCCGTAACAGAACACCCATTCGATATAATATTACATGGAACGGAAACACGCCGGGCAGGGCGTATTCAAATATAACAAATTCCCCGTTCTCCTTCTTACCCCTTTAAGCTTAGGTCTTGCAGGCAAAGCAGACTTCATACTTATATATGTCCTCGTCATTAGCACTTTGATTTTTTCCATGTGCAATATTTGTACATTCTACAGTAAACAAATGAATGAACATCATTGTGTTTTCAACATCTTACGTCAATGAGTTTTGTTTTACGCCGATTTTTGCAAAATTCCAACAATATCAGGGGGGCATCAGAAAAGGGCTTCACACATTCTACCCATGTGGGGAATCGAACCCTGGTCTTTAACGTGAACCACAAGGCTACCACACAGTCCCTCCTATCTTACGAACATCAACGGTGGCGTTAAGGAAGCGTCAACCTTTTCAGAACACCTGGTGTCCTCACTAATTGTCCGAACACCTGGTGTCATCACTATTTGATAGCCATTCATTCACACATGCTCATGACCCGTAAAAATCCGGGTTAGAATTGATCTCAGTAGTCCATGCTTGTTGTAAGAGGCGACTAACGGGATCGGGTGGTCAGGCTCGCTGACTTGGCTTACACATCTCAAATGCGTAGATCGATGCACATGCTGTCGATCACTGGATTGTTTGGTGCATCCCCGATTATTTACAGACCGCCGCCATATAGCTGGACTATTGCTGAGTGCGGCGTAAAACTAAACTCACTCACTCTCTCACGTAAAATCGACTCTCTTCGTATGGTTCGTAGGAACAAGGGAAGAGTTTTGTGGCATTTATTTGTAGAAACAGGTTTTCCCGGATTTTGAATACCCGGACATGTAAACTGAAACCCGTAAGATATACTGAACAACATTAGAAATAATATAATACGAAATATCCCCGTCAGACTGAAATGGACCCATGATATCTGAGCATCGTCGGTGCATTTTAGTGTGGTGCGTTTCTAATGTTGTTCAGTATATATAACAGTTTTTTTTAATTGTTTTCATTTTTATAATAAATAACAACAATAAAACAATATCAATGCCATTAACCCACTTATGTACATGGAAGAATCTACAAAATGTAGATATAATATACTTTGGGTATTTGCATACATGCGATCCAGCTCGTATATATATATGCATACATCAGTGTTATATTTATGAGACATTGTGTTGACACTTTAATCACAGTAGTGCCAGGACAAGAATACTTTCATGGCGTGCTGTTAACAGCCTAAGCGACATGTAAAATTTTTTTTGTAATACATCCACTCTTAATTAACTAACATGATGAACACTTGACCGTGAGCTCTTCTGGGTAAAGAAATCCAATTCTCACGGGTTATGTTTTAATACCGTAGTATTTTAAAGACACAAAAAGACAATTCGCAGCCTTCAGTTCGTATATATAAGGGAGATACATGACTTAAAAATAAAGAATAATTTTCTGCAAGTCCATTTCTACGAAAGCCTAATAAAATATTTTTTCAGCGACAATTCTCGTTGCTTCGAGTATTTTCTCGTTATTTCACAATCATTTTCTCGTTGCTTCAACTGTCTTTCAACAACTTGAAATTTTGAGTATTTACTCGTTGCTCGTTGCTTCGAGTATTTTCTCGCTACTTCAAGTTCTTTCAAAAACTTGAAATTTCAAGTGTTTTCTCGAGTAAAATAATACAAGCAACGAAAAGATATTCGAAACAACGAGAACTTTCGCTGAATGTTATTTAATGCTACAAAATTGGCAGCATTAGGCTTCGTACATTTCATGACTGCAATGTAAATGCAACTATTGCGGTTATGTATATATGATTGTATATGCTTGTTTGAAAGTAGACATTTATGCGGAAAGGTGTTAAAATAATGTTCTTTGCACGTTAAACACTAATAAAGGATAATGATAACGAGAAGATATTATTTTACAGGTCGAACGCATAGTGATTTTTCACAAAAGTAACTTGAGGTCGTTTACGCCCATCTTTATGACGTGTCTGCACAACTGTATCCCAACATCATTGAGGTCCCTCTGTACCTGTTAGGTCACGTATTTGAATTACGTAGACAACAGAATACCATGTTTATATCACAATGAATAAATAAACAGAATCACCAGATATATGTGACCTACATCTATCCACATACTTTAGGAATTTCATTTCATGGAGTCGGAAAGTCCTCAAGTGAAGTCCTCAAGCAATCAACGTATTCACGTATACTGTAGTCAACTTGTGTCGTCGAACTTAGATGTTCTAATAGACAACGTAGGTCCCTTTAACTTTAACACAAAGGTGTTTGACTGAATTACCACGGCTCATGGGTATATAATCCAATTTGTTTCGCTAATGCAGGTCAATCTAGAAAAGGGGCAAGGATGTGACGAGTCTCCCTGATGGGCAGCACCACATATCAGGGATGTACATTGCATGCATCTCTATGGTATTATCTAATTGTCGACGATGGTGATGATGCAGCATATTTGATCGGATTAAGAAAGCTTTAATTATCAGAGTTAGTGTTTGAGGGACGTTTTCCCCTTGAAACAACATTCCACAAATATCACAAAAGGGACCATCATTGCTGAATTGCTGTAACCACAAGGCTGCCCTCTAGTAGAATGACAATTCCCTCACGTGTCCATATCTTCCTCCCCTCTCATGTCTCCAAAATCAGAAGTTTTCAAGACGTTGTCCTGATCATCTGTGTTTGACATTGGCACTTTACAAGCTACGAGACTCAAAGTTCGAATTGTTGCACCGGTCTCCCACGTGTCCATATCTTCTTCCCCCTCACGTCTCCAGTACGAGAATACCCCATGACGTTGTCCTCATCATCTCTGCTTGTCACCATGCTCCCTGATTGAACTGATGCACCTTCAGCCTCTCGACTCCTCAGTGGAGTGATGGACTTGATGTGTCTAAAAACATCTTCTATTTGACAGAGCTCCTTTCCAAAATTGTTTTCATCTGACAGACGACGAGCAGTTTTGGCATGATCTATTGCTCGAGAAGAAAATTCGCCAGTTCTCTGAGGACAGTGGAGTTCCTTGTAATAGTTCACTGCAGCTTCAGCTAAGTTATATAACATGGTGCGCCTGTCATCAAAGACACTGTCCAATTTAATGCTTTCCAGGCAATCTTCTGCGCATTTAACGTCATATCTCGTAACAGCGGCGTTAAACAAGCGTCCATACACCCCAATGCCAAGATAGCAACAGGCAAGTTTTTGAGAAAATATACGATGGAATTCTTCCATTATTGGTCGTGGACAGGATGGAAAATGTTCGTCCGTTGCTTCCCTTATGCTGATAATCAGCCTCTGCCTGTTTTCCTGAGATGGCTTGAGTTCGTATAACTGGATGAGAATGTTGACGTACACAAACATGACCCTTGCTGTATCTGCACAAGGCTGAAGTGATCTCATCTTTTTCCGAGCTTCTTCTGCAATATCCAAAGCTGTCATTACATTCAATAAATTTCCTTCCATTGAAACGATTGCAGCCTTTCTTGCCAGAAATACCATCGAGCCTGCCTCTGAATGTGTCACAGTTGCAACTAGTCTTTCCATTTCTTTTAGTTTGCTCCATTGATCAGGGCCATTTTCTAAATAGAGTCTTCCTTTAATCAACTCTGATTCTAACATTTTGAAGACCACGTCAGGGTCATTTGAATATTTTCTTTTCATTTCTAAAACCCTGTCGTCAAATTGTTTTAGGTAGTTTTTCCCTTTGTGGGAAAGAAGTCTTAATTCAAATCCTATTTTTGCAAGTTTTTCCCTTTCGAGTCGAATATTTCCAACCTGCCAGGTTGGGTGTAAATGGCGGGTTTCGTTATTGCAATTTCTTTTCTTCTTTTCTCGTTTTTCCAACCTGACTTGTATAGTGTACATATTGTATCCCTCAACATGGCAGCTAGCTTGACATGGCTACCTTTATATTCCAGAGCGTCTATAAACAGGGGGACAATCATTTTCCGTCTCACCGCATCAAGTAAAATTCTGCATTGGTCTGGACGATTCTCGGCCTCACGAATTCTTACGCACATCACACTAGTTAATCCCTTGTTCTGCTGAAGATATTCCAATACGTTATCCGTCGGATCGAGCCTTTCCACTAACACCGATCTCAGCCTCCGTAATGCCTCATCTTCAACTTCAACGTCAACACTTGTCATAATTCAACTGAATACATGCACCAACGACATTTTCTGACCCTCATTTACTTACTTAGAGGTGATGGAGAGAGTCAGATCCTGGTTTTACAAGCATAGGCTTCCTCATCACAGATCGTACCATTTGTCTTCCTACTGCATGTGTAAGAACAATGTTTTACCCAACACAAGTATCCCTGTGTTTCATTCATCTGTGTGGTGGAGTCAGTTCGAGTACAGACTTCTATCCCGTCAATATACGGTAGTTGCTTGGGAAAACATTAGTAACATTACTACGGTGAATACCCCTGCGCAGCATGTTCACTATACTACATGTATGTCTATTTATAGCGCCAACACATAACATATGATGCATTACGCAATGGAAACTAAGCGATCAAAAACAAAGGAAACAAGATAATCAATTAACCTCCACTGTAATCGGTATTGATAGCCCACTTGGCACCAATCCACATAGACAGCGAAGGGCAGGTACCTTTTCTAGCCTTCTACCTTCACCATTAGAGTGTGATTCATTGCTCGTCTTGCCGCGGTGGGTTAGCACGGGATAGAGTTCTCGTCAAGCCGAGGACATGGATCGATTCACATGGATGTGAAGCCCATTTCTGGTGTCCGACACCGTGATATTGCTGGAATATTGCTAAAAGCGGCATACAACCGCACGATAGAGTCGTAACATTGCATTGGACTTCGGGTAGGGATACGTGTATGACAATGGTTCTGCTCCCGGAATGATATACATGACGAACTTCTATCGTCAATGTTCGATCCCTTATCACACTTTTAGATTGACTTATTAAAAAGTCAAGTGATCGTAATGTAAAAAAAAATATTTCTAGGTTTATTAAAGTGTAATTGGTTCTATTTGAGTTCACACCATGCATGTGTCTTTGTGAAACATTAACAAACAGTCTGGAGGTCAAAGGTTTTATGTTTATCACGCTTAGAAATTGCCTCAAAAAGTAGAAAATGCAGAAGTTATTCAATATTTGTAAAAGCAATCACACACAGAGTTCCTCCTGCGAGGATACGTAAGTCCCAAATCCTTCAAAGTACATTTAAACTTACCAGATTTTTAAACGTAGCATTTGTGTGATTTGAAATTATGGCTTAACTTTCCTACAATCGCCAGCGGCTGAAGGGATGATATAAATCCAGCTATGGTCCATGCAGGTAGCAAAAGTATTGTAAGCCCCCATGGTCCCTAGTATGGTGATCTACCTTCGGTTGCTGGTCATCTATAGCCCGTTTTTTATACTGTATTGTCCTATTTGAAATCCAGTTTTAGGGAAAGATACTAGTTTTATTTCTTGTGTCTGTGATATTCTAGTTGCTTTTACTGTCCTTCGTTGACAGACTTTTAGAGATTTACATGTATTTATGATGAAGTTAAAAACTTGTTTTAGTCACGATAGGCTGAAATATTGCCGATGTGACTTTAAATTTTAACTCACTCACACACAGAGTAGAAAAGCAAACTAAAAAATATATAAATCTATCACCAAAATGTATATGAATGTTTAGCATATTTTTGATATCCGACACACCTCAATCATATAATCCGGTAATATTTATTATCTACTCTCTGTTTCTAGCTTGATTCTACTATTTTCCATATGTGACATTTTGAATTACTGGCGCGGTATTAATATAAGTCACAAGACTTGTTCGCCAGTCCAGTCCGTGTACAAGTTTCGGAAAATATATGCATTTAAACCAAAAGTAAACTAACCAACAAAGCTCTGCATTGACAGAATAATATATGTCTCCTGAACATTTCCATAACCGAATGCCAAGGTCTGTCGTAAGTCAAGTTATGCAGTCAGGCATGAATCTACCAGGAATAATTTCGTTGTCGCTTCAATATGGAATCACCATATTCGAAACCATGACTGAAAAATCGAACCGAAGAGTGGATTACGGTCGAGGTTAAACTTTACACTGCACCCTTAACAGATCTTACATTACACTCTCTTACATTCACTGAATCTATTCCATTCTCATTAAATCAGTTCGAGTGATAATTGTGAGAAGATTCGTAGGGTTGTATGTACAGAACACATCACATGTTTCCTTTTTTCCAGTGCTTCATATTGCAGCTTTAAGATGCTAGCTCCCTCTACCAAACTATGTGACTATGTAATTAATGCATTTCGAGTTTTTGTATTCATTGGCATATACATGTGCAGTAAACTATGATTATAACGAACTCAAGGAGGCCAATAATTGTGGTTCAAGTTCTGTTTCGCACTGAAACATTTGGCCAAACATTGAGCATCCTTGGCAAATGTAAGCGATTTGGAGGCAAACAGTTGGAAGCAGTAGTGGCTTAACTATCGATTAAAGAAAAGAAAAGACACACATCTGATCAGGTGAACCGCCATATTTCAAGACTATATTACAACATCGAAACTATATTAATGTGAAACAATGCAAATACCACTGTTAGAGAAATATTTAGATATTTAGATAACCTTCTAATGATGTAAGAAATTGAAAAAACTTTCTAGTGCTATTGTTTCACACATCATGATGGGAAGAAAATAACTTTATCTTTATCTGACATGCTACTTTCCTACGATAACCATCGAAAGTATATTTAGTTCTTAGGTATCCACAACATCTGAAAACATCAAAACATGACATCCTAGGCTAACTTCTATGCCCCGTTTGATAAGGTATTATTTATGCATAGGTTTCCGTTAAATAGGCCTATTATAAAAATAAAAAATGCACCATGATATCGTTTAATCAATCTGGAACAAAATATTCCCCCAGTCAACTTTTTATTTTACGTACTAGTTCATTAACAAAACTACAAATAGAACGGGACTCAACATGCATCCCTGGAGTACTCCAATTGATGAATATTTTATTGTACAATCCTCTTAAGCAGTTGGAACTATGATCATTTTAACACGCAACTCATAATATAAGGTGAAGTTCGTTCTTTTGTCCTCACTCCATCCTAATCATAGTCGAATAAATGTGTTTCTTTATGTTTCTCTCATTGACGTTTAATGGTGCTTACTTTATCCTTATAGGGCAGGATATAATGATGAGGTTCTGTCTTCCTTGATCAAAGATGATGAGCTCTGTTGTTTATGGTAACAGGATACATATCACTTCCTCTGGAAGTAGTATCCCTAGGGAGATGCTCCTCCACAGGTATAGACAATGCCTCTGGAAGTAGTATCCCTAGGGAGATTCCCCTCCACAGGTACAGACACTGCCTCTGGAAGTATTGTCCAGGGGAGATCCTCCTCCACAGGTATAGACAATGCCTCTGGAAGTAGTGTCCCTGGGGAGATTCTCCTCCACAGGTATAGGTCCTTCCTCTGGAAGGAGTGTACCAAGGGAGATAATCCTTCACAGTTATAGACACTGCCTCTGGAAGAAATGTCCCTAGGGAAGTTCTCCTCCACAGGTATAGGCACTGCCTCTGGAAGTAGTGTCCATAGAAGATCCTCCACCACAGGTGCAGACACTGCCTCTGGAAGGGAAGTAGTGTCCATAGGGAGATAATCCTTCACATGTATAGACACAGCCTCTGAAAGGAGTGTCCCAAGGGTGATAGTCCTCCACATATATAGACACTGGCTCTGGAAGTAGTGTCTCTGGTGAGATTCTCCTCCATAGGTATAGACAATGCCTCTGGAAGTAGTATCCCTAGGGAGATTCTCCTCCATAGGTATAGACAATGCCTCTGGAAGTAGTATCCCTAGGGAGATTCTCCTCCATAGGTATAGACAATGCCTCTGGAAGTGGTGTCTCTAGGGAGATTCTCCTCCACAGGTATAGACACTGCCTCTGGAAGTAGTATCCTTAGGGAGATTCTCCTCCACAGGTATAGACACTGCCTCTGGAAGTAGTGTCATTGGGGAGATAATCCTACACAGATATAGACACTGCCTCTGGAAGTAGTGTCCCTAGGGAGATCCTCCTCCACAGGTATAGACACTGCCTCTGGAAGTAGTTTCCCTAGGGAGATTCTCCTCCACAGGTATAGACACTGCCTCTGGAAGTAGTGTCCCTAGGACTCCTCCACAGGTATAGACACTGCCTCTGGAAGTAGTATCCCTAGGGAGATAATCCTACACAATTATAGACACTGCCTCTGGAAGTAGCGTCCCTAGGGAAATCCTCCTCCACAGGTATAGACACTGCCTCTGGAAGTAGTGCCCCTAGGGAGATTCTCCTCCACAGGTATAGACACTGCCTCTGGAAGTAGTGTCCCTAGGGAGATTCCCCTCCACAGGTATAGACAATGCCTCTGGAAGTAGTGTCCCTAGGGAGATTCTCCTCCACAGGTATAGACACTGCCTCTGGAAGTAGTATCCCTAGGGAGATCCTCCTCCACAGGTATAGACAATGCCTCTGGAAGTAGTGTCCCTAGAGAGATTCTCCTCCACAGGTATAGACAATGCCTCTGGAAGTAGTGTCCCTAGGGAGATCCTCCTCCACAGGTATAGACACTGCCTCTGGAAGTAGTATCCCTAGAGAGATTCTCCTCCACAGGTATAGACAATGCCTCTGGAAGTAGTGTCCCTAGAGAGATTCTCCTCCACAGGTATAGACAATGCCTCTGGAAGTAGTGTCCCTAGGGAGATCCTCCTCCACAGGTATAGACACTGCCTCTGGAAGTAGTATCCCTAGGGAGATCCTCCTCCACAGGTATAGACAATGCCTCTGGAAGTAGTGTCCCTAGAGATTCTCCTCCACAGGTATAGACAATGCCTCTGGAAGTAGTGTCCCTAGGGAGATCCTCCTCCACAGGTATAGACACTGCCTCTGGAAGTAGTGTCCCTAGGGAGATCCTCCTCCACAGGTATAGACAATGCCTCTGGAAGTAGTGTCCCTAGGGAGATCCTCCTCCACAGGTATAGACACTGCCTCTGGAAGTAGTGTCCCTAGAGAGATTCTCCTCCACAGGTATAGACAATGCCTCTGGAAGTAGTATCCCTAGGGAGATCCTCCTCCACAGGTATAGACAATGCCTCTGGAAGTAGTGTCCCTAGAGAGATTCTCCTCCACAGGTATAGACAATGCCTCTGGAAGTAGTGTCCCTAGGGAGATCCTCCTCCACAGGTATAGACACTGCCTCTGGAAGTAGTATCCCTAGGGAGATAATCCTGCACAGGTATAGACAATGCATCTGTAAGGCAGTGCGGATTAAATGAAGAGAACAGTTTCTCTACCGCCCCGCACTGACTGACAGCGCGTTCTTTGGAGACGAGACAGGCAACATGTGTTTTCTCATGCATTTGACCCAGAACATATTCAAAGCACGAACATAAGGTTTTGAAAACGTTTTATTGTAGAGATTGTCAAGAGTACTACTGAACCCAGAAATAAGCATTGACTATTGCCGTATTTACAAGCAGTTGTGGGCTATGGTAAGAAGGCTTTTCAATTTATAAATTTCGAATGCATGATGCATTTTGTATTGTACGTCAGTGTTGTCAGCAACAATAGGAGACGAAAATGATCTGGTTAACGGACAGCCACGGAAAATGCAACCTGGCACGTTACAAGGAGTGAGTGAGTGAGTTAAAAGTTTACCACAGATCGGCAATTTTTCGGCCATATAGTGACGAGAAACAGTTGGTTTAACTATCAGAAATATCTGTCGCAAAGGACAGTAAAACATTAGCAAGTTATCACAATTTGAATCTAAAAAACTAACCATTCAATTGATAAAAGACTTTATTCAACACAAAGATCAATATTACATGTAATACCAATAAAATACGAGGCGGTGGGGTAGCCTAATGGTTAAAGCGTTGGCTCGTCACGCTGAAGACCCGGGTTCGAATCCCCACATGGGTACATTGTATGAAGCCCATTTCTGGTGTCCCCCCGCCGTGATGTTGCTGGAATATTGCTAAAAGCGGCGTAAAACCAAACTCAGTCAGTCAGTCAGCCAATAAAATACGAGCTATATACCACCAGTCACCAAAGCCAGACCGATTTACTGATGTTACAAGGAGCATATGTTGAATAATATAATACATTTCACGAAGAAAATGAAGTAGACGTTCACTGAAAGAAGGCCTGGGACTCGCTTACAAAACCAGGCTCAGTCACAGCAGCATGAGCATCGATCTACGCAATTGGGGATCGGGTGGTCAGCGAGCCTGACCACCCGATCCCGTTAGTTGCCTCTTACGACATGCGTGGATTACTGAAAACCAATTCTAACCCGGATCTTAACGACTTATTTGTTAGCCTACAATAAGCAATTTGGGAAATCGTTCAATAACCGTTCAACCGAATTCTGAGGATTGTCTGGTGTAATGCTTTATCGATATGTTATCGTTGACTGACAGGCGTGTTGGTGATTGGGCGAATGGAGTTGTCTATTAGTCTGTCTCTCTATAACCGCCTCCGTGGTGTAGTGGTTAGAGCGTCCGCCCGGAGAGCGGAAGGTCGCGGGTTCGATTCCCGACCGCGTCATACCAAAAGACGTCAAAATATGGTACTTAGTGGTCCCTGCCTGGCGCTCGGCATTATTGGGTACAACAAGGACTGGTCGGCTCGGAGTCAGTATACTGTGTCTGAGTGGGGTATTCATGCTTCACTGCGGCATGGTATCGCAGTGAGCTAGTACTATGAAACCAGCTTAAGTCTGGGCTAGTACAAGCAGCCGCACATACACATACACACGCATGCACGTCGTCATATGCGCGAAATATTCTCAAGCACGACGTTAAACCCAATTTCACCTCACCTCACCTGTCTCTCTATATGTACATATAGATAATTCTATCTTACTGGATAAAACAGTCAAACAATTACAACGGGGAAGGTGTGCGGGGATAAACATATCGCCAATGAACAGAGTGAAGGGCGGTAACTCTACTGGCCCTACTGCGAGTAATTACGCACATGTGGCCAAGAGGAGGTGATTGATAACTAGACGAAAATCCAACTTTTACTTTATGCAAAGCTGATTATAAACATCTTCAATACGCAGAAGCAAGATAAAGCATCATGCCAAACAACAGCCACTCAGGCTAACTAACTGAAATAACAAATATGTCCAGTCCACCCAGCTGTGAATGGGTACCTCGTTAGGATGAGAAGGCCACAATAACTCGGTGCGCCTAGTGGCTGCAAGAGTTGTATGCTCCCCAGGGAGTTGAGATTGATATACGATGTGCCGTTGAGATTGACATCCAATGATCGAGGGAAAAAATACCAGCGCCTTGAGCAAGCACTAGTTGCCTGGATATGTGCGCTATATAAATATCATATAATAATAATACTATCCTAGCCCAGAGTAAAACTCAACGATGCGAACATACAAAAAAGGAACTAGAATATACAGTAATCTTAATAGACATAAGCTAGCTACAACACAGTTGAAGGAAATCCCAGCATATAAAGAACATGCATTCTAAGCCGAAAACTAAATTCTATATATCTTAGTTTAGCTGAATCTTTCCAGAATCCCATCTCTGGTTAGTTCGTCGGGCAGTCAAATTTCAAAGGCCCAAAAGGATACACCGCACCTGAAGGAATGTCCTGAAATACCGTGATTCATTTCCTTGGAAACTAACACTTCTCAAGTAAGTAAAGTCAAAAGGTTTATTGTACAGAAGGCCTCTGGCCCATATACAAGAGAGTATGTATACCTCATACTGTTACACACAGGAAGTAACACGTTCTTTAAACAGTTCATTTCTTTTTACTAGTGCATGTTTAATATATAGTGAAAGGTTTAAAATATGGGATTCGATCTTAGTCGTTAAAATATGTACGAAAGCTTTCAATGGCGGCATCCCTAACAAATAATCTTTAATATATTTCTTTCGAAGGTCCCTATAAAATGGATAGACGAAGACATAGTGAATTTCATGTTCTATTTCTATATCGCATAACTGACAGATTGTGGAACGCCGCTCTCAGAAGTACACACTTCTCATCACATAGCAATGGCTGGCGAGCAGAAGTATGCAATATAGGCAACAGCCACACATAAGAAACATATATTTCCTTCTCACCAAACTGCTCTTAGACTTTGTCTGGTTACTTCATGTCACTCACTGGAATGTGTCTATTTGGGTGAGAACCAAGCCATTGCCAGATCGGAGCAGTACATAGACACTCAGCAGACAGAAGTCCAAATGTAAAAGCCTATTCTATACCACCTCGGAAGGGTAGCTTGGGTCCCAGACGGATCAGCCTTAGCTCACGTAGAGCTCCATTTACCAAATCACCAACGCGCCAATCACCAACGGTAACAGGGTATTTCGATCTTCTTAGAAAAATATGCAATTCAAAGTGTAAATTCTTCAGAATATATGGGAACAGGCAGTAACAACAAACTTCGTGAAGTTGTCCAGTTGACATCCCTCCGCTTCGTTGATTGTGTCCAACTTGAACTTATGCTTCTAGCCTTCAACTGACGTCCCATGTAGGCGCCATCTACAAAGGAGGAAATCACCCAACATGTGCGTGACAGTCACTGTACGTACTTTTCCAAGCATAGCAAATTGACCAACTTGTCACAAAGGTTATAGTGGGTCCTTTACATGCATTGACGTACCAGCATCTGCTTATACATTCTGGTGACCGGGTACATTATCGTAACAAGCGAAAGAAATATCTGACGCTTTCATCACAAACAGGTATCTCAACCAATTCATCAAATAAGGTCTGCAGATATGTGTATTATTTAATTTCTTGGTTCCCTTATATAGGCTAGTTATCAGTCTGAACTATCTCATCCACCCGGAGAGTGGAAGGTCGCGGGTTCGATCCCCGACCGCGTCATACCAAAAGACGTTAAAATATGGTACTTGTTGGTCCCTACCTGGCGCTCGGCATTAATGGGTACAACAAGGACTGGTCGGCTCGGAGTCAGTATAATGTGTCTGAGTGGGGTATTCATGCTTCACTGCGGCATGGTATCTCAGTGGGCTAGTACTATAAAACCAGCTTAAGTCTGGGCTAGTACAAGCAGCCGCACATACACATACATACGCATGCACGTCGTCATATGAGCGAAATATTCTTAAGTACGACGTAAAACCCAATTTCACCTCACCTCACCTGAACTATCTCACGTCATTGTGTTAGAACAATTCAGGCTGTCTCCTCGTTGTAAGCCTACGCTTTCTCAATGTCAACCCCCTCAGTTGACTTTAATATGTCGGTGCAAAAGAAAACCTCAGACTTCACTATCCTCAGGATCAAATGTATTGTGTAAAGACAAAATAACTGTGAAACTTATATGATTGGATAACTGAAAATCAGTGATGACACCCGGTGTTTGCGAAAAGGTTAAGCATGTCCTGCCTTTCCGGCAGAGACCCGTGAAGATCCGGGTTAGAATTGGTCTTCAGTAACCTCTGCTTGCCGTAAGAGGCGACTAACGGGATCAGGTGGTCAGGCTCGCTGATGTGGTTGACACATGTCATCGTATCCCAGTTGCGTAGATTGATGATCATGCTATTGATAACTGGATTGTCTGGTCCAGACTCGATTATTTACAGACCGCTGCCATACAGCTCGAATATTGCCGAGGGTGGCGTTAGGCAACAACCATACCAAATCAAACCTACCTTCAGCCCACACCATCCACAAGCTTCGCCTAAAGTGGAAGTATTTTTTGCCTGACATTTCACAGCAGTACTCCTGCCATGCGAAAGGAGGGGGGTGGGGGTGGGTGTCCGAACTAGAAAAACTGGTCTGGTCATGAGGTAATGACGTTCTGATTGCGGATATAACTTGTTATCTTCCCAGGGTTGGAAAATTTATTTTTATGAGCGAAGTACTTTCAGATTCTTAAACAGCTCACTATGCTGAACACTCTTGAAGAGCTAGGGTAAAGACATTCCGGACCAGATCACGCAGCAAGAACAGTAATTAACTGTGTCTGTTTCTTTTCTCTCGTCTATACGAATACTGCATATCTCATTCGCAGTAGTGGATCAGTTTGGTTGTACGTTTCATTACATTTTCTGAACGAATTCTCTTGCCTACTCTGTACAGATACTGTCTGTGGTGATATACTAGTAGTTGCAGGTCATGAAATATGTAACGCATCTATTGCAATAATTGGCGACGATGACAATTTATTGACAGTTCAAAATATGTGACTGAGTTTATGAACCAACAAACGTTAAGCTCACCCAGTTGGACGGATTTCGATTTATAAACATCTGATATCCAATAAGTACATTTTGAAAATTACTACTTGCAATTGCTCACACGGAAATAGTTGTCCATCTACCAGTACCATGGCCAGCATCCTGACGGACAGATATTACAACTGAAGATGCTGGGCATGCGCGGATCCAGGGGTGGGGGTGGGGGCCCGCACCCCCAAGAGTGTTCCAAATGTACTACATGTTTTATGCCCAGGGTTCCGAGAATTGGGGTGCACCTCCCCAAACGAAAATCCTGTATCCGCCCCTGCTGGGATTGGTGTTCAGCATCCACACCCTTGTAGACAGAGGAGACTACACTTGTAAGAGCAACTGACGAGATCGGGTGGCCAGGTTCACCGACTAGGTTGATGCATGTCATCGTATCCCAATCGCGTAGATCGATGTCTCATGATGTCAATCACTGGATTGTCTAGTTCACACTCTGTACAGACCTCCTTTGAACGGTGGGATATTCCTGCACGCTGCGTTAAACAATAAAACAAACAAATATATATCTATGTATTCTCAACTCAAATATTATCAAAGGAACATGGTACTCTGTCGGAGATATTTGACAAAAACACAGTGTTGACGAAATAGAGCACTTTGGGCCACATTAAATAGAGAATCGCCGTCAGAAATAGTTGTGACCGCTATTACTCTATTACGCCTTGTTCAACTTAAGAACATTCCCCAACAAGCTTTCATCCTTTGTCTCGAGTTAAGTCGTCGCAGATCAGCCTCCTACGAATAACATTTTCCCTACCCTAATCCTCGTTTCATCTACCGTTTATACATATATGTGTCGCCATGTATTTAAGCTACTGTCGTCGTCGATGTATTCTGACAACTATTGGGACGGCTTGGTAAATGGCTTTGTTATCTCTAACATCTTAGCACGCACTTTCACAGTTTAGGCTTGATATCATCTGATGCTGCCATGAATGAGCATGAACAGTGTAAAGCCCGACTCCGGCTAGTTATGCAAGAGTGATCAAAGGGAGGTAATTTGTGACATACGAACGTCAACATCCATTGCAGTATTAAATATATATTCTCATAACCTTGGACTTTGAATTCAACCAAAATAGTCATCTGATTTTCAAAGTTTCTTTGCAAGTGAGATAGGAAGGAAACATTCTCTGAAGAAGAGTGCCTTCCTGTTTATTCAATATCAGTTTTGATTTCGGAATCAATTTAGCTGTCATCGAGAATACACACTATATACATTTTCGGCTAAGGTAGGCATGTTAGAAAATATCTACCATAAACATTGCATACTTATACACAGTGACGAGAGTCAACACCAGAAGTCATGCGTGAGAAACGGATGTAAAATTATGATCATGGGTTCAAACCCCACGCTCCCGCTGTCCTCAAAATAACCGATGTTCAACCCAGATAGTTGATTTGTTGTTTGTTTGTTTGTTGGTTGGTGTGTTGTTTTACGCCGCACTCAGCAATATTCCAGCTATATGGCGGCGGTCTGTAAATAACCGAGTCTGGACCAGACAATCCAGTGATCAACAGCATGAGCATCGGTCTACGCAACTGGGATACGGGGACATGTGTCAACCAATTCAGCGAGCCTGACCACCCGATCTCGTTAGTCGCCTCTTACGACAAGCATGGGTTACTGATGACCAATTCTACCCCGGATCTTCACGGGTCCCCAGATGGTAAATCATGCCTCTTGAGCTTTCATCCGACGATCTATGATGTTTCTCTGGTCAGACACATTGAGACCTACCCCAGTAGTTGAGAGAAGATCGGGTTGTCAGGCTCGCGGACTTGGTTTGCATAGCTAGACACTTGTGATGTAAATCACTGGATTGTCTGGCCGAAACTCAATTATAATACGATACTGATGAAAGCGGTAAAACCCCCAAAGAAAGAAAACTTCCATTAAGACATCCTTCCCTTACTTTTCTAAATAAGTCAAATCTTACAATTAATTTGTATGGGAGTGTAAACTATGAATTATAACGAAACTCACCTAAAACTCATGTAACTAAAGATGTGAACTAAAACAATCACGAATCTTTGGCCTTCAGGTTGTACAAAGAAATGTTACATTTGTGAAAAGATATAATACGATTTGTCCGACTGTATGAAGACACTGTGGCAGATGTGGAACAGCTGAAAGAAAGTATGTGAAGCACTCTAATTCAGAGCAAATCGTCTTTTTTCGTATTGTTATGTGATGTAAGGTAAAGTGAAATGGGCTTAAACGTTTATTGCTTTTAATAAATGTGCATTTTACTCACCTGTTGATTGGTTGTTACACATCATATCTTTCAAATCACATATTAATATTCTTCATTCAAACATGGTAGTGCCATGTTGTTGCAAATTCATTTTATACCGAAGTTTTCATTGAACCATTTCTTTACTAGTAAAAAGTATCCAGCCACAGATTCCTTTCACAAATTGATGAAGATATAAGTGATAGTTAAAAGAACATAATTATATTTCTCAACTTTATACCAAAAAAAGTCAATTCCATTGAAAACAAACTCAACATACTTTCTTTCGCCCCTAAGTTTAATGAATTAACACTTTTAATTTTTATGGCAAAATATGTTTCAAACAATTTCAGTCGAAAGGGGCGACATGATAAAGTGCGCATGGTCAGATACGACGACTTGGTTGCCCGGCATTGTAAACTGATATGTTGTCATAGTATCAATCACTTTATTGAGTGATCTTTGTAGTGCTTAACATTTGTTCGTTTAAAGTGCGTGAGCCTATTATGTAATTGACTGTTGGTAAATACCAATGTTTAGTAATCTCACTTGAGATGAAACGAACAGCGCTGTACACAATCTCCGTTGTGACCCAAATACTGACACGTTCATCAACAAGTAAACAAACATCACAATCATGACTGGTTATCTACAGTCGGCTGACATATAGCTGGAATGATGATGAGTTATTGTTGTCTATATTTTTATATGGACTTCAAAGTGTTTTACGTTCAACTTGGTGAGGTGTAAATACCTTCAGAAACACCCAAAATAGTAAAATGAGTTCTTAAACGTCTTTGTGTGTACTATGTGGGGATACCCGGGTAAGAGCTCCATTGCTTGTAGCACGAGGTTAGGTCATGGATCGGGAGGTCAGCCAACTTGGCTTATCGTTTTTCATTGACAACACCCAGACGAGCATGCTTACATATAATTATAGACAAGTCTATTGTATTGAGTTTACTCATGCTCAAAAAGTTAATGAATCAGACTGCCTTTTCATGCCAACCTCCCAAGCTCCTTACAGGGCTCTAGAAGATTACAGCTATACATGACTCAGTTACAAATGTGAGACGTATACTTGTGGTGTGTCGAACTCTGATGTGTCGAACTCTGGTGTGTCGAACTCTGATGTGTCGAACTTTCGGTTGTCTGAAAGTGAAAGCTTTGTCCCTGTGTATTCCTTATTTCGTCGTATATCGAACTTCGGATAAGTCGAAGTATTTGCAAAGGTGCCTTAAACTTCGACATGACGGTGTTTAACTGTATTTCTTATCAGGGTTCGATTTCAGAGAGGTTAACCTACTTGCACCGGGTGCAACCTAAGATAAAAACCTAGTTGCACCAGCCAAATTCCAGTTGCAAAGTAGTGTGTTAAAACGTCAAAGGTTTCGGTGCACATAAACCTATTTCCGTGATGTAGTACCAATGAAACCATAGCAACACAGAGACACAGCTTATCCCTGTTTACAAGAGCTGTCATAGCCGAAACGTGTAGATGAATAGCAATATTTCAGTTCCATAGCTATTCAAAGTTTAGAAGAAAAATGAGCTGACATATTTGTGCTTCTAATATTAGATTTATTGTTGATTTATTTCTAAAAAATTGACTTCTTTTTTTTTAAAATTTTTTTTTTATTGGTTCCCAAGATTACAATATTGCAGATATACCAAGCCGTGATACGTACGGCTTAAAGTAATATGGCTACATGATGTACAGGTGAGATATTTTTGTATTAATATATTTTTTAAAAAATGCATAATTCATTAAATAGATAATGTACCGATGTACAGGTGAGATATTTTTGTATTAATATATTTATAAACATGCATAATTCATTAAATAGATAATGTACAGATAACGTCAGGTACAAGTCAATCCAGTTTGAGTCATCTAAGTACTGGGGAGAGAAGGCTCAATTATGATGGAAATTATTTATTTTATTATTTTTTGCTGATATATGTTTTTCCACAAAGAATATTTCTTTTAGAGTTTTTATATAGAAAGTTAGATTTAGAAGCATATTTTTAATACTGCATAAGTGAATATGTCTCTTTGCAGCAATGATGATGTGATTTAGTAATCTATTTGACTTGACTTGTGCCAGTTAAGACACATAACTAGGTTGCACGTTGTAATATTGCGTTGCACCAGTGCAAGTAACAAAGCACTCAATCGAGCCCTGCTTATGATTGTGGAAAGGGTGTTATCGCTTTTATCATCAAAAGCATTACAACTGTTAACACTCTATGCTTGCAGTTATGTGACTTTCTGTGGCAATTTCAACCTCCTGGTGTCTACAAGTTGACACATTCACATGCGGGTTAGCAGCGAACTCAGATGACCTCACATAAATTTCATGTAATCTATTTTAAAAGCCACGTAAAAACGATCTCCACTGTTGCGACCGATGAAGGCTATCTTTGTAAGTTTACAATGACACAAGTATGCGGGTAAATATGATTGTTCGATAGTGAGACACCGCTGGAATGAACAATTTAGTTAAAAAGAAACTCAAAGTGTTCAACACAATAACGGGAATTCAAAACGCGTGAGGGCTGTGATCCAGGAAGCATTCTATGCAGGTTGAAGGTCGAATTGATAACTGAGGTATCACATACTATTTCGTCACATTGTTGTGCACAAAGTCAATATTACATGTACACATCAAACGGGTGCATGTTATCAAGGTTAATGGCTGGCAATTAAGTACACTAGCTAGACGGTTGGGAGCGTGTTGTTTAGCTATTGAATAAGTGAGTATTATTTTATGCCGCATTTGGCAATACTCCAGTAATATCCCCGTGGGGAAAATGAGCACTTGAGTTATTTTAGTATTAGCCTAGTACTTGAATTTACAAATCTGATGAGGAAGGATGAAAAATAGTTAACATATCAACGCGGACATAAACCCAAACAACAATGAAACACTAAAATACCTAAATAAGTAAGAAATGTGTGAGCCAACCAACCTACCTAGTCCAGTGGTTAGGAGTTCGCTCGTCACGACGAAGACCCGGGTTCGAATCCCCACAAGGTACAATGTGTGAAGCCCATTTCTGGCGTCTTGTGCGATACTGCTGGGATATTGCTAAAAGCGGTGTGAACCAATACTGACTTTCGTCATTCATCTATCTAGTCCGTAACATGTCTGTTGTGTAAGCTGCAAGAAAACCCAGTGTCATGTACTGACCAGTCCCGCTGATAGATACACACAGAACCATCATCACGCTTCCTGTTGTAATCCGGGCGTTCAGGTTATGGACACATGTCAGTTGTTATCTACGTTCTCTGAACAGCCCCACATTGCTGTAAATATTCCATTGTACCTCATGTAACACTAACATTCTTCATATCTCACAGATTTAGTCATCAATGTCCATCGCTTCTTCCTGCTCCTCTTCAGTAATATCCATATTGTCAGCAATAATCTCTTGGACACTCAAACGAATGGGATGGGACCCTGATAGGCGGACCGAACGTTCAGGTAGATCCGACATCTGGTGTAAAATGTCCTCAACTTCCCTCTCTCGTGGAGACATCGATTTGATGCAATGGATGATGTCCTCGATTGGTTCCAATTCTTCCTTGAAACCATATGTTTCAGAGAGACACTTAGCATCTTGTGCAAACATTAAAGCTTGTGCAGAAAACTCACCAGGATTTCTTGAAGGACAGATACGTTCTTTGTGAAAATACAGCACGGCGTTGCCAAGACAGTAGAACATGTATCTCCTGTTGTTGTAGTTCTTTCTGTCTGGTCCAGCTTTCTTAAAGCAGGCCTCTGCCTCTTTGATGTCACTCTCCTAAACAACATAGTCAGTACGCCGACCAAACACACCAATGCCAAGGAAACAAAAAGCCAGTTTCAAATAGAATATTCTACAGAATTCATCCCGCATATCGGCCGGTGTCTCTGGGGAGTGGACTTCTATCGCTTCAAGTATGTTCTGTTTCAGTTTCAACTTGTTGTCTTCAGTCGGTCTGGCTTCATACAGCTGCATCAGGAGATTGACGTAAATGTACATCACCATTCCAGTGTCCTTGCATGGCTGAATCAACTGCATCTTCTTCCTGGAATCTTCTACAAGTCGGATCCCCTCCTCGACATCCGACAGATTTCCTTTCATTGCAATAGCTGATCCTTTGCGAGCAAGAAATATCATTGAACCTGCTTCGGAGTGAGTCATTGTTGCTACCAATGTTTCCATTTGAGATATGATGTCCATTTGATCGTGCCCTTTGTCATAAAAGAGTCTTCGTTTTCCCAGTTCTGATTCAAGCATTTGGAAAAGAACGTCAGGGTCATTTGGGTATTTATGATTCATAGTTTGTATTATACTATTGAATGTAGGCAGTTCCTGTTCTCCTCTGTTGCAAATGACCCCAGTTTAAAACTTATGGTTGCCAACATTTTCTTTTTCTTGTCCATTATATTAACTCTGTGAGGCTGTGCCAGATTTGACCCTAGTATTCTGTTATTCCAAGCTGTCTGTTTCAGTGCATCGATTTTGTCATTCAGCAACGAGGCTAGGTAAACGTGACTTCGGTTGTATTCCAGTGCCTCTAGGAAAAGTGGTATGATCCGTTTCTGTCGGATTGCCTTGAGAAGTGCCCTGTTTTTTTCTGGGTCGATTTTAATTGCACGAATTTGCTTGCATTTTTGTCTTGTCAGCCCATTCCGGCTCATGAGGAAATCCAAAACATTGTCTTCAGGGTCAAGTCTACAAACAAATTCAACCTGCAGTTCACGAAGTGCTCTCTCTTCAGCACTTTCCCTTACTGCTTGGCCACACAGAGATGAACTTGCCATTTCCGAAGTCCTAGTTGTTCATCATGTGTAAAGGTGGTATCCACTTATGTAGCTAATTACAAAGCCATACTCGGAGGAGTCTTCCCCAGTTGTACTTCTGATACAACGCATGACACTTGAAATAACACTTGTTTCTTTTAGCGTCAAGGGCGTAAGTAAACAAACCCATTATATCATTGTATTGATCTCATGTCATACTTGACTAGGCACCAGAGCATTGCGAGGGTAGGTGTCTCGGATATAGCAATGTTGCATCTGGTATACTCACCTTAATCAAGGACCCTCAAAGTCGTTAACTGAATCTCATTCCACAATAGAAATCCGCAAATCGGAAACTCAAATTGTCATCTTACGAGACAACAGATCGAAGTCGATGATGGTTCCTGGTTGTATGAATCTTTTCCTAAGCACACATCCACTCACATTGTCTTTCCTTTCTCAAATACTTCGTATCTACTGACATAGCTGTCCAGCAAGGTATTCAGTATGTCAACAGAGCACATTGGAGCAGGTTTTAGCCAGGAGATGGTCATTATACTTTGTTACTTGTCGCTAGACAGGAACAACTTCAAGCAAGCAGTTATGCTTTGTATTCACAAGTCATACTGTCTGGCCTGGTGAACCGTTACCAAACATCTTAGCAGGTAGTTATAGATTTAAGTAGTCTCGTGGTGTAGTCAAGCTTCATTGTCCAATGACAAAATGACACAGTATTCAATGCCTCTTATAAAAGATCCACGTCGAAATCAGCAGTGATTCAACAGAAAAAACCACAGAAATAATTCTGAAACATGATTGTAACCACAAGTGAATTAGCTGGTTAGTTCTTTAGCTGTTGTTGAATTGAATAAACAGAATCTCACGGAAATAAATGTGTCGGGTACAGTGACACCCTGTTAACATATCAGTGTAATTTATCCCTGTACCTATTAATACATTCCATGGGAATTCCGGTTTAGAATGATTCGTCAGCACCTAAATTGTTCGAATGATCACGCTTGGTTTCTGGAAAGTATGTTATTGTACGTGCACGCTTGCTTAGTGTATCAATCACTCGTTTATCAGATCCAAACACGATCTACAGACTGCAATATTGCATAAGGTGTCGTTAAAAACAGACCGATCTATAAATCAACTTACCACCAGAGCGATTAATGTGTTTTGAAGTGTGTAAAACACAGGAAAAAATAAATTTGAAAGGTATAAAGTGACTAGATCATCTGGATGGTATTTTTAGTCACAATGTATTTGTCTTGAATGAAAATGCTGATGGAGCCCAGAGCAATCCTTAATTTATGACTGACTCAATCTAGACTTGCCAAATCATTCTATACTTGAGTAGGGCTCCTATTTAAATTATTCGCTTTGGTCTCGGATAGAGACTAACGGTGGCACGGGAAATGATGATTACATAGGTCTTTGGAAAAAGTCCATGTACAGTTTCAGATATATCCAGACATATCTTCGAATTTTCTGTCCCTTTCGACACTAATGTGAATTGAAAGATTCAGGAAAAACATGGCAAATACACGGATCCCTCTTGCGAAATGCCAAGCTTGCATCCCGGATTCCATGTTGTCCGATTCACTCGTGTTCTTGTTGCCTTAGGACAGTGGGGTAGCCTAGTAGTTTAGGTGTTCGCTCGTCACGCAGAAGACCCGGGTTCGATTCCCCACATGGACACAATGTGTGAAACCTATTGATGGTTTCCCGTGCCGTGATAGTGCTGGAATATTGCTAAAACTAAACTCACTCACTCACTCTCGTTGCCTTAGGTTTAGTCCCTCTCAATATAAGCAGACTTGTATTTTCTGCCTGCAACACAGCTCTTCTGATACTCTTGGCTGCGTCCAAAAGGGACAAGGACCCTGAGCTGATGATGAGCTTAAAAAGATGTCACCAAATGTGAGTGCGCCAGGATCACCCGAAACCTGCCTTCCGCGCTTAATGACTTCAGCCGGTATATCGTAATAATAATTATAATAATTTGAAAATCATAATTACAAATCATAATGGATATAGAAGATGATACAGACGATGTACTCATTTGAAAACATTTAATCAATCATAAATATTGACATCGTGTTATAGTTATGAGGTGAGGTGAGGTGAAATTGGGTTTAACGTCGCGCTGGAGAATATTTCGCTCATATGACGACGTGCATGCGTGTGTATGTGTATGTGCGGCTGCTTGTACTAGCCCAGACTAAAGCTGGTTTTATAGTGCTAGCCCACTGAGATACCATGCCGCAGTGAAGCATGAATACCCCACTCAGACACATTGTACTGACTCCGAGCCGACCAGTCCTTGTTGTACCCATTAATGCCGAGCGCCAGGCAGGGACCAACAAGTACCATATTTTAACGTCTTTTGGTATGACGCGGCCGGGGATCGAACCCGCGACCTTCCGCTCTCTGGGCGGACGCTCTAACCACTACACCACGGAGGCGGTCGTTATAGTTATGATGCTATAATGACAGCAGAATATCAGACACTGGTTGAGACGTCCTAAGTACCAATTCATGATCATGTGCAACTTCGACTGTAATGTATCAACATCTTTCCAGCCATATTTTGTTGAACCTTCAAGTTCATACTACCGCATCGCACCAGCAGTTTTGTTGATGTGTCATACGCACAGGAAAATGATATCCATTGCCTGTTATCAATATGAACAGAAAACAGTAACACAAAAAGCTAACAAGACCACTACAGCACAATAAAGAATATGTTTGCAATAATTTCTATTGGCTTCTCTCCCCAAACCTTTCATTTCAGGACCCCATTGGTTTGATGTTTTCTGCAACACATTTTCCCAAAGCAGTGCATTTAACTCATTATCAATTTCATATTGTCGTGCATTCCTTTGTTGAAGCTCGATACTTTCAACCTCCTCTTTAAGGTCACCACTGAGTTCTAGAATTGGTCCTAGCTCCTTCACATATCCACAGCATGTTGCCTTTTGTTCCGCCATATTGGCAAAATCCAAAGCATCCCTCTGATTTCCTCGTTTCCGACATAGAACCGACTTTGCCATGTAGTAAAACATCTTCCTTCTGTTGTCGAACTTTTCTTGCTGTGAGTCTATGTTCTTTAGACACGCCTCAGCAGATCTTAAATCATCCTCGGAAGTAACACAGCCTTCTATGCAGTTTCCAAACAATCCAATACCAAGATAGCAGAACACAAGTTTCAGGTACAACATCCTGTAATAGTCCTCCCGAAGCAAGGGCAAACTTTCGGCAAAGTGGAGATTGATAGCTTCGTCGATTTTATTAATGATATCCCGTTTTATATTCAGCAGAGGATTGACTTCGTACATCTGAAGAAGGATGTTTATCTGTATATACAAAACCATCCCTGTATCTTTGCAAGGTTCAATCCTCTCAGCAAGCGCTCGGGCATCTTCAAGCATCTCCATACCCACTGCAAGGGATTCCTTCATTGTCCTGGCAGATCCTTTGCGGGCGAGAAACATCATTGTTGCAGCTAAAGGCTGGGACGATGTTTTCAGGAGCTTCTCCATCTCGTCAAATATATTCCCTCTATGTAAGTCAGTATCATACACAAGTCTCCGGCTCTCTACTTCAGCATCTAACAGAGTTAACATGACATCTGAATCACGGCAATACTGAGCTTTGTATTTTGTAACACAATCAGAAAATTCCTTTTTCTTTCCATCATGGGACATCAGTTTCAAATGATAATGCAGCTTCGTCAGAGTCTTCTTTTTCCCATCCATAATAGCAACCTTTCTTGGTTGTTGAACAATGTTTTCAGTGGGTTCTTTTGCATCTGTCTCAATATCAAAGCCATCCTCATTGTCCACGTATTCTATTTTTGCCTGTTCTTTTCCTGGATGTACAGCTTGTTCTCCGTCAGTAAGACATCTGTCACAATCCTTCTGAATAGTCCCAACATACCCAAGAACAGTGGTAGCATCTGGATCTGGAAGATATGTTCCACTGCTGATGGTGTTGTGAGAAAGAACAACAGAATCATCACTGAAGTCAGATTCGCAGCGTACGTGATCTGCTGATGGAAGATCACTGTGAGCTCTAGGGCCAGGGTGCTCTTGTTCACGAAGGTCTTTGATCGTCTGTTTCAGTTTTCTAGCAAGATAAGGATGACCGTTCCTACATTCAAGTCCTTTGATGAATAAAGGTACAATGGATTTCCTGATGACGTTGTCAATGAGCAATGTAGCTTGACTCTGTCTGGTTTCCCTCGACATGATGTCTTCATATGTCAGGTCAGAAATGCCCCCTTCTTGTAATAAGAAGTCCAGAACATAATCAGAAACGGTGAGTCTCCTCACAAATTCAACCCGAAGACGTTGTACAGCACTTTCTTCTATGGACTCCATAAGAACTGACACCTGTCTTTCTTTTACAGTCCTCAAGTTAGAAACCCCATGATTCATCACTGTCTAATATTCTTGAATCTTGTTTGTCCTTGTTTAGCAAGCATGGGTTCAGATATTAGGCATAAGGCATCCCAGGCCTTAATCAAGATACCTGTAAAAGGTTGGTTTGTTATTGCTAAATGGTGCCAATTTATCTGCTCCTTGTAAGAAAATTCAGATATCGGATATTTTGACTACCGCCATGGTGTTTGTAAAGCATTCATTTTACCTGCATTGTTTTTAACGCGGACAAAAATGAACGTCTGAAAGCATGGGGTTACTTGTTTACAGTTGCCAGAAAAGTGTTTTATCGCCGTATTAGGACATGCAGGTTTAATATTGTTTTCTATGTCTCTAAAACGTGGTAGTTTACAGCAAACACTGAGTGACTAAATCCATTGCCATGTATCCATTCAGATATACAATATAGACACATTCCAGTTGTTCGTAACACTTGTATCAATCCATGACAACAATGGTGGCATCAGTGTAGAGATTTCAGTTTTCCAGTTTCCATTGTGTCTCAATTTGCTCCTTGATCGCAGCAACCAGTTTGATCTTTCGTACGCCATGGAAATTTAATCCTGAAAAGATTAACGTTAAAACGTTTTTTTGGTCCTACTTCAATATTGACACAAAGGTATACATATTCAGTACATTGCTTTTCCCTACCGATTAATGACCACATTATTTTATTGATGTAATTCTTAACAATGAAACCAACGTGAGTCACTGCAATGTTCCACACAGCTGGTTACAAAAGGTCGCCATGACCTTGTGAGATACACGCAACTGTACAAAAGCATTAGAGTTCATTCTAAACGAGATATTTACATCCGTATTGCTCTTTCTTGTCAGGAAATCAACTGCTAAATTCTAAATTTGGAATCCTAAAGATACTAGATGAGTAGTTGTTAAACTATTGTCAAATAACCTGATTTGGGTCATATCCGAGTGTCGTTAAACGGCTGTGAAAGGGAGTTAAAATCGTTTACAAGGCAAAACTGACAGGCGATTAAAAATGTTTAATGTTGTATACTGACTTTGCGAGCCTTGTCGCATAAACCGTGGGCCTTATGCTTTTGTGTTTGTTTGTTTTATTTGTGGTTTTTAAACGTCGTTCTCAGCTATATGACAGCGGTCTATAAATAATTATGGATTGTTCAGACAACCGAGACACTGAGATAATGATAATCGATCCACGCGAGTCACACGTATCAACCAAGTCAATAAGTCTATCCACCCGATCCCGTTAGTATTTAGTCTTTACCTTGCTGTTAGAAGTATTCGCATTTTACGTACTCATACTTACATTTCTCCTGTAACTTCCGTACGTGGAAAAACAGTTTCGATATACTTGCTCGGTGTATGGCGTAATGCAGGAAGCCCGATACACCAACCCTATTACGAATAACCACGTCAGGGGCCACCTGTCGTAGGCATTTCTCGAGAAGACAGTAACATTCTATACGTATATTGTAAGCGGTCCGTTCAACGAGGCTGTGTCGTGTGGTTATTTGAGCATTATAACCTATGTTTATTTCAATGAAACAGGTTACGGTGCACGCGTATGAATAGGTCAGACAGATGACGTGGCGGGTTAGCGAACAATACAGTCAATATCCGTTTCTCCATACCGTATTTTATCTACTGGACGTTCGGGTGTTGAATAATTTCGCACATACCTTTGACCAAATATCAGTGAGAGGCCCGGAATCCACTCAGTTCAGTTCTGGCACAATAGCAAGCCACAACCAAACCCAGTCCTTCTTATAATACGTGCAACAGGAGTCATTCATTGTTGGGGGTGGTGGGGTAGCCTAGTGGTTAAAGTGTTCGCTCGTCAAACCGAAAACCCGGGTTCGATTCCCCACATGTGTACAATATTTGAAGCCCGTTTCTGGTGTCCCCCTCGATGATAATGCTGAAATATTGCTAAAAGCGGCGTAAAACTAAACCCACTCACTTATTCATTGTTGTTATTGATATATCGACCATTCACTGATTTCAACAAATTAAGGACCTGACCTAAACTAAGAACATGTCGCTTCATAGGGCTCCGTCCTTTTTATGACAAAGCGTATGCGAGGTGTCAGATTGAACCCTGCACCTATTCGAATAAATACGGTAAACATTCTAATTCCCCGGAAAGTGCTTGATATGAAATGACATGAGCTATTTGTGATCCCTTTCAAACGACGAGTACTATGGACATCCCCGTTAGCTGGCTGTTGAATGTATGATCCACAGTGTGGACTATATTTTAGACACCAGGAAACATGCTATTAATGTGTTTTGTTTGTGTATTTGATGTTTCACCTCGTTGTAAACAACCAAGTTAGGACCAAACAAGGATCACATGCCGCTATCCATGCACGTGCATGTGACATGCATGTCAGACCACCCGATTCCGTAGTACCCCTCTTACGACAGGCGTAAGTCCCAAAACGTTCAAGGTAAATTTATACTTACCACATTTTTTAACGTAGTATTTGTTTTATTTTAAATTGTGGCTAAATTTCCCACAGTAGCCAGCGGATGAAGGGATGGTGTAAATACAACTAGGGTCCATGCAGGTAGCAAAGGTTCTGTAAGTCCCCATTGTCTCCATCCTCCATAATGGCCAGGGTATACGTTGCGATAAATCTCCACTAAACCCTGGATGCATCTACGGCTCGGCCTCATGATTTTATTACCTCCATTGGCTGGTTTTATCCAATCAGGTGTCTACGCTGGATAGTTGACCGTACCAATCACAACTCACTTTCGCTTCTTTTATCTAACCGATTAAACTTAGCAACATAATTGTTGCAGAGGTACTCTGAAAGAGGTAAAAAGAGTTCTTGCATATATTTTTAAGGTTTCAGACCTGTCAATTTGTCTGTATGATTTCCCCAAAAATCAGAGTCGCACTGCGAACAAACCTTCGCGGCTGCGACCGCTATCTTTGTTGACACTGGCAAGCTCGGTTGTAACGGCGGCTTAGCTGATTGGCTACTGTGAGAATGCGGAACCAGCAAAGGGAGGTAATAAAATTATCGGGCCGAGCCATAGATGCATCCAGGGTACTAGTGGAGATTTATCGGAACGTATACCCTGGAGATTATCGAAGATGCATGGTCCCTAGTATGGTGACTTACCTTCAGTTGCTGGTAATCTCCAGCCCGTTTTTATATACTGTATTGTACATAAAATTTGTTTAATTTTACAGTTACATGCTAGTTTTTTCTCTATCTGTGACAATGTAGTTATTTTACTGTCCCTCGTCGACGGAGTTTTTATAATTTCATTGCATTTATTATTAATTTGTAATCTGTTAAAGTCACGATTATGGCTGAAACATTGCCCATGTGACTATAATTCTTAACTGACTCACTCACTCTTACGACAGGCATAGGTTGCTGAAGATCACTTCTAAAAAGGTTCTGCACGGGATAACTGACACTTACACAATCACAATCACTGTGTTGTTTTGATCGCCTTGCACCAATCGCTGACTGGGTTTCGGGTTACAACCTGGGTGATGTTGCGTCATCGTTAACTATTGATAAGCCCAGACGGTTATTGATTCACTGCTATATATAGTCCTGACATGCTATATGGCCGATGCGGCGTGAACAAGTCAAAACATTGATTACACAACAGTCTCGTTTCCTGCTGACCTGCTGACTGGATTCCGTCCTATTGCGCAACTTAATACAATATCATGTCAAGAATTTTTAGACCAACTCATTTAACTGGATATATAAATATTGATCAGTATTATCTGATACATCTAATCACGTGTATGTTGCAACACTAAGCTCCTTCTTATCCTTGCAAACACGTCGTGCAGCGTGCTCTGTAGTACAGCCTGCTCTGACAAACGGAAATCTGGAAATCGTGGAAACCTCAAAACGAGGCTCGGCCGCTAGAAAGGTTTGGCGATCTTGTACGGCCCTGATATTATATCAATCACATAGTACTTTACAAACATACATTTAATAAGCGCAAGGAACACATAACAGGTGTAACCAGTGAGCCAGTTGAATTGTGAATCATTTTGCGACCTAATCAAAACATGGACAGTCTGTGACGTCTTAGTTAACGCCATGCTGCTTAAGCCTCGCCATAAAATATAGAAATACGATTGTTTTAAAGTATAAAATTAAAATTCATTTGTAAATACCATTTTCTTATGAAAAAAGGAATTGGAATTACGTGTAACTATAGTTGTTTGTAGTGTCTCTTTTTTACTTTCACACGAGAAAACTCGGTCATAGGTCATAGTCTGAATTGGTTTATGAGCCTCATGTTTCGGTTTGATAAACATTGCAGGCGAACATACATACCATGGCCATTGCTGTATGTCAGTTATAGATGGTAATAATTAGTCGTAGTTACTCAAAGTCTCTAAATTGTAATGAAGGAAGGGAAAGAATCCTTCCAAAGTTGAATGTGAGATGAATATAGGCCAGAGATGAAAAAGGGGTATATAGGATGTTTGAGTTGAAAAGGGGATGAGTTGTGGCTACTAGGTCTGAAAGGCTGCTTGGGCTGACATGTTGATGGCGCCAAGTAATTAATTTTGTTTAAGCATTTAAACTTAGAACGCTGGGATATTTGCAGGACAGTTCAAATTTTTCTGATGCAGTTCCTTTTTTTAATTTCGAGACAATGGTATTTTAGCTGACAGTATATTTGCGTAAATACACATTTAAGCGTTCAACCTCTGTTTTATCATGGAGTGTTCGGGAAAACCAAAACACGTTCAATACTCTGGGTTTTGGTGCCTGCAATCGTGTTAAGTCTAGTGAAGTTTTGTAAGGGCATTTAAAAGTTTGACGAACATGAATACATGACATGTTTTATGGATAACAACTTCTTTTTAATTCTTTTCACGACGTTTCGGAGCGAATTCTTGCTCCTTCATCAGGTGAAACATGTATTAATGTTCGTCCAACTTCTAAATGCCTTTCAGGTGAAAAAGAATAAAAAAGAAGTTGTTATCCATGTATATGATTTAAACATATTTTTATTCATGAAGATGAATTGGGATTGGTGAACAAGCATTACTGCTTATATTAACACCGCTCCCAATATACTATCCATGTATATGTGTCATGTATTCGCGTTAAGTTTAGGATTCAAACTTGATACAGCGTATCCTGACGTTAAGGAAAGGCCACTTGCTCCACCGTCCATGTACAAGAAGAATAAACGAAATAGACAATGATAAAATTTAATGAAATGATAAATAATACAATAAATATTAAAATAAGTAAGCTTATTCGTTGGATGATGAGACGATACATTTTCACGCGAAAACATCCACATGGGAAGACCTGAACATGTATAAATAAATAACGATATGGCATGAATGACGGACAACACATAATATACATGTTCCATTGTATCAGTTCAATACATTTCTGGAGAAATTATTTTCGGGATTCCTGGAATTCCCCCGGCCATATAGCATTTTGTCACTTGGTAGTAGTGTTCTTAAATAATGAGAAGTCTTTACTACACTACCGCGCAAAAAGACAGCATACATCCATGTTTGATGGTTGCTAAAATTGAAACCAGTATCAAATGATATATTCAATAATGACGTATTTGACACGAATCGTTGTTGTGTTATGGAGCTAGTATTTCGACGATTGATTTTAACTTTGTGAAGTTTTGATAACTTTTGTAATTTTTGGGTCACACACAATTTGTAAATTTCTTTTGCCCGGCACTTTATCTACTCATGTACAGTTATCATCAAGACTGAGCAAGTCTGATTCGGTTTCGTATTTCCGCATTTAAGGCTTTTGCTTTCGTTTTTCTTCTCAGACTATTCAAAGCGAGGTACTTCCTACGGGAGTCGTACTGTCCTTTCTGACTTCGGTCTTGCCGTTTGTTCGACCTAGTTTTACGCGCATGCGCTTTAGTATCACTCTCGGAAACACTCATGTCTTCCGTGTCACAATCTGTAAGTTCTAATTCAGTGTCCGTGTGTGTTCTGACACTGTCCATAGACACTGTATTGTCCGTCCTCTTTACACTGATCACCCTGGGGGATACGACGCCTTCTCTGTCTGAAGCGGCGTGACCCTCGACGTCGGTGAAGTCCTCTACCGGTTCAAGGTCAGAGAAGCAGTTCCGGTCCTTCTCCAGTAGGATCCTTGGTGTGAATAGCTTCTCTTCTTCCTTCTCCATGAACTTCTTCCTGATCTTCGTCGCCCTTTTGGCACTAATTGGTTGAACTAACGTTGTAAAATCGCCGCCATGGTTTGTCTCGAACTCTGCAGATTTGGCCGTGGACCTTCCGCCGTTGACCTTCGTCAGGGGCAGCGTGGAATAACCGTCTCTCCTGGCAAAGGGACACCCATCTGAGGTCTGAGGTCTGACTTGGTCTCCTGATGGTGGTTTCGTGTCCTTGCTGTCTTCCTGAAAACCTTTGTTTATGACGCCATTCTTGGGTTTACTTTTTCTGGGAGGCTTTTTGACCCGATCCGAAACCGGCCCCATTATATCTTTCAACATTTTGTCTATTTTTTTCTGTTGCTTAGCAACGGAAATGACGGGTTCAGTTTTGGGTTGCTCCGCTTTTACAGTTTCGTTGGAATTTTGATCAAACACATCTATGCTAAACTGGGCGTTATTTCTCGGAGGCAACTCTGAAGTGAAGTTTCCTAATTTCAACATCTGAATGGATTTACGCACAGCTTCTTCATCCGGTGGTTCAATCACAGTTTCAATATCTTTTATATTGCTAAATTTACTCTTGGTGTAATTGATCTTCACCTCGTCCTCAACATTAGGATGTTCTAATATGCTATCACAATGCACGTCGGCTTTTATGTCCATTTTAGGATCTTGTGACCCCGATGCTGACTCCAATCTTGAACTTTCGTCGATCGTATCAGTTGTCTCCCTCTGCACTTCCGGCTTTGGTTCATCTGACATTGCTGTCGAAATGGTTCTCTTTTCTGTCCTATTTCGTTTATTGTTGAGTTTGTAATTTACTATTTTGTTACCCGGAATGGAATCGACTGGCTTGTCGGACGTTTTCTCGCGTGAGATTTCGCTGTCTGGACCAGATGACATAATACACGCTCTGTCTTTGTCCTTGAAAACACGGTGTTGCGCAGTGGTATCTCTGCATGACGTCACAGTCTCGTCTTCGCCGCCTCGTTCTGTATCCTCCAGATCTATGACACCACAGTCGCCGTTGTTTTGTTTGTTCTCCTTGCTGTCGGTGGCCGTCTGTGTGGACGTCGTGAACGTGACTGTGTTTTTTTTCTTCACCCGACGGCCTGACGGAGTAGGGACGGTCGACAAGGCTTTCTCTGAAACACAAGGGTAAAAACTTATATATGTCTCAAGCAGTGAAGAGGATGGAGAGAAGGGGCTTTGATCTATAATTTAAGATGACGAGATTGGAATATTCGTTCACTGTGTGGAGGAGATGTGGGGTGAAAATTGTTTTAAAGTTGCGTTCAAGATAATTCCATTTTTACAACCCGTGAAGATCATGGTTAGAATTGGTTTCAGCTTGCTTGTCGTAAGAGGCGACTAACGGGGTCGGGTTGTCGGACTCGCTGGCTTGGTTGACACATGTCATCGTATCCCAACTGCGTTAGATGTTCATGTTGTTCATCAGTGGATTGTCTGGCTCAGACTCGATTCTTTACAGACCGTCGCCATATTGCTGGAATATTGCTGAGCGCGGCGTTAAACAACAACCAGAGCAAACACTTTTTACAACCTGTTTGTCTTTGTGTCCCCAGTTGTGCTAATCTGGGCTCGTGCCGGTTTCACAGTGCTGGCAGTATACTGACTCCTAGCAGACCAGGGGATCGCACCCCGAACTTCCGCTATCCAGACAGACACACTGTACTCTAGTCTGTCTCACAGTCCCTGGACCACATTAATTCCTCTCTGCATTGCTAAAGCCTAAATAAAGCAAGTCTAGATTTCCTCAGGTTCTGAATCTCTGGTCTCCCTTTTCAATATAAATTGGCTTGTTTCTTACTATCAAAATTATATATATTCAGAGACTAAGCCTTAGTCTAACTGTACTCGTGAGGCGGCATAGGCGTTGTCAGTTCATGTGAAATACGTCATCAAAATATGTTGACCTACTTAACGACATCTCATGGAAGTAGATAGGCAGTTCCACTTAACGTAATGCAACATAGGATTCAATTGTCGCCAATTCAGAAATGTATGGAGCAACCTAATGTTGCTATCATTTAAACAAAAGGGCTAAATTAATGAAAAGGAAGGGCTTTGTTTGTACAATAAACTAGGAAAGTAACGTCATAAAACTTGTCAAATCGTAACAGTTAAGTATAAGGCTCTAATTCTAATAACATCCTTCTAAAGTGGCATGCTGTGATTCCAGACTGTTGGGTTGGATTTGTGAAAGCATACATCGATCAAAACATTTTTGTCAAGGAATCTCGATTGGAGAAGAACGAGAGTTCTCTCCCTTTGACCAGCGATCTATATTCTTACCATCTCCCGTTGAAATTTGCACGGATTATGCTACAGCACACAAACTTGTAATTTTCAAGCCAGATGGTCATTTCACTATATTGTATTTTGAAAACGGGAAACGAGAAAATCATAAAAGTCGGAACATAGATGTTGTTCACAACAACTTTTAGCGATGGTTGAGCTGTATTTCGAAAATAAACACCGTGAATGGTGTAACAGACTGATGCACAGAGCATGTGTAGTACACGGTGCTGGGTTGTGTACGTCACAGAGTATTGTAGGATGTAGCGCCCTATGTAGTGTATGGTCTTACGTCCTGAATAATGCATGGTGTGACCCACAGTGTAATGGCTGGTGTAACATCTAGTGGAATGCATGGTGTGACCTACAGTGTAATGGCTGGTGTAACACCTAGTGGAATGCATGGTGTGACCTACAGTGTAATGGCTGGTGTAACATCTAGTGGAATGCATGGTGTGACCTACAGTGTAATGGCTGGTGTAACATCTAGTGGAATGCATGGTGTGACCTACAGTGTAAATCTAGTGGAATGCATGGTGTGACCTACAGTGTAATGGCTGGTGTAACCTACAGTGTAATGGCTGGTGTAACATCTAGTGGAATGCATGGTGTGACCTACAGTGTAATGGCTGGTGTCACATCTAGTGGAATGCATGGTGTAACCTACAGTGTAATGGCTGGTGTCACATCTAGTGGAATGCATGGTGTAACCTACAGTGTAATGGCTGGTGTCACATCTAGTGGAATGCATGGTGTAACCTACAGTGTAATGGCTGGTGTAACATCTAGTGGAATGCATGGTGTAACATCTAGTGGAATGCATGGTGTGACCTACAGTGTAATGGCTGGTGTAACATCTAGTGGAATGCATGGTGTAACCTACAGTGTAATGGCTGGTGTCACATCTAGTGGAATGCATGGTGTGACCTACAGTGTACTGGTGTAATGCATGGTGTGACCGACAGTGTAATGGCTGGTGTAACATCTAGTGGAATGCATGGTGTGACCTACAGTGTAATGGCTGGTGTAACATCTAGTGTAATGCATGGTGTAACATGTATTGTGATGTAGTTATGGTGTGTTGCTCACCTGCATACGACTGTAACTTTTTGTTGGCTGTGCACAACATGATCTGCTCCTCATCAAACACCAACTCAGTGTCGTCGTACGTGGAGCGGCGCTTCACCTGGAGACGTGAACAGTATACACGTGTAAACAACAGCAGTGTAAGCATGGCACTATTAACAACGTATGCATCACCACATTTTGTCAGTAATCCACTGTACATCGTTTATCAAAGGATGACCTATTCTATCTGAAGGGCAAGATCAACAAAGACGTACTAAAGAAGACATTCATTCTAGTCATGTCTCCTGGCTGTGTGTGAATATTCCGACACAAATATATATTGATTAACAAATCATTGACACGTAGTTTTTACTTTGTAGTTTACGCCCCTTTTAGCAATATTCCAGCAATATCACGGCGGGGGACACCATGGGCTTCACACATTGTACCTATGTTTAGAATCGACCCAACCCTTTTATGTGAAGAGCGCATGCTTTAACCACTAGGCTACCCCATCGCTTATGTGAGTGAGTGAGTGAGTGAGTTTAGTTTTACGCCGCACTCAGCAATATTACAGCTATATGGCGGCGGTCTGTAAATAATTGAGTCTGGACCAGACAATCCAGTGATCAACAGCATGAGCATCGATCTGCGCAATTGGGAACCGATGACATGTCTCAACCAAGTCAGCGAGCCTGACCACCCGATCCCGTTAGTCGCCTCTTACGACAAGCATAGTCGCCTTTTGGGGCAAGCATGGGTTGCTGAAGACCTATTGTACCACGGATATGATAAGATAAGATATAACTTTATTATCCCGGAGGAAATTCTTTTTATTTTGTATCAAAAACGGCCTCAAAATGAATATATACAAAATTCACAAAAATATACACAATAATTACATGCACAAAATGAATGCTGATGATTCTATACAATTAACCACATAGGTAAAGAGGCTGAGTTAGTAGTTATCGCATGCATGATGACTATTCAAAAACATTTGTTGCATTAATAACACGAATACTGGATGGTATGAAGGACTGTCGAGCTCTGTTTGTTTTAAGGGAAGGTAATCGAAAGCGGCGTCCAGATGGAAGTAGTTGAAAATGGTGAGATAAAATATGTGAACTATCAATTCTAATTTTAGTTGCCTTTTTCACAATCTGGCGCTCATAGATAAAGGGAATATACTCGAAAGACACTCCAGTAATTTTGCTGGCAGTATTAACAATTTTGAAAAGTTTGTTTTTGTTGCGAGCAGACAGACCCCATACCAACATAAAAAATTGTAGATCACCACACTTTGAATAAAGGTTTGATAAAAAACGGTCATTATGGTTTTGTCAATAGAAAAGTTTCTTAAGCGGCGAAGAAAATAAAGTCGCTGTTGGCCTTTTTTGTAAATGTGATCGATGTGTTTTGAAAACGAAAGTTTTGAATCTAAAATAACACCGAGATATTTGTAATGGTCCATGTCAATTATCAATTATAAGAGGATGTGGCAGCAGATGTTGCCCCCAGTGTCGGAGAAGTCGGGAGGCTCGTCGCCGTTAGTGATGACAATCTTGGCTCCCTGAGCCTCACAATCCATGTGCAGAGCACTGCGGCACCATTGCTTCACAGTCGAGTTAAAGTCGAGCTGGAGAAATAAAAGAGTAGATATATCCAATGTCCTAAAGACCGAATCCTTGGTTAGTGGTAGTGGTTAGAGCGTCCGCCCGGAGAGCGGAAGGTCGCGGGTTCGATCCCCGACCGCGTCATACCAAAAGACGTTAAAATATGGTACTTGTTGGTCCCTGCCTGGCGCTCGGCATTAATGGGTACAACAAGGACTTGACTGGTCGGCTCGGTGTCAGTATAATGTGTCTGAATGGGGTATTCATGCTTCACTGCGGCATGGTATCTCAGTGGGCTAGCACTATAAAACCAGCTTAAGTCTGGGCTAGTACAAGCAGCCGCACATACACATACACATACACACGCATGCACGTCGTCATATGAGCGAAATATTCTCAAGCACGACGTTAAACCCAATTTCACCTCACCTCACCAATGTCCTAAGACAGTCAGTGAATGAGTGATCTGAGTGAGGTTTTACGCCGCTTTTAGCAATATTCCAGCAATGTCACGGCGGGGAATATCAGGAATGGGCTTCACACATTGTGCTCATGTGGGGAATCGAACCAGGGTCTTCGGTGTGACAAGCAAAAGCGATCACCACTTGACTACCCCACTTGGCTATTATAAGGGAGGTGATATGATATAATGTTTTGTTTGACGCCACTTTGAACAGGATGGCTGGTTATATAATTTAACTCAACTGAAGAAAGGCCAAAGAGATTCTGATCTAAGACGTATTCCATCTGGGAAGAGAAAATACGATCCCTGGTTAACGTTTCTGTACAGGATTACAAGACCATGATATATGTACCATGCTTGAAACTGTTTATACCGATATACATTCCTCTTCTTAAGTTTAAGGGATTTCCGAAAGCTCCAGCGTTGACACTGTTTTAACTCGCATAGCTCAGAGCGCCCAAACTCCCAAACCCTCACAATGTGCAATTTATTTCAAGTATTCCCGTGTTTTCTTGGTTAGAATTGGTATACTGGTCAACTTATTGCTGGTCTTAAGAGGTGATTAAATGGATTGGGTGGACAGTTCCTGTGGATCGTTGCTTATAATCTCAATCATTGGAATGTCTGGTCCAAACTCTATTATCAACAGGCCATTGTCATATAGCTGGAATTTTGTTGAGTGCAGCATTAAACAAAAAAGAAAGAAAGAGAGGTGAGGTGAGGTGAAATTGGGTTTAACGTCGTGCTTGAGAATATTTCGCTCATATGACGACGTGCATGCGTGTGTATGTGTATGTGCGCCTGCTTGTACTAGCCCAGACTTAAGCTGGTTTTATAGTGCTAGCCCACTGAGATACCATGCCGCAGTGAAGCATGAATACCCCACTCAGACACATTATACTGACTCTGAGCCGACCAGTCCTTGTTGTACCATTAATGCCGAGCGCCAGGCAGGTACCAACAAGTACCATATTTTAACGTCTTTTGGTATGGGGATCGAACCCACGACCTTCCGCTTTCCGAGCGGACGCTCTAACCACTACACCACGGAGGCGGTCAGAAAGAGAGAGGAAGAAAGAAAGAGGAAGAAAGAAAGAGAAAGAAAGAAGAAGGAAGAAGGAACTCGCAAATGTGTACTTACCAAAAGACAGAACTGTCTCTGTCTAAGGAAGGACTCCATAGCTGTTTCCATGGCCTCGTTGATCTTGTCTTTGATGGAGGCGAAACTCGGGTCCACGGCCAGTAGGCAGCAAGCTGCAGGGAAATAAGTGTTTCAACGTTACCAGAATGTATGAAAACAATCAAATAACAAGATGCCGCAGTCTGATGTGTGGAGTTACACCCCTTACTCCTGACAGGAGCCGCAGATTGTGAGAGATCATATATCGTAGTTTGCTTTCGAAATATCAAAATATTAGAGTAAATTATCCCATTATATGATACACACGTACTGAATGAGCCTAAAGAGGATGGTTGCGAGGTCGGCGACGACACGGGGCCTGACCAACCCCATTAGGTCACGGACCCGTGAAGATCCGGTGTAGAATTGATCTTCAGCAACCCATGCTTGCCACAAAAGGCGACTATGCTTGTCGTAAGAGGCGACTAACGGGATCGGGTGGTCAGGCTCGCTGACTTGGTTGACACATGTCATCGGTTCCCAATTGCTCAGATCGATGCTCATGCTGTTGATCACTGGATTGTCTGGTCCAGACTCGATTATTTACAGACCGCCGCCATATAGCTGGAATATTTCTGAGTGCGGCGTAAAACTAAACTCACTCACTCACTCACTCCATTAGGTCACCTCCAACGGCCTGTATAGATTGCTGGAGAACTGGGGTTTCAGCGTTCGCTAAGAACGTTCGATTCCCCGCAAGGGTACAATGTATACCCATTCTGGTGTCCCGTCGTAATAAAGCTGGGATATTGCTGAAAGCGGCGTAAAACCCCACTCACTCACAGTTCTCCATGTTAAGCACTTTTCCGATATTCAACTCAATGCTATGTCTATAGTAGTGTATTATCGCCGGCGTGTCACTTAAAACTACAATTTACTGTGCAGTTCAGAAAGTGCGAAAGTATGACGTACATACTTTTGTACAGAACAATTGCAGTGTTCTTGAATATTTTTCATATATCTTTATGCAAGAATGACATATCAAACTAAAACATATAATGCATTCGGGTTTAAACAGTACGACATTATTCTAAATCGGTGATGCAGTTAATAGCGGTTATCTTAATAACACGCTGTGCATATAGTTTCTGAATCAGAAGTCCGCAGAGTTATTCGATGTTAATTAGAAATGGTTCACTGACCAGTTGGCGCCAAGAGGTGTATCAGAACTTATCTTAACCTCTCTGAGACGGAATCAGCACAACAGAGAAATCCTACAATAAACTACTTAATGTTTAACACGACTAAAGTCTTCGAGTCTAAGGTGGATTAGCTCTAGTATTTAATCGGATTTATCTATGTGCAAAGAGTTACATTGTTCGGCAAAATTCGGTGATATAGTATTAAGTGTTACCTATTTTATAATTGATGAAAAATGACTTCATGTTATTAAACTGGTAAGTTTCATAACTGAAAAAGATTTTGATAAGTCCTTTTCGAATGAATGGGTTTATAAATACCCTTTTAGCGAACACCCGGTCTCTTTGTACATGTTCAGTGATCCATTATAATTCACAGGCATTTTGCCTTTTAGGCTTAGTGGAATTATCATATACTTTGGCATGTAGGACTGAGATTTCTAAGTTTAAGAAAAGTGATATTTTCAATGCAGCTACATAATTCTGATATGTTCACTGCAGTAAAAAAAATATCGCTTTTCTCGAACTACTTCATGGCTCAGTGGGTTTTCTGTCCAGTATCGTGCTACAAAGCACAATAAATGGCAATGTAAACATATACATTTCACCCAATGCATCGGTCAGCACGCCTGGTCATCGGATGACCGACCTTCAGAGAAGAAAATTCGCAATGATCACCTGTTCACCGGGGCGGTGGGGTAGCCCAGTGGTTAAAGCGTTCGCTTGTCACGCCGAAGACCCGGGTTCGATTCTCCATATGGGTACAATGTGTGAAGCCAATTTCTGGTGTTCCCGCTGTGATATTGCTGGAATATTGCTGAAAGCGGCGTAAAACAGAAGTCACTCACTCAGTCATTCGGTGCACCTGTAACTGACCGTCGCAATGTTGACCTGTAACTGTTCGTGCGAACTTATCTCTGTTCAGAACACTTCAGTTACATGCTGGCAGCGTTCAAAACCGACATTTTATGTACCAGTGACCTTATTTCACTTGATCGCAGCGGTCATTAACTGTATTTATGCCTATCGACAATATAAATACTTGATATTAATTGTAATAGTTTTTATTTTCAATCGCACTGTTTCTTTCTCTTGGCGCGCCATGTATGCTTGTGGTTCTAATGTATTTGTGCGCCGTATTTGGCGTTTACGCTAAGACCAAAAGATTGTTTGATGTATGTTATTATAAGTGCTGATCTTATTCAAACAATGACAATAATTAAAAATATAGCAACTGATATAAGTATGTGTTGTCTCGAGTTTTATTTTATGTTAGAATACCGAACGAGCGAACGAACGGACGGACGGACGGATGGACGAACGAACGAGCAAAAAGCAAACAGGCCATACTTTAACTGTTGTACTTGGCATGATGTCCGTGTTGTCAAATGAAGATAGTAACGAAAGCATATATTACTAATTAATAATGATAACAACAGCTGTACGCGGACTGTACAGAACACGTGTGATACGAGTACACTATCACTCGAGAAACATTTGTTTTGGTATCCCCAAGTTTGTTGTTAAAGAGGTGAATGAACACATAGCAACCATTCACCCCTCTCAAGAAGTACTTGCATTGTGTATACAGCTGCTCCACTGATAGACTTGCCAGCTCATGTTTGTTATGCGTTTTTGTGTTATTATTTTTACGATATCAATAACGGTTCATCTTCGTCCCTTGAAAAACATGGATGGTATTTACACCAAGGAACAGCTGATTACATAACACAGATGTTTTTTGAAACCTTATATTGCCGACCCAGATATTTGGTAGCTTCATTCATGGAGCCCAATGCACTAGATTTTCGTCACATGGGGTGAGTGAGTGAGTTTAGTTTTACGCCGCACTCAGCAATATTCCAGCTACATGGCGGCGGTATGAACAGCTTGTTCAGCTTGACCTGAGCTACTTTACATGTGCATGACCCGGGAGGTCAAATAGCACAAACGGCAGATCGGGTTATCTTCGTTAAATTTGGGTGCTAGAGGATGTTATTAATGTTGCGTTCGTGCGAAACATGCATACATAGATTCGTTACAGAATTTGTCCCGGAAAACAACACTTCTGATAAAAACCCAATCATGTCATGTTTTAATTGAATTGTTTATACAGTCATATGCTATCTAGTTTGGTTTGGTAACTTTACAACTTACAGACGTCAGTTACTTTCACAATCCGATTCACTCTCGCTATCACTCTCTACACCCAGTTCAATTATCACTTTTCTATTTCATGTTCAACTGCAATATTTCTGTCCCAGTAGTCGCTTTCCAAATTTTCAGGGCGGTGGGGTAGTCTAGTGGTTAAAGCGTTGGCTCGTCACGCCGAAGACCCGGGTTCGAATTCCCACATGGGTACAATGAGTGAAGCCCATTTCTGGTGTCCCCTGCCGTGATATTGCTGGAATATTGCTAAAAGCGGCGTAAAACCAAACTCAGTCAGTCAGTCAGTCCAAATTTTCAACATGGGCACAACAATCAGTCCACTCGTTTACACCAATCATCTAAGAAAGGTGCACCCCTTCACAATTATACACCCAGCCAGTTGTGACACGGTCACGCAATTCATTAGTATTCACTTGATCAGGTCAAGCTGAACAAGCTGTAAATAATCGAATCTGGACCATACAATCCAGTGATCAACTGCATGAACATCAATCTACGCAACTGGGATACGATGACATGTGTCAACCCAGTCAGCGAGCCTGACCACCTGATCCCGTTAGTCGCCTCTTATGACAAGCATGGGTTGCTGAAGATCAATTCTAACCCGGATCTTCACGGGTCTTCGTCACATGGATATTTCAGCTGACCGTAAGAGGTATTCGTAGCTGACCGTAAGTAGCGTGCGAAATAGCCACTGGCCCGCTAGCCCGTGCCTAGTAAAAATCCAGTCGGGCCAGTAAATCTCCACAGTCACTGGCCCAACTGGCTAGTGAATTTTCATGGAGTCATTTTGTAAATATATCACTGTCTCCGACGTGTTACGTTATAACACACTTTTAAATCATGCAAGACTACGGCCTGATAAAAATGTTCATCATATTAGATTCTTAGCGATGAAGCATGGGTCTACATTCAAATGTCGGGCTCGTGAGTTATTTTGTGGGCTAGTAACTTTCCGGAGACTATTTCGCACACTGGGGCTAAGTCACGTGGAAGTGTACACGGTGGCGTTGTACAAGCGCAAAGACTATTGTAGGTCTATGTTAAGATAAGATATGCTACATCTCCTTAGCGCTAAGATCAGTTTGTACAGCGACACCCTGGGTCCGTTGCAACTAGCGATCGGGGCGGTGGGGTAGCCTAATTGTTAAAGCGTCCACTCGTCACTCTGTAGACCTGGGTTCGATTCCCTTCATGGGTACAATGTGTAAAGACCTTGTCTGGTGTCCCCTGCCGTCATATGAGTGAGTGAGTGTGGATTTACGCCGTTGTTAGCAATATTTCAGGAATATCATGTCGGGGAACACAATAAATGGGCTCCACACATTGTACCGATGTGGGGAATCGAACCTGGGTTTTTGATGTGACGAGCGAACACTTAAACCACAAGGCTACGCCATCGCCCCAATCATACCAGAAAGGGAGTAGGGGTAGCCAGCTGCTTACAGCGTCGTCTCGTCGAAATCCCGGATCCTATTTTCGAAATTGATACAATATGTTAAATGATACATAAGAATGGAAGGCGATTATTTGTGCTGTGTATGCTAACGGTGTTCACGATAGTGACCGCTGAAGCTCACCTGATTCCCCTAATCGCTGTTGGTTCCTGTTGTGTAGCGTCACCACCAACACCGATATCCGCTCTGTCAGCCACCGCCGGACTGTCTTCAACTCCTGGAACTCCTCCACATACACGGTCCTGAAACACACACCATACTGAAACATACACCTTCCTGAAACATTCACATATGAAGCATAAATCATCCTGAAACACACACCATACTGGAAACATATGAAGCATAAATCATCCTGAAACACACACCTTGGAAACATTCACATATGAAGCATAAATCATCCTGAAACACACACCATACTGAAACATACACCTTCCTGAAACATTCACATATGAAGCATAAATCATCCTGAAACACACACCATACTGAAACATACACCTTCCTGAAACATTCACATATGAAGCATAAATCATCCTGAAACACACACCATACTGAAACATACACCTTCCTGAAACATTCACATATGAAGCATAGATCCTGAAACATCATCCTGAAACACACACCATACTGAAACATACACCTTCCTGAAACATTCACATATGAAGCATAGATCATCCTGAAACACACACCATACTGAAACATACACCTTCCTGAAACATTCACATATGAAGCATAGATCATCCTGAAACACACACCATACTGAAACATACACCTTCCAGAAACATTCACATATGAAGCATAAATCATCCTGAAACACACACCATACTGAAACATACACCTTCCTGAAACATTCACATATGAAGCATAAATCATCCTGAATCACGTGCCACTTAAAACAGAGACACCCTGAAACGTCCATAAAACATCTCTAATGAATGCCTCCAGCTCAATTCAACTTACACAGCTAAAGGTGATCTGTGTTTCTGTGTTGTTTCAGGGGTTTATTACAAACAATTTCTTGAAACAGGATAACGTTCTAAATATCAAATAACCACCAAATATAGCATAAAATATGCAGGTACTCAATGATTGGATAACCCCTGTGGGCTTTGTGTTGTTGGACGCTCGAAGAATTAGACAGATGCATACAATTTTAGCTGCAAACACATTTGTTTTTAGCTAAACTGTGATCAGCATCGATAATCGATAACGGATGTTTGGACGAGCTACCTAGCTATATATGAGACTGCCACAACACTCTGAAATGACCTGCGGAATGACAATAGCTTTAACGTTTCAAACCAGGCAGTAATCTATTTTCATGGACTGCATGCATTCGTATCGCAAGATACACTGACTTCTGAACTACCCTTGCATAACCTTTCACTGGGTACCTCTCATTGAAAAAGACGTTTTTAGTATATTTCTTTGGCACTCAGCAATATTCCACCTATATGATAACGGCTTGCAAATATCCGAGTCTGGGCCAGACAATCCAATGACTGACATCATGAACATCGACTTTTGCCTGTGGAATAAGATGACATGCAGCAACCAAGTCAGCGAGCCTGCTTACATTACCCCGTGAGTGGTCTCGTAAGACAAGTATATGTGTTGCTGACGACCTATATCTGATAGGGCTGCGCAATATAACCGGTTTACCGGTATTTACCGGTTCAGACATGAAAACGATACGTATTGCGATACTCTGATCGAAAACCGGTATTTTGACATGCATTCAGAAAACTTCGTAACACCCGGAAATCTACGGATATTTCCTCGTTTCATTTGTGCCAAATATTATTTACATTTTTATTTTGTCATGATTAAAAGTTTTTATTAAAGCTTAATCAAGCATAGTGATTTTGTTGTGTTCATGCTTAATAAATCAATCCTCAACTCGATTATAAGTAGTTTTTTTTGTTTAAAACTACTTCTTGCAATATATTGCAATACATATCGTAACATATGCTTTCGCATCGCAATATATCGCAATATGAAAATTCTCTGCAATACCCACCCCTAATATCTGACCATCATCTTAATGCGAAAAGAAAGAGTCAGTATGGTTTTACGCCGCTTTGGGGAATATTTCAGCAATGCGGTAAGATGGATATCATGTGATATCATGCTCATCTTCATCAGTAGATATCAGTAGATATATCACAACTTTTGCTACTTACCACGCCTTCCCGCTTGGGGAGAGAGAACCAATATTTGAATGCATCATCCGGGCATCGTGGAAGAAGACATTCACCTTGGATGGATCATGACTAACATAACCGCTTTTTTCCAGAACAAAATATCCATTTAACATGTCTGGTGTCTCTACAAACTCGTCCCACGTGATAATCCGGAGTCCATTTGCTGGGGCATGATACGATGGCCATTTTTGTTGCGGAGTACGGACCGACTCGGAACCCTCCCTTGCCGTATCCGGTTCCCGGAAGCTCTGTACCTGAGTTGTCTCCCATGTCTCTTCATCAGACCTCGCTACAGAGTCCAAGCGTTGCAGATAGCTGTCGACCATCATCGGAGCTGGTTGACTTAAATCCTGAATCATGTCATTGCACTCCACAGATGCTCTGTCTGGTTCCTGACAACCTCTTCCTGACCTTGACGACATCGGCACGGCATCAGAACGTGCCGACAGCTGCCAGAAATCGGAACGCGGGGTTGTGCCTTCTTTTCCATCCATAACTGACCTATACATTATCATTTCCCGACGAATCTGTTTAGTCACGCTTGGCCACGCACCTGTCGTCTGCTCGTACACTGGAGTCTACAAGCTCGTCAGTAATGCGATTTTGGGTATCGTTAATGAAACGTCACGCATGATCACTTATCCATTGAAACACCGCCACAGGTAGATTTATTGCAAAGGGTATTACTTGTCAAAAATACACCAACAATCGACCCATTGGCGTATTATTCAGGGTCGAATCTTCCAAAGTCTATAAACCCAGGTTATGAAGAACGCTTGCATAATTATCCAAATTAAATATCTAACAAGTCCCGGTGAAGAACTTCAATTCACGTTTAAACAAACAGAGCAAGCAGCGGTAGAGAGCGTTATTGTCCGTAATCACTGTCCAAGAAGTTGTTGTTGAAACAATAAGGTTTATATGGTCAGTTTAAGATAAGAAAATCATTACTGGCCAAGACATCAAAGAAACTTGTTGCTGTGGTTCATATTAGGATCCCAGAGGACTCCGACACAGGCCGAACCCATGAACACAAACACAGCCGTGTTGGTTTACCATAGCCGGTCTACACGCCGATATTACAAAGTTATCTTGTGACGTTAGAAGAGGGACAATTTCAGTATGTCCCCATGAAACAGATCAAAGACGTAATTATACCTATATGGACCAGGTAAGTATTCCTTCGCCTCGGCAGTTTTCAATTGGCGTCGTCGAATTCTTGGTTGTGCTGCTTAACTCCAGATACAGTCCAACAAAGTCTTATACGTTGTGTGGAAATGTTATTAACCTGTCTCTCACGTGTCACATACTTTACAGAGGAGATTTGTTGAATAAATCCCACACTTGGAAAACAAATTCTTCTGTATCTTCACAGGCAGAAACGCGATCTTGACAAATATCCAAAATTCCACGATTGTGAATGTTTTCAATGTGTGGTCAGTGTGCCCCAGGACTGGACAGTGTCGTGGTCGTGGACTGTTTGACCACGACTACTGGTCAGCGTGTCCATGTTGTGTGGGTACGACCCGCTTAGTAACTGTAAACCTCCCTCTCTCATCCTATTGGCTGTCCGGAGACTGTTTCCCCAGAGCGGATTAGTGAAATCGCCGATCTCTAATCAAGTAGTCAGGATGATCGTATATTAGAAGCCTTTGTTTACAACAATACAAATCTCCTTACATACTTACTCAGCGCCGGACTATCCTACTAGGTCAGTTTTGTGTCTGAACAAGTTTGAATTATATACTGACTGTTGCTGTAATGAAAGGCATTGGCGAAAACAATGCTGGTGATCAGACTAATTATAACATATTGTTGTAACCTACAATGAACATTTTGAATATTTAATGATTCCATACAGTCATCTGAAATGTACAATTGAAACGAAATTATTTGTATGTATGAATCACCAACTCATTGTTTCTCAACAGCATTTCTTTTACAAGTCTTGTGCTTTTATCGGTACTTAACGCCAACTCTTGAGCGGGTTTATGCATGGTTACATGCATTCGGGGACAATGTATGTAATGTGTATGCATGGAACAAGAGATCTTTGGTCTTTGTGAGTCGAGGTATTAACCCTCTTTTAATGATTTATTGGATTTGGTTCAACGCCGTTTTGAACAGTATTTTATTTATATCACAGTATGTCTGTTTAATGAGGGAGGAAAGCCCGGAGCAATGGTCTCAAACATGTTCCAATTTGGTTAAACCCGAGAGCTCGGGTATGTCATTGACAATAACGGGGCGGGCGAATCGCGATAAGAGTCATGTTAACATGCAGGCGTACATACACATGAAGCAAAATAAAACATTATATTTAAGTAACGTATGTCTGCAAATATCATCATCATCATAAGATATTTATATAGCGCACATATCCAGGCAACTAGTGCATGCTCAAGGCGCTGGTATTTTTTCCATCGATCATTTGATGTCAATCTCAACGACACATCGTATTATCAATCTCAACACCCTGGGGAGTATACAAATATGCGGCCTGGCATGTATGTTTGTTGTTGAACCCCACACTCAGCAATATTCCAGCTATATATACTAGTGATCAACATTATGAGCATCGATCTACGCAGTTGGGATACGATGACATGTGTCAACCAAGTCCAGTAAGTCGCCGATTACGTCAAGCATGAGTCCCTGGAGACCAATTCTAACCCAGATCTTCACGGGTGGATACGACCTGAATTGTGATTGAGTTATTTTTTATGCCGCTTTGCAAGTAGTTTATTCTATGAAGAAGGCTCAAATATGAAAATGGTCGACGTAGTCGGGTATGGTTCCTTCAAACCAGGACTAAAGGCAAATCCTTGGATTCAAGCTAACCAGGGATCCTGATTATAAGGGGAGACTACTCTGCATAAGGTATTGCGGTTGCTTGTCCCCGCGATCCGACAAAAACGTGTTTGTGACATAGAGAGACACCCAGTCATTCCGGAAACCCTACCACTCGTATATGTTGGATCAAATTGTCATCACTCTATACTCACGATCTGTTAACCGGATAATATTTACTCTCACAATATTTAATCAGGATTATATTAGCCTGGACGATTGTACCGTGAAGATCCGGGTCTTCAGCAACCATGTCATAACAGGTGACTAACGGGGTCGGGTGGAAAGGCTTGGTTGAAACATGTCATCGCGTCCCAAATGCGGGGTGCTCGTTACTAACAAAGAAACACTGAGAACATCAGGGTCTGTTTTATCGGGATTCCACATTGCTTTCAGAACATTGGATTAACACTGTATAAAGTGAATGACTGGTTGGTTTGCTGTCTAACGCCAGCTAATTCAAATGGCGGCGGTCTGTAAATTATCGAGTTTGGACAAGACAATCAAGTGGTCAACAACATGAGCATCGATCTACGCTGTTGGGATACAATGACATATTACGTATAAACTCGACACTGAGCAGCAAGAGCAGCGGCGTTGAAGATTATATCTAAGATTATGATTGGGTGGTTTGTTGTTTAACGCCACACTCAGCAATGATCCAGCAATATGGCTGCGGTCTGTAAATAATCGAGTCTGGACTAGAGAACCCAGTGATCAACAGCATGAGCATCGATCTACGCAATTGGGATACGATGACATGTGTCAACAAAGTCAGCGAACCTCGCCACCCGATCTCGTTAGACGCCTCTTACGACAAGCATGGGTTACTGAAGATCAATTCTTACTCGGATCTTCACGGGTAATAGAGAAACAAACCTACAACACTTGAAGAAGGTTTTTTTCATTCATGTGACCTTTGTTGTGTTTACCATTGTGTTACGTGCGAAAGTGAAGCTGTTCATTTTTGGAGGAATATGATGTGTATGTTCGTTTGTTGTTTACGCCGCACTCAGCAATATGCTAGCTATATTTATGGCGGTGGTCTGTAAATAACTGAGATAAACATCACGAGCATTGACCTATGCAGTCGATCAGGTCACGACACGCATCTGGGGCGGTGGGGTAGCCTAGTGGTTAAAGCGTTGGCTCGTCACGCCGAAGACCCGGGTTCGAATCCCCACATGGGCACATTGTGTGAAGCCCATTTCTGGTGTCCCCCGCCGTGATATTGCTGGAATATTGCTAAAAGCGGCGTAAAACCATACTCACTCACTCACTCACTCACGACAAGCATCTGTCCCGGATCTTCACGGGTAGTATAATATGACGATTAGAGTGAGTGAGTATGGTTTTATGTCACTTACAGCAATATTCCAGCAATATCACGACGGGATATACCAGAAATGGGCTTCACACACTGTACCAATGTGGGAAATCGAACCAGGGTCTTCAGTGTGACGAGCGAACGCTTTAACCATTTGGCTTCCCGACCGTCCCTATGGCGATTACAGCTTTTGTTAACTCACATAAACAATACACGCATGGCAGGACAAACATTGACTAACACACCACAAAACAAATCAGTTTGTGCAACTGAAGAAGGTAGAACAGCTCACATCGCAAATATTTGTATAGAGGGTTGTTTACGGAGTACGGGGTGTGTTACGTTGGGTTCTCCTTATTTCGCTATTGTACAGCGCTGGTGAAGCAGAAACTACCAGACAGCTACGATATACGTGGCGTGTAATTAACAACTCCCCCCCCCCCACCCACACACACACACACACACTTAAGGAGATTGTGTTGTACTGAGTAACCAGTGTCATAAGTAAGTACCGTTAGTTTAAGATGAACACTAGTTTGAAGATATGTCTGTGACGTGATCTCGTTTCTGCTTCATGTTCCTCGGGTTATTCAGCTTGTAGACGTTTAAGGCGGTGTGGTTCCGACAAGTTTATGCAGCTGGGATTCGAACCTTTTACAAGGAGGCCTTCACATACAAGGGAGGTAACTCTTTATTGCACGTGCTATGTTCCATATATATTTTTGTCACGTCATGAAAAATAGCAAAATGCCCCAAATAAATTTCAAAGTAACTTTATTGACAAGCCGCCAAATAGCTGGAATATTGCTGAGTGCGGCGTAAAACTAAACTCACACACTCACTTTACTGACAAACAAAAGCCTATTTTTGTAGAGGAGGTGTTTGGGACTGGATGGGGTGAGGTGGGAAATACGAAGACTTGGTGTCGGTTATGTTTGGGTTAAGAAAATGCTAGCACTTAATTCAAGAACCATGTGAATATACTTATTATGGGTTATATATATTTGCTGTACACGACAACGTGTTCACTATGCTTCATAAAACGTGAGGGACGGGTACGGGTAGGGTGTGTTGGGGGAGGGCTATGACCGCCAGCAGACAAACTCCAACCCCCCATCCCCGTTGTCCGGATCACCAGACTAAAAGGATATTATTGTGCGCCTTCATAAACATATAGTACAGTGTACGAGACAGGATCAGCTACCTGTAATTGTTCCTACTTGACAGGTGATCAAACCCGTGTATTCCCGTGTATTTGGTGGTATTGTATAACTTACAACCCTGGGGTACTGCTGGATCCGATACATGATCTGCAGCTGTAACAACTGTTACAGCTGGCTTTCCTCTTACGGCGTAAGTGGACGTTTTATGACAACATGTACAACGTACAACAAATCATTATTAGTACACAAGAAGCTTCATCGTTTGATGTTTTAATGTGAAATTGTTGCAATCATTTCAGGATCTAGTGAGTGGAGGGACAGCGCTCGAGCAGTCTCGAAGCCTTATAGCAAGCTATAGTCTGTCGTACAGATCCTGAAGTAAATATATCCATAAAAGCCCACGCAAGTCTAGAAAATGTGGCAAGTCTAGATTTCCTCAGCTTCAGGGCTCCTTTTCATTATTTTTTTTTTTTTTTACTATGAACTTTTTTTCAGTAAAATATGTTCATTTCAGAGACTAGTTGTTAGTCTAGCAAGCTTACAGCAGGGGCGGAATCAACCTGGAAAATGAGGTTTCTTTATTAGGAATCTTAATTAAACTCCCGAATACCATCTGGCTGTTTTTGTTCCTGAATACTAGTTAAAGCACGTGTCAAAAACATTTATAGAAGGTGCAGTATAAGTTAAGCTGTAATATGGAAAAATATGGTATATTAAAAGACCATTACTTTTTAATGTTGGATCTTTCTGTACGAAATACGACTTTCTATGCGTCCGGCCAAACACTGTCACAAAAAACTAGTGGTAGGGTAGCCTAGTGGTGAAAGCCTCCGCTCGTCACGCAAAAGACCCGGTTCGATTCCCCACATGGGTGAAGCTTATTTCTCATGTCCCTCGCCCAGTGTAATGTTGCTGAAAGCGGCGTAAAACCATACTCACTCACTCACCGAAAACACGAGTTCCATATATAGTTTTGAGGGACGGGTACGGGTAGGGTAGGTGTGTTGGGGAGGGCTATGACCGCCAGCAGACAAACTCCCACCCCCATCCCCGTTGTCCGGATCACCAGACTAAAAGGATATTATTGTGCGCCTTCATAAACATATAGTACAGTGTACGAGACAGGATCAGCTACCTGTAATTGTTCCTACTTGACAGGTGATCAAACCCGTGTATTCCCGTGTATTTGGTGGTATTGTATAACTTACAACCCTGGGGTACTGCTGGATCCGATACATGATCTGCAGCTGTAACAACTGTTACAGCTGGCTTTCCTCTTACGGCGTAAGTGGACGTTTTATGACAACATGTGTACAACGTACAACAAATCATTATTAGTACACAAGAAGCTTCATCGTTTGATGTTTTAATGTGAAATTGTTGCAATCATTTCAGGATCTAGTGAGTGGAGGGACAGCGCTCGAGCAGTCTCGAAGCCTTATAGCAAGCTATAGTCTGTCGTACAGATCCTGAAGTAAATATATCCATAAAAGCCCACGCAAGTCTAGAAAATGTGGCAAGTCTAGATTTCAGCTTCAGGGCTCCTTTTCATTATTTTTTTATTTTTACTATGAACTTTTTCAGTAAAATATGTTCATTTCAGAGACTAGTTGTTAGTCTAGCAAGCTTACAGCAGGGGCGGAATCAACCTGGAAAATGAGGTTTCTTTATTAGGAATCTTAATTAAACTCCCGAATACCATCTGGCTGTTTTTGTTCCTGAATACTAGTTAAAGCACGTGTCAAAAACATTTATAGAAGGTGCAGTATAAGTTAAGCTGTAATATGGAAAAATATGGTATATTAAAAGACCATTACTTTTTTAATGTTGGATCTTTCTGTACGAAATACGACTTTCTATGCGTCCGGCCAAACACTGTCACAAAAAAACTAGTGGTAGGGTAGCCTAGTGGTGAAAGCCTCCGCTCGTCACGCAAAAGACCCGGGTTCGATTCCCCACATGGGTGAAGCTTATTTCTCATGTCCCTCGCCCAGTGTAATGTTGCTGAAAGCGGCGTAAAACCATACTCACTCACTCACCGAAAACACGAGTTCCATATATAGTTTGTTGGCAACCTCTTATATCACTCGGGCCGGTGGGGTAGCCTAGTGGTTAAAGCGTTCGCTCGTCACGCTAAAGACTCGGGTTCGATTCCCCACGTGGGTAAAGCGTATTTCTCATGTCCCTCTCCCATTGTAATATTGCTGAAAGCGGCGTTAAACCATACTCACTCACTCACTCACCGAAAACACGAGTACCATATATAGTTTGTTGGCAACCTCTTATATCACTCAAAAGACGTAAAGGTGGAATGACCGATTATGTCACATTGCTACAGTTAATCTCTCAAGCAAGAGCACATATCAGTCAGTAGACACACATCCGCACTGATTCAGCAACCCATGCTTGCACAAAAGGCGACTATGCTTGTCGTAAGAGGCGACTAACGGGATCGGGTGGTCAGGCTCGCTGACTTGGTTGACAAATGTCATCGGTTCCCAATTGCGCAGATCGATGCTCATGCTGTTGATCACTGGATTGTCTGGTCCAGACTCGATTATTTACAGACCGCCGCCATATAGCTGTAATATTGCTGTGTGCGGCGTAAAACTAAACCCACTCACTCACTCACATCCGCACTGAACGCTACAGACCAGATTTCCTGAAGGTCAAACACGTTACATCATATCACTGATATATGGCTGACTCGACATGTGACATCTGGCGTTTTGTAAATCCCTCTGTACGTTTCACCACTGGGTGTGCACGTTTGTAAGATCCATGTCAAACAAGCTCCCAACCACTCTCTGTAACATGAGACGAGACTCTCATTCACAACCACCCAAGGGTGAAGACGCGGTTTACGACATATTGGGTTAACGTATGGGCGACATGTTGCAAAGGGACAACCATCGGGTGAAGGGACGCTAAAAATAGAAACATGGAAATTCCACCGAAACCGATGTAGCAAGAAAGCCTGGGGGGGTCATGTGATGATTATAATTCAGAGTATTATTACAGGTGAAAACACATGTATTTGTGTCATCTTGTGTTGATAAGAGGTGTGATTGTAGTCCAACTGAGACACAGTCCGATGAGATGGTATGGTTCCAAGATCATGGAAGGCTAAGAGTGATCGATGACAAAATGGCGGAGGTAAGAATTGAATTCGCAAAGCTTTCAAAGCGGACATGATGGCGTGATGAGGATAAGTCCTGTCTTGTGACATCAGCCAGTGAGGACTGGGAGGAGGGTACAGTCGGATACTTCCTCGGGGTACAGTCAATGGGCGACATTGCGACAGCTAACCAGGATTCAGTGTACAAAAATGTATTCCGAATCGTAGATCGATAAAATAAGGGACACAACTCCAACACACTGAAGCGTTGTTCTAGGGGATTCTACTACTACTACTACTACTACTACTACTACTACTACTACTACTACTACTACTACTATTGTTACTTCCGGTGTTGGTACAAGTGGCATTTCCTTGTAAAATTTAGGCGACTAACGAGGTCAGGTGGTCAGACTTGCTGCCGTGGTTGGTGCTTGTCATCGTATCATAATTACACAGTGGGCTACTAATATCTCTGCTACTACTACTACTACTACTACTACTACTTACTACTACTACTACTACTACTACTACTACTACTACTACTACTACTACTACTACTACTACTACTACTACTACTACTACTACTACTACTACTACTACTAGTACTTCTACTACTACTACTACTACTACTACTACTACTACTACTACTTACTACTACTACTACTACTACTTCTACTACTACTACTACTACTACTACTATGGCAACGATAAGAAACACTCCCTTGTAGCTGTGTCTTTTGACATTTTCATGGAAATTGGAAATGAAGTTCTTGCAGGTGAAGTAAATGAGCCATAAATCCTTAAGAAACACTACCTCTCACGTCATTTGTGTGTTGTTTTCTGAAGACAGAAGACAAACTGAAAAACAACAACATTTTTGCGTGGAAATAGTTTAGATTTTTCGAAACATATCCCAAAACAATGCAACTATTTTACGGTAAGATATGCATCATGAACTGTTTTGATAACACGAGAAAGGGAATGTCATGAGTAACAGCAAATGTACAAAATCTAAAGCGAGTATCTCACCTACAGTAATATTTAAAGGTCACATGCAACGTAAAACCAGGGATACTCTACAACATATATAGTCTCCCTGGTAAAACACAACTTTGCAGATTCTGATACTTAAAAGCAATGTCATTATTTAGCGTTGACAGAATTTCAAACTGTGATATAGATATGTCGTTGTCACAGACAAAACTCAATGTCTGTTTTATTGACACCTATGTGTCTGCCCGCCTGTCTGCTAATGACAATATTCAATACACAACTTCGATCACTGACCACATGCAATTTGAACATAACACCTATCAGGCTTATACACCATAAAAAAATCGCATAGATTTATGACCCGAGTTCGGTCTCTGTCACATTATGTAATTACACAGACAGGCAGGTGTGATACTTGAACACATGACATGTTATGATGTCTGTTGATTGCAAAATGTTATACACAAAAAATGAGCTTGTATTTACAAAACCCAACATCTCTATATACACACACACAATGAGCCGTGAGGGCATCTGCAAATGAACCATCCGTTACACTTGAGTGCACACCCTCCCGCTCTGACTGGGTTCGGTATCCCGGGTGCTTCGTTTCTTCGGAAGTAAACCCAAGTACAAAATATTGCACTTTTGATTTGCGATTGTACGCTTATAATTTTGTTTATATGTTTTTTCACAATGAGCAATGTATATTATATGTCATGAATAAGTGATAATTGTGTTTTAATTATGTTTGATTTTTTGGTTGCATGTGACCTATAACCATTGTATCATGTATATCGAATAATATGTCCCGACTTTTTTATTTTTAAAGGCCGACTCGTATCATGCTGAAATCTGAAGATGGCGTGCTGAGCCCGAAGGTGTCGGATTGTTGATTTGCCACTGTACCATTCGAAGTTGGAAGAAGAGACAGCCAACATGGACTGTATACAGAGGGAAGCTCTACAAGAACTCCACTTGAAATTGATGGATGATCTCGATCCCTGGGAAATAATGATAGACTTCTTGTTTCAGAGGAAGTGTTTAAATTCGGCGAATGTCGATAGGCTCGAAAGTATTCGAGATAAAAGAACATGCCGACGATACTTCCTTGAACTAGTTCCCAAGAAGTGTTCATTTTCAACATTTATTGAAGGTCTGATGTACAAAGAGTATCATACACATTTAGCGGAACTGATTAAAACGAAGGTCCTTGACATACACAGCAGAACAAAGTCCGGTGACACCAACGAAGACGAGTCTTTGCTTCTTGACGGAAGAGTTGCGCGCGGACGTAAGAGAAGACAGCTAGATAAAGTGACCAATAGAAAGAGATTACGGGATGAGCCGCAAGATCATAATATTGAGAACACCGAGGCCGTAAAAACGGTTTTCCTTGAACAAGCCCCAGAAGGTGAACTTGAAGGAAGAGGCATCGAACAAGCTGGCCTTGAACGTGTATCAGATAAATGTTTACTCTGTCCAATGTGCAAAAAACCAAATCGTATCAACATTGTTGACAATGAAAAGAAGAGGATAGTTCGAATACAGCATCATCTTAAAGTGTTGTCCCACGATGGTGCAGTTGGGAAGTTTGATAGATTCATCAAAGCAATGTCCAAACGACATAAAAAGAACCCTGATATCAAATTTGCTCTTCTGGATGCGATAGTCGGTCGGAAAAAGGTGTCAAACAGAATAGTTCCCGACGAAGACGTGTTCCTTAAAATGGAAAAGACAATTCCATATACCACTAACCCTTTAGCAGCCAGCATGCTTTACCTATCAAGAAAGGGGTCGGCTATTGCCACTAGGAAGCCTATAGAGGATGGGTTAAAAGAGTTAAACGTCGCAAAGTCCCATTCCGAGTTTATCCAACCATGTAAAGACACTGGGATGGTGTTATATATAGAGGTCAACCTTCTCATGCAGCTGTTTGAAAAGACTCCAACTCCGGACCTGAAAATGAAAATAATTAGAAGACTCGATGAAGCCATCAATGTCCACTTCGCTGAGGAAGTGCCGGAGGTGCGAGAGGACTATACGAGGATGTTGTATCTCAAAATGGTTTTCTGTTACCTTGGAATCCGCGTGGATGCTGGGACAATAACGGATTACACACCAAGCGTGGAAGATATTCAGAATGCCGAATCTTGCCTTACTTTGATTGACAGACTCCCGGCGTTGTTGGACAAAAGAAGACTGATGTTCTACCACGTGGCAAAGTCCGTGTTGTTCAAATATAGGGGCGTCCTTGACCTTGCGCTGGACCACGTGAACGCTGCAGTAGTCAAAGCAAACGAGGGACAGTTTGAGAAGGAACACTCGTGCATCAAACACCTTGCTGACAATGTCAGAGAGTTTATCCGGGACAGTGGGGTGAAGCAGGATGAACGAGGGGAAGCCTTGCTGCGGGAGCTCGAGGAGGACGTCCAGGAAGAGGAGGTGCGAGAGATGTCCTCAGATGAGGATGACATAATGTTACCTTCTTGATACATAAGGGTGGTGGGGTAGCCTAGTGGTTAGAGCGTTCGCTCGTCACGCCCAAGAACCGGGTTCAATTCCCCACATGGGTACAATATGTGAAGCCAATTTCTTGTGTCCCCTGGCGAAATAACACTGAAAACGGCGTAAAAATAATTAAACTCTCTCCTAAGAAGGGACTCTGAAAGAAACGTGCATTTAGAAACCTGTTCCTATTCTCTTGTAATCCATTTTGGCATCCATAATGATGATCAAGTTATGATTCCAACTGGTTGGAGTCAGCTCTCTATATTGTGGTCGATATTTTTAACTCTGAAGCATTTGAAGCGCTGTATATAATACCACTATTTATATAATATTGGGAGCCACACACATGTGCATGACATAGCATAATGGATGTGAATGATGTCAAAGTAAGATGATCTCAAAGATGATGAAGTTTGTTTAATTGATACACTTATGTTAGTGTACTGTTTCTACATTATCAAAATGTGTTACACATATTCATGTTGAAAATCAGAACATATTGAAAATTGGAACATGTTTTGAATTGAACATGTTCACGGGTCAAGATTCAGTTTTAAGGATAATATTACATGGGTGAAGTCGGTCACGGATGGGCACACAACCCTAATGTGTTCCAACCGGACAGCACCAAAAATACCTAGTTAAAACATGTCATTTCAATTTGATATTTCTGTAAACTCGATGACCCTGTCTGCATCCGTATTTACCAAGACACATTTCAACCGTAAGCATTTCGGTAATCCAGCAGTTTATACATAAATAAAGTTGTATTAAAAAGATGATTTCCTAATAACAAATCTGTGTATGAATGATAACGTAATGAGCTTCGTGAGGTCATTGTACCCCTCTGATCAATGTCTTTTTTTGCTATGCAAAATTTCCACCTCATTATGAAACTGTCCTCAAGGTTCTTCCAAATGAAATACTGTCTGGGGGGCTTGAGACCTATCTCAGTCCCTCGCCTATCCAATGTCCTCTTTATAATCTAATTTGCTGATTGGTGAGACAGATGAAATGTTACAGTATTTCTGTTAGGATTTACACTCTAAACAGGTTTAGTTACAGTATGTATTACAACAACAAACGTCTTGCCAGCGTAATGTAATATTCTGAAGCAATATCAACATTTGTTATATACTAGTACTTCCGTGTTAAAGGTTTCGAGTGAGCTGAACTTGTTCTCAATGTAATTTTCTTTCTTTGAAAAAGACCATCGTTATATTTTTGTATTCACGTAAGCATTGTATTCACGGGCAATATTAAATGGTTTCTACTCATATGTAAACGTGGCCTGTTATGTTTTAGTCTCTTGTCCTGGTGTTTGATTGGCAGGTCACCATCAACATGATGGCGGACTCTATATAATCGAGTCCGGACCAGACAGGTGTTTGATTGGCAGGTCAACATCAACATGATGGCGGACTCTATATAATCGAGTCCGGACCAGACAGGTGTTTGATTGGCAGGTCACCATCAACATGATGGCGGACTCTATATAATCGAGTCCGGACCAGACAGGTGTTTGATTGGCAGGTCACCATCAACATGATGGCGGACTCTATATAATCGAGTCCGGACCAGACAGGTGTTTGATTGGCAGGTCACCATCAACATGATGGCGGACTCTATATAATCGAGTCCGACCAGACAGGTGTTTGATTGGCAGGTCACCATCAACATGATGGCGGACTCATATGATCGAGTCCGACCAGACAGGTGTTTGATTGGCAGGTCAACATCAATAATCGATGATGGCGGACTCTATATAATCGAGTCCGGACCAGACAGGTGTTTGATTGGCAGGTCATCATCAACATGATGGCGGACTCTATATAATCGAGTCCGGCAGACAGGTGTTTGATTGGCAGGTCACCATCAACATGATGGCGGACTCTATATAATCGAGTCGGACCAGACAGGTGTTTGATTGGCCACCATCAACATCATGGCGGACTCTATGAGTCCGGTCAGACAGGTGTGTTTGATTGGCGGTCACCATCAACGCATGTCACCATCAACATGATGGTTTGATTGACAGGTCATCATCAACATGATGGCAGACTCCTATAATCGAGTCCGGACCAGAAAGGTGATGTTGATTGGCAAGACGGACTCTATTGAGTTGTTTGATCGAGAGTCCGACCAGACGGGTGTTTTGTTGATTGGCGGGTCGTGTTTGATTGGCAGGCCGGACACGTCAACATCACCGATGTTTGATTGGCGGACTCTACAGGTATAATCGAGTCCGGACCAGACGGGTGTTTGATTGGCAGGTCACCATCAACATGATGGCGGACTCTATATAATCGAGTCCGACCAGACAGGTGTTTGATTGGCAGGTCACCATCAACATGATGGCGGACTCTATATAATCGAGTCCGGACCAGACAGGTGTTTGATTGGCAGGTCACCATCAACATGATGGCGGACTCTATATGATCGAGTCCGGACCAGACAGGTGTTTGATTGGCAGGTCACCATCAACATGATGGCGGACTCTATATGATCGAGTCCGGACCAGACAGGTGTTTGATTGGCAGGTCATCATCAACATGATGGCGGACTCTATATAATCGAGTCGGGTCAGACAGGTGTTTGATTGGCAGGTCACCATCAACATGATGGCGGAATCTGTATAATCGAGTCCGGACCAGACAGGACATGTCAATGATCTATATCGTGAGCATCGATCTCCGTAACTGGAGCTCATGAAATGCATCGACCAAACCTGGGATAATTCAAGGAAACTAAATGAGTTTTCATCTACTGATGCAAGACCAGACATGTTATATAACTTAAAACCACGAGCCAACATATTCATTTCAAAAATATATTGAGACAACATATTGTTTTGCAGACAATACATTTGTACAATAATAATTGTTTTCAAGCACTTTGTGGAACAATATATTAATAAATCGATAAAATTTCATGAAAATATTAGATTAATTATCACATTATTAATTCTTTTATCTATTTTATGCTAATAACACATAACTGTTATATGTCTGTCAGTATCGACGCTACGTGTTTTTAACGAGTGTGTTGAAATAATTGTCTGTAGTTACAGTGACACTCCAAATAAAAATTCCTCAATTACAAATAACATAATGCTGAAATTAAATACTAGGCACAACTACGAAAGGCAGCTGTCAAGGCAGCTTGACACAATATGTGTACGACGTGTATACAACATTAGGACAAAATCGTTACTTTTTAATTTATATCTTAAAAAAACTTTGTTATTTCAAAATAACTCAGGATCTCAATCACAGTAGAGTGTGTTCTGACTAGATCGACGTCATGGAAATTTTGCTGAGAAGGTAATAACCACCACCGTCCATCCCCGCTGCCCAAAACTTCAAACGTTAAAGATCGATATACAACTACCACGCTCGTGTATTGTGCGGTAAATTCTCTGACGACACTTTTAAAGTGCTTACTGACTTTCCGCCATGCACAGTTATCTGGCAGTGATCGCGAAAAACACAGTCTTGTCATTGCTTTAGTTCCCGCAAGAAAACCCCCAAAACGTTATTAATGATAAATGAAGCGCACATGCTTCAAGTTACCATGGTAACCGCATGTTTTCGGCATGTCGCTATCAGCGCATCTTGTTACTTTTTAGAGTGACAATACGCGAAGAATTTCACGGAAACGCGTGAAGTATTTCTCGGAATGCATTGACTCATCTAATGCTGAAAACAGATATTGTTTTGAGAAACCTAAGTTGACGGATCCGTTGACATCACGGCAAGACGTACACGGATTCAGATAAGGATGGAGAGTGTGCGCATCACCCTTTCCGTGAAGCATATACAAACCGTGTGCAAAATGTTGAAGGGGTGAAGGTCATACACTTCATGCATATCGGAATTAAGATGGTGAACGGACATTATGCATGTTATTTTGACATTAAAACAGTGACATCTATCTTCACCAAATCTCTGAATCGCGCTGGCAAGAGTGAGTTAGTGATTAAGGTTTTGCTCAACTGTTAGCAATATTGCAGCAATATCACGAAAGGCGACACCAGAAATTGGTTTCACTCATTGTACCCATAAGGGGAATCGAACCCGGGTCTACGGCGTGACGACGAATGCAAATGCTGCTATGCTGCTGGGGTGAGTGAGTAAGACCTAACGCAGCTTTAAACAGCGCTCCAGTTCTATCACAACGGGTCAGCTTAATGTGGGACGAAAGCCCAAAGTAACGCATGTCCCAGACGTTTACCATCTTATTGAAACCTACTAGCATGGCGCTGACAAAGCTAGAGGCAGAAATAGGACGAAACGGGATTCGCACCAATGGTCATACGTTTCTAGCGTGATAAAGGGAAACAACTCTGTACACTGAATTCCTACGCCTGAGTCAGCCAGTCCATTCATTTCCCATATTATACAGATGGTGGACTGGCGTGAAGGCTGCGTGAAACCAAAAACTTTATCTGTTCTTGGCTCAACCTTTTCAGTTCACCATGCTCTACGCATCTCTCAAGCAAGAAGACAGATGGGTTGGATGTGTTTTATGAAAAAAATAATCCGAGAACTGACTGACTGAGTTTGGTTTTACGCCACTTTTAGCAATATTCCAGCAACAGCAAGGCGGGGGACGCCAGAAATGGGCTTCACACATTGTAACCATGCGGGGATTCGAACCCGGATCTTCGGCGTGACGAGCCAACGTTTTAACCACTAGGCTACCCGACCGCCCCAAATAACCGAGAAGAAATTCACAGTACCTGATTGACGTATTTTTCAGATGAATGTATTGATACTGATGTCCCCCAAATGTGTTTTTGGGAACCGGGCTTTAGTTGCAACGAGAGGCGCCATCATTGTTGTTGTCAAGCTTGGTTGGGCGGCGGGTGGCATAGAGGGTAACGTTTTTTTGCTCGTAACGCAGAAGACCCGGGTTCGATTACTGACATAGGTGCAAAGTGTGAAACCCATTCCTTGTGTCCTCGTCCTGATATTGCTAAAGGCGGCGTAAAAGCTTACTCATTCACTCTACAGCTTGGTATCTTGACCAGCCATTCACTCTACAGCTTGGTATCTTGACCAGCCATTCACTCTACCGCTTGGTATCTTGACCAGCCATTCACTCTACCGCTTGGTATCTTGACCAGCCATTCACTCTACCGCTTGGTATCTTGATCAGCCGACTTTTGCTTCTCCGTGACGAAGGCTTGATGCCACCATCACGGGCGGAATTTATCTTGACCAACAAAGGCGGAATTGATCTTGACCAACACCGGCAGGATTTATATCAGGGAGGATATTACAGGGAGAATATATCTTCACCAACACAGGCGGGATATATCTTCACCAACACAAATTGGGTTTATCTTGACCAAGAAAGGTTGGATTTATATTGACCAACACCAGCGGGATTTATCTTGACCAACACAGGTTTGGTTTACCTTGGCCTACACCAGCGGGATTTATCTTGACCAACACCGGTTGGGTTTACCTTGACCTACACAGGACATGATTTATAATTCAGTCGTCAACACCATATATTGCAAATCTGCGTACCTGTTTCTTAAACCAAGTTTAGAAACTACATTTTTAGATCAGGGTTATTACACGGATGTCGATATGTTGAAATCAATACATGCAAAGGCAATAGTGATCGAAGCGTCCCTTAAATAAATACGTACAAGGACAACGGATCACGACCAGCTTGGGTCGACCCTCCGACGTGGTCCGAGGTCGTGCAAAGGTGGATTTATGAGCGTGCATCATGTTCCAAGGGTCGGAAATCACACTCGACCGGCCAGGTAGTCATTTTCCACGTCTTGAATTGGTGGTAGTGTTAGGAAATACAGGCGGGAACCCTTTCTTATAAAAGTCATTAGAACCCATGTACGTCAACAAGTTTGTCTCACACCTCTTTAAGAGGAGAGGGTTGGCTTATTTTACTTTCTGAAAGTTTTGATGATGTTCCAGTGCTTTTGAAATGAAACGTTTTCAATTGAAGTCGTCGCGAAATCGCTTATAATAAGAAGGGAAGAACCGGAAAACATTCGGTGCTGTTTGGGGCGTTTTACGTCAGAGGTTAAGTCACTGAAAGGAATGTAGATCTTAATGCTATGCCTTTGCACCAAAACACAAATTAAATCAAATGAGTCTGAACAAAACAACCAACGATTCATGCGTGGGCAACGAGTTTTACTACAGACGTTTTACTCTAAAAAGGTTTAACAGAGGTCCTGCGTATCCAGTGAACCGGCTATGTCTACCATCAACTCCAACCGTATAACGCTAAAGGATGGAGTTTGTACTGCGAAGGTTAGACGTCCCGTATCCTTTGCAAGTATATTAGGTTTAGCCTTTAAATGAGTCAGCTCAATGATGCAAACACACTTCACATCTTTTTGACTGCCTGGTACCCATTCAGTCACCTCTCTGAAACCCGTGAAGATCCGCGTTAAATTGATCTTCAGTAACCCATGCTTGTCGTAAGAGGTGACTAACAGGATCGGGTGGTCAGGCTCGCTGACTTGGTTGACACATGTCATCGTATCCCAGTTGCGAAGATCGATGCTCATGCTGTTCATCACTGGATTGTCTGGTCCAGATTCAATTGTTTACAGACCCATGCCTTATGGATGGAATATTGCTGAGTGCGGCGTTAAACAACAAAACAAGCAATCAATTCTAACCCGGATCTTCGCGGGTTGTAACTAAAAAAGTAATGGAACATCTAGACACCATAAATTGTTGGGACGCAATGAGGTGAGGTGAGGTGAAATTGGGTTTTACGTCGTGCTTGAGAATATTTGGCTCATATGACGACGTGCATGCGTGTGTATGTGTATGTGCGGCTGTTTGTACTAGCCCAGACTTAAGCTGGTTTTACAGTGCTAGCCCACTGAGATACCATACCGCAGTGAAGCATGAATACCCCACTCAGACACATTATACTGACTCCGAGCCGACCAGTCCTTGTTGTACCCATTAATGCCGAGCGCCAGGCAGGGACCAACAAGTAACATATTTTAACGTCTTTTGGTATGACGCGGTCGGGGATCGAACCCGCGACCTTCCGCTCTCCGGGCGGACGCTCTAACCACTACACCACGGAGGCCGTAGGGGACCCAATGAAATATCTGGCATACTGTTCATATCCACGTAATACAAAAATAGAAAAGAGAATACATTTAAAAACAGAAAACAAAGTATTATGCATATCGCTATAATTAATGTGTTATGGCATGAAATACTAGCACAAAACATATGAAAAGGTGTATGCTTTGACGTCTTTTACATAAGTGTATTGATTTTATATTTGGGTGAGACTTAACATTTGAAACAGGGAACCTGGCAGATACCATCCCCATTACAATGGGTACGTTAATGGTACCAACAACTAGGGGTGGGTATTGCAGAAATTCTCATATTGCGATGCGGAAGCATATATTGCGATATGTATTGCAATATATTGCAAGAAGTAGTTTTAAACAAAAAAACTACTTATAATCGAGTTGATGCTTGATTTATTAAGCATGAACACAACAAAATAACTATGCTTGATTCAGCTTTAATAAAAACTTTTAATCATGACAAAATAAAAATGTAAATAATATTTGGCACAAATGAAACAAGGAAATATCCGTAGATTTCCGGGTGTTACGAAGTTTTCTGAATGCATGTCAAAATACCGGTTTTCGATCAGAGTATCGCAATACGTATCGTTTTCATGTCTGAACCGGTAAATACCGTTAAACCGGTTATATTGCGCAGCCCTACCAACAACCGGTGATTAACCCATATCTCAAGAACCTAAAATATTTGAAAATATGGAACGCTGCATTTTTATCGCCTGGTTCGATGGATGTACACTCACCTCGACAACATAATTATAAAACAAACCCTAGAGGTCCACGGTATTATGAGGTTAACCCATATTACCATATGCCAGTTTTTTGCAAACTTATAAAAGATGCATTAAATCAAATTTCCCGTGAAAGCTTTTCGAAGCACTTTCCGAGCTTCTGGCCGAGTGCCGTCGAGTAATATGTATATCGTCTGCTGCTATCATTAGTGTCGTCTGCTCACTGTTCTGCACGTGCTGCTCGTGATAGAGCTGCGATGCATCTGCCTCGTGCTCGTTTTGTCGCGGTGCATCTTAGAGTATAGGTCACTGAGAGAGTTGAGAATATATGGGTCTATGCCGTCAGTTTCCGTTGGTTGTGAGTGCAAAGCTGAGCCCATGAATCACTCACCTCGGCGTGACTCGTCTGAGTCATTTTCCGCACTTGCATTCTGGAGTATAGATTTTACAACTGAGTTTTATTGTAAAGTGTACTGGTAAGTTATATTCAGGATGCAGTAAGCCTACTCATGCAAATTGGGTCGGTAGAGTGGGAGTATACGTCATTCAAAACGGCGCTCTCTTTAGTGTCAGGTGAACATAGTGATCAGTGATGGAGGACAACGCTTGGCCATCCCTCACACCGCCGCCACGCCAGACCTCACACTCCCTGCCATTCCATTCTCACACACCCCGATCTGTGCAATCACCACTCACCCTGGTCCACACACCCTCAAAGAGCTGCCTCTGCCAAGAGATCCTGCTCTAGCAGACCAAGACTACACACATTCCCACTTCACTCAATGCCAAACTTCCCACCCATCTCCAACACCCACATTACCCTCATTCATCCACAGCTTGTTCCCGGTCTCGATAATTACGTAGTTGTTTGTCTTTGATATTATCTTACAACTTGAAATTATGCCATGGAACTTTCAATGTCTACTCTACATTCATTCATTCATTCCCAAGTGGTTGGCAAGAGGGGCGGTGGGGTAGCCTAGTGGTTAAAGCGCCCGCTCGTCACGCCGACGACCCGGGTTCGATTCCCCGCATGGGTACAATGTGTGAAGCCCATTTATGGTGTACCCCGCCGTGATATTGCTGGGATGTTGCTAATGGCGGCGTAAAACTAAACTCACTCACTGATTGGCAATAGCATGGTGATGGTCTGATCAAGGATATGGTAATGTTGTCATTAGCCCCAGTCAACATATCATATTCCTGCATTATTGAACATACAATTTGTTCCTTTTCAGGTTCGAAACGTACATAAAATGTCACAATCCAAGCCAGTAAATAAGCACATATTTGGAAACGTATGAGCATGTTGATGCGTCAGGTCAGAGCGAGCAAGTTTATATTCCCACATACTAGCTAGTGCAATAATCCCACATGTTAGTGAAAATTAACGACCATTAACGAATCAATTCAAAAGAATCCACATTTAAATGATACAACTTGTCAATACATCAACTCCACGTACCAATGCAACGATCTCACGCACTTGTTCAATTCCACACGTGGATACTCCACACATAGGTACACAATTTCACATGTCATTACAACTTCACACAACAGTACAACAACTCCACAAATCAGTGCAGGAAGTCCAAACACCAGTACAATAACCACCCACATCAGTACAATTGTACACACCAGTAAAACAACTAAACTGACCAGCGCAGGAACTCAACACAACTGGGACTAGATTTTCCAAGCTCTCTTAGCGCTAAGTTGTCGTGAGTGCCATTTATTAACATTAACTTACGACTATCTTAGCGCTAAGAGAGCTTCGAAAATCTAGGCCCAGTACCATAACTCCGTACACCAGCTATACGCACCAGTACAACTCAATACATCAGTACAACAACTCCACACTCCAGTACAACTAGTGGAGCGTATTTACTGTATTTGGGATGGGATGGCTGTGTGTGTATTTCAACTGTTCCATCATATGTCGTAACAATATAGAAACCCGTACATATCCACAAAAACAATCGATTAAATCATAAGCATGTATTATTCACTACAAATCACTACTTCGTGTGTACGGAAAGGTAAGCATACCAAAAGCAAGCCAAATGTTCACCGAAACCTACTCGGGGACATATGGTGCAACTCAGAAAAGGAAAATGCAGCGGACATAGTTTTGGCCACCTATGCTTCAAATCAGGAAACGTCCTCGGCATGTCTACCATGAGACTGACTGACTAAATTTGCTTTTACGCCGCTTTTAGCAATATTCCAGCAACATCACGGCGGGGGACACCAGAAATGGGCTTCACACATTGTGCCCATGTGGGGATTCGAACCCGGGTCTTCGGCGTGACGAGCCAACGCTTTAACCACTAGGCTACCCCACCGCCCCTTTACCATGAGACCTTTTGAAAGCTTTACTAAAGTTTTGAATGTTGTATTCCTTTTTAACTAACTTTAAAACAAGCGTCGTATGGCATACTTAAGAAGTTCATCATGCTGACTCCCTTCTTTGGCGCGACCGCGTGGGAACACCCTATAGGATATATTTTACAGAGACATGGTGTAATATGCAGAAGAAATGATAATCTTGTCTAGACGTGTAGCACATGTACACATATGTTGATACTCGAGACAGTCGTAGCCTGCCTTCCAATTACAGACGGTATGCTTCAATTAAATCAATCTCCTTACCCCAAGATCCCGATTTTCAAATTGCCACTTAGGATGGCTGGACCAGAGGGGGTATACCGTGTAACACGCACGAACGAGCTTTGTGTCGTCGAAAAATAATCAGTTTATACGGATTCACTGCAACATGAATTCGCTCCTCAGTGCTACTTATTGGATACATATCGCTTTGGGTATTTCTTCAACAGAAGGGGCTTTGGGGTAGCCCAGTGGTTAAAGGAGTCCACTCGTTAGGTCTAAGATCCGGGTTTGATTCCCCACATTGGTACAATCTGCGTAACCCATTTCTATGTCCAACGCCATCTGATCTGAATGCTTTGAGTATTTCTTCAGCTGAAGGGACGCTGGGGTGGCCTAGTCGTTAAAGAGTTCGCTCGTTAGGTCTACAGTCCGGGTTTGATTCCTAACGTGTACAATCTTGAAGCCCTGATGTCCCACGCGGTGATATTGCTGAAATATTTGTAAAAGCAGCGTAAAACTACACTCACACACTTCAGGATTTCTTTGCAGACACGACGTAATGTCTTAATTTTAAACTACTTTGGAAAACTTCTTTGATTTGCATTCTAGAAGTTGGGTAGACGAAGGATGAGGACTATTTTTATGGATATACAACTTGCACTTGCTTGACAACGACATTAGAATCTATGTCGAAACGTCGCTATACCGAATAAAGAAGTTGTATATCCATAAAAATAGTCCTCATCCTACTTTAAAAATATGATTTCTGTATTTTTCGAAGCACGTACACGTTTTTGCATAATAACATATTCATACGAAGAGAATATGGCAGATTTTAAGATAATTTCTATTACACCCTGGTGATGGTTGTCTACTTATAAACAGGTTTCTAACTTATACAATCCACTGAGGCCATGACAAAGTAGGAATGTTACAGGATATGTATTATTTCGAAAGTTGAAAATAATTCCTTTTGGAATGATAAGGTTTACAGGATTATGATTATCGATTAATGACGTAAAGGATCTATATCTATGGATATGATTATCGAACTTATCCAACTCATATCTAAGTTTATTGAATACAATTCGCAGTAGCGTCAAACCTCACAACACTACTGCATTAACCTTCACGTGGTCGATGTCCCAGGCCATGTTCATTTCCTGGGCCCGGCGATCAATTCCCCCGGGTCAACCATTCTCGATAATCTCCTGGGTATACGTTCCGATAAATCTCCACTATACCCTGGATGCATCTACGGCTCGGCCCGATGATTTTAATACCTCCCTTTGCTGGCTCCGCATCCTCACAGTAGCCAATCAGATAAGCCGCCGTTACAACCGAGCTTGCCGGTGTCAACAAAGATAGCGGTCGCAGCCGCGAAAGTTTGTTCGCAGTGCGACTCAGGTTTGGGGGGGATACATACAGACAAATTGACAGGTCTGAAACCTTAAAAATATATATGCAAGAACTCCTACCTCTTGCAGAGTACCTCTGCCACTATAGTATTGTGTTGCCAAGTTTAATCGGTTAGATAATTTAAAAAGCGAGTTGTGATTGGTACGCTCAACTTCCCAGCGTAGACACCTGATTGGATAAAAAGCCAACCAAGGGAGGTAATGAAATCATCGGGCCGAGCCGTAGATGCATCCAGGGTATAATGGAGATTTTTCGGAACGTATACCCTGGAGATTATCGAGTATGCGAGTCCACAGGCAAACGCTCCAACTACGATTATATTCTAACTAGCTTCAGAACGAAGTGTTCAGTCAATCGTATAGGCGTGCTGTGGAATACGGTACATGACCTTTATAACTCACTAACTTTAACCTTGAAGTGACAAGAATAAAGGTCGAGGACAGTTACAAGCTTCGTGCCCATTCTTTTGGAGAAGCTCCAGGGTACAAGAGCAAATTGCTTGTGTTATGCATGGCTGGTAACCCACTAGAGACTACGTCATTAGATGTACTGACATTTGAAAAAAGTCCCCATGGTCTTAACACAGACTCTGTTTTGTTTCCGTTCCATGACTATTGCTGACTGGGACCTGTCTATCTCCAACTATCGTTGACTGGGGTTTTATACGTCTGGCTCGCCTTGACTGGGCTCTTGTCTACCAAAGACACCTGTTGACTGGGCCATGTCTACCTCGGACTATTGCTGACTAATCTACTGTCTACCAACAAAACTGTTGTTGACTGGGCCCGTCTCCTCACTACTCATTGATTCGACCCCTATCTACCTTCGCTTCGTCTCCAGGGTTCCGTCAACCTTCAACACAGCGGCAAGCCATAAGTGGAACCAGTTTATGACCAGTTACGTAATTTCACCGTTTCCAAACCTCTCGCTTGAATACTTTAACAGCACGAGATCTATACAGAAAGTGTTTTTTCCACATTCCATTGTCTGCCAGACCGAGTTTCACTAAGTGTTTTAAAGAGCGGTTTGCCACATGCAGGTATGGTACATCGCGCAGGTTGACTGGGAGCCCGGCGCAAGTCTACCTGAAGGCATGTCCTGAATGGCAGATATCCGTACCAGTCCATCATAACACGCAATGTACACCAGGAAGGCGGCTGAGACTTGTCACGTTGCCAAAATCCCGCAGATACATTTCACGGGCTGCACGGACTGCTACAAACACTCTCCAACAACGAGTCGCGATAAACACGCCGATTTCGTGATACAACCACGGGCATACCTCGTTGTATATTTTGCCTCTCACAAGGCGATACCTGTCGATAAATAAAGCATGCTGATATAATCTCAGGTAAAGTAAACTTTGGCTTAAGGGGTTTTGGGATTTTCGTCTCTTGAACTTCCTCCCGAGTTCAAGGGAGATAAGCACGCCTTTTACAGGTGTATTGTGGGTTGATGTAATGCGCTGTAGCGAGTGTGGCACTTAAAATGCATCATCTCGCTTTGGCGTTTTATCAGGTGCGGCGATACATACCATGCATTCTTTAATTGAAACGGAGAGAAGTACGAATGCGCCTTTGCAAATATTTGGAATGCCAGAGCATGTTTTCTGAAAGGAACGTAACCGTTTTGGTTTGTTTTCGGGAGGGCTCGGATTGTTCATGGTGTTTGGGTTATTAAAGAAACAGTATTTGTGTAGAACAATGGAGGATAGGAACTGAATGTAACCGTGGCGCACTTTAAATCGTGTCTACCTAAAGTAGCATAACGCATTCAGGTCATATATGGAGAAGATCTCTTCGTAACAACGGGGTCATGGCGGTGGGGAAGCGTAATGGTTAAAGCGTTCGCTCCTCACGCCGGACCCGGGTTCGATTCCCCACATGGGTACAATGTGTGAAGGCTATTTCTGGTGTCCTCCTGTGACACACATTGTACACGGGGGGATTCGAATCCATGACTTGGGCGTTTCGGGGGAACGTGTTACTACTAGACAAGCCAGAAATTGACATGACTTACATCGTAACTAGGGCTGCGCAATATAACCGGTTTACCGGTATTTACCGGTTCAGACATTAAAACGATACGTATTGCGATATGCTGATCGAAAACCGATATTTTGACGTGCATTCGGAAAACTTCGTAACACTCGGAAATCTTCGGATACTTCCGGTTTTTAAATTGTTCCTGTCCTTGTTTCATTGTGCCAAACATTATTTACATTTTTATATGGTCATGATTAAAAGTTTTTATTAATGCTTAATCAAACATTGTGAGGATTAACTCGATTGTAAGTAATTTTTTGTTAAAAAAACCTTTTTGCAATATATTGCAATACATATCGCAATACATGCTTTCGCATCAAAATATATCGCAATATGAAAAATTCCCTGCAATACCCACCACTAATCGTAACCATTGAAGGAATCGAACCTGAGTCTTCAACTTACGTGACAAATCTTAACCACATCGCTTGCCAGCTGTAAGGGGAGGTAACTTTCATTTGTGAGTGAGTGAGTTTAGTTTTACGCCACACTCAGCAATATTCCAGCTATATGGCGGCGGTCTGTAAATAATCGAGTCTGGACAGACAATCCAGTGATCAACAGCATGAGCATCGATCTGCAAAATTGGGAGCCGATGACATGTATCAACCAAGTCAGCGAGCCTGACCACCCGATCCCGTTAGTCGCCTCTTACGACAAGCAAGGGTTACTGAAGGCCATTTCTAACCCGGACCTTCACGGGTCAACTTTCATTTGTAACCATTCACGTCTTTACGTCACTCTCTCCGTCTCTGGTTCTGATTTTGACGTTAATCTCTTTCCCTCACTCACTCAACGTCAAGAGCAATACTGTACCTCTTGCTAGACAGGTTCTACATGCCCATTCTCACTTCTCGATAACGAAGAAATCAATCACCAAATACACTCCATAAACCAGCATTTGCTCAATCTCACCCGTCCAGATTGAACTACAACTTAATCTAATCATCATCTGCCTGGAGCGTTATTTATCACCCCAAATCCATACTCTCGTCCCCACAATTTCAATAGCACGGGGCCAAAGCTTGCAATTTGTGTATAGGCCCGTCTCGTTCTGACGCGCCGGAAAGCGTTCTGATCACAATGATTGTCGTAATATAATCAGCAGAGGTAAACTTAATGAAATTCAACTAAATTTGATTAAGTAACTTGTTCTATGTTTATATGGAGCAAGGTTGGAGCCAGATAGATCGATCAGACATTTAATACGCAGTTGCTCCTATGATCAGTAGTAGGCTGTCTAGGAAATGATTATTTTGAGATCCCTGCTTTCGACGTGTGTTTGTTGGGTAAAGAATCTGCCATGTCTTGCCGCTCCACAGGAAGTTTGATAAGATCGGGTAAAAACAATTTCTTCTCCAAACAAGTGGGCGCATGTGTTAAGAGTAAGTGAGGAAGTTAGATTTCATGCTTTTTGGAGCATTCCTTAAGTCGTCCGATGTCGTTTATGAGATTGCCAATTCCATTTTTGGTAGGCGGGATTTGAGGCTCAGCGGTTTATGAGGAACGCAAATACAATCTTCAACAATTTAAAACTATGTGTCCGTAAAGTTTTCTTTCAAAACTTTTTAAAATTATATTTTAACTTTTCGATATTTTTTTCAGTAATTGAACTTCGCAGCCTTTTCTCAATGATTTAGAAATATGTGTAATGATATTCGGGATCCCAGGAAGAGCAGTGACAGTCGGTGTAAACAATAAGATGGTGTTCAACGTTCAGGAAGGAAGGGCTGGCACCCTTGTTTGTGATTAAGGTAAAACGCACTTGCATAGCATGAAGGTGATAAATCGAGTTTCACAATCGTGGGGAATTTAGGATTGGGGATCCGTCATAGATAACGATCGCGGCAACGTTGACCAGCCACGTGTGTTGAGCAACTGAATAATGAGAGTTGTGTGTCTGACGCCATCAGTGGGAGTCTGTGTTGTAAGCTGGGAGAAGGGTTTCTTTTGTTACAACTGTTAAGTATGTTTTGGTGAATATCGGACCATCTTTTCACCTGTCCCAGATTTCCTACAGATTTTCAACACTGAAATATGTGGAGATGCTTTACACCAGTTAAAAATGTCAAACACTTGTTTTTTTGCTCCCAGTGTGATGAAAAGTATTTGCTGAAGCAAATTATGTCTAGACCTATAATCTGACCTACATTCTGAGTTCATCTGTGGGCAGTCTATTTCTTGAGTCCATGGCTACTGCAGATCTTTAACACTGATGAAACATACTTTCTGTTATACCGAGCTATTTAAAGAATACTGTATTTTACAAATCCACATGCTCATCCACCCTCATTTACTGACGCTCGCCTCCGTGTTCTAATGGAAAGAGCACCTGCCCACACAACAAGTGGGCAATAATTCGTCATACCAATACTTTAAAATGGAACTTCTTGTTTCCATGCCTGGAGGATAAACACTATGACGTGTCGGAGTCAGTATACTGTGTTTGAGTGGGTAACAACAGGTGCCTGAGTAGAATAAACAGGTTATCAAGATCTAAACACATGTATCTTGCTATCCGTCGAAACTACAATAAGTGTGATCCAGCTGTTTAAGCCACGGCAATTAACTGTGCAGAGTTGCATCCCTTGGCTCACCAGAAATCATTATCGTGAGTTCGAATCTTTGTTCCTCCGATTATGTGTCCGGTTTGTCATACCACGTTGTGACTTGACTGTATCAAAAAGTACATGATGTACCCTCTGAATATATGGCAGTACTTAATATGTGGCCCCTACCCGAGGGGCATTGCTCAGGACATCATTCATCAACGACTCGCTTTATTATAATTCGAGTTGCTACAGCCAGGCTTGATTCAGGCGTACAGAACATCCACTCGCTTATCTATTAAACCGATGAGAGGAGAATTCAGTAAACGCTGAGGTAGTCGGTGTAATGTACACGTTTCAAGCTGTCTTGTTGATGCGAGTCTGAAGTCGATGGCGTGGACGGATCTGCTCCTGCCCGACCTATTCTCCACACGAGTATAGACGACGTGGGTTGTTTGTACAAGGGGGCGCTTTGTATGGTTCTGGGAGCTGTGGAAGGCTTGTCTCTCATATGACGTTGGCACCAACTCTATCCTGTGGGTCTCTTGCAGAGGCTAACAGGTGGTTCATCCCAGATGGAGAGCCAGATGGACAAAGGTGTTGCCAACTGACAACGGGATGTGAGGCTGGGTGGGGAGTGCTGGAGGCGGGGGAGGTTCGTAATGCTCGAAAATTCAGGAAGATATATACAGATATTATAGAAATAACAAATGAAAATACTGTTAGAATTTCGACATTTCTATTAAGTCGAGGTAGTGGTGTGCGAACGAAATTTCAGACATCATTTCAACTGTAACACCATGAGATGTATCCTTAAAGATACGACCACCCGTGATGTCGAATTTGTACCCCAAAACACAAATGATATACATGTATATTAACCTCTAACTATTACGCTAAAACTGATTGATGTGGTAGTTTTCAGTTGACCAGCACTCTGAAGAAGGAAAGTGTGTTGGCGCTTTTCTGTCAGTGTGGCTGAAAATATATATACGCCGTGCATCCCCAGGCAACACAATACACCATCGTACTATTTACAAAAACGACAGAAACAGCACGATTTGTATTACTGTAGCGCTTGGTCCCTGACAATATGGCGGACTCTAGTCACATATGACGTCACGAGCAGAACGGTCATGTTAGTTACAGCGGAATATGCAAAATGGCCGAACCTCAGATAGCAGAAACTGTTTTCGCGATTAAAACATAAATAACCATATGTTTGAATTAAAACTTGGGGTACATGTTTCTGATTACTTTATCTTTCACCCAGCAAATTATTGCAATTGTCTAGTATCCTCCTTTAAGTTAATGTCACATTTATTCTAAAAACACGTTCAGGGTGGTTTTAAACCCTGAAATACATGTCGTTGGGTGTTTTTAAAATTTGTTCAAAATGTAAAATAGATAGCAATTATTTTTTATGATGCATAACAAACTGGTCCATAGTTTCCTAAATACTGTAGTTTGATTGACAATTTGAGGGAAGGGAGGGCTGACCTTATATTTCCCGGCCGACGGATTGGCAACTAATTGCTTTTCATTAAATCTTTACATTTCAGTTTTAGACGTTGGCAGATTCGTAAACTAAGTTTTAACAAAGTTCAACCCAAATGTACGCAATATTTTTAGCGAATATCCACACAACTCTAAATATCTCAAGCTCTATTTACGTATTGTATTCTGTCTTAAAGCTAATTTGACAAAATCGCAACTGATTCAATTCAAATTAACATTCAGTTTACATCACACAGAACGTTCCTCCACGAAATTCAGATACATGAGGCAATCGAGAAGATGGACAGTTATTTGATAATACATTTTGATCAGTATGACCTTTACTAATCATATTGTAATCCGATAAGCATGAAGCTCGAGACACATGATTGCATCCGTGTTGTCAGGTTGTCATAGTTACAGAGCTTCCATCCTTTAGCACGTGGAACCTGTCATAAACAAGTTTATTAATCTAATAAACAAATACCAGCGCCGACGAAAGCCCCCAGATGCATTATGGGAAATGAGCTTTCCTTGGTGAAAGAAGTTACTCACTTGGGTTTGAGGAATAGAACGATGGTACACAGGTTCAGCTGCTATCTGCGTATTGCCAAACGTTGTAATATTTTAATATTAAATTGAATCATTTTTCTAGAAATTCCATCAGTATTCGCTCAGATAATTTTATTCCGTTATTATTAATTTCCAGATAGCAAAGATGAAGATAGGACTGCTGATGATAAATGAGTGTGATGATTATGGGGATATATTCGCCCACATGTGACTTTTGAAAAGACGCGGAGTGGTGGGATAGCCCTGTGGTTTAAGCGTGCGCTTGTCACGATGAAGACAAGGGTTCTAGTGCCATCACTGCAAGGGACACTGGAACCCTTGTCTTCATCGTGCCAAGCGGCTTAAAACATTAATTTTAACTTTAATCAATAACTAAGTTTTTTTTAAATGACTTAAGTATAGTTAATGACATGAGTTAATGACACGACCCCTGGAACCTGGTGGTCAGAGCGTGGATAGCGTGTCACCGTGACCCATTGCTTTGGATGCTTATGCTTTCAGTCACCGGTTTGGCTGGATACTCATGGCTGGATCATTCTGAGTTCAACAGTATTCACTTCAGTCCCTTTGATGACAAAACGTGTCTTTTATTTCTTTTATTAGTAACATACGGGACATTTTGACAATACACGTTGGGCCCCGTTCCTGAACGCGATCGTAGCGCTACGTCAGTTGTAAGTCTATGTTAAAGAATGGGAGTTACGATCATCTAGCGCTACGGTCGCTTTGTGATACGGGACCCTAATTGGCTAGCGACGTTCGTTTGTCGTTCTTTGTCCAAAGAATACTTAAGTGAAATACTATAAGTTGTTCACGAGGTCACGAGCTGGTCACGAGGGGGGCATGGGTTGATGTACCCTCGATGTTTGTTTATGTTCCCTGAGCCCATGGGCCCCGAGGGACCAGTGAACAACGTAGTTATCTTACCGAACACCTTAATGTTAATTTTGAATTGTTTTAAGCACGGGTACAAATCTTTTTGTAGCCATCGCTAGATTTTGCTGACAAGAAAAACAGATTTAGAGTTATCTCCCTTGCATCGATTTGCATTCGCAAAACATCGGTAATTTCCGTACATCATACGTGATTCAATGTAATTCGAGATAAAGAATTACTACCACGAAGTACCAAATGAGTTGCCATTGACAGGGGGTACATTGAAATGTACCTCGCTTGTAAGCGGGGTACATTGAAAATAATAGAAGAGCGCTCAGCCAATCAGAAAGCGACATTTATGTGTGAGGTTAGATAAAATTAATGGTACTGCTTATGTTCACTGTCATACTGTGATTTTCCCGGTAAAACTTTTAAGAGTGAATGTTGTACAGTATATGATATATAATAATAGTAAGGTCAGGTATATAGAGAGCCGAACTACACACTGCACGGCAGCTCTAAGCGAATTGTTGTAAGTGGGGGGGTTCTGGCCTAGATCGTCCATTTTCTTTTTATGACGCAACATAGGTATGACCTTTGTGTGACCTAATCGATTGTTGAACCCCACCCTCCTTCGTGAGTCCCCTTTCCGGTGTGTGTGTCACCTTCAGGTTCACCTAAGTGATTATTATTCAATTATCTTATGAGTGGTATGAGTTTGCCCGACTCGAGTGTTCACACGACAAACTAATGCTTATATATATATATAATTTTTGATAGTAACAAACAAGCCCGTTTAAATTGAAAAGGAGCACCAGAGATTCAGAACCTGAGGAAATCTAAATCTTAACACTGCAGAGAGGGTATGTGGCAGTAGGGAAAATAATGTGGTTCAGGGACTATGAGACAGACTAAGCATACGCGTCGTAGAATGAATATCACACAATGAGGGCGGGGCGATTTATAAGGTCAAAATATCACAGCGCATTTTGTTAAAGTTTATAATACGCTGTCACACAAGGAACAAGTATTTTCCATATCTGTCAACAGTAAACGGTTGTGGCTGTTAAAATTCACGTGGGTCCGTAGAGGCGTGAATTGGGCATTATAGGCATTAATACAAAACGCTATTAGGCATAGGAGAATCACTTGCTCGCTGAGCCGTCACTGAAGAGACATGTGACAGCCGTGATTGGATGAAATAGTGTAAGGTGTTATGTTTGTTAAAAGCATCAGCATCCAGTCATTAAAACTGACCACCATTTTAAAGTATTTAATGCTGTCATTTGTATCAATTATGCGTGTACAAATTATGTTCGAGCAGGTAATTATGCGTGTACAAATTATGTTCAAGTAGGTGACAGTTGGTGCGGACCTGGGAAGGTTCATGTGTTTAGCTTCCTGTGTGTGACTTCCTGCGCTCGCCGGTTCAAGTTGACCAGAAATTGTTTTATTGCAGGTTAAAGGTCAGACTGTAATCATGTGTACATGGTTGGTGATACTTTTCAGCGTGGTCACATACGGTCAGCTCTCCGCTGTTTAAAGGTCAGACTGTAATCATGAGTACATGGCATGGATAATTGTTCAATGTGAAGTTGAATGTATGCTGACAAGCGGTCAGCTTCCGTAGGGAGACAAGTGTCTTACAAAATACAGGAAATAGTGAGGACAATTTGATTGTACAGCGATGAAATGATTTAGCATTTGTCATATATATATATATATATCACTGAATAAGAAATATGTGTTCTCCTGTAAAACTTTTTACTCAACATGTTAAAAACTTTACTCTCAAATTGCAAACATAAAAAAACCCATCTTATGTCCATGTTTATGACACTTATTTTTACATCATGTGACACATAGGTTACTCACATGCCGTTAGTCGCCTCTTACGAAAAGCATGGGTAACCCAGACCTTCATGGGTACAATACATTAGAAACAAGAGAGATATACAGATTTCATTGTTTATTAGCTCCGTTTCAAATGAGTAGACATTAGGATAGGAGCTCTCCCAAATGCCTACTTTACATCTGTTGTCTTATTACCCTTCCTCATCCACCTGTCCTTCACTCTCTTCATCAGATGTTATGTCTTCATCTTTGGTCATGCCTTCGACCCAAGACTTATATTGGTACAATTTTGAAATAACTTCATGATACATATTATTTGTGTCTTTTACTTGTTTCAGTATTCCTTGTGTCTTTGGACCATACTGCATATGGTACAGATAAGTAATAAATCGGGCATACGTCTCTTTAAACGTGCTCCACATCAATTTGTTCAGTTTGGCTTGAATCATGTCTTCGTTTAAACCTCTTTTTATGTACAGCTGTCGTTTCTCATCCAAAAAGTCTTTATTCAGCTCACGCGTACGTGAATACATTTGTCTTATACCTTGCTCTTCGAGATCAGCCATCTTATTTTTCCTGTTGCCATGTGTGACATCGCTTAATGATTCAACATCATCATCCTCATTTTCCATTTCAGGACATTGTTTATCGTGTAAATGTCTTTGTAAATTATGGTTAGTGCTAAACACTTGACCACAATAGTCACAATCTGACAGAGGACGTGGTCTCTTTACAGGTGAAAAGTTGTTGTCTTCCTCCCACCGCCTTTTCACTTGGGGTGTCCCAGGAGGACCCACTGAAGACTTTTCGGGACACCAGTTTCTTCTGTGTTTTTGCAAATCTTGCACATCTTGAAACACGAGTCCACAGTCATCACAAGATGGCATGGTTGAGAGGTTTTCTTCACACGTCTGCTCACGCTGAACATCTAACTCGGACTGAATGGTCCTGGCTTGGAGGTGTCCTTTTAAACTGAATGCGTTGGGACAAAGTCGCAAATGGGGAGGTGTTTGGGGTTTTAGATCAACCAACAAGTAGCCATAAGGCTTCTGGGTAGCCCTTTGAAACGGCTCCATGAAATGGTCTGTGTTACCTGGATACATCTGCCTCGCCAAAGTCATGATGGGTTGTTGATCGATAGGGTTGTTGAACAGAAGCAGATAATGACAGTTTCTTCGTTGTGTGGGATCCTTACTGAAATACAAATTCTGGTTCAAGGCGATCACTGAGAGATTACGATGATGACTTCCTTCTGTAAACAGATCTGTAATGCGTGGGTCTTTGCTGGCAGTAGACATTAAGTCATCGAGGATAACCACGTTCACAACACTGGGGTCCAGAAATGCATCCTTTTCGAGATCAGAAGGAATGCCTTGATGAAATTCCACATAGGGATAAACATGGGTTTGAATGGCATTATACAAGGGCTGCCATCGTTTGTAGAGCCATATAATACGTTCAGGATAAGGTTTAATGTTCATGCGTTCTAGAATCTGTTTCACTAAGTACGTTTTCCCACAGGAGGTGGGCCCTGAGACAATCATGGTGAAGGGGTGTATCAGTCTACATTCTTCCAAAGCACCCACATGTGGTTGCACTGGTTGCATCATAGGTGGTGGTGGTGGTGGTGGTGGTGGTGGTGGTGGTGGTGGTGCTCGTGGTGGTGGTGGTGGTGGTGGCTGCATTGCTTGTCTGTGTTGATTCCTGAGATGTCTAAGCATGGCATCCCTTCTGGAAAAAGTCATATAGCACACGGGACACGTTGTTGACTGCATGGTGGTCCGAGTCTAAATGGCAGGGAACCATGTCTACTGACTGCTTTTATCTAAAAAGTCGTCTTCCGTTTCTTCATGGGAAACTGGGAGGAACTTCCAACTTTAGATTCCCCTTTCTTCTGCATCTGAATAAGAGCCTTGGCTTGTTCGACCACTTGTTGAGTAGGGGTAACAAAATTAATCTTAGGTTGTTCTGAGGTTTCTTTTGGTTTATCTTTCTTCCACTCTGGGTCATACAGTTCCAAATATCGATCGACAGACATCATGGCAGATTTTTCTCCTCCACGCATTATAGAATGATAAGGATCTCCTTTCCCTTCAGCCCTGAGCATGTAAAATCGTGTCCATTTTTCAGCATCGGGTACGAAGAGTTTGTATTGTGGATTATTCATGATGAAAACGGGAGCGGCTTGAGGTGATGCGTCACTGTCACTGGTCCACGTCTAAATGAAGCTAGATAGCCCTTGTGGCCTGTTATATAGATATCTTCATTGACCTTGGGTTTGGTGTAGCTTTCAACATCGCTGCCAGGATGGTCATACATGCTCTTTCCCTGATTGACAAACCTAAGACGGGTGTACCAGATGTACTAAGCCAATGCTCTATCAAACAACCAGGCATTTTGAATGGCCTCATCTCTAAGTGCATTGACAAACTGTGGTTTCAAAACAAATGCTACGATTGGCATGTTACTGGTAAAAAGACTCTTCCACATACTTTCTGTTGTCCAAAGGGGGTGAACTAATCTTCGTAACACCGCTAGGTAGTTATTTCTATCATTATTCCTCAGGAAACGACGCCTTTCATATCGAGTCACTGGTAATCTTCCCTTTAATAACCTATTGATAATACCATTGATGGCAAGAATCTGTTCTCTATTCATTTCTAAGATGTCTTGTCGAATCTCCTCAATGTCTTGAAACATTAACATGAACCTTAAAAATTCGTAATGTTTCAACACGTACCTAGCCATATTATTTCTAGCAAACAAACTCTTATCGTGGTTGGGATATCAATGAGATTAGTATTTGAGTAAACCTCTATTTATACATCGACAAAAGACTATACATAGACAACCAATGCATATATATACTCTTAACATTGATTTATTTCTAATATTCACACATTTTACATCACACTCTTGGTTGCAAATCCACATGACTACCCCAGCGGGCCATATTTTTCTGAGGTACTCCCACCAGGGCCAAATACGGACAGTCTGGAGACCATTTTTCATGTTCGACCCAGGGATCGTCATCTACTTCCCAGTTCTTGAGAACGAGACCACATTGAAAACACTTGCAAGTGTCCCCTCTGATTAAGTACACAAATCCTGCCTGGGCCATGCGACTAGGACTCTGTTTCATCTGCACTGGCCAGTCTTTAAACGAATCAAGTCTTTTCTGGAATGAAGCCCATTCAGTACTGATTGCACAGCAATCGAGTGTCTTGTCGAGTGGGTAATGTCCACACACATCCATGATATCCCAGACCAGTGGTAACACGTCCGCACAGTACAGTGTCTAAACCAAGAATGGCTTTACACCCAACGACTGTAGTCACTAGGGTTACAGAAGGAACCCATGCTTGTCGTAAGAGGCGACTAACTGCATGTGAGTAACCTATGTGTCACATGATGTCAAATAAGTGTCATAAACATGGACATAAGATGGGGGTTTTTATGTTTGCAATTTGAGAGTAAAGTTTTTAACATGTTGAGTAAAAAAGTTTTACAGGAGAACACATATTTCTTATTCAGTGATATATATATGACAAATGCTAAATCATTTCATCGCTGTACAATCAAATTTTTCTCAAATTGTCCTCACTATTTCCTGTATTTTGTCAGACACTTGTCTCCCTACGGAAGCTGACCGCTTGTCAGCATACATTCAACTTCACATTGAACAATTATCCATGCCATGTACTCATGATTACAGTCTGACCTTTAAACAGCGGAGAGCTGACCGTATGTGACCACGCTGAAAAGTATCACCAACCATGTACACATGATTACAGTCTGACCTTTAACCTGCAATAAAACAATTTCTGGTCAACTTGAACCGGCGAGCGCAGGAAGTCACACACACGATGCTAAACACATTCCCAGGTCCCTTCCCAGGTCCGCACCAACTGTCACCTACTTGAACATAATTTGTACACGCATAATTACCTATTTCATCAAACATACAAAATTGACAAATGCATTAAATACTTAAAAATGGTGGTCAGTTTTAATGACTGGATGCTGATGCTTTTAACAAACATAACACCTTACACTATTTCATCCAATCACGGCTGTCACATGTCTCTTCAGTGGCGGCTCAGCGAGCAAGCGATTCTGCTATGTCTAATAGCGTTTTGTATTAATGCCTATAGACTGCGCCCAATTCACGCCTATACGGACCCACATGAATTTTAACAGCCACAACCGTTTACTGTTGACAGATATGGAAACATTCGGTGTTGTTCCTTGTGTGACAGCGTATTTTAAACTTTAACAAAATGCGCTGTGATATTTTGACCTTATAAATCGCACCCCCCTCATTGTGTGATATTCATTTTACGACGCGTATGCTTAGTCTGTCTCATAGTCCCTGAACCACATTATTTTCCCTACTGCCACATACCCTCTCTGCAGTGTTAAAACCCTAAATTAAACAAGTCTGGATTTCCTCAGGTTCTGAATCTCTGGTGCTCCTTTTCAATTTAAACGGGCTTGTTTGTTACTATCAAAAATTATATATATAAGCATTAGTTTGTCGTGTGAACACTCGAGTCGGGCAAACTCATACCACTCATAAGATAATTGAATAATAATCACTTAGGTCAACCTGAAGGTCACACACACACCGGAAAGGGGACTCCCGAAGGAGGGTGGGGTTCAACAATCGATTAGGTCACACAAAGGTCATACCTATGTTGCGTCATAAAAACAAAATGAAGGATCTGGGCCAGAACCCACGGTCATTGACACCCCTGTGAAATGAGGTCAGCCAGGTGTTCGATGATGACGTCAGAAACAAAATGGCGGATTTAGGGCTATTCCAACCTGTGTAAGATCCCAATCGTAAAAGACTTGTTACCAACACGTGGTAAATGGTTCAACTGAGTGTATCACTCCCGTGTTCAAAAAGATACACTCATTGCTTTTTCGAGACAAAGGAGCATCTGATCTTGGTGTAAAACAACAAATAATATATCTCTCATTCCCATACATTTCCCTCGACAATGTAACACTTAGCTGATATATGTAAACATGGGGTATGAATACACCAAAGTGATTGAAGTTTCCTTCCTGATGTGTATATCAAATTTACAATTCGACATTTTCAGCAAAAGTGTGCAACATCAGAAAATAAACAGTCCACAAATATCCAAACACATACAGAAAGAACATGCATCATCGGTTACCCAACTAGCCTAAAAAACATACTGTGTTTCAGCCCAAGGAGATATACTTGCATACACTCCGACAGTGTCTCGATTTTTTTTAAAAACATATCGTAACTTATATACCAAATGTTCGTTCTTTGCGATAACAAACAAGACTGGCTAAAAACAATCGAGTATACCAAAGCTCTAAAGGCATCCCCAACCTTTCCGATTCTTCAAGCAACACTGATTTATTGAAATCCGACAACGAGCAGGCGAAAGGTGTTTCCATGACCTTTCAAAGGGGAGTCTGGGGCTACAGCGGTAAGACGGTGCTCACAGAACGGTAGACGAGCGAAACCACTTCGCCCAGGAATGCTGTCAGAGTCTTCATGCTAGGTGCATGTGTGCATCTCTACCGCTAATTTCGGTACGGCAAGGTAGACTGGTGGGCACTTGCTGTTTCTCTATGCTTCCCAAATCTCCTTTTCAAAAAGCCCTGGCATAAATATTTAGGAAGTGGCTCACGTTTCGTGCCTATTAAGTTGATAAGGGTTAGTTTCTGTATGGTATGTGCCAGGGAGTGTTTACTACCCCGCATCTGTTGCTCTAGTATTGTGTGGTTGCCTTAAACAAAACTTAATTACGCTGGCTATGCGTGTCGTTAATTTAATAACCTTTAACTAGCGAGTTTAAAGTTTATAATCACATAGCATATCGTGACAATGTAGGTGTTAAATGAATATTTTTTCACCATTAAATGTGTTTTTTTATATTTTCTTGACCATGGCTAGTACATATTCGTTTATTTATCAATAGATGGTTTCAAAATTTTATATGTATCACATAGTACGCTATTTGCCTTTGTTTGTATGTAAATATTTGACAAGCTTTTGCGTGTGTTTGTGACTGATACAACATTGGAGCAAGATACGTTGACATTTTCGCGAACATCGCTCTCTCCGTCTCATGCTCTGATTTAACGCTGGCATTTTGAACCATTTTGAAACCATGACTGTTTTATAGTGATCGATAAACACCTGTTTGACATTTAAGCGGAATCGTACAATGAACTCTGCTTTTTGAAATTTCTGATCTGAAATGGTTGTGTCGCTTTTATTAAGCAATATGCGCGCATTCAACAATTTCTAACAGAAGCCGATGTGGATAATTTCTCGTGCCTTGAGCTTGTTTGTACTTGTTTAATGGAAAAGAGTGTAAGTAGCATCAGAGCTACAAAAGAAAACTTAATTATACATGTTTTGTGAGAATTATCTTAAACGCAGCCTCACACAGGGTTCTACTTTACACACCCGTCTTATAATACCAACAGCTGATTGCCTACTGTGCTCACTGTATCGCAGCTCCGGGGAGGCTTTCTCAAGGTGAGCTCTGTTGAATGGTTGCCATGGAAACCTACGGTAAACATATTACTGCGGTAACTGTGTAAAGATAACAGTTACAGTGAGTAGGTTTTATATACTATAACATATCGTACCAAAGTCGTAGCAGTGAGATAAATTTGTGTACGCGTGGTACTGTAAAATATCCTACTTCAGTCGTGGCTGTGAGGGAACTGTGTGTACTGTTTATGATCTCAACACAGAGTTATTCGGTTAAGGTACCATTATGTATGAGTGAGTGAGTTTAGTTTTACACCGCTTTTAGCAATATACCAGCAATATCACGGTGGGGTACACCACACATTGTACCCATGTGGGGAATCGAACCCGGGTCTTCGGCGTGACGAGCGAACGTTTTAACCACTAGGCTACCCCACCGCCCCCATTATGTATGATCGTCAGTGGATATGGGAATGGTTTTCAGTGAATTAGTAAACAGCTGTCAATGAATGAATCTATGGATGAGCGAATGAGATTCAGTGGTTGAATGAATAAATCCGTGGCGGGTGAATGATAGTCCGGCCGTGAATATGAGAATGATCGCCACTGATTAGTGATTGCAATGATTGACTAAACGATCGTCAGTTAATGATTGAGTGATCGTCGGTGAGTTATTGAATGATCATCACTAAAAGATGATTGACCAGCAGTGACTGATCGAGTAAATATCTGAAAGTAAATGAGTGAATGATCGCCATTGACTGAGTGACTGACGATCAGTGAATGAGTGCGTGAACGTCATTGATTGGGCTTTCGAATGATCTTCAGTAGTTGAATGAGGGATCGTCGGTGAAGGGGTGAACAATTCCATAATATATGTGTTTGTGTCATAGCGTGTTCGAAGTCAGTGGAGGTGGCGAGTGAATGGGTCAATGAATGTCCATGATTGAGTGAATTATCATCAGTGAATGATCGTTTGTGATTTAGGATTGGAATGATTGTCCATGATTGAGTGAATTATCTTATGTGAATGATTGTTTGTGATTTAGGATTGGAATGATCGTTTGTGGTTGAGTGAATTATCAACAGTGAATGATCGTCTGTGATTTAGGATTGGAATGGTCGTTTGTGGTTGAGTGAATTATCGTCAGTGAATGATCGTCTGTGATTTAGGATTGGAATGCTCGTTTGTGGTTGAGTGAGTTATCATCAGTGAATGATCGTCTGCGGGTGAATGGATGAATGATTGTCCATGAATTAGTACATTATCATCAGTGAATGATCATTTATGGTTGAGTGAATGATCGTCTGTGATTGAGTATTGGAATGATCGTTTCTGGTTGAGTGAATATCATTAGTGAATGATTGTCTAAGATTGAGTATTGGAATGATCATGTATGGTTGATTGAATTATCATCAGTGAATGATCGCCTGTGATTTAAAATTGGAATGCTCGTTTGTGATTGAGTGAATTATCATTAGTGAATGATCGCCTGTGGTTAGGATTGCAATGCTCGTTTGTGATTGAGTGAATTATCATCAGTGAATGATCGTGTGTGATAGAGTATTGGAATGATCGTGTATGGTTGTGCGAATGATCGTCTGTAAATGAATCGCTGGCTGAGCGAAAGAAAATCAGAGCAAATGAATGTGTCCCTTTGTGGTGAAGTAGAGGGAGTGCATGTGTGATTGATGACAGTGAATTAGAGAATGATCGTCCGTGAATAGGTGGATGAATCCTTGTAGGTGATAGGTCATTGAGTGTGCAGTGTGAATGAGTGAGGAAGAGAATTTAAATGACGTGAGAGAAAGCACAGACTAAACTGTAGGAGATATATAAAGTACAAACGAGACATTCATGTAAACCACAAGTGCACCAGAATCTTTATTCACGCACAAGAAGGTAGGAGTTTTAGTTTGGGATGAAGACTGAATTACGCTCATCATTCAAGAATGGATTCCGCTCTGAGTGCCTCCTCTCACAACCAGGTAAATATATAACGGTTTTATTTGCAGGCTGTCCTATTACTGGAACTGTGCAGCAGTTGTCGGAGGAAGCACTTCAGACAGGAACCCTGCTGCCGAGTTTGCAGACTTTGTTTTCAAGTCGACGATTATCAGTAGGAGTATTATTGATCTAAACACGAGTCGGGTCCTGAAGACAAATGCTGAGACAAGATACTGTGTTTCCTTGCGACATGATCCAAAAGAACAGCGCGGTGGTCCTGATACCATTAATCTCTCTGTTAAAGTTTTACCTTACATCTGATTATTTCAGTTGAAGGTGCAAACAGGTCATTTACAAAGCTGGTGATTTATTTACTCAGGTGTGGATGCAACTGGGCTATGATTAAACTTGTACAAAGCATCTCAGTCAGTTTTACATCAGCCATAGAACAGAGTTTAGTTTTATGCCGCTTTTATTAGTGTTCCTGCATCTTGACGTGCGACATCGTAATCAGTGAGTGAGTGAGTGAGTAAGTACTTACATTGCTTTAGCAATATTCCATAATATATATTATGGCAGGGGTTGTCAGAAATGGGCTTCACACATGGTACCCATGTTGGGATTCGATACAAAACCTTCGTGGTGACGTCCGAACACTTTACCACTTGGCTATCCCATCAACCCGTCAGCACCTGATATGAACTTCACATACTGGCAGCCACTTCATGGAATCGAACCTGGCTCTTCGACCTTACGTCATAAAGTCAGTCCACGTGATACCCTGGTAAGGGAGGTAACTCTACCATGCACTTCAATTATGTTACTCAGCTCAAAGGGACGAAGTTTCCATTTTATGCAGTGAACATTTAAAGATATTGTTTTTCATCAAAGCACCCCAACAAACTATATTAAGTCATGTTAGTTATGCTGACAAAATGACTGTTTGGACGAGATAAGTGAACATGTTGTTGTCACAAGTAATGGTGTCTTACTAGACCACCTATGGTCAAAAGTGAAACTTGTGATAGCCAGGTGTAACTTGCAGCAGGGATAAAATATTTTACATTTGTAAACTTTATTTGATCCTTGCCTTGTGACCACTCACTAAATGTGCCTCATACTGGTTGTACCTAAACTGACATTTTTTCTGAACTGCTGGACTGCTTAAAATGGTATTGTATTCAGAGCGTTCTGAATGTATTGTTCGTTTTCATTTTCAGTGTTTAATTCAAAACTGGGTTTATTGTATTAATGTATCAACATTTTCATTCACACACCTGATATCCATTGTTGCATGTCCAGAATATATTGGCGGCAAAATACACATAAATGCCGATACCAACCTGTGTTCATATCATTTCAAGATGTGGACAAGTATAAAGGTGAGCTTCGGTACCTTGATTGTACCCCTCGGGACGGCTGGCTCGCTTGCTCACTCGCTCGCTAAACACTTACATGCAGTTCTTTGCCTTGAACAACACAGACCAAAAAAACACAGTGATAAGAAATATTTTTTAATGCTTTTCCAGTTCCTTTAAAGATTCAGCATCTGGTACGCTTTCATGGCCACATCAAACTGCACCCTGTGTCTGAGAAATATTCTAGATTCCCTTGGCCATAATATCAATCAACACAAAAAATACCTCCCTAAGTCGCTTTCAGTAAAGCCTGCAGAGAGAAATGTTACATCTTACACTCGTTTACGCCAACCCTAAATTATCAATTTTGACTTTTAATTTAGAATTTTAAAAAGTAACACGCTTAATGTTGTATTTCGAAAGTTTAAAGTTGGCATTTGGGCTTGAAAAAATGTATACTTATGAGTTTTAAAACGAGATTTAACATTCTGATGGGTCATAAATCTCACAAATTGTATCCACATTTAAAAAGACATAACACCAGCTCACCGGTAAACACGTGGAGAAAAATACACATGGTCAGATTTGTACCCAGTCACAGAACTGAGCTAGACTTGTGCATTACATCCCCAAACAAGCATAGATTTCTGAACCATTTCATTCAATTTGTGCTTCATCAATAACCTAGAACCCCCACAGCCTGACTCGAGACAGAAGTATTGACCACTTTGTAATGGTCAATGGTTCCCCACCCCTAACCTCCCCAGATCGTTGCGTGTGAGAAGCTATATACGATACATAAGTGAGAGAGGCCATGTGGTCAGATTGAAGAGGATGAAGAGACGGGCAAAGAGCCAGGGTATTTGATACAGACAGAGCCAACCTTCAGTCGGAACGGTTGTCGGGGGATGTGTTCAAGAATTCAAGACATTTCCTTCGGACAAACAGTGCCAGGTCGGCGTGATCTTTCTGGTAAATAAAATACAGGAATTTCTGTCTGTCACTTCAGATTGCTGTGTCAATTAATTCCCGTGGCGGAGTTTTATCCCCAAAGTGACGCCTCGTGCAGACTGAAGATGACAAACACGATATTGATGTCAGCAATTGGTTGATTCTTATAGTAGCTTATGCTTTGCCAGCTTCTCCCGGCATGACGTTTCCAGACAGAACGCAGGGGATTGCTTGCTGTGAATTACCTGAAAGCAAAGCTGGCCAATATGTTTCAAAAACAAAATATCGTACTGCACAATAATAACTTTTCTCTTAATAAGAATTTGGACATGTTTATAGCATAAGTGCTGATAGTGCATTGGAGCAGATACATTAATTTGTTTATAAGAAGCATAAAGGCGTCTATCGATTTAGGTTCTAAAATTCATCCGTAGGCAATTCACATGAATAGGGTTATTGACATTAACTCAACATATTCTGCTACAGAACTTCCACGAGGTGTTTGAGGGAGGCTTGTGGCAGTGACTAGCCAGTCCAGGTGGACTGTTGACGGCATGTGGTGATAGACCATCACTCATTCACAACGCACCGCCATTTTGATGAATTTGGACTTCAACACCGGGACTGATAAATGGCATCTCAAAACCCGATATACACCGTTTGGTTAGTTCGGGAAAAAATGGTGAAATCGGAAAGCCGAAAAGATATTACGTTCCAGAGTAAAGAAGCCCTTCGGTTTCTGTCTGTTTGTAGTGTCGAATTGTGTACCAATGACATTACTGTTGGTAGACATATTTTGTTTGCTTGTTGTTTAACGCCGCTTTCAACGATATTGCAGCTATATGTGGAGTTTGGACCATCATCATCATCATCATCATCATTGTTTTGGCATGGAGTGAGTGAGTTTTAGTTTTACACCGCTTTTAGCAATAATCCAGCAAAATCACGGCGGGGGACACAAGAAATAGGCTTCACACATTTTACCCATATTGGGAATCGAACCCGGGTCTTCAGCGTGACGAAAGAACGCTTAACCACTAGGCTACCCCACGGCCCCTTTTTGGCATGGACTGTTTTTATCTACAATCATCATTACCTTTTGTTGTTGATGTTATTGGGACGCGTATGGCCAGTTCGCAATTCGCGATGATGACTGATGATGATGATGGTGATGATGATGATGATGATATCAATACTATCTGGGGTGGGCAGGGGATCCACTGACCATTACAAAGTGGTCAATACTTCGAGTCAGACTGTGGGGGCGCCAGGTTATTGATGAAACACAATTTTAATGTAATGGTTCAGAAATCTATGCTTGTTCGGGGCATGTACTGGATATAACTGAAAAAGCGGTATTAAAACTCAGTCCCTCGTTCACCCACATGCACCGACTACAAATTACCGCAACTGTAGTAATAGGTGAGGAAGCGATAGGCTTATCAGGAACCCTTCAATACAATAGACCCAGTCATAAGAAAACGTGCCATCCTCTGACTGATTGCCCCAAACTCACGACCTATCAAGCATTAGCTGAATGAAGACCTATTTTTCTTTCCCTATAATCTCATCTCGGTCAGGAGTGTTGATGATAACACGGCTCGACATTCCTCTATGTGGCATTTCTTCCTAACTCAAGTGACTTAATCCAGAAATCAACGCTTCCTCTTCATCTAACTCACCATTATTTTGGACGCCTTCGCCCTCTTGGACGCACGCTCTGCCATTGCGAGGATTCTCTCTCATGAGATTTCATAACAATCCCCCTGGATAAAACCTTCTACTTCAACCGTTTTAATTTGATTCGTGTTTTTGTGTTGCTTCATTCATTCCAGTTTTGATTGCAGCATCACGAACTTAGATATTGATGAAAATTGTGAAGAATGTTTCTGCCTTTTGTCGTGCTGTACATAATTTTATAACTAATCATAGGAATGTTTAACAGGACAAAACACTGTGGCTGATGAAATTCCTTATTTTGACGTATGCCAAACTTCAGGAACTCCATTGCGAATGTAGGAGCGGTTGGGTAGCCTAGAGGTTAAAGCGTTCGCTCCTCAGGCCGAAGACCCGGGTTCGATTCCCCACATGGGTACAATGTGTGAAGCCCATTTCTGGTGTCCCCCGCCGTGAGATTGCTGGAATATTGCTTAAAGTGGCGTAAAACCCAACTCACTCACTCACCCCCACCCCCGAATTTGGGATGTACATGTCCCACTTACGCTTTTCGGGTCCTTTGAGCCGACTAATTCTTCATATCATGTGGTCGAATCCCAGGTTGGCCGATAGTATGTTACTATGTCCCAAATGCCTGGTTCGTGCCAGCGTGTATCAGTCCACCCGTTCTACGTCCTGGCTAGTTGCTCACGATATTAACCACTGGGTATCGCCATTATATAGTTGATATAAAGCAAAACTAGTTGTAAAACAACGCTCACTCCGGTTTCCAGCAGAGAACATGGATCGATTGTTCCGCCTCATGGTGTCATCGTATCTCGACTGCTTAGATTGTGGTTCACAATATCAACCACTTGATCTGTAGTCATACAAACTGATCATGATTGTACTTTCCCGCGTGTATTCTACATACAGTTATCTCCCCGGAAGTTAATAACTCACCGCCTCCGAGGTGTAGTGGTTAACTCACCGCCCGGAGAGCGGAAGGTCTTTCGATCCCCGACCGCGTCATACCAAAGACGTTAAAATATGGTAATTGTTGGTCCCTTCTGGCGCTCGGCATTAATGACAGAAGGACTGGTCAGCTCGGAGTCAGTATAATGTGTCTGATGCATGCTTCACTGCGGCATGGTATCTCAGTGGGCTATCACTATAAAACCAGCTTAAGTCTGGGCTTAGCAGTACACATACACACGCATGCAATATGGCGAAATATTCTCAGTAAAATCCAATTTCACCTCACCTCACCTCCTCCCGGAACTCACCATACGGGTCTTCGGGGCGAGTGATAATTTGCATCTTGAAGATATTCAGTTCTACACCTGATGCTGTATTCCTGGACACACAAGTGGTTAGCAGTGAAAGGGGACCAGTTGATAGGAACCAATGTATTATAGTGCATTGTATTTGTATCAATGTAACGTCAGTAGATTTTGAGCCGCACTCGACTATATACCAGTCGCCGTCATGTTGCTGGATTATCACCGAGTAATTAACAAAACAAAGAAGTGAGTGAGTGAGTGAATGAGGATTTACGCCGCATTTAGTAATATCACAGCTTTATTACGGCGGGTGAAACCAGAAATGGTCATACCCATGTGGTGAATCGAACCCGGGTTGTAAGCGTCCTGAGCAACCGCTTTTAACCACTAGGCTACCGGACCGCCCCCCCAACAAAAAACAAAAAACAAAACCAACAACAAACAAACAAACAAACAAAATAAACAACAACAAAAAACAAACAAAACAAAACCAAAAACCCACAACAAAACAACCCCAAACAACCAACCCCAACAAAAACAACAACAAACAAAAAAAACAAAAAAACTAACAAACAAAACCCAGTAACCAAAAAACAAACAAAAACAAAAACAAACAAACACTTACAATGAAACATCAGGGCAAGAGTCAAACCCGGTCCTCAATATGAGGAGTGTGAGTGAGTTTAGTTTTACGCCGCCTTTAGCAATTTTCCTGCAATATCACGGAGGGGGACACCAGAAATGTACTTCACATATTGTACCCATGTGAGGAATCGAACCCGGGTCTTCGGTGTGACGAGCGAATGTTTCAGCCACTAGGCTACCCCACTGCCCCCTCAATGTGAGGAACGAACACTTTCATTGCTAACTCAAGCGTATCATCGGGCTCAACCTCCGCAGAAGAAACATCTACAGCATCAACCGAAGTGCACCTTGCCGACAACAACAACAACATCACCACCAGTAACGACACGCCATGAACAGCATGACACCATTTACAATGCTGTGACAATAATACGCCTGTTGTGTTATTATCCAGTTTGTCATCATCATTTTGAAGTCCGTTGTCAGTACGACGCTGGAAGAAAGATAAAGTAATATATCACTCATTTGGCGATGTAACGTTTTTCTTTATATCAAACGGACAAAATTTGTTTTCTCCGATGAATCAGAAATATAATAGTTTCCTAATTACCAAGCTAGTCGTCAGAATGCTCCAGCTCTCTCATCAACCAGCTGGCTACGGCTTGATAGAGTAGTGTGTTCGTAATCCAGTCGTGGCGAGTATTGTCTGCCGACATGAAACGCTCTGATCAATAAGATGGTTTAGAGTCCGTGTTCTTATCCTGTCTACGTGGCGCGTTAGCTGCTTCGAGTGGGAAGAGATTTACAGCAACAAAACAATAGCATCGCGAAGCTGAGGGTCTCTTCATAAGAGTTTTGAGAAACACTATACAAAATGTTTCTAAACAAACAAAATTCACGCCTTAAAATGGTTTTCTACAGGTTACACACCACCAAATGTTTTCCTATAGACTTCTATAGTAACCTTATATTTCTTTTTAAAAATATCCAGGCTATCAACAGCCATTCCATGTACACATGGGTACACTCTAGCCTTTAAACTACCATAAAACAAAATATCAGGCCAACTTGTCCGGCTCGTTTTGCGAGCACAGGAAGCGGAACACATCAACCCCAGTTCCGCACCAAATGTCACCTACTGGAAAATATATGTACACACAATAAACATAAGTAATGGTGATAAAAATGACAGCACTAAATACTTAAAATTATGGTCAGTTTTAATTACTGGTTGGATGTGCTTTTAAAAAACATAAACGTCTTACACTATTTCATCCAATCACAGCTGTCACACGGCTCTCGCGCAGGGAGCATGTGATACTGATTTAATGTTGTGGAACCTTCAGAAGCTGCGCCATTGAAGTAACGAGTTCCGCTGGGTTATCTCCCTTTGTAAACAAGGTCTACCGGAAGTTGGAATCAACATCACAATGTTTGGACTTCAGAATGTTATTGTTTGTTTATTTTTGTTTTAGCCGAGAGTAATAACGCAATGGACGCCTACGTCACAGTATGGGAGGTACAACCAAAGTAGCGCTTTAGAGCTACAGGAACGCAGTGAACATGAGGCACTACGTTAGGGTCAGCAACACGAGAGTGGCATTACACTTCTCGAAGTGGTGTTTCAGCTACGTTGTTATAATGGACTTCAGTTATCTTGACCTTGACCTTCAAGTTAGACAACCCCCACGAAAAGAACTTGGTCCAGCCTAAAGGAAGAGTCTTCAGTGATAAGTGGGTACGGTTTTCAAAGCGACCTTCAGGTCATAACCTTGACCTTCGATCAGACAACTCTGAAAAGAGAACACTGGAGGTCATTCAGCTATGAGTGGGTATGGTTCTCAACCCTCAGAAACAGAACCTTATCCAACTTTATTGAAGTGTTCTCAACACCGACTGGGAGAAACATCCCTTTCGGGCCACAGTTCCTTATAATGAAGACGCAATGGAGAAGAACCGCCCGGAGTTCAGTAGTGACAAACCAACACTTCAAGCACCCATTGATCAAAACCACATTTGTAAAACTTACAGTCCTTAATAATAAGCACTATTTGAAAGAGTTAACTTTTAATATGCTCCTTCGAAAGTAGAGTGAAACGGGTGGGGCGGATGGAAGGATTGACAGATGAGATGGATCGAAGGATGGACGGAAAATAACAGACAGGTAAGACCAGGTAGGCAGATTGATCATTTGATAAAGATAAAGAACAGTTTACTCCCGACAAGCGTGGTGGGAAGGTCCAGGCATACCAACAGCATTAGGCGATGATTGTAATATATACACTGAATAGACGAGGCTTAGAAAGAAAATATACTTCACGTTCCTTACTCTTATTCAGAACTTTGTCTTCCATGTCTGGAATTCACAAACTTCAAAGGTGTATTTGTTATATCACCTCCAAAAACAAACGCCACATCGGGGGAGGGTTGGTGAGTGTTCACACGTTCCAAATAAGTCGCATTCGGAACATACGCGGGGAAATTTCGCTTCAGGAATTCGCCTCGGAAGTTACATAAACCGGTTACTATAAACACATGGAACGATCCACGATTCCACGATCCATGAATCTCGATTCCACGATTCACGATTCCACGATCCACGCCTTCGGGACACGAATGACACGTAATCGGCCTAGTCAAAAAGTTTAACCCCCAGACAAAAGATGTTTGGCGAAACAAAGTATACACCCATGTTGGATGATGGCTGAAAAGGAAACAAACAAGTAAAGGTAACTCGAATATAATGTCTTGGTACGGATATCCTAGTGGAGTTATGGGCCTTTTAGGGAGTATTTTGGCGACAGTTTTCAACCAAGTACCGTTTCATGACGCGTTTAATTTTTTGGTCAAACCCAGTTTCAAGTGTATACTTTCTTTTTATCACGGGGGTGGTGGGGTAGCCTAGTGGTAAAAGCGTTCGTTTGTCACGCTGAAATCCCGGGTTCGATTCCCCACATGGCTACAATGTGTGAATCCCATTTCTGGTGTCCCCCGCCGTGATGTTGCTGGAATATTGCTAAAGGCAGCGTACAACTACACTCACTCACTCTCTTTTCACGGGCAGTTTTTGCTTAAGCTATTCATAGACAACTACGTATAATTACGTAAAACACTTCAGGCTCGAAAAATACTGAAATGTTCAGTCGTAATATTTGGCATCTGAATATTACAATTAGGTTAAGTAATTATTTAACACAATATCTATAATTCTAATTCTTCAAAAGCGTTTTGACAACAAAATATGCTTTCAGTTTCAAAATCTTTGAGTCAATTAATTTACAAACTCTCCAGATCGTCGCAATAAATAACTTTTTTATTTACATAAAAACGTAACTTTTATGCAGCAGAGCTTGGCAAGAGCGAAAACTGAGATCTGACTTCAATGAGATTTTATGATCATCGGATAAAATCATTAAATACAATCACCCACTCAATTATATTCCCATGTTCATATTCCAAGCTAACTTAAAAAATACACCCATAATATTCTTATAAAATCATAAAGTTTAAAAACAAATTAACCTTTGCCACTTAACCCATGCTTAAAACAAGTTTGGTGTTAATCATATGATAACAGGTAAGTGTGTTTAAAGCCAGTTTCTTCTCAAGGCGCCGCATGTTGGTAAACTCAATGAATATCAACCAAAACAGATGTGGCATGGGTGTCGATAAGTTTAGGGAATATGATTTGCCGCCTGCGATACTGAACAAATTCTTGTTATTCATCCTCTTCGAATAATGAGATTACCCAGCGTTCCAGACATAGTTGGGTCTACTGGCATCGCGCCACCTGCACCCTATGGTTTCGAAGAGTGTTTGTTTCCCTTTCAACATCTCACCTGTACAGAAATGTTAATGTGATGGACATAATCACATAATCACGCCAGTGTTGTAAACATATTTTACGATACTTTTACGATTGAAAAAACTGAGTTATAGATGGGTAGTTATTTGCAAGTTTCAGGTTCAGTTTTCATAGTTCTTCGAAACACGGAGTTCGTAATGTACAGGAGAAAACAACATTGATGTACGATGTAAAATATGTTTACAATATTTTCATGTTTTTATATTTGTCAACAGGCTAAGGTTTGTTAATGTGTTGAAGAAAGGATCATCATGAATATTGATTTAAAAGGATCATCACGAATATTTCTTTAAAATGATCATGATGAATATTTCTTTAAAATGATCATGATGAATATTTCTTAAAACGGATCATTATGAATGTTTCTCAAAAGAATCATTAATATTTTGGGGAATTGATTTTTGAAGACTGAGAACAAAAATTCATGATCTACACCAAGATATTCATGTTCCCAATCTTTTCGTGTTCAGTATACATACTCAAAATAAAATATCCACGGGTAATCCTCCACTGTTTCGGTCTATATTGCGAGCTCTTCTCGTTGAGGTAAATCTGGCTCAATACACTCAGACATTCTACTCAGTATTACATGTCCTTGCGGAAGAGGTTCCCAGTACCCCTTGCTTGCTGTCAGATCAAAATGGGGATCGGTTGGTCAAGGACTGTGACTTATCCCGACGATACAGATTTGATAGAGGACATCGTCATATAACAGATGCTGCCTGTCTGTGGCTTACAATAAAAATAACAAAAAGTAAGAGCTGAACGTGTACATATTAGTTTTATGATGATTACGACTGTCGTAAGTCAATGAGATTTAAGTGGCTTACAAAAATACTCACTCACTCTAACGTACTAAGGTACTTCACATCCTGTTGCCCTCGCAGCTTGAAACAGAATGACGAATTATCACGATTATCAATCAACAAAAACAGCTACGTGTCTGCTATTACTTATAAAATGAAAGCAAGCCTTTCGGCAATAAGGAATATTATATACAATACCGAAACATGTGTTCTTAAAAAAATATCCAAATAATGAGCGATAAACATCGCCATTGAATACTGGTCACGTGGCTACAATCCGGATATGTATCGGCAGTCACGTGACTGCTAGAAGCTATATTTAGCAGCGTGTGCATCTCGAACTGTGTCTGTAGACTAAACAATACATCGTGTGCACGTGGTTTTCCTTTAGTGCTGCACACGCTGTTAAAATTGATAATGATTGAAACAAATCGGAAAACAATATTGCACTTGACTTATTTTGTCGATAGAATAATGTTCGCGATGGAGGTATGTTTATGCGTTTATGTTTTATTCATCCATGTATTGTGGAGGTATCTGAGGCATGCGTTAACATGGAACCGTGTTCACGTGTAAAAAGCACAGAGGAGAAACTCAGGAATACTGTCAGTCAGCCTCCTCATTCATCAAATGTAATTGAGTATTTACTGATATATCATCATTTAGAAGGTGTGGGTTTCTCTTGACCCATTTTCGATGTTACATTGACTAGTGTTCTTTTTAATCAGGTTTGGTTTTATGTATTTTCTGTTATTTTTTGTGGGTATGTATTGTTATTCCCTAGCGGACAGTCCACTGGTTGTTGCTATATCCAATTCATGCTGTATGATTCGGTTGGTAAATAAAGATTGGCAAAGATATTAACGTTACACGGTCTCTTCAGCGGTAGTTCGAATCTGAAATGAAATAATGCATCTTTTCGTAAAGACATCCTAACTTTTTCAATGTAATTCACAACTTGCACGAGCATGTTCCCGGATTCAGAATACTTGGTGACAGAACCGTACACAACATGTTAATGGACCACAACATCCGGTCCTGCCGTCCAACGACACGCCCACCTTTGCATTCACGTCACCGCACTTCCAGCTTGGTGTAAACAACATCTGAGGTTCAGAAGACAAACCTTGGACAAACCTACAAATGGGTCCAGGTTGGACATGTCTGATGGTTTTACAAAGGTCTACAGGCGTCCAGGAAAACGTTTTAGCATCAGTTTGGGGGTGAGGTATCGTGATATGTCACGTGTGGGAACAGACACTTTGGGGCAGCTTAACATTGCTTTACTCTCATGGCCGACTGTTCCACAAGACGTGTTCACAGTTGAACATGTTTGGGATGAAATAGAACAACGCCCGCCAAAGGGCCAGAACCAGCGGTAAAGACAGCTCATTTTGCCCAACCTTTGGAACAACATCCCCCATGTTGTTTTCAGATATCTGGTCTCTTCATTGCACCAACCTTGTCTCGCCTGTATCTACGCAAATGGCGACCACGCCCGATATTGACACTGAAAATTGAATTGATCCACGCCCCTCTGATACAGGGTCTCGCTCTGTCTCCTCATTGCAGGTCTGGACACGGATTTGCTGTGATTAAACATCATTTAAACGAATGGCCAAAAGTGTGTATGTTGTGATTTAATGTGGCATAGCACTTACAACAATTTATTTGAAACACTGTTACCTTTTTTCGTCAACACATATTCCAGTACAGAAAAAGCAACGTTGTGAAATTTCCCATACTTTTTTATGCGTGTATGCCAAGCAAACCAGATTACTTTGGCTTAGGTGGTATAATTTGCTAGTGTGTTGTATCTCATTCAATTATGCTACATACTATGAACCCACTGTCGCACAGGTTATGTTTTATGCATCCTGTTCAGAATCACCCAAGAACACTCAGTTCCTTCTGGGATACCGTGACAAATCATCATACTAAATTCTATAGTTCTTTAACATATTTTGGGTAGTATATGTAAATGCAGAAATAGTCGTAAATGGCACGCATTGCAACAAGGATGTAAATATCAGCATATGTATTATTCAAGCTTTCCCCCTTCCCCCTATTGCATGTAATGTCAATCTCGTAAGCACCACACCGGAGAAAATCACATACCGGAAGTGCTCACCAACCTTACGACTAGAGCAAGAGAAGCGCTGCAGTTGTACACATGCCGGAAGTGTTAGCGAAACCACGTGATGAACGGCGTTTTTTGTCAAGCAGGCTGCTGGTAGATCACCGCCATAAACAACGCTGGGAGCTTGTTTACTAGTTTATGTCTTGAACTGAGTATCTGACTTATCTGACAGTCGTCCTTGAAGTCGTAGGTAGTAGCAGCAGCAGGTTGTATTGGGCTGTTGTAGTTGGCAGTCCCAAATGTAAAATTGAATTCTATTTTGGTTTCGTAAGAACTTTCGCCTAGCAGTGCCATTTACCAGAGTACGAGTATCTGCCGTGGTTCCACAGTCACTGTCGTACACACGCAGGCAATATCATAGACGTTCCGGGCACATTAACCGATCCCTCAGCGTCTGACGTACGCGCGTTTTTCGACCATTAACTGATCAACGTTGAAAGAGATAAGGATTAATCCTATGACAATCCTGTGACAAGGGACTAAATCTAGCTCATGGTGTATGTATATATTTGTGATGTATGGTGGCGCTACATGACCACCTGTTTCTACCCTATTGTATTGGATTTTATTTGGGAGGAAAATAAAATCTGTTGCGCTGCTATTTCAGTGGAATAGCACTTGTTTCTTAAATTGGTTTATTTCTTTATTCCGTAGAAAGCAGAATCTCTGAACTTGTATGCTGTATAAGTTATTTAAAATTAAGGTATCGTTTTCAGCTTCAAGAAAATCAATGAATACAGTAATGTGTCACCTGATTGTCTCGTTCACTTATCACTTGATTGCCTACTCAGGCAGTAGAAGATCTGGGTTCGAATCTTTAGCAAACCATGCTTGTCATATGAGGCGACTAATGGGATCGGGTGGTCAGGCTCGCCGATTTAGTTGACACGTATCATCAGTTGCTTAGATCGGTTTTCATGCTGTTGATCACTGGATTGTCTGGTCTAAACTCGATTATTTACAGACCGCCGCCATACAGCGGGAATATTGCTGAGTACGGCGTTAAACAACGAACAAAATGACCCCGGCCAACTCAGGCATTGTCTAGTGACCGCCGTTCAGTGGAATGACCACTGGTGTAAGTCAAGCAACAGACTAACACATATTTCATTAAGCAGATTCTATGGATGGCCAGTGCTAACGATATGACAGGCGTGCTTTTCCTATGGCGAACACCTGATGTCAACAAAGGTTTTCCATGATTCATTCAGATTTTTCGTTTAAACCACCGAATGGCCGAGGCTAATTTCTTTCTGGCTTTCAAGTTTTATATTCAGCTAAGGCACCGACAGTATATCAACCCACGCTTAGTAACATTTTTGTGTTTCGGTTATTTAAAAAAAAATAAAACATCTCTTTTTTTAAATTTTAAATTTACCAGCTGTCCCGGAAATGTACTCAATGGTCACTCAAGGTACGTTTCACTGGGGCCGCAAATTCTTTTGAAATCGTGCGAAGAGACAGAACACAACAGACCTTGACGTATCGGAAACATGAAATATCGATTAATGTAACTGTGAAATATAAACAGCATCGGTAGCCACTCAAACATCCGGGCGATAATTGCACCGCACTTTGCACTACTCCACGTGTCCAGGTTAACAATTATCACGAACAACACGGTGTACTCGTGGGAGGGCGACGCACGTGCAGGACGTTGAGGAGCGAAAAAGCATGCAAGTTCCCAAAGGCGTGTCACTTTCAGAGGTGTTTCTTGGATTTTGAAGGGATTGAGTACGTTTTCACGTTGTTTTTAGCAATATTCCAGCAACTTCATGAAGGAGACAAATAGATTTCACAAACTGTACCCGCGTGGGGATTCGAACCTTGGTCCCGATCCACCAAGCATTCGTAGCGCTACGAAGGTTTGTGAAGCGGGACCCTGGCGTTCAGCATGGCACGTAAAGCACGGGGTGGGGTAGCCTAATGGTTAAACCGTCTGCTCGTCACGCTGAAGGCCCTGGTTCGATTCTCTACAAGTCCATTTCTGGAATGTTGCTAAAAGCGGCGTAAAACCATACTCACTCACTGACCCACTGCTCCAATTACTTTGTAACGTAATGCCAGGAGTTGAGTTGAGTTGATGGGCGATGCTGCGACTGGTAGCCAAGTTTGTAAGGTGTTTTGTCTTAGGGTTTACGACCCGAGTTCGATTCCACTCAGCTAAAAAGCCTTGTAAACCGTATTCATTCACGCCTTCATAATACAACAGGTTGTTCCCGTCTTATAGCTACAGCTGTTACTTCCATCTTCAACATTTCGACTGCCAATACTTTTTCATCTACTTTAATTGCCTACCTACGCGTTTCGTAATATCTCTGACCGCATTCCACAGATTTGTTTCGAAAACAACCCATGTATTTTTTTCACCTAAAAGAATAAATATAACGGTGTTATAATTTCCAATATTTATTTTCAATACATCCCTGTACCGATACACTCGAGCAAATAATATCATTAACGTTTATCATAACAAATAACTGGTTAACTATTCCGACAGCCGCTTTCAGTATTCTCTAGTACAATACAGACGGATCCTAATTATGCCTGTACGTTTAGGAAACGTAAAGGTAATACCATCTTGAGCGAAAAACGTGGACGGTTGCCGATGAGATAACTAGCTGGTTTAAGAGATAAAACAGCGCATTGCATCGGAATTCAGCAGTAAGTCGTGTTACTCCAGCAAATGTTCGAGGGAAGGATGTTTTCTTATTCATCACCAGTTTCATTTTCTGCACCAGCTGAAGAGTAACGCGATATGTGATTGAATCACCACACATCCCTCTTTTACGATAGAACATGTAATATCACTGCCACATTTTGGGGGTGTTATCAACAGTAACATATATTACATATTTTTTATTGTATTTATCTACCACATGTGGATACACCCACGTTTACATACGACTAATAATAACTTGTTTATTTTGAAAACGTGCAGAACGTAAACAGCCGTTTGAAGATTGGGGTATAAATTAAAAAATGAGACACGTTTTGAGATTCTCCCTGAAAGATGTTAATTTCATAGTCACGCGCACAGCTGTATTTGGCGCATGCTGTTGTTCGGGTAAGCTGTTGGCCTCAGACATCTAACAGATGGTGTCGCGTTGGTACATTCTACAGACAAACATGGGGATTCGAACGGGGTCTCATATATGTCGTTGAACACCGTAGCCATTCGGCCACATAGAAATATGTATTTTGATATTTCAGGTTCTTAAATTGCACTTACTTTTTCTGTTTGAAAACATCAATACCAGCCTTACAATTGGTAAATTGTCGAAAAAAGTAATAAACTAAAATATCCGAATCAGTGCAAATATCTATCAATACTTTTCTGTTAAAAGCAGCACGAATTAATTCTCATTCTCAGTTGGAGTTTGAAGGGGAAGGCAGTTGGGTTAATCCACCCCACACTAACTCATTTTCATCCCATTTCACGACCTTGCTGCCATTATTCCTGGGCCCTTATTCTCGAAACGTTCGTAACTTTGATCGTAGCCAATGTGTTAAGAATGGGCTTAAGAAGTTCGTAGGGTTACGAACGTTTCGAGAATAGCTAGCCTGGAATAGTGTTATTAGCATAAAATCGCGGTCCCTCGCTCACTTGAAGCAACGGATGAGTAATCAAATTACCCTCTTTAATATATCATACACATTGTCGGTAATAAGCACACTTCGTAATCTCAGAGACCCGTGAAGATTCGGGTTTGAATTGGTCTTAAGCAACCATGCTTGTCGTAAGAGGCGACTAACGGGATCGGGTGGTCAGGCTCGCTGACTTTGTTGACACATGTCATCGTATCCCAATTACGCAGATCGATGCGCATGCTGTTGATTAATGAATTGTCTGGTCTAGCTTCGATTATTTACAGACCGCCGCCATATAGCTGGAATATGGCTGAGTGTGACGTTAAACAACAAACCAACCAATCATAATCTTAGATATAATCTTCAACGCCGGTTCATCTTGCTGCTCAGTGGCGAGTTTATACGTAACCCGTTTTTTTTTGGATGGAGCTACCCATTACGAAAATAATATTGATCACAAAATACCACCGTGTCACAAACATTCTCATGTACAAAACCACGTGTACGACTTCACAATTTCTATCGCGAGTATTAATTGATGGTTTGGAATACGATGAGGTTTATTGAAGAATAAACTGAGGAGAGAGCATTATTGTGTAAACATGTATGCCTATTTCAATCGAATCAAAACAGGTGTTCTCGGTTTCCATGGTTACAAACAATTGTCAAGCTGTAAATGATATATGGTTTACGATCACACTTGGACCATGTTTGACGTTCACGCTTTGACGAGACATTGATTTCCGTCATGACTGAGAATAATGGACACAGTTAATGTCACAGAAATAGGTCGCTATGTTGATGAAGCTAAATTAAACAAAAGATTCCGGCATCTTAGAAGTTCTCAGACCAAATATGACGTGAGTGAATGAGTGAGTTTAGTTTTACGCCGCACTCAGCAATATTCCAGCTATATGGCGGCGGTCCGATGACATGTGTCAACCAAACCAGCGAGCCTGACCACCCGATCCCGTTAGTCGCCTCTTACGACAAGCATAGTCGCCTTTTGTGGCAAGCATGGGTTGCTGAAGACCTATTCTACCCCGGATCTTCACGGGTCCACATGATGACGCCCGTCATACCTAAATTCACTCTGTCGACAGGTGTGTACTCTGTTATTCAAATCAACAAAGGGATGGGCTCAGATATTCGCACATATTCATTGGTTGAATATAGTGAATTCCTTCAAGCTGTGACTGTTTGGTTTATCGCCACTTACCGCACATATTTCAGCCGCATCCCAGCATGTCAGATTCATGCCCTAAAGGATGTACTTATTAGACGTTTACCAATTTAATGGAACCGAGGAGAACGGGGGGAAGTTACCTTAATAAAACAACATCAGGGCGATTCTTAAATTCGAACCTACGGTCATTGCATTTTTGTACAAACCTAAAGGGGGTGCCAACCCCAACTCTTTAAGCATCCGTGATGCCACCTAATTTGTCATGCGTCCTGTTTAAGAACTCATGAGCCATATCAGTAGACACAACTGGCAGTAGTGAATTAGACTGGGATTACAAATCTTTGGTTTATTTTATTTTATTTTGAAAGACATAGGAGGAAAACTAAATTTCACCACTGAAATACTGGCATACTGTACCAGATAAACATTTCATGGCGTCCAACGTACCGCATCACGGCATCCGAAATGTCATAACTTGGCATCTGGCGTATCGAAAAAGAGTTGGCATCCTCCCTGGTGGACGAACCTCTGCACATGCGTACTGCAAGACTTGGTCTCCTGTGTCCAAGGTTGTTGTAGTAAATCACTTTAGGTAACTCGAAACGAAAACATACCGTCTTCCTCTCCCTTGTACCATTTTGTCCCACTTAAGCAACGACCGCAGGGTATCTGTGGGCGAGGAATCTCTGTAGATATATGGTTAAAGCCTGAAGGCATCGCTTACTCAAAATCACTAACTGCGGGAAAATATATTCATTTCGCCAGCGAAGATTGCTGCCTGTAGGTCTGTAGAGACCCGGCACCATCCTTTCCATCTGTCATGATCCGCCCAGTTTCATGCCTGTAGACTGTTTCCATTCTCATAATCATGGGAAGACATGAGTAGCCACGAACAGACCAAAACACGTGCTATCTCGGAGTTTCGCGTGAATGTGCGTTATCAACTTCCGGTCACCTGACACTCTGGCCATCTGGCGGTTTCGTTCGTGATTAACCGTGTTATTCCAAGACAGTGTGATTAACAGAGGTGTTCTGGTTATTCAAAGAATGGGAAACTAATTAACACGCGAACATCATTCTTTCAAAAGTCACCTGTTCGTGAAGAGAAGTTAAGAGAAATAGAGACAGAAACTGAAAATTCCTAACATTGTCGACAATAAGTGAATGCCGTAGTTTAAATCTAAATACATGTGAAACAAATGCTGAAATAGTTTGTCGAAAGTACCACACAATTTAACTAGTAAAATTAAACACATTTTTCTGTAAGAAAGACAATAATATTCAAGGTTCGAAGGCGAAATACCTAATTGGGATAAAGCAAACGTAAATTGGTTATCTCGCAAATCAATTATTATATACGAGTAAATCAGAACTTCTTATTTTACTCACTAGAACATGAAATGTATATATTTTTCGCATGTACAATACATAGTTATTGGGTTACCACCAAATATCAAGTTCGTTCTGATTGTAAATAGTGAAAATTGGAGCTACCTTTATGAAGAGGAAAGGGAGCGAGTAGGTTAATATACCTGCAATAACATGGTTCAACACTTACAAGGAGAGCAGATCGGCCCAGTTAACATGTTGGTTTGTCGTCCAAGGAGATTCTGGGTTAGAATTGGTCTTCAGAAACTCATACTTGTCGTAATAGGCGAGGTCTTACTGGCTGACTTGGTTTAGGATATCGGCGTATCACAACTGCGTAGATAGATGCTCATGTTGTCAATCTTACATTGTCTGGTCGAGTATTTACAAATCGCCGTCATATAGAGAGAATATTGCTCGGTGCTAACAAACAGAAAAACTGAATCTGATCGTCTATTGGAATTTTCCAATCATCGCGCTACCAGCACTGAAAATGAAAAGATTCGGATTCTTCACAACTTCACAGACAGATTAAAAAAATATTTGACGAGAATACTTAAATAAGAGGTTGGGAGAAAATCCCATCCCACATTACAAATTCGCTACTTAATTGATACGCGTCGTCCAACACCATGACGGGCATAACTGCATGTTCATAGTATATATTCTGGGAACCAAAATATTGTTTAATAAACAAGGAAATTTACTGCGTTACGAACAATTTCAGAGAATCTCAGTCTAGTCTCAAATGAGCGTACAGGTCACACTGACATTATATTGATAACTTGGTGCTTCAACCCGGGAAGATAGTGCTTATAAAAACATCCGATCAAAGGATATCAGTAGCGAGGGTGATGAGGCTTGCTCATCTCGATTGATGCTCTTCAAAGCCTGCATCCGAGGAGGCGAGTTAGTGTCATTACTCCAAATGTTTATTCCCTCGTTCTACGTTAACGTTGTAAGAGTACTACGCTGGGTATTGTCAGCGTAAACATTTTCATAGCCGACTGTGTATATCTAACCACTCGCCAACCCCCTGCGGAGGTGTTTTTGCTCTTCCTCACCATGGAGGTAGTCTGTCTCACAGCCCTTGAACCATATTCTTTTCAGGCTGGCCCTTTTTGTAACGAACAGACCGAACTGAAAGCCGTCCAGAATGGACTTAGGTTCTGGTTCTGAATTTCCACGGAGAACTTAACGGTGTTATTTGTTTCCATCAAAACTATATATATATTTTTTTAGAGAGTTTGCGTTCGTCTACCGCCGAGGCCGCTAAATCAGGTAGCATTCGGCACCAGTCGTGTATCTCCGTGAAATGTTGTGTTGGGAACATGCGCCCCTCGGCTGACCTTGGTTTTTCTAATTGGATCTGCTTCTGTGTAGATGTGGATCTCCCACTATTTACATCTGCTTCGGAAATGCTCAGTGGCTAAGGGATGTTTTGTTTATTTGGATAAACAGTTATTCACAATCTGACAGTAACATGACTGTTGAATGGCAGGGTCTCTTTCCACAAAAACATAATATTACGGTACGTCAGCAGGTTTACCAACACAGACATACAGGCCATTGACCTCTTGCTAGCTGCATAGACAAATAATTGGAAATGTAATGAAAGTCTTGAGTGACGCTAAGATCACTGTTTAGCTCAGGTGCGCTTCACGACTCGAGTGATTTTTATCTGATTACAATACAAAGTCAAAACCCGTTCCATGTTCCCAAGAAAATCTGCTGAAAGGAGAGTCCATTGTAAGACTGACTGAGTTTGGTTTTACGCCGCTGTTAGCAATATTCCAGCTACATCACGGCGGGGGAACACCAGAAATGGGCTTCACACATTGTACCCATGTGGGGATTCAAACCTGGGTCTTCGGCGTGACGAGCGAACGCTTTAACCACTGGGCTACCCCACCGCCCCTCCATTGTAAGAGCCCGATTATATCAATAACAGAATTCACCACCAAACACTGGTGACACCGGGTGTTCTGCTCGACTGTGCCACAATAGTTGTGAAATGTAGACACCTAGGGAGAGAGATGCTGCAATACTGAAAGTGCCATAAAGTCTTTGGTAGGCTATATATATATCTCGAGAGTAAATGACATACACCTAATTTTGAGAGCGATGTAGTTACCATACTATGACTTGGTTTCTTTCTGAATGAAGGCACCGGAAGTGGATAGTTTTTCAGGGTGGTAACTACGTTTGATTTCTTAACGGGGTTTTAATGAGCCTTATTGCTTAATCACTATCAAATATCGATGACACCAGGTGCTGGAAAAAGGGTGAGTGTATCCTGCAAGACCGGCAAGACATACTCGCGTCCAGCGACATTGCACGGAAATCATTATGTACACGTACTAATGTCGAACTGTTGAACGCCTTGACCGGTAGGTTACCCAAAAGCCCCAACCTCCGGTGTCAAACATAATTGTAAAACAACAAAAAAGGTAAAAAGATCACTAAGAATTTCATACAAAGATGCAAATTGGCATCGGAGTTGCATTACCGGTTCCAAAGAATGAAAATGAAAACTAGAAAGTTTCATTTCCCTCACGCATATATCAGAAAACATATATTTTTATCCCTAGTTTATTCAAAATATTTTGTTCATGACTGAGTTAGTATGAAACAAATTAATTTCGACGATGATGTCAAGTTGAGATTGGCAGCCATATTACCGCACCACAGGTGTTCAGTGGGAATGGTCAAACCGGAGACCATATAATATATCCCGGTGTCAGGGGTTTTCGACGATGTAAGACAAAAACGTATTTTTTATCTGTAATATCATTTTAAGTTTGTATTTTACTAACCTTGAGTGATAAAGGATATATTCATCTATTTCACACAAAAATATCAAGTGTTCCCTACAAAAATAGCGTTGATGAAATCGTATCGGCGAAAGTGTTGCCGCTCGTAACATCCGGGTATTTTGTATGGGTTTTCGACGATGAGCAATTCTTTTTGCTCCGCACTGCGAGGGAGTGTTGTGATCACGTGGCTTCCTATTTATATATTGCCTGTCACCAGCAGACGACTGGTCTAACTGAATTTTCGCTTGCTATTTTTTGTTATAAAGGGAACTGATTTTGCATCGTAAGTGGTATTAACGATCTCGGGTAAATAATATTGATGTTTGTTTGATATTTATGTAACTTTACTTCTCCGATTTCCATTGTCAATAAAACTTATCACGACAGCGACTTGGCACCCGCCCTACCATTCTCTTCCCACAGAGGTTACTTGTCATATCTACTACGAACCTCTGTTCTAATACGGCCATATTTCCCGGTTCTCGTAAAATCCCCTGGCGGCAAAAGATCGCAACACGAATTATCTCCCTTCTTTCTATCCAATCAGAACACGTGTTACATCGACTTAGATTCAACTTGACTAACACAAGCAAATGTGAGGCCACAAATATCCCCCATCTGCCGGGGACTTGTGTTGATGTTACACACAAGACGTTTAATGGCTAGCTTGTCCGTTGTCAACGAGGGCGATGGAGACGCCACTGATCCGCCATAACATGACTGAGTTCTGTCTAGAAGAAACGTTTGCGCATCGCGCAGGGGAAGAGGTTTAGTTTTCTCGAAGTATACGGAAATTACCGAGGCCTTGCGATTGATCACTTTTGAAACAACGTCGCTGATTGCACAACTAAATCTGATTGCCTCCAATCACGAGTCTTGAACGCTCACACCATGAAGGGGCCGTATTAGAACAGAGGTTACGTAGGAAGATATGACAGGAGTAACCTCTGTGGGAAGAGAATGCCGCCCTACCAGTGAAACTGTTTGTGCACTCCGATCGCACACGTACTCCCCCGATATAGCGCGTGCAATGCAATCGTCGAAATCACCAGAACGTCGAATTCAGCTCAGGATAATCTATTATATGGTCTCTGGTCAAACTAGGTCAGCCGAGCCTGACGTAAATCATTAAACATGAGTTAACATTGGTCAACCAAGCTTTGGTCATACCTTGGTCAACAAGGTCATTCACCCGGATCGTCTTGGGACGGAAATCGAACGCAAACAATCTTTTTAAATCATGCATGTTGTTACGAGAGTGTGTTTTTTGTAATTTGTAATATCACATTGAATAGGTGATAGTTATTATGGGTCACAATGTTTAAAGTTTTGAGTGTGGGTTTTGGCTCGCATCTTGTATCATATATGTTCAATGGCAATAGTATTTGTAGCGGCACGCCTTTTTGATAGCGCTTCAGAGTTGCCTCCCTTGGCTGGCTTTATTTTGATTTGACTTCCGGATCTCGCCGTGGAGCTTTCGATAACGTTCTGAGTGGATAATGATGCATCCGAGCTTTGCTAGAATGTTCGAGAACTGTGTAAGAGCTGGTTGTTGAGTTGTGCGACGGTCTTTTCACATGACTGGATTTATACACATCTGTCTGCCATCGTCGAGTTGCTCAACATTTCAAGACTGCCGTGCTTGCCTATTCAACTGCTGTCATTGTAAACAACCTTCAATCAGTATAACTGTTCTCACTGTAAATGTCAAGACTCTGGTGAGTTAATATTTTATATTTGTGGCCCAACATTTTAGATTTGTGACTCAATTGCAGTGTAATAGAAATCTGTATTGTCATTCATTGTAGCTTGCGCATTGTTTGTTCAATATATTATTGAACATTTTAGACTTGTCCGTGTTCTATTTTGCTGGTTCAAACGGGACTCTTAAACCTTTTGTCATAGGAAATTATTAACCGTAACAATGTGTTAGCCAGACTTTCTTAAAAACTGGATTTTCTGGAACAACCACGCTCAAACATCCATGCATCCAAAAACTGTATATTCTATTTAATTCGCAGATCAGTGTTCATCTGAGAAGGAAGGTAACTGTAAATTTGTTTTTCCCTAATTCTTCCTCCACCATTTTTTTGTGGAAGTGAAAACCAAAAAACAACAACTCGGAATTGTTTTATGCGACCTACTGACTTTAATAGGCCTTTGAGAAAACGTCATTTCTTGGCAGTTGGGAACTCGCTCGGCATGTTTCCACCGTTGAATTGTCTTTGTTTCCACATACCAGAGTAAACCAGCCTTCACGTTTACCTTACCGGCAAACGCAGATTCTTCTAACAAATGGCAGACAGCCTAACCTAACCCAAGTCATGCTTAAAAAAATATTGTTTGTGTCGTTTCCTTTCATGTGAATGGGCTGAGCAGCTTGCAAAACCTTTGTGTGTGAAGACAGAAAATAGTAATTTACAATTAGCTTACTTGGAGAAATACTTGTCATCACTAAACAGTGGGGAAAGTAGGGCCGTCGTAAGGTTACGTTATGCATTAGGGATTGCGAATATCTTGCGACGAAAGTTGGTTTATGGCAAACCATGTTATTCACCGTTGAATGACGAGGGGTATCCCAAGAAGATCCTGGAGTGAAAAAACTGGTCTTTAGCAATCCGCGCTTGTTGTACGAGGAGGAGTAACTTGATCGGTTGGTCAGGCTCGCTGATTCGGTTGATGTTTGTCGTCGCATTCCAAATACGTCGATTCTTAAGATGTCAGTGACTGCATTATATTGTTAGTAACGCATACAGATCTCCTCTGCCCATAACGCTTACCTAAGTCTTCCGTCCGTAACCCATACGCAACTCATCTGCCCGTAACGCATACGAACCTTCTCTGCTCGTAACCGATACGCAAATCCTCTGCCCGTAACGTATATATCCCTCCGCTGCCCGTAACCCACACGCAAGCCATCTGTCCGTAACCCATACGTAACTCATCTGCCCGTAACGTATACGTACCTCCTCTAACCATAACCCATACGCAAGTCCTCTGCCCGAACCAGCTGCGAAGCTCCTCTGCCCGTAAGGCATACGTAAGTCCCCAGTCGTAACTCATACATTCGAAAAAACCTTTAGCATTTGCCCACAACTGTCACCACAACCTGTTTAACATGTCTATTTTTATTCGCACTGTTCCTGGCCATCCTGCGCTTAATCGGGAAAACGTAACAAAGTTATTATCTGCGGTTATTACCGAGTGTTTGTATAGGTTTTGAAAGCTGCCCGCATAACTGTCAAAAAGTAACGGCTCTCCTAGAAATAGGTTTTGGATAGGAATACTTTCGCAAGAAAATCGATTTCCTAATGTACACTTCAGACATCGTTAAGTGTAGCACTTACCTCCAAAACACGAAAATCTAAACCATTAGCATATACCTACGCTCTTATGCAAGTCGTAACTCAAAACTTAAACGAATACGTCCGCCAGTCATAACTCCTATACTTAATTACGTACAAATACGTACTTCGGTGACAACGCTTGAATGACCAAACGGTCTCTCTTTCTCCCAAACTCGAACTACTCTAAATTTTCTGTCAAAAACGAAACTATTATCTGTAGGTATTTCACAATGTTTGCCATTTTTTAAAAGTAAACTGTCAGCACTATTGCCATAAACTAACGGCTCCTCCAGAAAGTATGAATTAGATTGGAGGTCTTTGGAAGGGAAATCGATTCCTTAATGTTCCTGCTAGACAACGTTATACGGTAATGGCGGAGTTTCCCCTTCAGCGACATAATTCCGAATAAAGTACGAGGAATCTGGTCGATACCAGTCAAATGTCACACGAACCTAATGACGCATGAATCAATGTGGGCGATTGCATCCAGAAACACCTGGGTTCTGTTCAATATTGAATCATCTATCACCATTGATATATTCATCGATTCTTCATTCCCCCGGGGCGGTGGGTAGCCTAGTGGTAAAGCGTTGGCTCGTCACACCGAAGACCCGGGTTCTATTCCCTACATGGGTACAATGTGTGAAGCCCATTTCCGGTGTCCCCCGCCGTGACATTGCTGTAATATTGCTAAAAGCGGCGTAAAACCATACTCACTCGCTCACTCATTCATTCCCCCGGGGCGGTGGGTAGTCCAGTGGTAAAGCGTTGGCTCGTCACACCGAAGACCCGTGTTCTATTCCATACATGGGTACAATGTGTGAAGCCCATTTCTGGTGTCCAGCCATGATATTGCTGGAATATTGCTAAAAGCGGCGTAAAACTAAAGTTACTCATTCCCCCCGCAGTTAAATGTTTAAGACCCTTCACACTTGAAGTAGGCTCGTTATTTGCATACATTTAGCTATATAATCGTGTTTTCTTCATATCAGCCTTGGTACCAAATGTAATGAATTCATGCATATTATTACAAATGGCCCATATATTAGAGCAAGTCACGTTTCTGTTCATTTCGAGTATATTCTTACTACTTCACAGGGGTGGAAATATCCTTAAAATTGCTAGTGTACTCCGGTACAGTGGCACATGTAAAATCACTTGCCCTGATAATTTGTCCACTATACCGGCCGTTTTCTTGTTGATTTTTTAAAATAAACAACATAATTAACATTGGAAAGTCAACTGGACACCGATACAGTGTGATATGCAAATTTGCTTGCCCGACAGAAAAAACACTGGACGTCGGGCAATGGGTTATTTCCACCCCTGCTTCATAGGGTTAACACACCAACTCCCCTCCTGCGTGGAGATGTCCAATCCGACTGTGGATCGTCTTGTTATAATGTCTGACTTAACTGACACCGTGTCAGGGTACCCTGATAGCATAGAGAGCTGTTCATGATGTCGCCCATTTGCTTCACTGGTCAAGACTCGATTGTGTATCCACCGCCATGATAGAGATGATATAGTACTAAGTGTTGCATATACAAAGATCCACTCCCTCACGGGGTGAAATGGCTTCATAAGATCTGAATGCTATCATTTTGTGAACAAACTGTCTTCACTATATCTGATTCGAAGCAGATTTCATTTTATTTATTGTTTCGTTCAATCTTCCCGAGCAAGGGAATAAACTACCCATAATAGAATAGTCTTGTTTCCATCTTTGCCGTGAGGCGGTGGAATAGCCTAGTGATTAAAGCATTCGCTCGTCACGCCGAAGACCCGGGTTCGATATCACACATGGGTACAATGTGTGAAGTCTATTCCTGGTGTACCCTGCCGTGATATTGCTGGAATATTGCTAAAAGCGGCGCAAACTATACTAACACACTCACTCCAGCTATATGGCGGCGGTCTGTAAATAATCGAGTCTGGAAGAGGGAATCGTGTGATCATCATCATAAGCATCGTTCTATGCAAATGGGGTACAATGACATATGTCAACCAAGTGAGAGAGCCTGACCACCCGATCCCGCTAGTCGCCTCTTACGCCCATTCGTAACTACTCACCTCTTTCCGCAACCTACAAGAAGACTCGTGAAAATGGCGGCACCGTTGAACTTCGCTAAACTATGCAAAGCACAATTTAAACATAAACTTTGAGCTAAAGGATCAGAAACTTTAAACACTGAAACATATATACAATGGGAATGACTGTATTGCTGTTTTGCCCACGGGATGTAGGATATTCTATGAGCCATGTTTAGAAATTCAGAGTTATCTTTCCTTTGTAATAGTACTAAAATAGTTTCATCTCCATGCCCGTTTGCGCTTAGACAGGGCCCAGTCGTAAACATGGCCACGAGAGGGGTACGAGACGCCATCCGGCTTGCCGGAATGACACGAGTAGTTACGAATGCTCTTACGCCGTGATATTGCTGGAATATTGCTAAAAGCCGCGTAAACCCAAACTCACTCACTGGAATTCGTGGTTCGATCGCAGCACCGCCAATGTCTATTTCGAGCCCCACCTACTGACTAATCAGATTCCACCTCTCATGTCACATTCAACTGATTCAAATATAACGGCGGTGCTTATTAAGTCAAGACAACCTTATCGATATTCAATGTGTTATTGTAATAGCACAGGTCTTACCTCTCGAAGTGCATCAAATCACTAAAGCAAGTTGAATAAAAACATAAAACAAGTTGAAAGATATTTGTCGACGCCCGATGTGCAGTAAACATATTTTGCAAATCCTTCAAAAGACCGAAATCTACACGGCAGCCATCATGTTTACGACCCGGATGTCGATTTCGTTACGCAGTAGTTGATGCATAGAGTGCATTAATACAGCCAAAATACTATTCAGCAATTTCAGGCTGGTTACGCAAAGGGTGGAAATTGGAATTTTACAGTTAGTGAACTCCCTTGCCTCGAGAAGATGGCTTCATGGGTAAACCTAGATGATCATCGGCTCAGAAGTTGATTCAAACAAAACCAAACAAAACCGCTTCAAAAGTTAAAAGATAAGTGTTAAACTCCCGTTTAAAACACACTTTACGGCTCACTTTTGGTGTTTTGCTTTGAAGCACTGTCAACAATAGTTTGCCAAAATATGTTTTTATGAATTACTTATTAAAACCAACAAAATGCCTGGAAGATGCACTTTTCCTGAAATCCGTGGCGTTTAAGAGCTTCCACATAATTACAGTCTATAAGTGTTTTATGCTTCTTGTAATGTTGTATTTTACTAGTCATAGATGTGAAGCAAATACATGTATAATTGTAAACATATTTAAACCGTTAGCAAATTTACCCTTGTCACTTCTGTGAGTTCAGATCTTTTACGATTTCTGAAATATTTGGCCTTAAAATGTTTCTTCAATTACGTTAAAACAATAAAGATAATGTAGTTACGTCGTTTTATTACGCCTGGGGCTCGTGCTGCTGTTAAATTTAAGAGGGGCCGTTTCAAAGATCTAATCCGATATTCCTGCTGAGTGAGACAGGGAAGCAAAATTGGGACAGATATATAGCTACAGTGGTGCATATAAAGTTGTGTGATTAAAATTAACAAAGTTTGGTGGAACTTTCTCACAGAAAAAAAATACTCTCATTTGAATTTGGATACCTGTTTGTTGTCAATGTGTAATTGTTCATAGAGTTAAGATAAACGTTGTTTGAGATTGTCCCTTATGGTGAAGTCATGTTGGTAATTCAACAATATGTACTGAGATGACCCCCTACTGTTTTCGACATCTGCTCGGTTAGGTTTCACGTGCATATGTCATCTCTCGTTACATCACGCCTTAAACGTGATCTGCGGCTGGTTAGGATGCGCACAAATCATTGGCGCATCATCAAAACTTGTGAAATAAAGTTGTTCGCTGGGACACTAACATAGGACATACCTACTCCCAACCCCGTAACACATATGGTGGAACTCAGATTTCAACGTTTCCTTGCTCGATCGGTGTAATATTTGACGTAATGCTTCATAAAGATCACACTACCATTTCTGCTGCTTCCGCGAAATCCTTCGTTAATAACTGTTTCTGTAATTAACGTAATAACTGCAGTCCTTCTTGACTTGATTTCCTTCGCAACGTAAAATTTGGTACGGCTTCTCCGCGAATGTGACCTTGACCCTGACCCACATTAGCGGTGGCGGTAAGACATCTGCGAGTTGTATCAAGAAGACATTTGGCTCCTCGCAAGTCGAGTTAGTATATTGGTATTGGCGAGGAACGGCATGTGCGCGGTTGTGTTGTACGAGGAAATAAAGACCAACACGGTAGAGCCGGTGAACACTCAAAGGACTTGCAAAATGGCGTCTGTACTGCAGCCTGTGTGTAGAGAATGATGTGTCTAATGTCGGCTGATTGATGTTGCATTGTATAAAAACAGAGGGTGACGATAGAAGGTGTGTGTGTGTGTGTGTGTGTGTGTGTGTGAGAGAGAGAGAGAGAGAGAGAGAGAGAGAGAGAGAGAGAGAGAGAGAGAGAGAGAGAGAGAGAGAGAGCGGCTGATTGATGTTGCATTGTATAAAAACGGTGAGGATAGAAGGTGTGTGAGAGAGAGAGAGAGAGAGAGAGAGAGAGAGAGAGAGAGAGAGAGAGAGAGAGAGCGGCTGATTGATGTTGCATTGTATAAAAACGGTGAGGATAGAAGGTGTGTGTGTGTGTGTGAGAGAGAGAGAGAGACTAACTGCATATGTGTGTGCATGCGTGCGTGTTGGAGAGAGAGATACTTTGTGTGTGAGTCTATGTACATATACATGTATGTGTGCGTGCGTCCGTTTGGGAGAGAGAGGGAGTGTGCCTGTAAGTTTGTAAGTCTATGTGCGCATCTGTGTGCGTTTGTGTGTCTCATTTCCCTGCGATTGATGGCCACATATCTGTCGTACCTCATGTGTGAGTCCCATAAGTCAATGCTCTTGTAATGTCGTAGTTCTGTTGTTTTGGGTCGAACGTCACAGTCAGCAATATCCCAGCTATGTGACGGCGGTCTGTGAATAACTGAGTCTTGACCAGACAATTCATTGATTCAAATCATGGGCATCGATCTCGAAGTTGGAATACGATAATGTGCAATCAACCAAATTACTCGATCAATACAGAGGCCTCTCACGACCTCTCACAATAGGTTGTTGGGGCCTACTAGTCTATCATACAAACCCCGAACTGGGTGTTGGAAGTGTTTATACCTTCTTACGCCAATTCACTCGAACATGTACTGACATTGAAAATCAAGTTTGTAATGAAATGATCCAATCTGGCTCAAAGCTTGAATGGCATTTGTTCAGAGAGCGACAACTTATATTATAATTGCATGAGACGTATTGATGTTCGAAGATTTGGAAACAAAATATACAGTAAACTTCCTTCACAGTCTTCTGTTAGAAACGGACAGATATAAAAAACAACCAAGACATGAACGTTAAGTGAGTGAGTGTGGTTTTACGCCGCTTGTAGCAATATTCCAGCAATATCACGGCGGAGAACACCAGAAATGGGCTTCACACATTGTACCCACGTGGGGAATCGAACCCGGGTCTTCGGCGTGACGAGCGAACGCTTTAACCACTAGGCTATGTTCAAGTCCTGTAAACGAACCCTAGCCTTTCAATCTCATATTCTCCCGAGACGTTCTATATTTAAAAACACTAGGTAGTTTAGTACTTTGTTTATACCAAGTAATTCGGTCAAGCCTTCACAATGATATACGGCAGCTGTTTTAAAGGACCTTACACAGTGTAATTTATTTACGACAATCACATCACTGCTATTTAAAAGTGGGGCTATTTTTACCAGCACGAGACACTGTAATGGGGAGATAACTTTGCAAGCATCTCATAAAGATAACGCATAGTAAGTGCTGTTTGACTCGTTATACTTATCATCATACGACAACCGTAAACAGGTATTTACTGAAAGTCGTAAATTTACGTCGGGAATCAATTCGTACCAAACGACCACAACTGATGTCTTCGAAAACGATAGTACAAAAGACTTTCAATCCAATCTTTCAACGTAGAAATCAGGATTGTATGTTAATTAAAATGAAGAACCAGAAAAATAGTTATCTTATTTGAAAGCTGATCTCAACAAAATAAAAAATCTCTAAACTTAGGAGACAGACTGCAGGAGTGAGTGAGTTTAGTTTTACGCCGCTTTTAGTAATATTCCAGCAATTTATCACTGCGGGAGACACCAGTGATGATGATTTTCATGAAGAAGCATGTACAATGTGAATGACCCCCCTAAAATTTATGTACAAAGAAAGTGACCCCGCCCTGCATGTCATGTACAAAATCAATGAACCCCCCTCCTTCCCATAAGTTTTAAGCATAATATTTGAATATTTCTATGTACAAAATTGCTGAAACACCCCCACCCCCACCCCCACCCCACCTAGTGAATGGTCCCTAACACTACATCCCATATCTATCTTGTATATAGTGCTAAGATCCCGTTAGTGACAGTATATACCTTGAAGCCACATCTTACAGTTACAAGCCCCTGTGGAAAGACGGTCTGGTCAGGGATGATAAGATGGTCTTAGACATTACGTAATCCTCCCCACCCACGCGCCTAAACACGCATTCTCTTACACTAAATACGTATAGGGTTACAAGCATCTGTTAAGGCGTGTAATTGAAGACAGGCGCTCGCCATGTGATTGGACGTGCCACGTGTTCGGCCAAGCCAGAACAGGAAGTACATATATACAAGAATGCACGGACAGCACATGCAGGGAGCTCAACGCGTTGTGGGTAGTCTCGACCAGACACCGTATGGGCGATACAAAGGTTGTGCCAAATTGTGGTCTGTGAACTGTAATGTATCTGTCCTATTGTTGTATCTCTCCATGTACACTGCTTCTAGTGTGACGCACCAAATATAAATTCCAAATTGAAGAGATGGATCTGAAAAATATGTTTATGTGACGGTGTTTGGATTATTGAGGAATGCAAATGATAGTTAATATACATGTGCACGTGTTACTCATTTCACGTGGGTTTTATTTTCTTTCCGAGGCTTAACGTTGTAATTCAAAAATTGTGATTTCAAGCACCATGTAAGAGTCGGTATGGTGAAGTAAATTGATATAGAATTCATTACAAAACAAACAAACAAAAAACATTAATAATTTTCGGCAAGGAAGAGAACGATCCGAATGAACTAATATTCAACGTATGGCTCCACTGAATAGCTTTCTGTTGTCAATAAACACAAATATGAAAAAAATCAAGAATAAAGTACAAGCGGAGTTGAAATTTCATGAAGAACAGACGCATTTTGTTATAATTCGAGTATCGGTGTACAATCGGTTAACTTCGAGATTAACCTACGCAGATGCTCGGGTTTGAGATAACGTGAATAGATTGTTTAGTCTCTGAGCGGGTGACCTTCGAAGTGTACCTGCGTCTGTGTTTATCTGCAGCCACGTTAAGTGAGGGGCGAGAGTTTCTTATGATACATTTAACACAACCTTTTAGCGTAACACCCTTTTTACGTTATATCATTAGCGGCTAAAATGATTAGTAACCATGCTTCTGTCTTTTACTCTGAACCACAGAACTTTTTATCGTGTATAGCCTGAAATAGTTTGTGAGGTTCAGGGGCCCGTTTCACAAAGCTCTCGTAAGCCTAAGATCTCGTTACTTGTCTCGTAGCATTCGTACCTGCTATACTGTAACATAGGAGGTACGAATGCTACGAGAAAAGTTACGAGATCGTAAGCCTAAGATCTCGTTACTTTTCTCGTAGCATTCGTACCTCCTATACTGTAACATAGGAGGTACGAATGCTACGAGAAAAGTTACGAGATCTTAGGCTTACGAGAGCTTTGTGAAACGGGCCCCAGGAATGATACAAATATTAACGCACTGCGATAGTTTATCAAAGATACACTTTACGTAACATTTTGTAACATTTTGTAATAAGTAAAGTATCGTAATATCCTTTAACATATATCGTAAAACCTAAAGTTACGGATAACCTTTTACTGTATATCCTCAAACGTAAAGTATCGCAACATATGACACACTATATTATATGGTAAGACATAAAGTATCGTAACATTTTACCACATATCGTAAGACGTAAAGTATTGTAACATATCACACAATATATGGTGCGACATAATGCATAGTGACATCTTACTACATACCGTAAGTATTGAAATATTCCTTAACATATACATTAACACGTAAAGTAACGCGAAATCTTTCTCTATATATCGTTTGTCATAAAGTATCGCAATATTGCTCACCCTATATTGTCAGAGGTAAAGTATCGAACCATCTGCCGCTATATATCGTAGGAAATCATGATGTAAAGTATTGCAAGATACCTCACTACATATTAGTATCGTAAATTATCTCCAAACACCCGTGAAGATCCGGATAGGAATTGGTCCTCAGTTACCCATGGCTGTCGTAAGAGGCGCCTATCGGGTGGCCAGGCTCAGTTTGTTTTGGTGATGCATGTCATCTAATCCCAAATGTATAGGTCGATGCTCATGATACCAATCACTGGTTAGAACGATTGTATAGCTGGTATATTGCTGAGTGCGGCGTTAAACAACAAGCACACTGTATCTTCAAATGTAAAATAACTTCACACCCTTGCTGAATCGTAATGGACACAACATCCGAAATGTATCGTAGCTATATATGCGTCATATTCGTTGTTTGTTTGTTATTCGCCTGCAAACATAAATGCGTCATGAAACTATTCCGTGCGTGTACCGCTCGTTGCTTTTAGGCTACCCCGCCATCCGTTGGTAATGGCATCATATCACTATAGATCACTCACTGAATTACCTGTCCCAGACTTGATTCCAGATTTGACCGGGATCGGGTTGTCAGGCTTGCTGACTTGGTTAACACATGTCATCGTATCCAAATTGTGTAGACATGGGATCTTGTTTTTTTTTGCTGGGTTGTCTGGTCCAGACACGATTATTAACATACGGCCGCCATATAGCTGGATTATTGCTGAGTGCGGCGTTAAATATCACACAAACTGAACGTAAGACACTGTAACTCCCCGTAATCGTATAGAACACAACGTAACGTATATAATAGCACCCCATACTATATAACAGTTAAAGTAACGTAGCATCCCTTACCATTTACAACGCAACGTAAGGCATCATAATACCATTACTATACGATACACAGCGTGCATCCCCAAGACTCAAAGACCAACTGTGAGATAGTAACAGTGTATGTCTGGAAGCAATGGATGGTTCATGTTAGGTCGTGGATATATCATAATGTATTAAAATGGCGTTCATGACAACCGACCTCAGTAAGACATCACCACCACGCTGCTGTTGCTGTCGGCAACGTTGACGCAGACACTGCAAACCCCGAGCTATCCGAAATGTGATTTCGCAAAAAATCATACACGATTATTATTGCTATGGATATGAGCCTTGTTGTTAAATGAGCCTTACTCTGCGGCTGGTATCGTGGAACATTCCTTATTATGGATTAGTTTTCTAAGGGGTGTAACGTGATTCGTGTATATCATGACTTTTGAGATTGACTCGCAACAAGACAAGCAATGTGTCTACATAGCGAACTACCGGCGATGGGATAGCCTAGTGGTTAAAGCGTTCGCTCGTCATGCCGAAGACCCGGGTTCGATTTCTCACATGGGTACAATGCGTGCATGAAGCCCATTCTAGTGTCCTCCGCCGTGATATTGTTGGAATATTGCTCAAAGCGGCGTAAAACCAAAGTCACTCACTCACTTCGGCATGGCGAACGAACGCTTTTACCTCTAGGCTACCAATGTAATGTTGGTGGCGGAGAGGAGTTGGATGGGTGATCATGTTCGGTAGAGTGACCCGGAGATTGCGTAAGGACTGGATGCTGAAACACATGTAACACTTACGACTTTGTTCAAAACATGCCTCCTTTCACCCAGCAGTTAATGGGTACCCGGTAAAATGAGATGGGAATGTGACTGCACTACGCCTCGTGGACAGCTTGGGTGGTATACTCCTAGAGAGTTGATCAAATTGAACACACGCTTACCCAAGTAGCGCTTTGACCATGCCCGTGTGCTATACACATATGGGGCCTTACTACATGTATTTATCATTATCACAGCAGGATGGGCGTCCATTTATTACAAACAACTAAACTCTTGGTGATTCAGGAGAGGCGAGTGAGTGAGTTTAGTTTTACGCCGCTTTCGCAACATTCCAGCAATATTACGGCTGGAGACACCAGAAATTGGCTTCACACATTGTGCCCATGTGGGGATTCGAACCCGGGCCTTCGGTGTGACGAGCGAACGCTTTCACCACTAGGCTACCCCACCGCCCAGAGTGTTGCCGGAACACTTAAAGGTTACATACATTGATTGAAAGCATGTACATTTCGGAGAGAGCATGTGAAGTTAATCATACGTGTATACAATCTATTTATCGTGCGTTAATGTAAAGACGTTTCTTCTTGCTCTGACTCCTAGTACGTTCAGAACCTGTTTCCACATGTTATCTCGCTCACAATAAAACAAGATGCATCGAGTTGTCAGATAGTCTGCGACGTTGTTCCTGTTTTCAAGGAAGCCCCAAAACATCCACGCCAGGTGTAGATCATGAAGACTCGTTTCTGTTGCTCGTGACTGAAACAATCTGTCACTGTTAAACTGACAGTGATGTACGTGGTCTCCGCGCCATGGAGGAAGAACGGAGATGGGAAAATGAACATTCTGGTAATTATTCTGTATGGTATTAACAGCGTCCTGTAATGGATATTACAAGAGACATATTACCTGTCGTTACTTGTAGAATTTATTCGTGTTTTGTTTCTTTTTGTATTTGAATAGTTTGTGCTTTCGTTTAACTCCACTGAGTACTATATCAGCCATGTAAATATTCTGGACACGACAATTCAGATGGTTGATAATATGAAAGGGAACAACGACCCATGCCGTAAGGTACGATGAGTGAGTGAGTTTACTTTTACGCCGCACTCAGCAATGTTCCAGCCATAATTATGGCGGCAGGTACGATGACCTTGTCATCAAGCCTAAGCACCGTGTCCATTCGACCTTTCTGACCATCACCGTAAGTTGTCCTATTCAAGACTGGATTCAAAACAGCATGACCAAGCAAAATCCATTACACTGTGAGTGCACCTACTGTGACCTTCGGGTTAGATCAGAGGAGGGGGCGACCAACGGGATCTGGGGGTCAGGCTTGCTGACTTGATGCACGTCATTGATTCCTATCATATAGGTCGACGCTCTTGTCATTGACTATTGCTTTGCCTAGATTCTATTATATACAGATCGCATATAGCTGGAATATTGCTGAGGGCGGCATTAGAAACAGACAAACAAACAAAGACTGACTGACTGACTGAGTTTGGTTTTACGCCGCTTTTAGCAATATCACGGAGAGGGACACCAGAAATGGGTCTCACTCATTGTGCCCATGTGGGGATTCGAACCCGGGTCTTCGGCGTGACGAGCCAACGCTTTAACCACCAGACTACCCCACCGCCCCAGACAAACAAAGAGGACCTAGTGTGAAGATTTAGACGCTTCCTCCAAATATACCACAACTTAACAAACATACTCTCTTTAAGCCATAATGAAAGCTGTAAACCTTCACAGGATAAACTACTTTTATTTGATTGTTTACGGAAAATTTTGTGAAATTTTACCGTCGCTATGTTGGGGGGGAAAGCAACCTGGTGGTAAAATAGTTTACTTTTCACAACTGAAAGCAAGGACTTGTATTCCTCACATTGGTCACAGTGTATCAAGCCATTATTAATGTCCCTATGTCGTTTGTAAACCAAATGTGGTTATTTCAAATACTTTGTTCAGTTCAGTGTTATGTTATATGTTGTGATTGATACAAAGGTGCTTCAAATCTCGAGGAACTGTTTTACATCATAGAAGTACGTTAATGAAATACGTTTGTAGTACTGATTTCATAAAAGTCAGAAACGTCAAGCTTCATATCCGTAGTCAGTTCCGTACAGTGCAAGCTGGTAACGAGAGTTGTCTGATTTTGGGTTTGACAATCGCCGATTATCGATCCTCAGAACAAGATGCAATAAACAATATCATGATAAATATTATGTACCTATTCGTTGCAATATGGGTCCGTGGGGTAGCTTTGTGGTGAAAGACGTTCGTATTTCGACCCGGGTTCGATTCCCAAAATGTGGGAAGCTGAGTTTTGCATCCCCTAAGAGTGGCCTAAAACAATACTCACTTTGCAATAGCGTCATAGGCGGATCCAGATGTTGGGTGCAGGGGTGCGCACCCCCTCTTTTGTCCTGAAAGTTTATTAAATGACCATTAAAACTCGGGGTGAGAAATGAAGTGTGCACCCTCCCTTTTCTCAATAGTGTGCACTCCCCCTTTCTCAAAAAGCTGTATCCGCCCCTGAGCGTCCTTTCCGCCTGGATCAAAGTACATGATAAAACAACCCTCCAATCGAACGACGCTCATGAGCTATAGAAGTTATGAGAGAAAGTACATGTGACCGAATGAGTTATGAGAGAGACTTGGATGGTTACGTCGTGTCTGATACGAGGCGAGATGGTGGATCGGTTCAGGGAATAAATCGTATGAGAAAAAGATATACCCTAGATAACCAGGGATGCGTTTTGACAAGTCAGATCCTTACTTATGGTGAATACATGCAGCAAACAGGATGACTTACCGAAACAAAGTGTGTTTCCCTGGATAAAATGCCTGCCTGGAGAAAGGAGGGCTGTAGTTGGCGTCATAGCAACAGACGTTAAAAGATGGTGCATGTATACTTGTTGTTACTCTGCCTGCCGATCAGCATTGTGGGGGAAAAGGAGGATTGGTTGGCGTGGAGTCGGAATAATGTAGATCAAGGTTTGAATTTGTATTCAGGAACTCACGCTTGTAGTAAAAGGCGACTAACGGGATCGGGTGGTCAGGCTCGCTGACTTGGTTGACACACGTCATCGTATCCCAATGGCTTAGATCGATGCTCATGCTGTTGATCACAGGATTGTCTGGTCAGACTCGATTATTTGCAGACCGCCGCCATATAGCTGGAGTATTGCTGAGTGCGGCGTTAAACAACAAACAAATAACAGTATAATGTTTTTTCAATAGGGTATAAGTGTTAGCCTGTAGCTTGGTGTCGCAGAGAGCGAGGGCTATAAAATCACTAGATACTAAATCAGCTTCAGTTTGGCCTAAAGTACAAGCAGACAAACATACATGGATACATGTAGGTATGGTAAGTGCAAGAATCTTAAACACGGCATTAAACTCACTAACACCTCTCCTCACCAAAACAGACCGCCTCCGTAGTGTAGTGGTTAGAGCGTCCGCCCGGAGAGCGGAAGGTCGCGGGTTCGATCCCCGACCGCGTCATACCAAAAGACGTTAAAATATGGTACTTGTTGGTCCCTGCCTGGCGCTCGGCATTAATGGGTACAACAAGGACTGGTCGGCTCAGAGTCAGTATAATGTGTCTGAGTGGGGTATTCATGCTTCACTGCGGCATGGTATCTCAGTGGGCTAGCACTATAAAACCAGCTTCAGTCTGGGCTAGTACAAGCAGCCGCACATACACATACACACGCATGCACGTCGTCATATGAGCGAAATATTCTCAAGCACGACGTAAAACCCAGTTTCACCTCACCTCACCAAAACAAAACTCAGAGCCAGTGTTCAGACTGAGAAGGCGTAATAAAGTTTTATACGAGATAAAATAGCCAGCACCGCGCACCAAAGTGGTATTTTAATTAAGGAAAACCAAGTTCTATGGATAGTCAACTTCTTTATTGCAATAAATAATTACTGTTTCGGTGTAGATACTGACACCGTTATTAAGCAAGTGACTGTCCATAGAACTTGGTTTTCCTTCATATTTACAACATCTGTAATGCCTCTCAAAGAAGGTACTTCAGTCGGTTGAAATCCGCCAACTTCCAGGGAGTACTCTTGTCTAACGTAGATTTTATGTATGTAGATCATGTACATACAGTTATGTCCTGGGTGAGACGGGTTCAGATGAAATCGGAGTGCCATCAATTTATTAACCCATAGAGAATGTACAGGACAACGAACCTCGCGGTTTCGTGTATCGGGCGAATGCCTTAACGCTACACCATCATCCTTGTTAAGGTGCAAGTTTCAAAGAGGTAAACATAAACATCATAAACGAACCCAGCAACTTGTTTACTAATACCGCCCTCACTAATCAGTATTAACAGTAATGGAACACTCGCCTAGGCCGGGTTCCTCAAAACGGTCTCAACGTTAAGGCGAGTCTAACTCTCATTATTCAAACACGCTGTATTACAGGTTGTACATACAGGAAGGCTAGACTAACGCTTAGTCTTTGAATATATATAATTTTGATAGTAACAAACAAACGCATTTAAATTAAAAAGGAACCCCAGCGTGATGGGTAATACAAAACCCGAGGAAACCTAGACTTGCTTCATTTAGAGCAAAAGCATTGCACGGAGGGCTAGACAGTAGGGAAAATAATGTGGTTCAGGGACTGTGACACAGACTAACGGGAAGACTAGATGCGACAGTTTGAAACACATTTCGCTCGCTTCTGAAGAAAACCATTATCCAGTTGATTCCCAACACGCAGAACTTCACTTTGATGTTTTTATGGGTACGAAGCAGCTTCTCCCAAAATATATTTCTGACAAAGATCCCTATATGTGATAAAAGTGTCGGTTCCGTAATTCTGTTGGTTCGACATCTCTTAAGACGATATATCTGGGACTTCTGATAGGAGGTTTGTTGTTTAACGCCGCACGAACAGTTATAAAGCGACGGCCTGTAAATAACTAGGTCTACCCCAGACAATCCAGTGATTGATATGAAGAGTGACGATAAAAGCATGTTGGTTGATGCCGACTTATCCAGATCGGGAATCCCAGCGAAAGTGAAGCTCTCTCCACAGGGACAGCACTGTTCCCTATGAAACCATTGCTACGGTTTTATATGAAGTAGTAAAATCATTGTTACAGTGGTGTACGTAGTAAAATCAATGTAACGGCTGTGTGTGTAGTCAGATCATTGTTACGTTGATATGTAACCTGTGAAATCACAGTTGCTGTTATATGTACATCGTGATTTGTATATTTGTTACCGTGTAACATTTATATAGTGAAATCATTGTACCCGTGTTACTAGTATATGTATAGGGTGAAATCATTGTTTCGATGTCATGTTTCCATGGGGCTACAGTGATACTTGCCATGTGTCGATAAGTCGCGGCATGACTAGTACAAACCGAACCCGACAAACATTCAAACGTCGATAGTATTTCAAGTTCTCAAGGTTCATTGTAAATCTATTTTCACGTCAAAAGGTATTTCTAAAGAAAAGAAAAACACAGGAAGAAAAGTCAATAAACGATCTACCTGGAAACATTAATTACATTTTGATGCTTTAACAGTTTGACAGGCATTTTTTAGAAGTTGAGTACAAAGTAGACAATTTAGGAGATATCTTTTACTTAGGAAACTGTTATAGCAGCGTTTAGGTACTGATCGATACCGCCTCGATCCTTCTTATTCACACCTATGCCGTTGTGGCAGAAACGTATAAAGGTCTATACGGATACATCGCTGTTATTGTATAATATACATGTTATTATTCATAAATTGTGTGTAATTTGAAATATGAGGTATATCGTAAACAGTGTTTCTTGCAACGTGGTGAACGAGCATCCTCATCACATCAGCTGGGTTTATCGTCTCTCTGTGGGAGGTTGAACAACACGCAGCATCAGAATCCGTGAGGTGCATCACTACCTCTTGGTACTCAGTGACGCGGGATGTATCTCTCACACTGATAGTACTGAGGGAGGGTGTATGGGAGGGGAGTAAGAGTGGTTCTACTCACCTTTCAGTCATGTACACCTTATGCCTTTAGATCTTCTTGATAAATCCAGACTTACTTCCAATATATGAAAGATGTTTCTAAGGATCTGCATAAACAACGCTGATGTTTAACATTGATGCATTAAACCAGGCTAATGAAGATATTTCATATCAAACGCGCTTATGACTAACTTTGTTATTTTCTTAATAAGCTCGGTAAATGCCCAGCTTTGTAATACGATATTTGGGAGTTCGTAGATGAGCTGAAACGTCTGTGGTTAATCAATTCTAGATTATTCTCAACGTGTTGACCAAAATCTGACACATGCGTCGAATCACGTTCATTTTCAGGTTGTATTCTAATGCATGGCCAGGTTAAACATCCCAACTTGGTGATGTGAATCTGCGACGAAAGTTTTCGACGGATACATTAAAACATCCAGGTGCCCCAGTCAGTTATATATTATCATAAACAATCTGTAAATCCCAGAAGAAACATTCCCAAGCTAATGAAAGTTATAAAATGGTTATAAAACGAAGGTTAAAGCTGTAACGTATTTTGTTTTTATTTTACAGAGATCCAAATAACGAAGGACCCTAACCTGAACTGGTTATGATATAAACTGGGATGAATATGATGGCTTATAAAACAAACAAACGTGTATACTTATAAGTTCGGATAATAGATAATGTCAGAGTGGTCCTTTTCACACTGGCGTAGTATTTCACAACAGACAGTTGTTTAACAGTCATCCTAGCCTTGTGTTATTGTCACAGTCCATGTCGCATCCGTCGACTTGTCTTTCGGCATCGTGGTAGTCGGAAGGCTGTGTACACGGCCTCCGTCCTAGTAGCCATCATTTGACCAAGTTATTTCGTACTCTGATCCGAATTTTCGCTGAATAATCGCATGCGTGATCGAGTGATCAGCTCTTCCGTATCCTTGTGAATAGCCATATATGTGAATGCTCTTCTTGGAGGGTTCGTGATTGATGCGTCCCCCTCCAACACACTCGCAATCCAGTCCCCTTGCTTCGATGTTTGGGGAGAATTTGTCGTAAATGTCAGCGTGGAAACATGCTTTGGAGAATCCACGGACAATGTGCTTGAATTCACGATCCTTTTCAGGGTCGTGGACCTTCATTAGAATGTATTTGAATTTTCCACTCTTATCAATTTCCACATCTCTGACGGCGAGGAGTTTGGGATTCTTGTAGGAACCAGCTGTAGCAATGTTTGCAGCCATTTTCCGATGCTTTCGAATCACAGTACTTGTCCAAAAGTGTTGGAAACCGAACGACTTGTGGTAGGTATCGGTATAGTGTTTCCTTGTGACACGTGGTGATCTTGATCTTGCGAGTCACACAAAGAGAACGAACACTCTGAGAGCTGTGAAAGTTTTCACAGACCTAATATTCTCATGCCCACAACAGACAACGGAAGCCAAGTAATGTATCGCAGGTCGGGGTTCGCATACTCGTCTCTCTGATTGGTTGAGGCTGTTCTTGAGTAGAATGAATGAATCCCGACTTCGGAGCTTGCCACACCTGTTACGCTGTGTGGAGCTTTACTCTCTAACGTGGGAGGTTGAAAAGTCAACAAATATGGCGGCGCTGTTTAGGTGCGTGGTCCGGGAAGAGCTGTACCCTTTTCAAGGGGGTTTGCAGTTCTATCGCGACGAGTTATTGCTGAGGATTGTAAGAGTTTCTTACGTTTTTGTCGACATGCAAACCACTCCTCGAACTTGAGACGTTCCCTATGCACGTGAAATATTTACCGGTATCCAACTGAACATGTTGTGATAGGAATGTCTGAAGGTCATAATCCGAAAGGAAGGAAACAATTTTAGGAGAGTCAGTATTGTTGTATCTAAAATGAAGACAATATGTAAAACATTCGCCTTGTTTGTTCATGTGAATGGGAGCAAATGTCTTGTCACGAGCTCACCGGTACCACTGAATGTTGGAGGATTGACTTAGAGTTACCTCCCTTTTTAAACACAAACTATGCTTTCAAAACCAGAGTACTGGCTTTTTATTGATATATTATAATATGCCATCATGTTTATGTATATTTCGCCACTTTATTTACTAATATCATACAAAACATTTTCTAATGGGACTGAAAATGAAGAAATTGTGTTTTACAATATTGAGTGATATGGTGTGGGAAGGGTAGATAAACAAACTCGTATTCCAGCCACCTTGGAATAGTGCTAAGGGACCGTTCATAATTTATGGGTGGGGTGATGATGATTTTTTGTTAGAAGCATGTACAATATGAATGACCCCCGTAACATTTATGTACAAAATAAGTGACCCCCCCATATCATGTACGGCCTACCTTTAGAATACAGCACCACAAACTTTAAAAATACGTCATAATACCCTTTTACGTAATGTGATGTGATTTTGTTCGAAAGCACGTTCTCGAAACAATGCCTTATGACGCCTGCATGGCAACACGGTTGTCTGGCTCAGCGAGTGCGTATAAGCTCCGCTCACTGGTGTTTCATCTCTACGAGCTATGTCATTGCATAAGCCCAACGATGTTGAGAGTTTCCAGTAGTTGTATATCAAGGCGGATGCTAATATTTTGCAAGCACCAGTTTGAAATATTTTTCTTTTTCACTAATATACTCATATTTATTTGTATTACGGGCTGCTGAGGTGTTATGTTTTGTGTATTTTGTATTTTTTAATTTTTTAAATTTACATATATATATTTGTCATTCAGTAATTTGCACCATTACATAGAAAAGTGTTTTATTAGTATTTTATTTTTCGAAGGTAATAATGCATTACACTAGACACGCCAGTCGTTTTATGCCGGTTCGGTCAATGCATTCTATTTATTAGGATTAATTCAAGGGATTGGGGGTTAGGGCTGTAGGGCTAGGACTAGGACTAGGACTAGGGTTAGGGTTAGGGTTTAGGTTAGGGTTGGGGTTGGGGACCTAATGCAATATATAGTAGGTACATGTCCGGTGGTTCGGTCAATGCATTCTATTTATTAGGATTATTTCAAGTGGTTAGGGTTAGGGTTAGGGCTGAGGGTTTAGGGTTTAGGGTTAGGGTTAGGGTTAGGGACCTAATCCAATATAGCAGGTACATGACCGGTGTAATACGTGAGTACCATTTGTTGTTTTTCCTTTTGCATTTTAATACTTTTATTTCAAAGCCGGTGGAAACCAAAAACGCCGAAAAGTACATTATGAAATGGGTTAATGTAGACATTTTGGGCTAATGGAAATTGGTCTGGAATTTGCACTCAAGCCTCTTTCACACGCAACATAAATTTTGTAAAGTAATGATTCAAGGCTAACTCCACCGTACCGCCACACTACATGCTCATGTCTCCCTCGTTCCTTAGTGCGATCCACATTATCCTTACAGTGTTCCCTACATCACTTTTCTGTCACAAAATCACCGATTTATATAAAGCCGCCGCCATTCATGCATGCACCGTGGAAATCTACGCCTGACGCCAACAACCCTTTTCAGTTTGAGGCATATCGCTCATTCCACGCCACACGTTAATTTGTAGATTACGGAATGGGACGAGTGTGCCAAATGGCATCGGATCCATTCGCAATTGTCCGGAGAATAAAATCACGAGACACCAAGTCTACCCGTAGCATTCTGTGAATTGTCCGTGACCTATTCGACTCTTTCCGTTCATTTCGTGGCGTCACAGGAATGACTTCGATAAATTTGCACATTGTGCAACAGTGTGGACGTAGCTCAGTCGGTTAGCTGTCGAGCTAACAATCCGAAGGTCGCGGGTTCGCGTCCGACGGGTTCTCACAAACTGGTTGCTTGTCTTAATGACACGTGACCTACGGCAGAGATCGTCCTCACGAGAAGTTGTGGTACTGTATTCTAAAGGTGCCATTACAAATTTAGGAATATCAATACATGATTAAAAGTTAAAACTTGTCTGAGATCCCACTGAGAAGGGATAAAACTCTAGTTTTAGTCTTTATTGGATCAGCCTAGATTATATTTAGCAATTAACTGCTGCCCTTTGTGGGTCAATTTTATCATATACCTACAGAAAAAGGCAATTATGTATTTTTCCAATTATATATTGTCAATTATTGAAAATGGACCAAAACTCCAGTGATTTATGTTTGGAGGAACAATATATGATGTCTGGTTAGGATGATAACTTTGTCAATGATATTTTCCCCCTTTTTCCAACTAGATATAATACATGTATTATACTTATCAGTATTATTTAAACATTTATAGACCTGCATGGGTATCAATAACATCAGTGAAAGGTTCATGTGAAACATATGATCGGAATATTGAAAGTGTCCCTTGAAAGTACTGAACTGGTATACTGTTTATCTTTTACAGTCTATGGTTATGTATACTAAAGATTCAACTTCACTGGCGCTGATATTACCATGCCGAACCTCATGGTTTAAATTCTGTCATTACTTGTTACTTACTGTGTCGCCTGCATCACCAATTGTGCTTGCAGTGTTGCCAGTATGGGGCTCGGTGGGCGAACTGGCTAAAGCGCCAGGCTAGTGATCCAGCGAGGTTGAGGTGTTGGGATCGAGCCCACCTGTGACCGGGTGTAAAAACCTTGGAGTCAACATTGTGTGCAGACTCTTTCAGTGTTGTCACAACCCCTAGTGTACAGTACACAACCCTGTGCACTTAAAAGAACCCACGAATCCGTTGGTATATTACCAGATGTTGGCCACATGAATACGTGCAAACACCTAGTTGCGGGTACAGCAACGTGCAGTGAACTTGGACAAAGTACTGTGACTATGTGTCCCAGTCCACCCAGCTGTGAGTGGGTACCTCGTTAGTAGTGTTGGGAATCGGAAACCAAATCCACTATCGACTATCGGAGGATTGTGGTGAACGATTATCGATTATAATCGAAATATATATACATTTTTATTGTAATCACCAATGTTAAGGGGTTTTCCACATTTTTTTCTAATTAATGTGTTTTTAATAACTAATGCTGTCATGCAATGAAATGCACGCATGCAAGAAAGACACTGGAATTGTAATTAAACAATAAAAGTGGTTAAAATTTTACAATGTGCATAGCTTTACGCTGTTGAGCGCATGTTTGTTCGTGAACATTCGTCAAATTTGATGGTTAGTTTACTTTATTCAAGGGTGCTATACAAAAACCGAAAATCGAAAATATATTTTTACAATCATTACGATAATCATTTTAAATCCTTCTTTCGATCGATTTTCGATTATTTTCGATCATCGGAACATCACTACTCGTTAGGATGAGAAAGCCACAATAACTCGGTGCGCCTAGTGGCTGCAAGAGTTGTATACTCCACAGGGAGTTGAGATTGATAATAAGATGTGCCGTTGAGATTGACATCCAATGATCGAGGGAAAAAAATACCTCAATTGTTGATTGAACATGTTGAACAACCTTGTACGATGTCTATAGTAGACTTCCATTTTGCAGTGCCTCAGACACAACATGTGCGATGTATGGGAGGCCAGGTCCCATCTCACTGGAAGACCGACAAACAAATAGTGGAAGAAAACAAAGTGACCATGGACTTTCACCCGGTGCCTGAAGGGTCTTGGAAGGAGGGGTACGGTCGCCGGAATGCCAGGTGGAACATCATGCTGGGGGCCAGTGCTGCAGTTCTAGGCATTACATATTTTGTGGTAAGTTTCATTTTGGACCAAAAAACCCTTGAAGGTCCGGGTTAGAATGTACCTGCAGTAACCCATGCTTGTCGTAAGAGGCGACTAACAGGATCAGGTGGTCAGGCTCGTTGACTTGGTTGGCACATGTCATCGGTTCCCAATTACGCAGATCGATGCTCATGCTGTTGATCACTGTATTGTCTGGGTCAGACTCGATTATTTACAGACCGCCGCCATATTGCTGGAATATTGCTGAGTGCGGCATAAAACTAAACTCGCTCACTCATTGGACCAAAAATCATTTAGGGATTGACAGTGTATATTTTCCCATTCTGTGAGGCATGAATTAAAAACTGTATGACTCTGTGGAGTAGATTTTCGATTTTTACATAATTTGATGGATAAATGTATGGATAATGATTGGGTGGATGGATAGATGGATGGTTGGACAGTGTGCGGGCAATTAGATGAACAATCAACCAGGTAAATACCTACCCTTCTCAGCACACACACTCCTTACCCCCTCCCCCTAAATAAAAGACACGAACACACTCACCCCCACACTGAAGGCCTGGGTTTTATTATCCACGTAAGCACAGCGTATGCAAATCTTTTTTGCAGTGAGCTTGTTTGAATATTTTAAATGCAGCATAAGATAACACCGTAAAGATCATTCTTGATGTAAGAAGAACCAAATGGGACATGGGTACTCGCAGTCACTGACTTCGTAAAGCATGTCACTGTGTCCTGATTACATAGATGATCATCGTACCCATGCGGGGAACCGAACCTGGGTCTTCAGCATGACAAGCAGACACTTTAACCATTACCCTACCAGTCCGCGCCAGTCACAGCATGCAACAAGCAACTGACAATTGTTGTATGATAACTTGAATGTTGTCTTGTTTGCAGCTGTGGAAGTCAGGCGCTGTGTATCTTCACAGCACGCCTCCGTTATGCAAGGGGAAGGATTCTGCTGATGCAGCAGGGGACGCATCAGGGACCCAGACAGAAAAATCACCTGACACAGGTACATTTAGGAGATAAACATGTGTTGGCTAATTTCCGGGTGTTATTGAGTATTTGAAGCATGGGAATTAGTGTTGGGAATTGGTTAAAATCTTATAATTGATGATTGGTTCATTACAACCGATCAATCATCGAAAGAAATTGGTTAGCGTCATTAATGAAATTTGTTAATGCACATAAAAATAAGGAAAAAACATGTAGTTCTTTTTGTTTTTGTTGGCAAAATTTCACGTCTTTAAAGGATAACTAGTATGTTAGGAACATAAATTTCTTGGAATCTTTAAGATAAATTCAATCATGAGTTGAAACGAGCTTGTAGTGCTTATGAAATGTAACAGACAAAACCAACCTTGTGAAAAATATTGTTAATGAAAACAAGTGTTCCAGAATTGTTTGTGTTCGATTATGAGAAAACATGATCGATTGCTTGGTCGTTTAGTCATTGCGACCAATCCTCGATTATTTCAATTAATCGTACCACCACTAATGGGAATTCATTTGGAACTGACAAGGTATCTGGCCAGCATCGGAGTTTTCAAATGAAATATTCCCTGGGACATCTGTGCTTCAAATACTCAATAACACCCGAAATTGGCAATCACATGATGTTTATCGACATTGTAAACACAAAAGTAAACCAAAAGGTCCACACACGTTTTTGTGTCTGCACTCATTGACATCGAGTACGGGTACAGCAGTGAAATGTCATCAGCCGGCCGTTTCGGCTGTCTCCCATGGTGGCATCTGAACTGCTCATTTGTGACGTCATTCGGACTTTACGTCACATTATGATTTGAATGACATCATCACAGCTGACGATGTAACAATACAATGGTGTGAGCGATGTTTGTATGTTTTAATACGCAGCGGATTTCCGGGAATCGAATACCATTTGATCATGTTTTCAACCAATCAGATTAAAGAACACAGTGACTTTTGGTTTACAATGTTTCAAAACATTTGTGACATGTTTCAAAACCCATTCTCTAGAAGTTCGTGAAGTCTACACTAACCCTTCTATCCATTACCCTGTACTTGTGAGCACGAACTACTGTTCCAAAAGGGGTTGTAGGGTAGCCTAGTGGTCAAAGTGTTCGCTTGTCATGCTGAAGACCTGGGTTCGATTTCCCACATGGGTACAATGTGTGAAGCCCATTTCTGGTGTCCCCCACTGTGATATTGCTGGAATATTGCTAAAAAGCGGTGTAAAAGCAAACTCACTCCTTCACTGTTCCAAAAAAGAAAGAAATGTGTCTCATCGTTTCAACCTTGGTGGTTAGTTCTTTCTTTTTCCCTTATATTTATACAGCTGTTCCTAAATTTTCTACATTTTCGGTTTAAATCTTCAATTAGAGTTATCTTTACTGCGTGAGTGCAGTATCGCATATATTTCATGGCAGTACAATGATCGTGTAGCTTTTTATGTATTGAAAACATGTGGACATATTTGTCATTTTGTTGAGAGGTTAGCTAACTATCTAAAAATGTTTAATTGAACCATTTGTTCTTGTTGATATAATGGAATTATCTTCGGAAATATTTAGAGGCATGACATCAGATTAGCTTTTGAAAGGGCTCCACTTAATGCTAATGACAGATTTACCTCCCTTGATGTAAAGCTGTCAGGTGTACACCTGACTTAAAACAATATGTTCATTATACTTTTGATTAAATTCAAGACCATGTACTATGAAATATTTGTTAAAAATAAAAAACGAAAAAATCCTGGTTTCTTTTCCAATTTTCAAATCTGCAATTGATGACAAACAATTTTGGATGTGGCCCAATGATTCACTGACTCGCTGAAATACTCACTGAATGTTATTTGATGACCTCCAGGAGCGGCACCTGGAATTGACTGGAGCAAGGTCCCTGACATCCCCAGCCACGCCCAGTACCTCCTTATAGGGGCAGGGACTGCATCTTTCGGTGCCTTCAGGGCTATCAAGTCCAGGGACCCCAAGGCCCAGGTTCAGTGTCTTACTGTTGTCATTTCAAATGTTATGTATCATTGTGCATAGAGTCCATGCTGGAACTGCTCTGCAACAACCCATGCTTGTTGTAAGGGGGTGGTCAGGCTCGCTGACTTGCTTGACCCATGTCATTGTATCCCAACTGCGTAGATTGAAGACTGGATTCTTTACAGACTACCTCCATGTAGCTGGAATATTTCTGAGTGCAGTCATAAACAACAAACAAACACATTACCACTACTATACTGAGCTGTATCTCTACTTAGCTTCTTACTAGGGGTGTCTATTGAAGGGGAAACAACTATAGCAATAGTCTAGTTTTTTCTCCTTGAATTGTCTCATTTGAAGTCATTTCCCAAATGAATGTATAGTTTATATGAAATAAAAACAAGCTGAAGTAGTTTCAGTCTCTTTTAAACACAGACAAGAAACTTGAAACCCAGATCAAGTTTGTTTAAGAGGCAACAGGGGCAGACAACTCTTAATCAAAGAGAATGCATCTGGTACTTGCTGTATTTTGCACTGTGTTTTCATCACCAGAAGTCTATTACTAGGCTATCGATAGCAACATACTATCAATAGTTTTTCGTTTCTACCATTTGCTTCCAATTGCTATTGGAGACTCAACAATTGCAATCGAAAGTTTTATGCATCATTGTAACCCTACTAGTTCCTCAAAGCATAAAATTATCATTATATGGTCAGTGTCTCAGTTTGCACTTGCTTATCATTATCAACTCCCTGGGGAGTGTACTACACAAACTGCCTTCTAAGAAAACCCATCTCAGTCTGACTGTGACATGTCAACTCCATCTCATTCTCACAGTAACCATAGCAACAGTATCTCAATCTTGCTGTAACATGCTAACACCATCTCAGATTCCTCTGGTACCACGGCAATGTTGTGCTGCAGGTGCTCCTGATCGGTGAGGAGAAGCGCATCCCGTACATGCGCGCCCTCCACTGTCCAAGGAGATGTGGTTCAGTGAGGACAAGGAGGGGGTGAAGAAGCTAAAGTTCAAGCAGTGGAATGGGAAGGAGAGAAGGTAGTACCCATGTAGGGGATGCCCTTGTAATATCAATCTGTCTCCCTTCACAATGCTCCATCACCCTGCACTCGTCCAGCCTTAGAAATTTATGACTGTTGGTAGTATTAACCCTGATCTATTAATCCACCAAATTTGAAGCTAATCCTTCTCAGACTCTTTTTTTTACTGTTGATTTTATTCAGTTCCAGTTTGTAGTGACCCATGAAGATCCGGGATAGAATAGGTCTTCAGCAACCCATGTGCTTGCCATAAAAGGCGACTATGCTTGTCGTAAGAGGCGACTAACGGGCGACTAACGGGATCGGGTGGTCACTTGGTTGACACATGTCATCGGTTCCCAATTTCGCAGATCGATGCTCATGCTGTTGATCACTGGATTGTCTGGTCCAGACTCGATTATTTACAGACCGCCGCCATATAGCTGGGATATTGCTGAGTGCGGCGTAAAACTAAACTCTCTCACTCACTCACTCCAGTTTGTAGTAATATTTAAGCCCTGAGAACTGGTTGAGAATTGTGTCCGTCAAATGTTATAGTCAGTAAGGACATCCATCCTGAGGCTCACCATCAAAACACCATATGTTCAGGCATCTAATATCTAGAATTCCCCATCACAAGTTTCCTTTATTGTCATTGGCAGTACCCAAGTGATACCTTCTTGTTTTGTGTTTGGAGCAACAATATTATAACCCCATGTTTTCTGCTCCAGCCTGTTCTTCGAACCGGGAGAGCTTCTATGTGGAACCAAAGAAACTGTCCCACCAAGAAAATGGTGGTGTCGCAATTCTGCAAGGGAGAAAGGTAACATTGGATTTTACAAGTCTTAGACAAATGTCTGTTGTTAGTATTTGCCACTAGAACCTTAGTGTCTGTGTAATACCTTTGAGGTTTATCTCAGAGCTACAGATAACATTTTGGGTCATTGACTTATGTACTTGTGTTCAACTCAATTAATTTTCCCTTGAGTAACCAAACAAATTGTACTCACCTCACTCAAACTCAATTGGGTAATTTTTCCATTTTCCATAATTGTAAAATATAATAAAGTTTATATGTTAATGTTTGTTATTTATATTTGATCTGTATTATGAGAAACAATAAGAAAGACTACAAGTTGCCAAGTTCATGTCCTGAAATAGAACCTCTCAATATACCTCGGTTATTTTATCTATCCACCGGTACGCAAGCTAAGATTTGACATTTTTGTGTGTACGCATGTAAGATCACATTTACTGGGTATTTACAAAAATTCAAGCGTACTTGTTCGCAATAGACTTAATAGGAATTGAGTTTTCACATAAATATTTGTGTAACTTATACAGATACGAGCTTATTTGTACCTATGTATCTTGATGTATAGATGAATTATGAATATGTATTGGAGAAAAGGAATGAATGTAGGCAGGAGTACAGATCACTATCAATGAAAGGATGACAATGCTGTTGGTTGCCATGACCACATGGTTTCTGTGGTGTGGTGTCACTCTGCTGTTGGTTGCCAAGGTCATATGGCTTCAGTGGTGTGGCGTCACTCTGCTGTTGGTTGCCAAGGTCACATGGTTTCAGTGGTGTGGCGTCACATGGTTTCAGTTTTGGTGGAAACTGGAATGGTAGTGATATTGTTTCAGTGGACATATACCGTATTTCCTCCTGATAAGTGCCAGGGACATTATTTCGGGGTGCTTATTTTTTCAACAGACTTCCAGACCTGGCACTTATTAGAGGCCCAGCGCTTTTGCGCTTACTGGGTGTGATTACCGTGATCGTTAGTGAGCTGCTTTATCCCCAGCACTGATTAGAGGAAATACGGTAGGTCAGTATACATGATATTAGTATTAGTGGTGCTGCACTGACATTGTATTTAAAGCAATCTATGCTTGTTGTACGAAACATGCAGTGGTCAAGCTTGATGACTTCAATTGCGAATGCCATTGTGTCCCAGTTGTACAGATCATTAGTCACCATGTCAATCACCGGGCTGCCTTCCCAGGTTCTATTACTCACAGACTGCCACAATGTCAATCACCGGGCTGCCTGCCCAAGTTCTATTACTCACAGACTGCCACCATGTCAATCACCGGGCTGCCTGCCCAGGTTCTATTACTCACAGACTGCCACAATGTCAATCACCTGGCTGCCTGCCCAGGTTCTATTACTCACAGACTGCCACAATGTCAATCACCGGGCTGCCTTCCCAGGTTCTATTACTCACAGACTGCCACCATGTCAATCACCGGGCTGCCTGCCCAGGTTCTATTACTCACAGACTGCCACCATGTCAATCACCAGGCTGTCTGCCCAAGTTCTATTACTCACAGACTGCCACCATGTCAATCACCGGGCTGCCTGCCCAGGTTCTATTACTCACAGACTGCCACAATGTCAATCACCGGGCTGCCTGCCCAGGTTCTATTACTCACAGACTGCCACAATGTCAATCACCGGGCTGCCTGCCCAGGTTCTATTACTCACAGACTGCCACAATGTCAATCACCGGGCTGCCTGCCCAGGTTCTATTACTAACAGACTGCCACCATGTCATTACTCACAGACTGCCACAATGTCAATCACCGGGCTGCCTACCCAGGTTGTATTACTCACAGACTGCCACAATGTCAATCACCGGGCTGCCTGCCCAGGTTGTATTACTCACAGACTGCCACAATGTCAATCACCGGGCTGCCTACCCAGGTTCTATTACTCACAGACTGTCACAATGTCAATCACCGGGCTGCCTGCCCAGGTTCTATTACTCACAGACTGCCACCATGTCATTACTCACAGACTGCCACAATGTCAATCACCGGGCTGCCTGCCCAGGTTCTATTACTCACAGACTGCCACAATGTCAATCACCGGGCTGTCTGCCCAGGTTGTATTACTCACAGACTGCCACAATGTCAATCACCGGGCTGCCTGCCCAGGTTCTATTACTCACAGACTGCCACAATGTCAATCACCGGGCTGCCTGCCCAGGTTCTATTACTCACAGACTGCCACAATGTCAATCACCGGGCTGCCTGCCCAGGTTGTATTACTCACAGACTGTCACAATGTCAATCACCGGGCTGCCTGCCCAGGTTCTATTACTCACAGACTGCCACAATGTCAATCACCGGGCTGCCTGCCCAGGTTGTATTACTCACAGACTGCCACAATGTCAATCACCGGGCTGCCTGCCCAGGTTCTATTACTCTGAGACCACCATGTCAATCACACAATGTCACTCACAGACTGCCACAATGTCAATCACCGGGCTGCCTGCCCAGGTTCTATTACTCACAGACTGCCACAATGTCAATCACCGGGCTGCCTGCCCAGGTTCTATTACTCACAGACTGCCACAATGTCAATCACCGGGCTGTTCTGCCCAGGTTGTATTACTCACAGACTGCCACAATGTCAATCACCGGGCTGCCTGCCCAGGTTCTATTACTCACAGACTGCCACAATGTCAATCACCGGGCTGCCTGCCCAGGTTCTATTACTCACAGACTGTCACAATGTCAATCACCGGGCTGCCTACCCAGGTTCTATTACTCACAGACTGCCACAATGTCAATCACCGGGCTGCCTGCCCAGGTTCTATTACTCACAGACTGCCACAATGTCAATCACCGGGCTGCCTGCCCAGGTTCTATTACTCACAGACTGCCACAATGTCAATCACCGGGCTGCCTGCCCAGGTTCTATTACTCACAGACTGCCACAATGTCAATCACCGGGCTGCCTGCCCAGGTTGTATTACTCACAGACTGCCACAATGTCAATCACCGGGCTGCCTGCCCAGGTTGTATTACTCACAGACTGCCACAATGTCAATCACCGGGCTGCCTTCCCAGGTTGTATTACTCACAGACTGCCACAATGTCAATCACCGGGCTGCCTGCCCAGGTTACATTACTCAGAGACTGCCACAATGTCAATCACCAGGCTGCCTGCCCAGGTTCTATTACTCACAGACTGTCACAATGTCAATCACCGGGCTGCCTGCCCAGGTTCTATTACTCACAGACTGCCACAATGTCAATCACCGGGCTGCCTGCCCAGGTTCTATAACTCACAGACTGCCACAATGTCAATCACCGGGCTGCCTGCCCAGGTTCTATTACTCACAGACTGCCACAATGTCAATCACCGGGCTGCCTGCCCAGGTTCTATTACTCACAGACTGCCACAATATTGCTGAGCATGATGTTAACCAGCCAAAAAATAAATACAACCTTGTTTGGTATAAAGATATACTCTTCATTTACTTTGTTTTGCTCTCAGTAAATGGAAAAAGAAGAAACAGTATTTTATTCCTAGCTGATAGGAAAGTGTGTGTATGCCCATAACAAACTGTGCATGCTACTGACTGTTTTCACATTTACCAACCAGGATCTAGATTTTCAAAGCACTCTTAGCGCTAAGATAGTCGTAAGTGCCATAAATTAACATTAACTTGCGACTATCTTTGCGCTAAGATAGCTTCGAAAATCTAGGCCCAGAACTCTTCACTGTATTCTTCTTTAATTATGATTTCAGGTGACAAAGCTTGATGCTTCACAGAAGAAAGTATGGTTGGACAATGGATCAGAAATCACCTTTGATAAGTGCCTTATTGCAACAGGTAAAGTCACTGCTTACCCCCGGGCAGTTGAGAATGAGAGCTGAAAAACATATCATCTGATCCGGAACAATTCTAGACCTCAATATAGCAGAGATAAGTGCAGTAGTCAAAGATTAGTATAGAACAAGAGTCATCAGAAGATGACATATCTCCCTGGCCCCCACATATTTGAAAGAACAAATCATCTGACAGTTACTTAAAGTCCAGCATGATTGTTTATTAGACTATGTCAAAATAGTTTCCATGGAAATCATGAAAAATATAAATGCCAAAAATCTGTAAATAGCAAAAGGCACCACTTCAAGATCTGTCTCATATATCTGCCTAGTTCTGTTGAAAGATATTGAAAGGTTTTCGAGTTGTGCTCCGGGAATGAAGCCCACCCTTCCCTTTTGAGACTAAGTCTGAATCGTTTCCATGGAAACTGAGAAAACAATAAATCACAAAAGTCTGTAAATAGCAAAAGGCACCACTTTAGGTTCTGTTTGATATATCTACCAATTTTTTTGAAAAATATTGAACGCTTTTTATAATTCCAAAACGTTTTCCATAGCTCTGGAAACAAAATGATTATGCAGACCTGGACAGATCACCACGGATGAGCGTGTTTGACTATATCCCCACATTACATGCCCGCATTACATGCCGGGGGGATAATAAAAGTCACTCACCTGTATTCTCCATTTCAGGTGGCAAGCCACGCAACTTGCCGGTGTTGGAGAGAGCTGGTGAAAAAGTGAAACAGAGGATAAACCTGTTCCGTTCAGTAAGTTGGATAGAAGATATGACATGACTGTGTGTTACCCTCAGGGTACAGTGACCATGTGTAATGATTATATGATTGTACATTTGCATCTGAGCAGTTTTCAATGCTGGTGTGTCAGTTGAAGTCATCCAATATCAAAGTGCTTCATTGTTCTGACATTGTTCTGACATCACAAATTAATTACATTGTGTCATCTGAGCAGTTGGCAATCTTGAGAGAAGTGTCTGTATAGTGTTGACATTTCTCTCTGTCTCACACAAACACACAACTCACACAACTCACACAACACAACACAACACAACACACACACAAACCAGAGGTGCCAATCAATACAACATATTCAATATTTGTCACAATTTTACACCTGAAATTACGACATTTTGATCATCATGGTGAAAGTCCGAATTTCTGAAATTTTGTGCATGACATGCTATTACTAAGACCTCAATGTCTGTGATTCTATTGAGTAATTGTCATTAATAATGCTTTCGTCCATCAAGATACTCAAGATCTCTGGTCCTTATTTCCGGTACCGGTATGTAAACTTACAGTAAACCTATGACATAACTGTAAGCAGTTACAGGTAAATACATTGTGGTACACAAGTATTAATTGGTCAGTAGGAAGGATTCCCTGAGAACCCCCCCCTTTCGGTGTCCAATCAGAAAAAGATAATGCGTCTTATGCCAGTGTATATTTTTGTGAAGGACAGTCTATTAAATAAGTAAGGCCGTCCTTTGGTTGGGGGAAATATTTGAAAAACATAAACATTTGTTGATATTTTATTGCTTTAGTTTTTGGGACTGGCTGTGTTTGTTCAGGACTGGTCACTTTTTTGGACAGCCAGTCCATGGACAGGCCATATTTCAAAACTATTTTATACACTACTTATGCAGATATAGTGTAACTATAGCCAAAACATATTCATTACACCTGCTAATTGATCAATTCATTATTTACCACAACTTTTACTGATATACCTATATAATAGCTAAAAGGCATGATATAACTGTTTAAAACGTGTTACTATCAGTTTCTAAAAAATACGATTTTTTCCAAGCAAAGTTACTATTTGGAGCTGAAAAAGGAATGGCACCTCTGACAAATTTTCATAATGCGTAATTCTGGAAATGAATTAATATGGACCACTGCATGATGCGATGGAAACAAAGAACATATGGCGGAGGTCCCAAGAGTTTAAGCCAGTGTCCTGGAAATCTGATGTCCACTCTACCAGAGGTTTCTATTTACAGATCAGTGACTTCCAGCATCTGGATGAAGCCACAAAATATGCCAAGTCTGTGGCTGTAATCGGAGGGGGGTTCCTCGGCAGTGAGCTGGCTTGTGCTCTGGGTAAACGAAGTGAGTGGACCATCGTATAGTCGGTCACCAGAGGGAGGGTGGAGTAGTCAACTGGTTATAGTGTTCGCTCGTCATATTGAAGACCTGGGTTTGATTCCCCACATGGGTATAATGTGTGAAACACATTTGTGGTGTCCCCTGCCGTGACATTGCTGGAATATTGCTAAAAGTGGTGTAAAACTAAACTCACTCACTGTGTCAGTCACCAGACGTGTTCAGTTCGATCAAATATGTGTAATTTTCTTTGTTCCAGTAAATAACTATGGACACTTGTCTATTTACACGAACAGACTGTATATCCAGTATTTTAACCATCTTTGGCTCATCTTTTTAAAACTTACAAATTAAAAAATATATTTAACTTTTAAAAAAATTTAAAATGATAATTTTTTATATTTTTTTCCTGTTGATTTTACTATAATTATGTTATTTTACTATAATTATATTATTTAAAATGCTCTATGTTAAGACAGGATTTAAAACTGAAATTTTTAAATAATGTTTTTTCCAACCTACCAACCTGGATCTTCAGACCAAGACTCTGTGACTCTGTGTACACTGTAGTGTATTGATAATCAAACGAATGGAATCAAGGGAGTGAAAAGTTACTGACACCCACAGATCGCTATCAATACCCAATGTAAATAATAAGTTGTGAGTAAACAGTTCTGGACATGTCTTAGTGTAAAAGTTGATCAATGAAAATATTTTTGTTTTCAGGCAAGAAAAATGGTATGAAAGTGTATCAAGTGTTTCCTGAAGCAGGTGAGTGAAAACTTCTATATTCATTGATGAAGTAGTGTTCCCCCTAGGATTCAGAAAGGGCAGGGTAACTTAAGCAAAAAGGGCAATTCATAATCTAAAAGGGCATTTTGGTGAGGATTATTGAAAAAATAACAATAACAAAATGTATATGAAGTCAAATGCTCTTATAATTTTATTTCTAAAGTTCATTTATTACTCTTGTCATTTTGCATTTTAAGATCAAAACTTGGAAAAAAGAGCATTTCAAGGCATTAATCTGTTATCACATTTGTTTACAATTTCACAAAACACGCAAACAACAATTTACAATCTTCTTTTCTTTCTTGCCAAGCATCTGTTCACAACTTTCTTCAAGTCAATGTCTGAAACTGACGATGCATTCAGGCTAATCATGAGAAGTCTGTTGCAATTTTTAACACTGAGTCTGTTTCTATGATCTGTCACAATCAGTTTCACTCTTGAGAACACTCTCTCAACTTCAGAAGTTGACAATCACAGTTGCATGAATGGACAGTAATTGAACAATGTTTGGATTCAAGTTTCCAAGTTGAGGCTTGAGTCTTCAAAATGGTGGAGGGTGAACTGGTGTCAAGCTCCTTTACTTGACTCCACTCAATCTGTGTTTGGTCGACATTAAGTCCATTTCTGCCCTTGGTGTTCCACTTAGAACATAATGAACAAAACATCATTCCCTTCTTTTTGTAATCTTCTGAGTACCTCGACCAGGGACGGTTTTGTTGCCACTTTGTGTCAAATGCAGTCTTGTGACCACCATCTTTGTTCTGTGTTGGATTAACTGACTCTGTCTCGTGTGCCCTTGAGTTTTCATAGGAAACTACCTCTGACTCGTCTAAGTCCGGTCTGAAAAAAAATATATACAAAGTTAATATACCATATTCAAAATATTCTTAGATATTAAATTTGCAATCATAATTATTAAAACAAACATATCACACAATAATACACCTGAATGTAAGTATCTACTGTGGAGAGCCTCGACAAGGGTGTGGCTTCCCATTGTTTGAAATCGTAAAATAGTTTTACTCCTTCAAGACTTACATTTTTATGAAATCGACACTAAACACTAAAAACAAGGCTACCAAGTGAAGCTGTTACGCAAGCTGAATTAACTATTTCATTTCCCAGGACAAGCAACAAAATAATTCAAGATCAATTTCAAATTGCCGATGGATTAAAAATGGCGAACATTTTCGAGTTTCAGATTTTCACCTAAACAGCACAGTCACATGAATATCGGTCCCCCAATGGTACCAAAATACATCCCATGTAGTTCACACATCGATGTCTTTAATAACTGAAGGTTTTATTTGAAAGGCATGTGAAATGGAAATGGAAATCAACGGCCTAAAAATCACGAACTTAGAGGCACATACCTGTTAGGAGCGAAGAAATCTATTAGTCGGCGACACTTCCTTGCTTCAACCTTCACCGCTTCTTCTCTTTTCCTTTTGATTCTTTCCTTGGTAGGCATTGTGATCTGTAAAGCGAATTAAACACCTTTGACTTCGCCATGGTTTAAATGCCAATTTCCTAATCATTATCAAAGCAATTTGCGTTCCCCCTAGAAAGGGAGAGAACTCCGTCCTTAATGAAATCCGGAAAATACACACGGGTTGTTGTAAATTGAGGCGAAAAGGGCAGGGCGCAAAACAAAAAGGGCAGGGCTCAAAAATCAAAGCGCAGGGCGCAGCGCCCTCCTAAATGTGCCTAGGGGGAACACTATGAAGTAAAATAGCAGTCAGTTGCTAAACAACTTAGTTTGCCATCAAATGTTGACAGAACAAGGTTACATGTTGATTCAAAGCTGAAACTGATGCAGTAGCTAAGAGGAGATAAGTCTGTGAAGCAACTTGTTGTGAAACCAACAAAGAATAAAGCAATATAATACACTCAACAATTGTATTCTAAAATTAAGTTTACAAATTTATACAAATTAATAAAAAGGTAGTCCACAATGTGGATTGGGTGGTCAGGCTCTATGATGTCACTGATCGCGTCAGCTTGCACTGATGGTGATGCTGGTTGCTCATGCTTTTAGTCACTGGTTTGTGTGGCCCAGAGTCAATGATTTACATGAAATTGTTAGATCAGAGCTGTCTGTGGTCAACTCACTCGTTGTTTAAATCTAGTGTTGCTGTTGCTGATATCTTGTCCTGTCTGATACAGGTAACATGGGCCGTGTCCTGCCAGAGTATCTTAGCAACTGGACCACCGAGAAGGTACAAGCAGGTACGAGGGCATATTTACAGAAGGTGGATGTGGGTTGCGCACAGCTTGTTTTTTAGACACCTTATATATTAAATTCACCCTTGACCGTGTCTCCTTGTAGTCAACTTCAGGACTTGGGTGTTGTGGCATCCTCGTCTCAGAATCCTAAATCCACCCCTGGAAGGGAGTGGTTTCATGTTTTATGAAGACAGGAAATGTTTGTGGTTAAGAAATCTTATTTGCTTGTAATAATGATTCAATCTTTATGATTGAGGAAACTTTGCTGCTTGTAATGATGCTTCTAGGGCTCAGGATTTAGCCATGAAAATATCTTTACAAACAATGGAGGAGTTGTTCTCCGTGACAGCTTCGTGTCTTCATTTTGATCCAAATTCTCAACAGTAATAGTAATAGTCCGCTTATATGGCTCTCATATCCTACTAGGCGTGGTGGGGTAGCCTGATGGTTAAAGCGTTTGCTCGTCACACTCAAGACCTGGTTCGATTCCCCACATGGGTACAATGTGTGAAGCTCATTTCTGGTGTCCCCCGCCGTGATATTGCTGGAATATTGCTAAAAGCGGCGTAAAACCAAACTCACTCACTCATATCCTGCTCACGGCGCTACGTACATTACTATCCCTGGTCATAGGACACTATCGTACTTTCCGAGACTTTTTCAACTCCCTGGGGATCATACAGCGAGCGATTTTGTCTGGAGCTATGTGAGGCCATATAGATTTATGGGAGTCCATATTTTACAATATAGTTATGCTTAGGTACACTACAATAATGTAATTTGATCAAGTTCTAAGCAGTATCTGCATATGTAGACTTTGAACCAAAAGCTTAGTACATTATACCAGTGTTAATCCATGTTTTCATTACAGGAAACATTTGACCATTGTCTCACGAAAGATCCTACCCACTGCTGCTTTTTACTTTTTATCTAAGGTTGCACTGTCTCATTATAAAGTGCCATGTATTCGAGTTACTCAGGAGTCAAAGCATTAAAGAAAAAAAGAAAAAAATAATTCTCATTTAAACATCTACAACTCTATCCTAGGCTGATGTTCTTTCTGGATCTCAGGACAGATGGGGTAAAATATTGGGCGCTGGAGTTGGGGGTTGGGTACACTATATGGAAAGTATATATCAGTCATAATAAAAGCATAGCCATATTTCTTCATTGTATATATGTCTTTTTCAACACATGATTATTAGGTAAGAATTGATTTTGTGAAAGTAACATTCCCCATGCTGAAATTTATATTTTGTGCTGCAGAGGGTGTGAATGTTATCTCAAACAAGATTGTAAATTCTGCTGAGTTTGTCAAAAACGAGGTGGTCCTGGGTCTGAATGATGGAAGCACAGTGAGTACAAGAAATAGTCACATTTATTTAATGTGTCGAAAAAGTTCAAATTTCTATAAAATTATTTACATTAATTCATAAAGTTATTATACATTCCTAGCAGAGAGGGCATTGGGGTAGCCTAGCGGTTAAAGCGTTTGCTCGTCACGCCAAAGACATGGGTTCCATTCCCCACATGGGTACATTTCTGGTGTCCCATGCCGGCATGTAGCTGGAATATTGCTAAAGGCGGCGTATAACTAAACTCACTCACTTACTCCTAGCAGAGAGCTTGACACACAATGAAAGGCAGAAGCAAAATATGCCTCAGACACTCAATGCCATGTCTTGGCTGGCCCTACAGTCTAAGGTATTACAGTACATGGTTCCAGTACCAGTGATCCAGGTTAGAATTGGTCTTCAGTAACCCGTAAGAGGCAGGATTGGGTGGTCAGGCTCACTGACCGGGTTGACACATGTCGTCGTATCCCAATTGGTGATCGATGCTCATGCTGTTGATCACTGGACTGTCTGGTCCAGACTTGATTATTTACAGACCACTGTCATATAGCTGGAATATTGCTGAGTGGTGTTAAACAACAAGCAAACGAACACACAATTTGGTGTTTGATAGACAGAAATATTGTTCAAGCTCACTGTTTCAGGTAAGTGCAGAGCAGGTTGTTGTGGCTGTAGGTCTGGAACCTAATGTGGAACTTGCCAAGACGTCCGGCCTGGAGCTGGATGAATCTCATGGTGGCTTCCGCGTCAACGCTGAACTTGAGGCTCGATCAAATGTGTGGGTGGTGAGTAAACTTTACTTTATTTTCTTTTGCTGAGGCTAATTGTTGCTTTCGGCCATCTTGTCCAATGTGTTGCTTCAATGACCGGTGGTTTATATGTCCATGGTACTATAAACCATCTCCCATGTGTCTTTTGTAGGCTGGTGATGCTTCCTGTTTCTATGACATTCGGCTGGGACGGCGCCGCGTTGAGCATCACGACCATGCAGTTGTCAGCGGGAGACTGGCTGGGGAGAATATGACGGGGGCAGCCAAACCTTACTGGCATCAGTCCATGTTCTGGTCAGTGATTGTTGGTTGCTTCATGTTACACTCGTCAGTATTCCAGCTAAATGACATTGATGTACATAATGATTGACCAGACAATCCAGTGATTGATATTATGAGCAGTGCTGCAATATTCAAGCTCTGTGACCGCAGGTCCAGACAATATTATATGATTTATATCTTGATCAATGACCCACGAAGGTAAGTTGACAAGCAATCAATCAAGGCACACAGACTGACTCCAGGTCTGTGAAGTCATTTCTTCAGGCCAGCAGAGGTTGCTGGGGAAATGTCCTTACCAGAAATCCTCACTGGGATTAAAATGAGAAGACAGAGCTTCATCTGGTCAGGCTCGCAGATACCTGTGCACACTATTTCATATGAGTGTCAATGACACATTTCATGACCCGTGAAGATCAGGGTTAGAATTGATCTTCAGTAACCCATGTAAGAGGCGACTAACGGGATCCGGTGGTCCGGCTCATGATGTTGATCACTGGATTGTCTGGTCCAGACTCGATTATTTACAGAACGCCACCATATGGCTGGAATATTGCCGAGTGTGGCTTTACACAACAAACAAAGCTTCATCAATTTCTGTTTTTGTTAGTTCACCGTCTAACATTGGTATGATTGCTGGAATATTAATAAAAGCAGCATAAAACCCAACTCCCTTATTTATATTGCGGAAAAGTGACTTCTTGCAAACTCTAGCTGTTGTCATTTCCAGTGATACCGATTAATCTGAAAACACAACTTATTGGGCTGTGAGCTGTTGAGAGGGGTGTCTGAGTTGCCTCCCTTAACACCTGACATGGAACTGGCATGTTTGAATAGGTTTCAAGTTCCGAGATTTTTTTTAATAAAGAATGGAAACATTGAACATGTTTTTTGTATTGCCTTTGTCAGAATAACATATTGCCCAGAATAACAACTCTGTAACTAGAACCCCAGACTCTTTTTAAAAGAATCAATGGGTTTTCAAAGCTGTAGCTCCTCCCTAAACCTCTTTCCTTATCTTTGTAATTTGTAGATGTCAGCCCATGTTATGTAAATATATGAATTTTTGATAAGATATTTTGAAAAATCCCAATAATGTCAAAATATAAGGAATGAAATTGTGACTGTCCTATCATCATCACTTGTATTTCCAACAGGCTTCTTCCTTAAGCCAGCAAGAGCCAGTGATATATTTAAGGTGGATATGTGTACTATCCTTTGTGTCTTGGCCTGTTTTTCCAAATTTATTCCAATGATTAAAATTGAATTGAATATTAGGACATCAGCTGACCATATTTTCAATGTGAAAACAGGGAATCTAATGATTTATATGCTGCAAATTAGATGTAGAACCAATGTGAAAGTGAAGATCATGAGAGGAGCAGTGATGGTGTGGGAGTGGAGTGTTTTATGTTGATCTAAATTATAGAAGTTATGTGATAACCTTTTAGCCATGATTACACTGTTTATGTTCAAACATTCGTGACCCGTGAAGATCCGGGTTAGAATGAGCCTTCAGCAACCCATGCTTGTCGTAAGAGGCGATTAACGGGATCGGGTGGTCAGGCTCGCTGGCTTGGTTGACACATGTCATCAGTTCCCAGTTGTGCAGATCGATGCTCATGTTGTTGATCACTGGATTGTCTGGTCCAGACTCGATTATTATAGCTCGAATATTCCTAGTGCGGCATAAAACTAAACTCACTCACTCACTCAAACATTCGTTATATACTTCATAACACTTTATTTGCACAAACAGTGAGCATATACTAAATACAGAAATATCAATGCCCAATAAGAATGACAATGTGTAAATAATGTGTAAATACTCAAAGGCTAAAATAATCTGGAGCATTCTGTATCCTTTATCTGACAGTGTCATGTATGAACCTTACCTTGTATTCAGGTCTGACCTTGGTCCGGAGGTCGGGTATGAAGCTATCGGAATTGTGGACTCCAGCCTGCCGACAGTGGGAGTGTTTGCCAAGGCCACGGCGCTGGACACGCCTAAAGCTGCCGTAGAGGAGAGTGGGGAAGGGGTTCGCTCAGAGGCAGAACAGGTTTGTTTGTTTGTTGCTTATGTGTTTGTTTCTTGCGGTGCGTGGGTAGCCCAGTGGTTCAAGCTTTTGCTTGTCACACCAAAGATCTGGGTTCGATTCCCCACATTGGTAAAATGTGTGAGGACCATTTTCTGCTGTGATATTGCTGGAATAATGCTAAAAGCGGCGTGAATTAAACTCAGTGAGTCAGTCTTTTTTTATAACCAACTGAACAATATTCAGGTTATATGAAAATTGTTGTCTGTAAATAATCAAAGTCTCTATCGGACAATCCAATGATTAATATTGTGAGCTATGATCCATGCATTAACATCACTAAGTAGCTGCATCTGATCGTCCTATACTTTGGGCCACCTTTCACAACCAGCACAGGTAACACTTGCTGGCCGTCAGTTTTAGCCTGAAATCCCTACAGCTTTGAGGTTAGTAGAGGAAGGTTTCAGAGGCTGACGTCAAATTTTCAAAATGAGTTCCACTAATCAGGGAATGAGTGAGTGAGTATGGTTTTACGGCGCTTTTAGGAATATTCAAGCAATACCACGGCAAAGATTAGCTGATGCAACCTTCTACTAGGATTTGTTAGGCTCAGAATAGCAGTGTAACGAATAATAAATGGGCCTAAGTTTACTTCTGGTTAAGTTATGGGTGTTCTGAAGTCATGTTTAAATACGCGAGTTCTCTCAACTGATAGGTGTCTCAAGTTCTGTTCAGTTATGGATGACTCATGTTTTAGTAACTTAATGGGTGTCCTGAAATTACATTTAGGTATTCTCATGTTATCTCCCACAACTGATCTGAAATGCTCTGAGACTTTTGTTTGTCTTTCTGTATTAACTGTGACATTTCTTCTTTCAGGCGGCCAAGCCATCTTCAGTTCCTTCTCCACAACCAAAGGCCCCGGAAGAAGGCGAGGACTTTGGCAAAGGCATCGTGTTCTACCTCAAGGATAAAATCATTGTTGGCATTGTGCTGTGGAACGTTTTTAACAAGATGCCTATTGCCAGAAAGGTGAGTTATCTTTTTCTCAAGCTTTGAGGCAGAATAGGTAAAGAAATATATTTTAGAGCCAATTTAATGATTTTTGGATGGTTGAACAACATGAGAATTTGTCACTGATCTATGGAATTCTGAGGATTCCGTCTCATCAACAGTGAGGATGATTTTAAGGGTGGGGTGGGGGTCACCCATTTTGTTCTGGGGAGCTAGTGTGTGTGTGTGTGGGAGGTTCCATCAATTCTGTACACATGTACTATGGGGTCATAACAATATGTTTAAAATTATGCTTAGAAATTATGGGAAGGTGTGTGTGTGTGGGGGGGCATTGATTTTGTACATGACAAGCAGGGATGGGGGGGTGTAACTTATTTTGTACATAAATTTTAGGGGGAGTCATTCTATATTGTATATGCTTCTCCATAAAAATCATCATCACCCCCCCTAGCCATACATTATGAAGGTCCCTAATCAGAATGCAGGAATTATAATGAAGACAAAAACAATGAATTTTTCCTCTTTATTTTAGGTCCTCCGAGATGGAGCTGAAAATGAAGACCTTTATGAAGTGGCCAAATTGTTCAACATTCATGAAACATCTTCATGATAATGAATCTATTCAGTATGACTGATTGAAAATGATTGTTTTCTTCAGATGCGTGATTAATCTGAAAGTGTGCTTTCAGAGATGAGATTTTTCTGATGTATGAAATTTTTGTTTTCCTCTTTTCTCAGTTACAGTTTGCTACACATTGTCTCATCATGGATACATAAATGTTAATGGAGGATATGTTTCAATTGTGCCTACAAGTTTAGCTGTATCTAGCTTAATGTCTTCTTGTAAACAAACATTATAGTTAAGATTATTTTACCAACCCACTTGTTATACAGCCTCTAATTATTCTATTGCCATCTTTAACAAATAAGATTTAAAATTTGCACTTCAGTTGGATCTTATTCAAAATGCATGGTAAAAAGTAAAATCTTTCTTCAAACAGACAGGTCATGCTAAGTTTGAAATAAAAAAGACCATATATTTATTTAGTTGGTTTTCCAATTTTGGGGGCTAAATTCTAATGGTGGCAGTAAAAACAACAACTGAAAACAAAGTTGCAACTTGCAGGTTGGCATTGCTATGATGTACGGTGCTGTGTTTCTGCAGCTATGGTCCATGTGTGACAAAGAGTTTATTCCTTCCACACCAATTAGCATGATTGTGAAAAATACTAAAATATATTTGTTTTACTAGAATAACTATTTCGATAATTTTAATAGTGTGCCCAAATATATTTGTTCAGTCATTTGTTTTAAATTTCTGTTTTTTCTGTCATGAAAACCAATTTAAATAAAACAACATTTCTGATCCTTCATGCTGCTCAGATTACCCCAGATGAACCAGCTTACAAGTTTGCATATTACTTCTGTGTTGATTTTGTTGATTAATAATTACACTGTTACCTTGTTTATGTTTGCAAAATTGAGACCTATAGGCATGTGGAGTGTAGAAGTATGTGATCCCATGGATAAAGTATCTGCCCTCCTCTAGAGGCAGCCCACCTACTGGACAAAGAGTCTACTGAAACTGTCTTGTTGACTGAACGTCTGCCCAGACTGGGTTGTAAGAGGCAACACTTTGGAATGGGTTATGTGATCTATATAGCTGAAAAAGAGCTGAGTAAGGTATTCCACAACATACCAATGCAATGGGAAATATTAGATTTTTCTGTATGAACATACATTTCAGCATATTCAACTACATCAACTACAGTCAATAATGGTCTATATGTTTCACTGTATTTAGAACACTAGTCAACAAAATGCTCTTGTATGTCTGGGGCGGTGGGGTAGCCTAGTGGTTAAAGCGTTCGCTCGTCACGACGAAAACCCGGGTTCGATTCCCACATGGGTACAATGTGTGAAGCCCATTTCTGGTGTCCCCGCCGTGATATTGCTGGAATACTGCTAAAAGCGGCGTAAAACTAAACTCACTCACTCACTCACTCTTGTATGTCTTCAGGTGCTAGACATCCTGTATTAGTTTTCAGTCAGAAATGACAATTTAAACTGTACTACTGAGAAAGCAGGCCTTGTTGGAGATTCTCACGTTCTAGTACTCAGGGCAGTTGATTTAAATACAATATCAAATACTCGAGGATATATTATTACTCACCCGTTGAAGATATCACAGCTTAACAAATCTACAATGTTATTACACATTGTATAATAACATCACATGATGCTGCACATATGACATCATAATGGTTTACAGTTATGGCATCACAATGCTAATACCTCTGTCACAATAGTATTTGACCATGCTTGACTCACGGAAAGCTGAGAGTAATCACGTTATGTAGGCAGTTCCTATTGATTTACCTTGGAGAGTAATAAACAGAATACTAAACTTGCTTCCGTGAAATAACATTTTTATAAAACTCGTGAAAGATTTAGTATCAAACTTGCTTTCACTCATTTAATACCAGATCATTAACTCGTTTAATAAAAATAGTATTACATGGAAGGTTGTTTAGTATACTCTATTTATATACCAGCCAGCCAAACTCATTTCAACATGACTGTAGTTAAGTCTTCAACACACTGCCACCTTGTCTTACTGCAACTCTGTTTTAAGTGCCTGTTAACAGGCTTTATCTGAGACATTAGGAAGTAGTGGACAGGGATCTTTTTTAACCATATCTCTGACAGTTGTCTGACAGAGATCTCCAGAAGTTTAACTCAGGTAATTCTGTAACATTGTCACAGATGTGTTATCTGTGAACCAGGCTGTTATGATAACCTAGATTTAGTCTTTCCGATTGTTTGCTCTTGAGCAGACTTTGATCAGGTGAACTTGTACACATATATCATGTAGTTCTTACATGAGACACTGGTTCAATGAAAGATTTGTATAGTGCTAGAATCATGCACTTACATGATGCATGCAGATAACTCGAATAAATTATTTTTCAAAACATCATTGTTGTCTTTACTCCAGATTTTGAATTACCAGAATCTATGCTCATGCTGTTGATCACTGGATTGCCTGGTCCAGACTCGATTATTTACAGACCATTGTTTTACAGCTGGAATATTGCTGAGTGCGGTGCAAAGCTAAACTCACTCATGCACTGAATTAACAGAAAATTGAGGATCCAGCAACATGGGTGTTAAGTCCAGCAATGGAGATATCACATGTTGCCAATAGAATCCCTCATAAAATGTTTACCTTCAGTTATAATGTGGATTACATTTTCTCAGTAAAGTACCAATTCTAGCACTCTTTGGGGATTGAGTCACATCCAGGTTTTGAATCCGCCCCTGAGTGAGTCACCTCATCACCAGCACACAAAATCAGCAACCTAACCCATTGTGGCTTCCACTACAATGGAAATGAGACAACTTGGTCTAAATACGTACTTGCGTACCCCTCTGACAGCTGTGAACTGGTATGTTCCCATGGCCAAAGCTATGCATACACAATGCCATTTAAAAAGTGTTCAGACGTAATGTTACATTTTCACACTCTGATATTGTGGGTTCGAATCCTGTATGGGACTAGACCCCAGGAGGTACTGGAATCTGCCTTTTACTGAGAATGCCTCTTAGAAACTGGTCATGTCACAGATTAGGCTATGTGTATTCATGAACTAATTCATGAAAGGTAGAGTGTTTTGGAACTGCTATGTGAAGTTCAAAAATTATGTTACAAAGAATTTTCTTACCCATGTTATGTAGGACAGTGTTTTTCCCCTGTAAATGTATGGATATCAATTGAGAATAACCTGAGAATGACAATGCTTTTTCACTATCCTAAAGAGGACGACAGATTCTGGCTCCAAATGTGTTGTTCCGGGATAATCTTGATCTTGATCTTGAGTAACCCATGCTTGTCGCAAGAGGCAACTAACACGAAAGGGTGGTCAGGCTTCCCGGCTTGGATGACACGTCTTCGTACCCCAATGCGTAGATCGATTGCCTGGTCCAGACTCGATTATTTACTGACTGCTGCAATATAGCTGGAATATTGCCGAGTGCAGTGTAAAACTAAACTCACTCACTCACTCCAAATATGTGAATTTAATCAGACTGTCAAAGGATCTGATACAATTTTCGATAATCTTGTTGCTTATCAACATAGGGGTCAAAGCTCTAAATTTATTCCCGACTTCACCAATCCTCATGTCATCATCACGTGAGTACATCATGGTTTTACACAGACTTTTAAAAATGGGAGTCATGGTGACTCACAATATTTATTTTTGGGAGTCATTTTCAATATTTGGGAGTGATGAAAAGTTTAATATTTCTTTGTGTTAATCATTCTCAGTATGTAACTGTGTATGTCACACCACCAAATGAAACTACAGCATTGTTCAGTTCAAACTGCCAGGATTACTGTCTCCTCGGAGTTCTCTGGAACAATCTGACAATATCATTTTTTGCTTATCAAATCGATTTTATTGAACTGAGTTGTGAGGGTCACCCATAAAACTTGCGTAAGCTTGACTCGTATGATAATATTTTGAGAGTTGTTTACAAAATTGTTGCGTCGAATACGCAGGAATCACACGTCATGTAAAACCCTGGTACATGTATATTAAAACAGCATTTTCTTCCAGTTTCCAAGTCCAATACAGATTTCTCAAGATGGTTTGTGGCATTTTAGAACATTTCTTCAATCTGCCATGTGCAATAGCTTCACATCCTTGTCATATTCCATTGGCAGTAGCTCTTCAGCTAAATACTTGCCAAATTGATGAAATCTGTGTGAAGTCCATCCCAGGTTTGCTGGTTGTATTACTGTTGGTCACTAACTCCAAACATAAAATATTCTCTGTGATTTAACACTGAACTTGTTTCAATATACAGCTGTGTCAGTAAGCTTAGCAGAAGATAGAAGAAAGAAAGGCAAGGAACTTACATCTGTGACATTTCTGAAGGAAGAATCTGGTATATGTTTATTTGGCCCTTTAAGCCAGTAATTGTCTAGATTTCTAACATGCTTCGCTGAAAGATCAAACACACTGACTGTACTTTATCAGACGATAAAATTTTCATTTATCATTACATCAAGCTGTATTGATGCCAGTATGCCATTCTCAAACGTACCTACCCATGGTAACCGACATGATGCATGTCAGTCTCTTACAGTACAACCAACTCCATAGCAATTTCTTGGTTTGCAGTTGCTTCACTTGGCTGACATCACTGGTGGAAATGTTAAGTTTAACATTTTCAACAGAAAAAATGTCTCAGCTCGACTTAAACAGCGACAAGGTATACATTTGCTAACAATATCTATGTTCACAGGCCCACAATGCATTCGTAGAATGTCACTTGACTAGTCAGCTTCATCTGGATTTACTGTTCTAAACTTACGTTGGTAGCAGAAATGTGACTGTAATATTGCCCCATATGGATTACGATAATCACAGATGTAATTAGAATATAGAGAAGATATTTAACCTGAATGTAAACGGTCTTCAAACTGTTCATCATTTGTTCTCCTGGAAACACTAGTGTTAACGTAGGGGGCAGATACATCACTAGAACAGCTAATTTAGATTGACATTGTCACTTTTGTTTGTTTTTTGCTTTAGAAAAATTGTCGGTAAGTATTAAATTTGGTATCTTTGAAAAGAAATACAGTTCGATCTACCGCCGTCTATAGTGTAACAGATGTACAGATAAGCTGCGTATCTGCATAAATTACGCAAATATTTATGTGAAAACTCAATTCCTACTAAGTTTATTGCGTACAAGTACGCTTGAATTTTTGGTAAATACTCAATAAATGTGATCTTACATGTGAACACACAAAAATGTCAAATCTTAGTTTGACTAACATTTAAACTTTATTATATTTAAAAAAATAATGGAAAATGGCAAAATACCCAATTGAGTTTGAGTGAGGCGAGTACAATTTATTTGGTTCCTCAAAGGAAAAGTAGGATACCCAATTGAGATGAACACAAGCGAGTACATAACTCAATGACCAATAAAGTTATCTGTAGCTCTGGTGTAATAAAGTACAGTTTTCCCCTGAACTATTATAGTTAAAGAAAGAGGACGCTTTCATCAAAATAACATTAAAAGCACATAAAAAACACTATGGAAAATTATTTTTTCAACCGAATTTGAGCTAGTGGATTGAACACAACTTGTCTTTTCTGAAGTATGTAACAAAACAAAATCACTCAAGTTCAAAGTTTATTCTCTGCAGCTTCAGTCATACTATGGTAAGCTTTAGTATTTCAACAACAAAACAAAAATGACTCAGTCACACAATCTTAACTTACATTTTATCTGACAATTCAAGCTAACAACTTGCAGCGTATGATATTAAAAAGATTCCTGATGAAATATGTCCTCAAAGGCGATATGTGGTGCCCATTCAGTTTCAAGGATTATCACTCTTCATCTGCAAGGCTAATGTAGTCCCTGATGTGTGCTTGACAAGTCAAATAACTGCTCTAACATCGACTGAGTTAACTCTTCTTGAGTGGAGGAGTGGAATGGAGGTACACCGCTCCAGACTGGTAGAGCTGCAAAAGAAACAGAAATTGTCATAACTAACACTTTCATTAGCGGGTACATCAACCCATGGGCCCCGAGAGACCAGTGAACAGCATATTTCCCTTACCGAACACTCAATGTTAGTTTTAAACTGTTTGAAGCACGGGTATCAGATCATAATAAGGAGTACCAGACTTAGGCATCTGAACAGTATACCAGTTGCCTATTTTCATCACTGTGACTTTATTACCACAGAACCCCACACTACTGCAACAGCATTGTTATTATTGTCAACCTTTGCAAGGGTTAAACCAACTTTACCTCTTCATAAATATATTAATCACTGTAACATAAACGAGTATTGTACAGCCAATGATGTCAAAGTCAGCCACTTTCCTCCATGCCATGACTCAAACCAAAGGAAGTATTTCTTCTCTGATGTCATAATCAACAACCTGATGGTTCTAAATACAACAGTAAAGGTTGAGATGCATTTCTTTTGATTTATTTATCTAAACTGTACGATCAAAATTATTAATTGTTATGCTTAATATCCGTATTACTGGCTTTTTTAAATTCCTACTGATACAGTACAATCATATGACACATAATGGCAAGGTCTGGATATTTTTACATATTGTTAGACTTCTACTTACTATGAAAGCTGTTGCAACCAGGAACAGCGAGGAAGCTGCAATATACATGTTGTACTTGCTGTTTCTCTTGTTGTAATTCTCTTGCCAGGAACCTTCAGGAATAGGGTGGTCATTCATTGTAACACGGTTCTCAGTGACAATTTCAAGGTCACTCTTCCAGTGAGCAGGAGCCTGGCCCCCCATGCAGCGAACTGCTTGCAATCCTGAATTGAACATGGGAGAGATTATTGGGATCATACAATGTGAATTTGGGGTAAAAATTAACTTAACAAAGATATCAGTCATCAAAAACCTTTTCAACTGTGGAAAGCTTGAACATAGGTATTAATCTTACTATCTGAAAAATTATAATGCCTCTTAATCTTGCATTGTTTGTATGTTCCTGTTACACTAAACCCGTGAAGATCCGGGTTAGAATTGGTCCTCAGCAACCCATGCTTGTTATAAGAGGCGACTAATGTGATTGGTTGGTCAGACTCGCTGACTTCTTGGTTGACACGTCATCGCATCCCAGTCATAATTAGTTTCCATACATTTATTCATCACAAACAGGAATGTGTCATGCTTGTTTACCATTGACAACCTTGGCCTTGATCATTTCCGCACTGAAAAGAGCCAGGAATCTGATTGGACAGAGTTTATTTATAGCCAATCTGATTGCTGACTCTTGCAGGTCAAGGCCAATGTTGTCAATGGTGAACGGACACAACACAAACCTGCTTGTGATGAATAAGATGTCTGTAAACTATCCTATCGCCTTATTTTCCGATTGTCATATGTTTTTGATCTGCCATTACGATTCCCGCTTCTAGCGCAAAAATGCAAGAAAATCCATGAGAAGCAGCCCGAATGACAACAAGGCGATACCTGCTATCGTTCTGACATGAATATGCTATGAATAAAGTTTCCATGTGTAGGCAACAGTTAAAAACCCAGAAAAGATTAATTTTAACCCAGGGATCATTAATGCAATATCTATCTCATGATCAAATGCATAAAATCTTTACTCCATTATGCAATTAACATTTTCTCTGCTTACTGGCAAACAAGGATAAGTTGGACAGGCGCAGAGAACGAGTTTACAAGAAGTAGGCAGTGCACGACTGAGCAAACCCATTTGGTTTGTGAAAGGTAGAGCAGATGTAGGCTAGTGCACGTGCAGTGCATGACGCTGAAATTGATAGCTTGCTCATAAGACTCGTGTGGTCGGTGTAGGCAAGTGAGTTTGTTCAAAATTGTCTCTGTTTACCCAGCAGGAAAATGGGTACCCGGTGGAAAAAAGTCATATGACTATAACCTTCTAGCGCCTAACAGGCAGCTTGGGTTATCCGGGGTAATAATGGCCTTGATTGTTAGCTCTATGAGCATACCTAGTGTGGAGTTTGGCGCTATATAAATGGACACATTATTATTATTATTACTACACTTGATCGCGAACAACCTGGGGCCTCGCCAGTGGGAAGCACTCATACATGCTAATACGGGTCAGTTGTCAGGTCAGTGCTCAACTTATCCTTGTTTGCCAGTAGTTAGTGCCATACCTCACAAGATCACGTTACTAATCATGTGACCATGCTGATAGATATATGTTTATGGCACGCCAAAATCACAAAATTTATGACAGTCAATCGGCAATAAATTGCAAAAGTTTTGTTTAAACAAAATTGTTATTTGCAGAAGGTTATCAATGCAAGAAAGGCCAATTACAGGCAATGCAATCACGAGGCTCTAGATAATGCTCGTAAGGCTGTAGTTGGACAATGAATGCCAACATGGGCGTACTGCTCAGACCTTCTGTACCATATGCTATTCTACAGGATAAATTAAAATGAAACCTACTTCCGTTGGGATTTTGTTTTCAGCTACAGTTAAAACTATTTTGGAGAGATATAGGAGGGGAAATTGTTTATTATCTCTACAATGTGACGCATTCCACTGTATAGTGCGAGTGTTTTGATACAATGGGGAGGCCCTACTCAACATCGCTAAATATATACAGACAACGAAAAGATCGAAAACATTTGACGTCACATCAGACAAGACCTTGAGATTGCATCGACTGCTATGGCGGGTTACTGATAGAAAACGAATGATATGCTTGAGAATAAAACAGCTTATGAAATAAATTATCTTGTCTAAAGGTAGGCTGAACTACAGAAGCGCTGAAGGGACCTGATGAAATACAATTTATCTTGAGCGCACAAGGTAGTATGTTGAGCGCACAAGTTAGTATGTTGAGCGCACAAGTTAATATCTTAAGCACACAAGTTAGTGATCTTGAGTGCACAAGTTAATGTATTGAGCGCACAGGTTAGTATGTTGAGCGCTCAAGTATCTTGAGATACACTTCTCCATAAGCAGTTCATGTCGAAGCAACTGAGGAGCGGAAACGCAAGCTGATTAATGCTTATTTCAGTCTTGGGTTCCAATACAAAGATATAGCACATCCTCTTGTAAAAAAATCATGGTATGGTATAGTACGCCACTTGAAGCGTATTCTGAGGTGTATGTCCCTCTTTTGCACCAGATACCAGATTTGCTGATGTTACAGTGAGTGAGTGCGTGAGTGAGTGAGTACAGTTTAACCATGAGGCTACCCCACCACCCAGCTGATGTTGTAGCCTGTATTGCGGACAACTTTGACGATCTGGACAAAGACATGGTTATCGTTGGATGCATTTAAATAAAAAAAATGTATCCAATGCAGTTTAATCGTGAAACAGGATTGGGCAGAAAATCACCGGACTTGGTCACTGAAACTGAAAGTAGACCAGTGATCTGTCGCTTATCATCCATGCCTGAGATGGTCACTTGTTTCGTCCCACGTTCTTCCATTGTCCAGTCACCACCAGGAAGGAGAGAGAGGCCAGTCTGGTCCCAGTTGACGACTAGGTTATCGGGGATGGCACTCTGGTCGATGACATTCTGTACTCAAATCAGGGATTTCCTGTGACTGTGAGTAAGCAATGCATGCTGCCTGACAGGTTAAGCCACTCTGGTTCTTTTCATTGCTATTAGTGGCGGCCTAAGAGACAGCTGGCAGTTCTGGCAATTACTGATTGCACGAATAATGGACCGTGCGATGTAGTCTAAACTGTCAATTCCGCGAAATTTGCACCAAGCGAAAAAAAGTATGTTTACAGCATACATAATAAAGACTTAGCACAAAACAAGTTATCCAAGCTTTACACTAGTGTTCATAATACTTTGTACCAATATTAGAAGTCAGTAAAAACACTATTCATCGCTGCAATAAACTCCTACTCATGTTTATGTTTTAATTCTTATTATGACAGTACACATACCTGGGCCTGCTTTATGTAATAAAGCAAAAAAGTGGTAAAATCAGTTACAAAGAATAGCATTGACGAGCATGAAGACGATAAATGTTTACATAAACATTATCAATGTTCATGATACATTTGCATACTTTTACATAGTCTCATCATAAGGACATAAGCACCTAGTTAACTCTGGCTTTGCATCATTTGAAATCTTCCAAAAAGGATATAAGTTTGTAGATATTGCCAGCAATCAAGCAAACGTGAGTTCCATTAATGCCATTAGATGCTAAACACAAGGCACTAACTTGTGCGCTCAAGATAACTAACTCGTGCGCTCAAGATAAATTTTATTTCATCAGGTCCCTGAACGATATCAACAAATTGTATTTATATTTTTTTCACAAAATATTTTACCGTTATCCAATCGAAAACCCAATACGCCACGATAATTATGACAGTTAGGTGCAAGTGACTCTGAAGGAATGGTGTCTAGCACGCTGACAGGTGCCATCAGTTCTGCAGGATTTGGTGCATAGAGTTTGTGAATGCAATAAAATAAACAAGAGTCTTGGTAAGTTAGCAGTACAAATCCTGAGCAGGGATTTTGGCTCGGAATTGAGAAATCATGATGTTTTTTAAGTTTCTGATGACGCAGCTCCCAAAGTACTGCTTTAATCTTTGTGATGTATGCTTCATTTTGTTGGTAAATTTACTGGAATGAAATGCGTGCATTGGAAAGACCTCCACCTGTATCCCCCCATTACATTTCATTCTGGTCAAATCATAACACCTGAATAAATATTCCTCATCTGATAAGGATGAGTTTTAACATGTTTCTTTAATTGTATCTGAACATACTGAAAGACATATCCAACTCCTAAAAATGCCACTCAAAGAAACTTTTTTCCGTATCGTTAAAATCTAGTGGGGATACGGGCGTAAGTCCTACCTTCCTTTTATATTGTCCTAAGAACTCGGCATCAGTGACGGTATAAACGTTGGCTGTAGGTGAATTCTTAACCAAAACCGGTTAGTAGACGTGGAAATCCGGTGGATTCGTAGACGGATTGAGCGGTGGATTGCTAGACGTTATTAAAATGGGAAAAGTTCATCCTCAATGATGAAGAAAATCGACGAAAAGTGTTTGCATTTTGTGAAATAAATAAAATATATCAGGTAAGTATGATCGGCAGTGAAAATATCCTTAAATAATAAAATAACAAAATATGCTTCACAGTGGTCCATGTCCGACAAATTCCGACAAATCATAGGCCGCTAATATATTAAATTCAGTTGTGTAAAATTAAAAGATATGTATTAGGTAAGTATCGTCATTCAACGTTAAACTACGCAGACCAGCAGAGAAGTAGCAGAAAACACTTATTAAGAAAACACTTACATCTCCCACACAGAGTATTTCGCAATCAAAACAACTCACCACTTCCTAATTAACATTCCCAACAACTCAGTGAAACCTGTTAATCCTCCCACAACAATGAAACCAGTCTGCAATTATGATGAGTAGACTAATTTTGTCTAATCCGCCGACAAAGTTTACCTGTACACACACTTCTGGTATATAAACCTCAAGAAGGTAAGAAGAAATCATTCTGCATCAACCATGGCTCTATGGCGTTGTATGTGTGAAAGAAGTGTGTCCGAGACAACATGCCATCCAGTGCGACAGCTGCGATCAGTGGCAGCATCGCCTTTGCGACACAGGGATAGACATCGCAACCTACCGACAGATGACGAAAGGGCACCTGCAGATGGACTTCATCTGTAAGAGATGTTCACTACCCCCGCCGTCTCCACCTTCTCCGACTCTTCCTCTGTCCCCGACCCTGCCTCTCTCTCCACCATCGTCACCGAACCCTACATCACCTACATCGCCCGTGGACTCATCATTCGACCTCACTGCCGCCACCATCATCGCAACAGATGATGTATTCGAGGAGTGAATTTTATTCATTTCATTATTCATTATTATTTCATTTCAGTTAGATAACAACTTCGTTATACACATTCTAAGTAAAAATCAAACTTAATATATACTATTATTCAATTATTTATACACGTCTACGAAATCACCGTCTATGAAACAGTCTGGGTTACGAATTCACCGCGTCTACGAACTGGTTCTGTCTACGAAATCACCGTATCCCTAAACGTTGATGCCATTTTTTTGCGCAAGAAGTACCTGTGATTGAACCATCGATTTACGTTCTAAAATGTTTCGATGATCAGGCCAAGTATATCCACTGAACAGTTGTTGTCGGGAGTACTGCACTTTACCGGGCACACTTTTTTTAGATTAATTAGCGCTGCTGGGGTTCCCTAACCCTAACCCTAAGGATCGTAAAGGGTCCCTAACCCTAAGGATCGTAAAGGGTGGCATACCCTAACTCTGAGGATCGTAAAATGACAGCGAGGGCTGTGCCCGGTAAAGTACATTCGAGCCTTGTTGTCATTGGAATTTTTCTCTAATAATCATGTTCAATGATGTCATGAAACTTATCGTTCAGATCCATTACATGCCGGTATACTTTGAAAAGCAGCTGTCCACATAAACTGTTACGGAAGCAAACCAACAGAAAGCACATAGGAATTCAAAAGATAACATTCTTAATATCATAAACATACGCGCAACAGAGGATGTGGCAGCTCTGGCTGCTGGCAAAATTCTGGACAACATTTTGGTTATGGTACGTGCGTGACCTCCAACAGTCCGTCCTTCTGTCAATGGCTGATGGCAGAACCGCACAAAAGAATTACAACAGAGGATTAAATTTTAAAACAGTAAAAACGTAACAATCACAAAACAGTGAGGGAGTGTAAAACAATATACTGATTTGTTTCTCGTACTTTATTTACTTGAAGGTTTGAAGAGATTTTTACTGCATTTAGACTAGTTTACCCACATTAAAACCTTTGCGTCCCCAGCCGATATATGAAAAGACAGGACCCAGCCAGTTACTGCGGGATTGTGTTGTATAAAAGCGCCCCCTAGGTTCCATAAAAATAGCAAAATAACTAAATACAGCAAGAGTACCGAGACTTAAATGATAAGAAGATGGATCGCTTGGAATGGAGTGACGGATCTCTAATTGGCGGAGAGACGTTAGTAGAGCAACAGACAGGCGTTTGTCTTTACGACGGACATGACAAGGTAAGGCTTTCGATTTATACATGGAGATTTTATGTTGCTTCAATCTTGTGGAATGTGAATTGCTATTAACATGATTAAGGCCAAGTATGTCGAGGAGACAAGTAAACTTACAAAACCTACGTTGAACAGCTTATGTGGTGACCGGTTGTTGTGACCTTTCCTGGGCTAATTGAACGATGTACATTGGGTGACTCTGAAGATGACTCCATGGTGAGATGTAAACAAGACCCAAGAGTTATCCGTCTTAACAAGAACTTGCCTGACACTTGGCTTGTGTTGTGCAATGTCCGATTTCTTTGTTATTTTATTGCTCAAGCTTGTGTCAGTGTGGTAACTTGGTAGTTCCATATGGGTCTATTTGTCATTTATCTCAAAACATTGGTATGAACAGTTGTGCCATTCTACTTGTATAAAATGCATACAAGGTGTGATGAGGGGGTTAGCAGTGTGTTGTCAATAAGTGGGAATACTGTGACAACTGGAAATATTGACAAAGAATATCCAACAGAATTGTTGTGTGAACAAACGATGGCTTCCGAAGCTGAGAGTGGCAGTGTGGATATGGTGGAACTAGATGGATATGACCTGATAGAGCAAATAACGGCAGCAATTAAAAAAAAGGGTGAGGTGAGATTTCACTGTCTGCTACAGCAAATCTCTATGTGTAAGACCAATAAGAAGTATTTCAAGCAAGAAAGTCGTTCTTTGATGGCTACATCTGTTATGTGTGACTCCGAGAATGCAGTTCGACATTTAACCAAAGCAGGTGCTCAGAGATCTAACTTGAATTCTTATGGAGATACCCCCATCCTGATGGCAATTCGACACAACAAGATGTCTGTTTTGAAGTCTTTAATAGAGCTAAAGCAAGACATCAATTCGAAGAACAAGCTTGGCCATTTCCCCTTGTTTTTGGCAGCAGAAATGAATCGTGCAGATGTTGTGAAGTTATTAATTAAAGCTGGGGCAAATGTCAACATGAAAATGGGAAGGGTGAAGATGATTAGTGAAGACTATATGCGAGAAAACAGAGTTTCAGCACCAGGGGACTCAGTTGCTCACATAATTGTTCGCAAAATTGTGTATGAAAAGTCAAAAGAATTCTGTGACACTGAGTTATATGAGACATATCGTGAAATGTTATTTGCCATTCTTGATGAAAGAAGCTTTGACTTTGTAAAGTATTGTAACTCAATACTGGATGAAATGATTCTGAAGAGGGTAGATGATGAAGATATTTACAAAAGATTACTACGAGATGATTGCCAAATCAATGTAGCTCGTCCTTACCATTTCCTGTGTACCCTGGACTCAAAAACCTGTGTCATTCTACTTGACCACTTGAAAAAACAACAACCAAATGTTGACATTCTGTGTGAGGGTTCATTTACTGCTCTGGCTGTTGCCTGTGAACAGTTGAATGTTGATGCAGTTGAATGGCTGTTGCTAAATGGTGCCGATCCAAACTCTCGAACATCAAAACCAACTCACAGATTTAAATTCATCCATACCTTTGAGTTTGCATTTATGGGTGAAAGTCAGTATGGCACATCATTAACCCCAATGCACATTGCAGTATGTCTGACACTGTCAGGGTATTCGGAGGACATCGCATATAAGCAATGCAAGATTATAAAGTTGTTGATAAAATATGGTGCTGATGTGAATGCAAGATCTTCTAAGGGTTATACAGTTTTGAACAGTGCTGTGAAGGCTATGACTACAAGAATTCCTTTCAGTTTACGAGTTGTTATGTCAGAAGAAGCTGTTTCAGTGATATATCTGCTTTTACAAGCTGGGGCCAATCCAGATTCCTCTTTTGTAAATCACACTTATCCAAATCCAAGGAAAGTTACATTAACTATGGAGACCTGTACAGGCCAGGCATGTAAACACATTATTCTCATGATGTTTGAGATGTCCTTCTCTCTTGGGCGGGAAACAGCATTGCCAATCTCTGAAATCGTGCGTCATTTTCGTCGTCTTGGAGACATGATTTCAGATGAGACGATTGACCGCTGTTTCTGTCAGCCACGGACGTTGCTGTCTCAGTGTCGTAAGGTGATACTGGACAGATGTAAAGCCTGTCATTTGATGGAGGTTGAAAAGCACTTTACTATGTTACCTGTCGTAGTACAGGACTATTTGTCTTTGAAAGATTTACTGGATTTCACAAAATGAAATGGATTACCATTTCTGTCTGCACTTCAACCATCTGTGGTTTTTTGATGGCAGCCTGGCAATGTATCGGGTTTCAAATACCGAGACTGTTGTATACTGAGCCTACCAGACCAAGTAGAATTTGTGAGTAAAGTTAGAGGCCATTAATGCTGCATTTCCATGATGGAACCTAGATTCAGGGGACTACTTCAGGGTTTTAAGCAATGCGCAAATGTGCATCCTCTACACACAAATGTAGACAAAGCAGGGGTGGAAATAACCCATTGCCCAGTTGATATTCCAATGTTAATTATGTTGTTTATTTAAAAAATCAACTAGATAACGGCCAGTATAGTGGAAAAATTATCAGGGCAAGTGATTTTACATGTGCCACTGTACCGGAGTACGCTAGCAATTTTAAAGTTATTTCCACCCCTGCACAGAAAAAATTCTTGCATCCAGAGAGTCGCACAATATTATTCATTGTACTGACAACACATCTATGACCTTTGTGAAGTGTTTGGTTGTTTCAGAGCAATTACCAATACCATGGTTACGTGTATCATTTCATCCATCAGTCCACATAATCAATGATTCATTCCAGGCTCTAAAGAATAATCAAAACATACAGCTCTCTACACAGAGAAAGTATTGGGTTACTTCACAGGACCCTCACATTGCCTGGAAGGACCACTGCTATACTAGTACCGTATATGACCGTCTATAAGCCGAATTTTGAGGACCAAAAAAAGCCGTCTGTAGAAGGGGGTCGTCTTATCCATGAGTTACACTTTCGTCAAACTTTTTTCCAGGGGTAAAAAAACAACATCGTATCACTTCGCTTGAACAAACAACAGAAGACGACTTTGTCAGTAGAGACGTCAAATTTGCAATTAAACATCACTAGACAAGATTAATTACCATTTAAGTTATAAGTTGTTTTTGCTGGGCATTGTTTTATTTGCAGGGATTAAGATTACCGTGCGTATTTGTCTCATACACAAAGCCGGAAATAGCAATCAGCTGTGCACACGCTTTCCGCTTAACAAGTTCAAACATGCACAATAATATAACGGGACGAATTCTGACGCAGTCATCAGTAAAATATAATACAGAATACCGTTATTTAACCCAAAGAAATATATCCTAGCATTGTGTAATTTTAGTTACAGTTTTTGCTCTATAAATTAATTAAGATTACCGTATGCGATTTGTCTCTGCACACAAAGCCGAAATAGCAATCAGCTGTGCACATCGCTTCAAACAAGTTCAAACATGCACAATAATATAACGGGATGAATTCTATTGATTGAATACTATTATTTAACCCAAAGAAATATATCCTAGCATTGTGTAATAGTTTTATGTAAAAATATATAATCAACACTAAGGTTATACGGACCATCATGAACGGTAAGCACGCGACATGGAACGAGGCGGCAAATCAGTTTGTGATTGTTGAATGGGGTAAAATAAGCAAGCCAGTTTGTTGCTACAATAAATATGATATTTAGAGAAGCAAAATATATTATGCATTTTCTGTCAACTACACTTCGTTTCGATCTGTGAGTAGACACAATATATATGACAGTGAATTCTTTGAATAATGTGGATCGACTTACAGTATGAGGAGGACAGTGACACGGAATTTGATGGGTTTACGGCCGATGACTTGTGAAAATCTCAGAACTCTCTTGCAGAAATGTCAGTGTTTATTGTTAGTGGACTATTTTTCTTATTGTCATATATATATAGATGAAATATGGACACTTAAATAATATATTTTGAAACAAAAGTTGACTTCAGTTTTTATTTACCGATGGTACTTTTTCTCTCCATACTCACCGATTTCACAAAATGGCGTCTCGTTGTTGATGCAAGCAGTGATCGTCGGGATATAAAAGGAACACAAACACATGTTGCCACAATACAATCGGGTAATCTTTATTATGTAATATTCTCACCAACACTTACGCTGTATATCCACTTTCCAAATGGCGTCTCGTTGTTGATGCAAGCAGTGATCGTTAAAAAAAGGTAAACAAACACCGGTAATCTTTATTATGTAATATTCTCGTAATGGTGTCTCGTCGTTGATGGAACATACTTACCGGGTACTCTGGTCTCTGTTAGCCGCGACCCATCGCGGGGGGTCGGCCTATCCATGAGAGATATGATTTTGACACTGATTTTGAGGGTCAAGTTTGGGGGTCGGCTTATCCATGGGATCGGCTTATAGACGGTCATATACGGTATATGATATAAAGTGAAGTTCTGCATATACTCAATCTGGGCTGGACAACCAGAACTGACAAGACCGATCAAAATTACATTGACCAACAAAACTAAGGGTCCAGAGAAGTGATGAATTGTGTACTGTGCTGAACCTTATGAGTTAGCTATTCAGGGTTCGAAGTACCCCATATATTAGTGTGCCATGGCACGGTAAATATTGAAATGGCACGGATAAAAAATGTTCTTGGTGCCATTATGGCACATCTAACTTTTTAGATACATAACACACCTTTGGACTCTTAATAACTAAACAAAACACTTATGCGAAATGACAACCAGGCAAAAACATTTATTGACTTTATCGCCCAGGATATCACTGGAATTATGATGGTTCATGTAAAGAAGTCTGGTTGTTTCTTCATTTAGAGTGTTGGGAGTACTGATAGTTCTGTTATTGAAGAGAAAGTTGTGTATGCTAGATATCTAGAAAAATGTGAACCTCTCACACAATTCTTAGCTATTAAAGGTGTTGGGAAAGCAGAACAAATGAAACATAAGAAAGCCATCTTAAACAGAAGACATATCAGTGATAACAGAAAACAGGTTACATTTGTTGTTTTCTGACAATAAATTTCAAAAGATCATCATCCTTGCTACAGTCATTGATTCTAAAAACATGTGGGCAGACTTGATTTCTGAAAGGCACACCTAAAATATTTACCTGGTGCCCTAAGGAACACTTAGAAAAAAAAGTATTTCTATGCCTGGTTATTATTTAGTCACATTAACCATATATTGCTTATTCAGAAAATTGTACAATGAATAGTTTTGGGCTCTCTTGTGATGCAGTATATATTTTTCTGCATCTATTCTTTAGGTTGCACATTTCTGCATCTCATAAAACACTAACTGAGATTCTACTGAATATTCCAGTAGGAATACACTGACAACCTATTTATACTATAAGTTATTTTGACATATTTATTAGTCTTTTTGTGACCATACTTACACACACAGCATGAAGCAGTGGGTGACCAAGTTAAATTGTGAGGCATGATTCATGTACATACTACACATACCTTTGTAAAAACAACTGTGTGGCACCCTGTACATACCATATATACCTCTGTAACTATTGACTGTCAGTCACCAAATGAATGGGCAAGTATTAGCCCAGAAACGTTGTGTGTAAATAATAAAGATGTTGCACATCCATATCAAGTGTCTTGTATGAGGCATGGTATGTTTTGTGGCATCTCTAGTTTGTTACCAGTGTAACCAAGTATCTTTACACAGGGGTGGAAATAATCCATTGCCCGACACCCCAGTCCAGTGCTTTTTTTCTGTCGGGCAAGCAACTTTGTATATCACACTGTACCGGTGTCCAGTTGACTTTCCAATGTTAATTATGTTGTTTATTTCCACACCTGTTACATTGTATTTGAAGCAGGTTGATAAAGTATGCTGAGTGGGAAATTCAAATCTGTATTGAGTGAAGAATTTAGATCTGTATTTGTTTCATGCTTATCTTTTTTGGTTCATTGTGATTTTTATTAAATCATTTGTAAACATATTTGAAGTGTCTGAGTTTGTTTTTTGAATAAACTCTTATGTGTCTTACTGCTCGAAAGTCCCCAACCACTGCAAAGGAAAAGAAGTTTTGATATGGTACTAAGGCTGTAACGATTCACTTGCATATTCGGTGAATCGAACCGTGGCCCTTCATGAATTCAATTCGTTATTCGTGGTCACCAGAACTGAATATTAACGAATATTTACGTTTTTTTAAGGGAGCATGTTTTACTTTAACCCTTGTGTACTTTTTGAAAGTGAGATATGCAGTAATGGGATATGTACTAGCCTTGCAGTAGCCCAAGTCATGTTAGTTTGCCAAGGCCACACATGGCACTGTCAGTTACAACTATTACATACCAAATTTGAGTGTCATCAGATAACTGGTTACCTGTATTGCTGTGACAAATCAAAACTGTCAACATGGGCGTTCCATATTATACATCAATCACTTAACTTCACAATATCACAATATTGTATTTGTGAATAATTATTCGTATTCGTTACCTAATATTCATTATGCGTATAATATTCGCCACATAGTGTATTCGTTGCAGCCCTATATGGTACCTGTTGTTACCCTGTCTGGATTAGGGATGGGACGATTCACCGATGCATATATATATCGCAATACATTTAAGTTTGAAACAGCTATCATATCGTCGACTGGTGTATAAGATACACAACCTTTTTTAAAAAAACCCAGACAAATTATATCATTACAATAGTGTTATTATTATACACAAATTAAATCATTTTATATCATTAATACTGTGCCATTCTTACAAGGTGTATGTATCATGATGTGTATCGTATCGCAGGTAAAATATCGCGATATGTATCATATCGTGACACAGTGTATCGTCCCAGCCCTAGTCTGGAATTAAGGAAATAATATAAAACCAGTTCCAATTTATAGTGAAACACCATGTTTGCAGATGTAAATAACTTGTCCGTGTTATTAAGCTCCACGCCCGGCAGTTCTCCAGCAATATTATAGCAGTCTGCAAATAATCTAATCTGGACCAGGTAATCCAGTGATTGACATTATGACCATAGATCTACACTGTTGAGATATGACATGCATTATCCATATCAGTGAGCCTGATCACCCGATACCATTAGTTGTATGTTAAGGCAAGCATGGGTTGCTGACAAAGGTCTTCACTTATACCTGGTGAATCATGTGACATTACAGCGTTAAAAGAACTGCCCCTTTTTGAAAGCCTAATGAATTTGATGCCCCATGATGTGTGAACAGAAGGGCCAGATGTCCCGGATCATCTAGTTCCTTGATCCTTCACTGTCAAATAACCATTTTGTTATTAAAATTATTGTTGTTGCAGTGTTTCAGTTGCAAAGTGCACAGTTACCGGTATAGCATGACCAGAAATTATTGAGAATTTTAGGAATATGTTTAATTGGATTTCTAGTATAAACAACCTTGACCAGCTATTAAATGCTTGGTTTCATTCAAGAGAGATAACTCCGTTAATCCTTTTTCATTAGTTTGTGAACAGTTATCCCCCTTTGTTTACTTGCTAGCAGTTGACATTTTCAGTGATCCTCAGTATGGATGATTTAGAGAAGTGGAAGTTGATTTTAGAGGTGAGGTGAGGTGAGGTGAAATTGGGTTTAACATCGTGCTTGAGAATATTTTGCTCATATGACGACGTGCATGCGTGTGTATGTGTATGGGGGCCGGTGGGGTAGTCTAGTGGTTAAAGCGTTGTCTCGTCACGCCGAAGACCCGGGTTCGAATCCCCACATGGGTACAATGAGTGAAGCCCATTTCTGGTGTCCCCCTTCGTGATAGTGCTGGAATATTGCTAAAAGCGGCGTAAAACCAAACTCAGTCAGTCAGTCAGTGTATGTGTATGTGCGGCTGCTTGTACTAGCCCAGACTGAAGCTCGTTTTATAGTGCTAGGCCACTGAGATACCATGCCGCAGTGAAGCATGAATGCCCCACTCAGACAAATTATACTGACTCCGAGCCGACCAGTCCTTGTTGTACCCATTAATGCCGAACGCCAGACAGGGACCAACATGTACCATATTTTAATGTCTTTTTGGTATGGCGCGGTCGGGGATCGAACCAGCGAAGGGAATATGACTCTCTAACCACTACACCACGGAGGCGGTCTGATTTTAGAGTATTATAACAAGGACATCAGATCAGCTAGAGTGATTTTAAGTAGAACAGGCAATCGTGTCCAGTGTTAATCGTGTTTGAAAAATATTGCAAATGGATATGGCATTGAGCACCAGGGAGGCGCAGGTAGGCCCAGAAAATTGACTGTCGGTGACAGGAGGCGGCTTGGTATTCTTGTTTCTAAAAACAAACGAAGGAGTTTAGAAAATTTAAGGCTGGATATGATTGATAGAGGAACTGTGTCTGTCTGTAAGGAGACAATTAGAACTGAGCTGCATGCAATGGGTTGCCAGAAAAGTCGAGGAATTCCATCACCGATCATGAAACCTGAACAAAAGGAGCGAAGGTTGAACTGGTGCTTACAGCATAGAAATTGTAACTGGGACAATGTGTTTTCTCAGATGAAAGTTCTGTGTGGCTGTTTCCTAATACACTGAAATTCTGGACCAAACAAACTGAAAAACCTTTGTATCAGCACCCAAAGTACAGTCCGAAATTTAACGTGTGGGGTGGCATATCTGTGTTAGGGGCAACGCCCCTCTGTGTATTTGAAGGGAATATGAACAGTGAGCGGTACACAGATATTCTCGAGGGACATTTACTTCCATCTGCTCACGTGTTCTATGGAATTTTTTGGATTTTCCAGCAGGACAACAACCCAAAACATCGTTCAAAGCATTCACAGGCCTCAGGTTTCGGACCCAAACTATGACATTATTAGATTGGCCAAGCTATAGCCCTGACCTAAATCCAATAGAAAATGTTTGGGGACTTATGAAGTAAAAGTGTCGATAAGAAAAATCTGACAAATATTGCTGAAATGAAAGAAGAGGTGGTCCGATATTGGGACAGCATGGACCATGACTTTCTAACTTCTTTGATCAGTAGTATGCCCCGCTGCATTGAAGCCTGCATTGCTGCCCATGGTGACTTGACAAAATACTAACTGTTCACTTGTCTTTGGATCTGGAGTTATGTTCTGCTAATATTCACATTTAATACATGAGTAATGAGTGAAAAAAAAATAAAAATTACCTGCTTTAAATTCCCAATAATTTCTGGTTGTACTGTAAAAATCTAAAAGTGGTCTATTGAATACCTGAAAACACTGATTATGTCTTGACTTTAGTGGACAATGGAGTGAGTAAGTTTAGTGTATTGCCATTTTCAACAGTTGTATGATAGCTCAATTTGGTTGGAAACTCCAAATTGATGCAGGTTTCAGAAGTTTGGGGTCACCCACAATCACTGGTATGGTGTTGACACACGAAGAAACTTAATCAGGCCAAACTAGCATTCAAACCCAAATATGGTTTCTGGCATGCCCAAGGGACACAACTCTACAAAACGACACGTGACCGCACTGTGGAATAAAATGAAATCAAGAGGTGAGGTCATCAACTCTGATGTGCTATTCACCTTTAACAGGGCTTCTGTACAGGCATAGTGTTTACAAGAGTAGTGACTCTAGAGTTACTTCCCTTGGTCAGATTGTGCAATAGTGGGACACAAGTGAATGTTCACCCACTTTTATGATTGTTGGATTCCCTCAGTAGGTTTTGGAAGCTTTTGAAAAAGGCATCAAACAGTTAGCTCATTATTACCAAGACATAGCTCATGATATCAGCAAGAACTGAGATGACAGACACTTTGAGAGAGGATTCTGGGCAGGAAGACAACTGGCATAAACTGCTTGCAATGGCTTTGGTCACTCCTTGTTGGACGAACTGATTTTAAATCATGTGACAGACACAAATGTATTCGACAAGTTTTTGAATTATGACTTTTCTGTTAACTTGGCTAATCCGTACCATTATGCCTGTTTCATGAAATCACAGGAAATGAGGGTTTTTGATTTTCCGTACAACTGCAACTTTGATGTTGACATGACATGTGAAAAGACCCCTTTTACTGCTTTAATGTTGACTTGCACCTTGGGCAGATTTGACCTTACTCAATGGTTGCTGCAACATGGTGCAAATGTGAGAGTGACAACTTCATTGAAGGTCTTGACTAAATAGGTTAGAAGTGCACATCGGTTCTACTTCGGAAATGAACTTCTAGAATCTGAGATTGACAACGTATCCATTATGCATTTTACCGTTACTCTCAGTGTGAGAATGTTTTATCTATCCTTTGGCTGTTGGTGAAATCAGGAGCTAATGTGAATGCGCAAACTGTGGATGGTTCACCACCATTGTCCTTTCTCTTGCAACTTATCCAGGCAAAAGGATCATATGCCTATTACTACGATGATACATTTGGAAAGATGTTACCTGAGGTACAGCGTATGGTGCTGCTGTTGCTTCAAGCCGGAGCAAGGGTTGATGACTGTGTACATGTGGACAGACTGTGGAATGACAGTTGTTTTTACACTCCTCTTGATTCCTTGAATACAATTACAGTGATGCTAATGGAAATGGCAACATCGTCAGCAAGCGTTGATGAGGTTCCCAAAACCTTTGGCGGTCACTCTTTCCAGTGTACACCTTCCCTGTTGGCCCGCCCTCGTAGTCTTATGGTGCTTAGTCGTAAGGTTATACTTGAGAAATGTCAAGGTCGACATTTAGCTGATGTGGGAAAATGTCTTCACATGATGCCAGTGAAGCTTCAAAACTATGTATGCTTGAAATATTTAATGGAGTTACATTGCTCTGGAAATTGATTAACGGTTATTTAAGTGCAGAGTCTGAATCATAAAAATGGACATGGTGTACAATTCTGTACAAGATGTGTGATAAATACTGAACATGGTTTGTGATAAATACTGTTCAAGGTATGTGATAAATATTGTATGAGGTGTGTGATAAAAACTGTACAAGATGTGTGATACATATTGTGTAATGTGTGTGGTCAATATAAATTACAATACAAAATGTGGGGTAAATACAGTTCAAATTGTGTGATAAATACTGTACAAGGTGTGTAGTAAAAGTGGAGCATCAGTGGAAAGAAGCTGGAGAATTAATTTGTTTTCTTTATGAAAAAAACCCCCAAGTATATATATGAAATGTTGAGCTGGGTGTGATGAAGATGGAATATGGCTGAGTTGAACATAGAAGACGTTCAGTCATTCTGTGTATTTATACATTCTGATGATGACATAAAGATTCATACACATTAAGTAGATTTTGATTACACCACCCCTGAATGTAGTGTGATAATCCTGTTAAATAAGCATGATTTTTTGTTTACACTGAAATTTGAAATAAATAGAAACTGTTTTCATAATTGTTGTTTGTATTTTGTTTGATATGAATGTTGTTTCAGATAAATGGTTTGACATTTCAACATTGAAAACACTGTTCATTTTCTAAGATCTGTTGTGTTTGATAAATGTCCCATGTATGTCAACACAAGGACCAAATGGCCCTGATCATCTAATTCTTTGATCCATTGCTGTCAAATATCCATTTTGTATCCAAAGTGTTCTTATTGCAGTGTTTCAGTTCAAAGTGCACATATAAACATTTAAACATGGCCTATTGAGTGCCTGAAAACATTTTGACCCCAGAACACGTGTGACTTTCCTATAGAATGGGGTGGGTAGTCTGGGTGTAATGCCACAACGAAGAGTTTTAATTCCAGTTGTATCCCAGCATGACAGCCTTACTTGGGAGGAAAGCCCACAGTGATGCAGGTTTCAGAAGTTGGTTTGACCCGCAAACACTGGTAATCACATAATCAGGCTAAACTGGCATTCAGTGCCCAAAGCATAGGCTTCTGATATGCCCAAGGGACATAACTCTGCAAAGATACACATGTGACCCCACTGGAGAATAACATGAAATCATGAGGTGAGATCAGTCATCAATTTTTATATCGCTGATGTGCTAATCACCCAAACAGGGCCTCTGTACTGGCAGAGTGTTTACAAGTGTAATGACTGTAGAGTTACTTCCCTTGGTCAGATTGTGCAACAGTGGGACACAAGTAAATGTACACCCACTTTTGTAATTGTTGGGTCCCCTGAGTAGGGTTTGGAAGCTCTTTCACTTGGTGAAGGGAAAAAGGCATCAAGAAGTTCGCTCATTATTACCAAGAAATATCTCTTTGTGACAACAAGAACTGAAGATGACAGACACTTTGAGAGAGGGCTCTGAGGAAGAAGACAACTGGCAGGAAAATTTCTTTGATGAAGGCAAGTTTTTACCAGATGATGATCACATGATTCTGTCTGCTGCTGAGGATGACAGTGTCAGTGATGCCAAAAGTGTTGTACAGAACTACATGCCTAGGAAGGAGAAAATGCTTGAATGGTTAAAAACATCTATACGTGCAAAAGCAGAATCTGTTTTCCTGTTCCTCTTGGAGATGATCCTTGAAGTAGACAAGGAATATTTCCTTGAAGAAAGTGCTTCAGTGGTGGCCATTGCTATAATGTACGACACAAAGAAAATCCTAAGACACTTAATGTGTGCAGGAGCTCAGCGAGGTAATTTAAATGTTGAAGGGGATTCTGATGTTAATTTGGCCATTAAGTTTAAAAGGATTGACCTCTTGAAAATGCTGCTTGAAGATGGAGAGTTTTTGAATGTTCCAAACAAAGTTGGTAGTTTTCCGTTGTTTTTAGCAGCAGCGATGGATATTCCTGAAGCTGTGCAGATATTGGTTGTGGCAGGAGCTGATGTAAATCAAGTGTTGAATCGTGTGAAATTGTTCCATAAGTTTGAACATCATCATCAGAAATTTTCTAACGAAGGAGATACTGTTGCCCACTTGCTTTTACGAAGCACAAATTGGACTTTCCTGTCTCCTTGTCAGACTTCCTTTGATATGCTTAAAACAATTGTCAATGACAAGTTTTGTAAAACTGCTTGCAATGGCCTTGGCCACTCCTTGTTGGACGAACTTATCTTAAATCATGTGACAGACATGACTGTATTGGACAAGTATTTAAATGGTGACTTTTCGGTCAACTTGACTAATCCTTACCATTATGCCTGTTTCATGAAATCACAGGAAATGAGGGTTTTTGATTTTCTGTACAATGGCAACTTTGATGTTGACATGACATGTGAAGAAACCCCTTTTACTGCTTTAATGTTGACTTGCACCATGGGTAGATTTGACCTTACTCAATGGTTGCTGCAACATGGTGCAAATGTGAGAGTGACAGGTTCACTGAAGGTCTTGACTAAATGGACTGGAAGTGCACATCGATTCTACTTCAGATATGAACTTACAGAATCTAAGCTTGACAACATATCCATTATGCATGCAGTAGTATGTGGTAGTTTTAACCATTATTCTCAGTGTGAGAACGTTTTATCTATCCTTGAACTGCTGGTGAAATCAGGAGCTTATGTGAATGCACCAACTGTGGATGGTCCACCACCATTGTCCTTTCTTGTGCAACTTATCCAAGGAAAAGGATCACATGTCTATTACTACGATGATTCATTTTTAAAAATGTTTCCTGAACTACAGCGTATGGTGCTGCTGTTGCTTCAAGCCGGAGCAAGGGTTGATGACTGTGTACATGTGGACAGACTGTGGAATGACAGTTCTTTTTACACTCCTATTCATTCCTTGAATACAATTACAATGATGCTGATGGAAATGGCAACATCGTCAGCAAGCGTTGATGAGGTTCCCCAAAACTTTGGTGGTCCCTCTTTCCAGTGTACACCTTCCCTGTTGGCCCGCCCTCGTAGTCTTATGGTGCTTAGTCGTAAGGTTATACTTGAGAAATGTCATGGTGGACATTTAGCTGATGTGGGAAAATGTCTTCACATGTTGCCAGTGAAGCTTCAAAACTATGTATGCTTGAAATATTTAATGGAGTTACATTGCTCTGGAAATTGATTAACAGTTATTTAAGTGCAGAGTCTGAATCATAAAAATGGACATGGTGTACAATTCTGTACAAGATGTGTGATAAATACTGAACATGGTTTGTGATAAATACTGTTCAAGGTATGTGATAAATATTGTATAAGGTGTGTGATAAAAACTGTACAAGGTGTGTGATAAATATTGTGTAATGTGCGTGGTCAATATAAATTACAATACAAAGTGTGGGGTAAATACAGTTTTAAGTTGTGTGATAAATACTGTACAAGGTGTGTGGTAAAAGTGGAGCATCAGTGGTAAGAAGCTGGAGAATTAATTTGTTTTCTTTATGAAAAAAACCCCAAGTATATATATATGAAATGTTGAGCTGGGTGTGATGAAGATGGAATATTGCTGAGTGGAACATAGAAGACGTTCAGTCATTCTGTGTATTTATACATTCTGATGATGACATACACATTAAGTGGATTTTGATTACACCACCCCTGCATGTAGTGTGATAATCCTGTTAAATAAGCATGATTTTTTGTTTACACTGAAATTTGAAATAAATAGAAACTGTTTTCATAATTGTTGTTTGTATTTTGTTTGATATGAATGTTGTTTCAGATAAATGGTTTGACATTTCAACATTGAAAACACTGTCCATTTTCTAAGATCTGTTGTGTTTGATAAATGTCCCATGTATGTCAACACAAGGACCAAATGTCCCTGATCATCTAATTCTTTGATCCATTGCTGTCAAATATCCATTTTGTATCCAAAGTGTTCTTGTTGCAGTGTTTCAGTTCAAAGTGCACATATAAACATTTAAACATGGCCTATTGAATCCCTGAAAACATTTTGACCCCCAGAACACGTGTGACCTACCTATAGAATGGGGTGGGTAGTCTGGGTGTAATGCCACAACGAAGAGTTTTAATTCCAGTTGTATCCCAGCATGACAGCCTTACTTGGGAGGAAAGCCCACAGTGATGCAGGTTTCAGAAGTTGGTTTGACCCGCAAACACTGGTAATCACATAATCAGGCTAAACTGGCATTCAGTGCCCAAAGCATAGGCTTCTGATATGCCCAAGGGACATAACTCTGCAAAGATACACATGTGACCCCACTGGAGAATAACATGAAATCATGAGGTGAGATCAGTCATCAATTTTTATATCTCTGATGTGTTAATCACCCAAACAGGGCCTCTGTACTGGCAGAGTGTTTACAAGTGTAATGACTGTAGAGTTACTTCCCTTGGTCAGATTGTGCAACAGTGGGACACAAGTAAATGTACACCCACTTTTGTAATTGTTGGGTCCCCTGAGTAGGGTTTGGAAGCTCTTTCACTTGGTGAAGGGAAAAAGGCATCAAGAAGTTCGCTCATTATTACCAAGAAATATCTCTTTGTGACAACAAGAACTGAAGATGACCGACACTTTGAGAGAGGACTCTGAGGAAGAAGACAACTGGCAGGAAAGTTTCTTTGATGAAGGCAAGTTTTTTACCAGATAATGATCACATGATTCTGTCTGCTGCTGAGGACGACTGTGTCCGTGATGCCAAAAGTGTTGTACAGAACTACATGCCAAGTAAGGAGAAAATGCTGGAATGGTTGAAAACATCTATACGTGCAAAAGCAGAATCTGTTTTCCTGTTCCTCTTGGAGATGATCCTTGAATTAGACAAGGACTATTTCCTTGAAGAAAGTGCTTCAGTGGTGGCCATTGCTATAATGTACGACACAAAGAAAATCCTAAGACACTTAATGTGTGCAGGAGCTCAGCGAGGTAATTTAAATGTTGAAGGGGATTCTGATGTTAATTTGGCCATTAAGTTTAAAAGGATTGACCTCTTGAAAATGCTGCTTGAAGATGGAAACTTTGTGAATATTCCAAACAAAGTTGGTCATTTTCCGTTGTTTTTAGCAGCAGCGATGGATATTCCTGAAGCTGTGCAGATGTTGGTTGAGAAAGGAGCTGATGTAAATCAAGTGTTGAATCGTGTGAAATTGGTCCATAAGTTCTACAATTATTATCGGAAATTTTCTATAGAAGGAGATACTGTTGCCCACTTACTTTTGAGGAGCACCAATTGGACTCTCCAGTCTGCTTGTCAGACTTCCTCTGATATGATTGAAACAATTGTTAATGACAAGTTTTGTAAATCTGCTTGCAATGGCCTTGGCCACTCCTTGTTGGATGAACTGATCTTAAATCATGTGACAGACATTACTGTTTTGGACAAGTATTTAAATGGTGACTTTTCGGTCAACTTGGCTAATCCTTACCATTATGCCTGTCTCATGAAATCACAGGAAATGAGGGTTTTTGATTTTCTGTACAACTGCAACTTTGATGTTGACATGACATGTGAAGAAACCCCTTTTACTGCTTTAATGTTGACTTGCACCTTGGGCAGATTTGACCTTACTCAGTGGTTGCTGCAACATGGTGCAAATGTGAGAGTGACAGCTTCATTGAAGGTCTTGACTAAATGGGTTAGAAGTGCACATCGATTCTACTTCAGATATGAACTTACAGAAGGTAAGATAGACAACATATCCATTATAGATGCTGCAGTATGTGGTATTTCAAGGTATTACTCTCAGTGTGAAAATGTTTTATCTATCCTTGAGCTTCTGGTGAAATCAGGAGCTCATGTGAACACACTAAGTATGGATTGTACACCACCATTGTCCTTTCTCTTGCAACTTATCCAAGCAAAAGGATCACATGTCTATGGTTATGGTAAGACCTCTGAAAAGATGTTTCCCAACTTACAGCGTATGGTGCTGCTGTTGCTTCAAGCCGGAGCAAGGGTTGATGATTGTGTACATGTAGACAGACTGTGGAATGACAGTGTTGTTTTTACACTCCTCTTGATTCCTTGAATGGAATTACAATGATGCTGATGGAAATGGCAACATTGTCAGCAAGCGTTGATGAGGTTCCCAAAAACTTTGGTGGTCCCTCTTTCCAGTGTACACCTTCCCTGTTGGCCCGCCCTCGTAGTCTTATGGTGCTTAGTCGTAAGGTTATACTTGAGAAATGTCAAGGTCGACATTTAGCTGATGTGGGAAAATGTCTTCACATGTTGCCAGTGAAGCTTCAAAACTATGTATTCTTGAAAGATTTAATGGAGTTACATTGCACAGGAAGTTGATTAATAGATATTTAAGTCTATTTGGAGTCTGAATCATAAAAATGGACATGGTGTACTATACTGTTCAAGGTGTCTGATAGATACTGTACAAGGTGTGTGATAGATACTGTACAAGGTGTTTGGTAAGTACTGTAAAGGTGTTGGTAAATACTGTACAATCTGTGTGATAAATACTGTACACAGTGTGTGATAAATACTGTACATGGTGTGTGATAAATACTATACAAGGTGTGTTATAAATATTGAACATTGTGTCTAGTCAGCTCTGTACAAAGTGTGTGATAAATACTGTACAAGGTGTATGGTAAATAGAATACAAAGTTTGTGGTAAATACTAGGGGTGAAACGGTATACTGTGGTATGAGTTGAACCATGGTATTTTGCCTTCGGTTCGCTATACCGTAATGCGTCTTGAAATCGAATCATTTCATCAAAATCTGTGCATTTCTTCGATGGACGGCCGCTATTTTCCTGGGTGCCGTTGTACAAAGCAACCTTAACGCTAAGGCTACCTTAAGTCTACGTTAATGAATGTGAGTTACGGTAACCTTAGCGCTAAGATCGCTTTGTACAACGGCACTCTGGAAGTAAGTTCGAGATCGCCTCAAGTCGTCAACTTACAAGGTCAGCAAGACAGCAAATGCAGATACCAGATCAGTAGCTGGGTTCTGTTTTTTTTCCAGTTATTTCAAATCAGACGAACATCGGAACATCGTAATAACTTTATCATAAAGACATACTATCAGCCGAGTACTCACCACGTTTGCTCTGATGCAACACACAGCGTAATATAGCGAGTAAACATGCCATCCGAAAACGTATGATGTAAAAACTCATAATAAAACTTCCTCGATCTCATTTTATTTGATTACATTTAATCCCATTTTCATTCATAAAAACACTGTTTACAGTAACATCGGAGAAAACGTGTGTGAAATGGCATCACCTCATTCTATACGCGTACCACTTCCGCTTACCATGTTCACGAGGGTCTGTTTTTCGCGCCTACTGCGATATCACCAATGTCACATTATTTTTAACAGTTTCGAACTGATCACCGCTTCATCATCCATATACCCCTAGACCCGCATTATTGACTCACTGAAGTCATGTTTCACATTTTGTTTTTACAATCAAAGTGGCATGCTCCGTGGGAAGTCAACGGTGACTTGTCAAACTGTCTCATACGTAAGTGCTGAGCCTATTTGTTAATTATTATTTCAAATATGTGCGTAGAAAACATGCTTAATACTAATACGATAGCAATATATATTATCTCTATTGAAATAACTGTTTGAGATATGAATTATTCTGGTAATGGAATAAATTCTTTGATGCTATATTTTCAGTTCGTTTTTAACTGAATCACCGGTAGATTGGAGGAAAACATTTGTACACAGCTGATTGCTATTTCCGGCTGAGTTAAATAACAGGTAGCATAACGGGAAGAAAAACTGAATTATCAGTTTGATTGCAGGTTTCCTAGACACATATCTATTTTCATTTTCAAAGTTTGTTTCTTCACTTCCGACGATACGATATAGTTTTGACACCCACTTTAATCTAACCTTATGCACTTTATACATGAGTAACCTTAAAAATGGTTTTCATGGCATCACTCAACCATTTTGCAAATCATGGAACAAGTCATTGACAAGTATACAACCCCTGTCAATAGCACATATGGGATCCACTAAACAAAATGACAAACTGAAACCTAGCATCCATGCTTACAATAAGCTTAGATATTTAAACCAAATTTTGACCCCACATCATAGTTTTCTGTTGAATCCATTGATTTGATCCTTAGCAAAGTGTGAATAGTATAAAAAAAAGCTGTATTGGTGGAAAGAGTGAAGATCAGAAAAATAGGAATTATAACATCTATGATTAATCCCACAGACCCAGCCATAATCTTTAACAATGATCAGACCTTTTGATAGAAATATGAAATATTAGTATAAAGTTATCACACAAATGGGTTGCTTATTTCAAGCATTGAGTTTAGTGAAACTATTGTTTTCAAGTGTCATTATATCTACTGAAATTGTTACTGTTCATTGTATACATACTTGGATGATTTTTGCAACCTCTGTCAACATGTACATATGCCAGTGAAAATATCCTAACAAAACATTTCCCTCCTGAACAGGGCCTCTTTTTTGGCAGTATTTAGAGTTACTTCCCTTGACATGCCCTACTTTCAAGATCAATGATGGTGGAACAAGGAAATGTTGCCCTCTCTGATGGTGGCTGACACGGTGATATAACAGATTATTTTTAAAAGTTGGATCTGACTATACTTTCAGACAAACATGGCAGATGATATTTTCCAGTATGACATATATGAAGAAGCCATTTGTGAGGACACTCTGTCTAGATCCATTCAAGCTGCTCTTGACAGTGATAATCCCAAGTTGTTGGACATTTGTATTGACAGTACAGATGAAGATATACCAGAACAGTTGCACCTGGTATTATTAGAAGCTTGTACGAAAGGTGCAGCAAACATTCTCCTGTTTATTCTGAAGGAACTTGGAGTGAATCAGATTGAACATTTGAAAAACAATAGAAGCTATTTGCTTGGAGCAGCAATTATTAATGGGCATGGTGAAGTAGTGAAGATCTTATTAGATGCTGGTATTGATAGGACAGACTTGACCGGTCATGGTGATAGTGATGTTATACTAGCTATTCGCTACAAGAAACCAGAAATATTGAAAATACTTCTGGAGGCAGGTGTACAAAATGTCAATATATCCAACAGTTACGGTGTGTTTCCATTGTACATGGCAATCAAGCAAAAACAGGTTGGCTGTTTAAAACAGTTGATAGCTGCAGGGGCAGATGTGAATAAGAAGATTGAAAGAGAAAGTGTTAATCAGGATAATCCACAACCGTCTGATAACGACGTTCAGACAAAGGCAACGACTGGAGACAGTTTGGTTCATATTCTGCTGCGGAAACTTGGATTGAGAGTGTTTACCGAAAAAGTCTCAGAATATTTTATCTATGATAATATGTTTGAGATATTTTTAAACCTTGATGTTGATTTATCAGTAGTCAATAGTTATGGACATTCTGTTGTTGATGAGGCTGTGGTCAGTTTGTGTGATGCAAAGTTCATGAGAAGACTTGTTGACAAGGGATGTCAGCTACGTTTGTCCAATCCCTATCATTATGCCTGTTTTGATGATTCTGTGGAAAGGTTAGAGGTGATTCAGAAGCTTGGATTTGATGTAAATACTTTTACCCCAGAGACTCCATTTTCACCCCTTTTCATAGCATGTTGGGGGCAGAATATGAAAATTGTTAAGTGGTTGTTGGAAAACGGGGCCAAACCTACTGTGTATGTTGACTCGAAGATGCTGTGTGCTTGGATAGCAAGAGTGAACAAGTGTGTTGATGCTTTCTTTGAAGACCAAGATGGCTTCATCACAAAGGTGTCAAAAATGACCCCATTACATTTCATGCTGATGGGATCTCTGAGTGTGTTTATGTCCGCACAGCCTGTGGTGGAGACGTTGTGTGAACACGGTGCTGATGTAAACTCACAGACATTAACTGGAGAGACACCACTGTTATACTTCACACGAGATCTCCTTGGGGAAGATAACTTTCCAATTATTCCAACTTCCTTTGAAGCTTTGGGTCCTGAGGAATCGTTGTTTGTGTCATTAATCCAGGCTGGGGCTAATCCAGATACTGGATCAGGTCGTGAGGTTTATCCACTCACATACTGCATCCCTGAGAAACTGAGCAGAATTGCCCTCATGTTTCTAGAAGTTTCAGTCAACCTTTCTCACTATGTAGCAACTGATGATACTCAGGTGAAAGCCTTTTGTTTGTCAGACCTGTCTTTCCTTCCATTGAACAAAGACTCCTTACAGTCTCTTGTCCAGAATCCACGTAAACTGAGGGTTCTTTGTCGAAAAGTCATTCTTCAAGCTAGCAGTGGACGTCTCATAAAGGGTGAGAACAGCTTGCTGGAACTGCCTCAGAAGGTTCGAAATTATGTGATGTTGAAATACTTGCGGGAACCCGATTGGTATGATAACCCATACACACTAATGTGAAGAAACTGTTGCAGATTTGTACCAAGGTACCAAGAGCTCTGCTAACAACTGTGAATAGGTCCAGGGGTGGAAATAACCCATTGCCCGACGCCCGAGTCCAGTGTTTTTTTCTGTTGGGCAAGCAAATTTGTATGTCACACTCTACCGGTGTCCAGTTGATATTCCAATGATAATTATGTTGTTTATTTAAAAAATCAACAAGAAAATGGCCGGTATAGTGGAAAAATTATCAGGGCAAGTGATTTTACATGTGCCACTGTACCGGAGTACACTAGCAATTTTAAAGTTATTTCCACCCCTGAGGTCATAGAAGACATGAAAGGAAAATGCTTCTTCATTATGTTTATGTCTAAGTTCTTTGACAATACAGTTATACTTTCACTAGTCAGGTTTTGTTATTGTGTTACAGGGTCCATGTTTGTTGATCAACCAGGATGTGTTGATGGAGATAATGGTGAAGCTGCATTGGCATGACAGGAGTAAATATTTTTCTGTGTGAATTTTCTTGCAATTCTTATAAAGTAATGGCAGGTTCTTCACAGACAAGTTAATATAAATATATTTCCCTAGTGATGATTGTAATAATAGAAGAAATTTGTAATTATATCTCATCTCCTTTTTGGAAATGAATGTGGTGAATGAGGACTATTTTTATGGCTATACAACTTCTTTATTCTGTATAGGTGACATTTTGACATTCTAATGTTGTCAAGCAAGTGGACAAGTGAACAGCGACATTAGAATCTATGTCGAAACGTCGCCTATACAGAATAAAGAAGTTGTATAAATAGTCCTCATTCTTTATCTACTCAACTTCAAGAATGCCAATCAAAAAATGAAAATGGTCACAAAATTAAGAATCAGGAAGCACTAGTTCTTGAATGATGGTGATGTATAATTACGAAACATGACACTTCTAAATTTTATTTTTCCATATTGTTTTTTACTTGTAACCATGGTAGCCTCAAATTTGTGAAAATCAATAAAATTACAAATGTTCTATGATCATTGGATATTGTTTTATATTGTATCCAATAAAAGAGTTATTTTTGAATGTTTTTTGGTATTTTTTTCTATGGTGAAATATATTCCCCCATTGTACTTGTTGCTATAATAGCACATGAACATGTGACCCATGGCTTTTGAGATTGTTTGAAGCATGTGCCGGACATGTGCATTCCAGTATGTTAGGGCACGATCACCTGTTTGCACCAGGTTTTAAAAACAGCCCTTGACCCATGTGGAAATGAGATGGGGTTGATCTATATCAGTGGATCACACTTGTCAGCATCTTCTTCAGAGAGAGGATGCCCTTGTGAATGTTCATCGTCCTGATCTTTCCAGCAAACTTGAGTGTTTTGATGGTTTCTCGCCATCAGTATAGTCAACCTGACAAGGGTTTCACTCTCCCAACATGGACACCTCTTTTTCTTAATCAAAATACCATGTATATACTTATAGAGATGAAATGTCTGTATGTACTAATTGAAAGTCCCATGGGAATTATAGGGCAGCACCAGCACAGCAGTCTGTGCTGGTTGTATGTTCTAAGGTACCAGTTCAAAAGTTTATTGATGGCTATATCTCAATTTCTGAAGTGTAGGGGTGGGACGGATTATTGGAACGATTTCCATTGACAGAATCAACTTTCCTTATTTCACAATGTTTTATGTAGTAACACAGATACTATTTTACCATGATATTGATACTTCTGTCAGAGAGAGTTGAGAGCAACAGTTAGCTCCCAGCAGCACTGGTGATGTCAACTAGTGGTGGTCTGATTAATTGAAATAATCGAAGATTGGTCACAGTGACCAAACAACCAAGCAATCGATCACATTTTCTCATAATCGAACACAAACGATTTTGGCCATACTTGATGGTGGATCATATCTTAAAAGTTGACAGGGCCATTAACAAAGTTTAATTCTTAGAAAACTCATTTCATTTACTGAAAAGTCATAACTGAATATTTCTTGAAGACGCTGGGAGGTCTTATGTTAACGTAATATTTGTCATCACTTGAAAGTCAAGTTGCATCATTTTACATTGGATGTGAAAGTTGCAAATGCAATTTGCGCAATATCTAAGTAAGACAAGAAGCAACAGAGAACCATGTTCTACTTACCTGCAATAACAACCTGAACAGGAAAATCTTAAAAATGAACCTAACCAGTTGTTTTCGATGATTGCCCGTTGGCAATAAACCAATCATCAATTGTGAGATTTCACCCAATTCCCAACACTAATGTCAACTGATTCGCCCAGCATATCCATCCATCCATCCATCCAACCATCCTTCATCCATCCACCGGGGCGGTGGGGTAGCCTAATGGTTAAAGCATTGGCTCATCACACCGAAGACCCGGGTTCGAATCCCCACATGGGCACAATGTGTGAAGCCCATTTCTGGTTTCCCCCGCCATGATGTTGCTGGAATATAACTGAAAGGGGCGTAAAACCAAACTCGCTCATCCATCCACCATACATCATCCATCATCCATCCATCCATCCATCATCCATCTATGCATCCATCCATCCATTGCACAAGGCAATTAAAATATATCAAATAGTACTACAGTATGAACAACACTCAGCAAGTTTCCACCTATATCATGATGTATATGGTGCCGGTCTGTACATAATCAGGTCTGGACAAGACAATCCAGTGATCAACAGCATAAGCTTCGATCTACGCAATTGGGATATGACGTGTCGACCAAGTCAGTGAGTCTGGCCACCCAATCCCATTAGTTGCCTCTTATGACAAGCATTAGTTGCTGAAGACCAATTCTAACCTGGATCTTTAACCTGTGGTTTTTCATGTAGTTAGAATATTTCTGAGTGCAGGGTTGAACAAGAAGTGGAACATATTGAAAGAAAGAGGAAACACAGTAAAGCTTCTCGAGTATAGTTTTAATCTGTATCTATTCATGTGCTGGCTCAAGTGTATAAAATGTCACTTGAACTCACAACAGTGATTAATCATGTCTACTTAACAGTGAGTGAGTTCAAGTACCGGTACATGGAATAGGTTCATTTGATAAGATTTGTTGGTTGTTGTTTAACGCCTCAATCAACAATATTCCAGCTACATGGCGGCGGTTAATGAGATAAAGATATGTAAAGATCTACAGGTTCAACTGAAAAACATGGAAACCTTTGCGCGTTTGTTTTGAATATCTGTCTTGATATTTCAAAATGCTTCCTGTTGAAATTACAAGATACATACTTCATTACAAGATACATCATTACAAGATACATACTTTATTACAAGATACAGACTTCATAACAAGATGATTACCTATCTCAGAATATATTTGAAAAGTGTTAGTTCATTACATTGGGGTAGAGTGGTTAAAGCCTATTTCAGAGACCAGGTTCGACTTCCCCACATGGGCACAATGTTGGAAGCCCACTTCTGGTGTCCCCCTGCCGTGATGTTGCTGGAATATTGCTAAAAGCGGCATAAAACTAAACTCAGTCAGTCAGTCAGTTCTTACACAAAATGTCAACTTACATACTGTGACATTTCTGGGTGGTGGGTAGCCCTAGTGGTTAAAGCCTTCACATGTCTTGCCAAAGACCTGGGTTTGATTCCCCACAAGTTAGTTATGTCGTGTGAGATGCAACACCAATCACAAAGCTCAGGTGAAGTTGTACCCACAGGAGTACGTAGGTGCAGGACATGTACACTAAGGAAGACCTCACTTTTCCCCACTAAACTGAATGACCAAAACAAACAAAATATTTCAATAAAATGTTCAACTACACAACAGTGGTATTTCAACCTACTAGGACTGCACGGTATTATCATTAATTTCCATTAGTTTTGGAATGTGTCAAGAATCTTGGTGTGGTTTTCGACAACAGTCCATCAATGGATGATCACATATCTAAAATCTGTCACACTTGCTATTTTCATCTAAGGAATATTGGTTCCATTAGAGATCTTCTCTCTACTGATATGGCACATATGGCTAGCAAGAACACTTGTATTGACAAGACTTGATTATGCAAATAGCTTTTTGGGAAATCTAACCCAGGAACAGTTTGCGAAACTCCAACGGGTCCAAAACACTGCAGCATGGATCGTGACCCGAACGAGGAAGTGTGCACATATAACACCAGTGCTAACTTCCCTACACTGGCTCCCAGTCCAAGCTCGAGTCCAATACAAGATTCTCACACTGACATATAAATGTGTCAATCAAACAGCTCCTGCCTATCTGACAGAATTGATTGAGAAATATGAACCTTCTCGGACACTAAGATCTGCTGATCAGTTACTTCTTAAAGTACCCAAATCCCGCCTCAAAAAGTATGGACAGAGATCATTTGCTTACATGGCCCCAACGATCTGCCCTTGGGAATAAAGAAATCCCCATCATTGACAATCTTTAAAAGCTGCATAAAGACTCATCTCTTCCAAAATTTCTATAAAGATTGATATACCAGTGAAAATATAGCACCTCTACTGCAGTGTATTTAAATTTTGTGTAGCGCCATGAGCAGACACCAAGTGCCTGGAGTTTTGGCGCATAACAAATCTACTGTATTATTATTATTATACCGGTATGTCACAATACGTCTTTCAAACTATCTGTATTGCAATGCTTTTTTCTCAAAACCGGTATATTGGGTAATAAAAATGTATGAAATTTTGTTATTATCCCCGGGGTCTAAGTTAAAATCTACACAGACTTTTATTCACACTTAAATGTGTGCATACTTCCAATAAATTTTATAAAAATGAAAATACAATCCCTCAAGATCAAATCTAAATTCGAGATTTCTGTTATCACAACCATAACATTTACTTTTAGGGCTTTAGTATGAAGAAAATAGTCTCTGCATGTACAATCAGTGTCACTCACCATCAAAGACCGAAGTTCCCAATATATCACAAAGCGTATCGGAATATGGGTACCAGAATCGCAATGGTTTGTTAATAGCTTGCAATACAATTTATTTGCCAATACACAGCCCTACAACCTACCCAAGATAATTAGTGCAAATAATCCATGAATTAGGAAAAATATAAAAGTGACTATCTGACAATTTTCGTTTGGTTAAAAAATGAATCTTGTTCTGTACCCCTGTGTGAGTGAATGAGTTTAGTTTTACGCACCACTCAGCAATATTCCAGCTATATGTAAATATTCGAGTCTGGACCAGACAATCCAGGGATCAACAGTCTGAGCATCAATCTACGCAATTAGGATATGACATGTTAACTGGTCTTCAGCAACCCATGCTTGTCGTAAGAGGCAACTAATGGGATTGGGTGGTCAGACTCGATGACTTGATTTACACATGTCATTAATGCTCATGATGTTGATCACTGGATTTTCTGGTCCAAACAATACAAAAAACAAACCATATTTCAAATTTTGCAAATGTTGCTGCAGAAGTTGATTGAAATGTGAAGTACAGGCTGTCCTTTTGTGTTTCAGACATCCTTTGAATATGGTGTGCTGTCGTTGACAACCCACAGACTTCTATGGAGAGACCACCGAAACAGAGTGAGCATAACCGTCTTTATTATATTTATAAGGGTGAAAAACTGAAAATATTGGTGAAAATAAAAATGGTATTTTCACTGAGCAGAATATCACTTTTGCCTGGAACTACTTTCTGATTAAAATGCAGACTTACTCAATGTCTCGATCATTTATAAACAATGATCAAAATATAATAAATAGAATATTTTGTTAATGTTGTCAAATAACATGTATATTTCATCTTGTGGTCTGACAAAGTTTATATGTTATTTGACAACTTTAACAAAATATCCTCTATTTCATATCATTTGACAGGTCACCTGAAGGACTAGATTTCTTACTCTGCATACTAGTATAGGGAAGGTTTGGTCTCTATTCGCCTACAACCCATTTCGCATACAAAAACTATGTAGGCTATTTGAGATTAGAAAATGCACCCCTACTCTTATAATGAACCTGACTCACTGGTCAGTGCCATACTAATCAGGTAAATCTTCCAAATTAACCTTACTCATCTCTAAATTACTTTTTAAGACAGACATTTTGGAAAAAGTAAGCATAAATGGATAATGAATATTAAATATATTCTCTATGAGCGGCAAGTACTTTCAACGTCTGAAGAAAGCATTTATGACACAACACATTTTTAAATCTAAAGTGTAAGCTTTTACCTTCGGGCCGCCGCTATACAGTGCCAATCACCCAAATTAAACACGCTCGAATGTCTTTTGTACCTCAAAGTATTGCAATTTTAAACAAATGTTGTATGTCCAATTATCACCTTATTCATTTAATTTTATTTAAGCACATATTTACCTCTTTTTATGTTTTTAGTAATGTCATCTTTTATGTTGTTATTCATTTGTATTTTTGTCAAGCTCTGTGAACCAAAACGAATTCCTTTTAAGGTAATAAAGTATTGTCTGTCTGTCTGTCTATCTGACATCCGCACAAGTAAACGTCCTTAACACTAATGTGATATGATGTTATATGATGTGATATGATGTGAATATCATTGTGATCGAAAAATGACAAATAACAGAGTAAATAAATAACAGACAAATAACAGAAATAAATTCTTTTAAAAGTGTCTTTTTGTCCTTCAACTACTTCAACTAGACTAGTCCACTTTTAGATCACAGGGGTGCCACTAGTTTACCATTGCGTAATCAACAGTCAACAGACCATTAAATGTTGTTTTAAGACTGTAGGCGAATTGGGATGTAGGCGAAATGAGAACATGCCATAGGGAATTATCCATGATTCAAAACTAAGTGCCATTGGGGAGAAAATATGCAAATTAGTTGAATTGATATTTATTCACTTAATCTTGTATTCAATTTATTAATTATGGTAAAATGTAACACTTAAAACACTTCCTGTTGGTGCTGAGAAATAAAGACACTTCGACCAAGCAAGCACGTTAGTTATGCATGTATTAATTAAAATCAATTAATATCTTATGTCCCAGTTTTGTTTTTCACATTTGCTGCATACGTGAGATAGTATTCTGGCATCTTAGCAGGTTTAGATAAATGCCTCTATATACCAAACAGCTCAGAGTTTTAATTCATTGGCAGAACATCAGGTGAGGCCAGTGAATCACATCATTGATGGGTTAGTGGACACTTCCGTTCTACATAACAGGGGTGTGGAAGTAAAGTTTTGTAATTAGTGTAGGCCAAATGGGGTGTAACGAAATTAGGTGTAGGCAATAAGAGGGCAAACCTCATGATCGTTCTTAATGTACTCTTTTCTCATCAGCTTCCAAAGAGGCAGCAGGGGTAACCTATTGCAGGGCTCGATTTAGTACTTTGTTACTTGCACTTGTGCAACCCAATATTACAAAGTGCAATCTAGCTATTAGCTGAACTTGCACCTGGTGCAACTCAATTTTTGAGTGGGTAAACTCTCAATAAAACATCTAAATAATTCAATACCATATTTCTTACATTGCATATTGCAATAAAGACAGTGCAACTGGAATTTGGCTGGTGCAACTAGGTTTTTATCTTAGGTTGCACCTGGTGCATGTAGGTTAACATCTCTTAAATCAAGCCCTGTATTGGTTAAAGTGTTTGCTTATCACATTGAAAACAGTGGTTCAATGTCCAATATGGGTACAATATGTTAAGCCCATTTCTGGTATCCTCAACATGATTACTGGAATATTTCTTAAAGCGGTGTAAAACCCAATTCTCACTCTCTCATTCATTCGTTCCCATGCTCGCTCCCTCATTCACTCACTCAGGATAAGGAATCTGAGGAAGTTGACATGACTGAGTGTTTCTGTTGCAGAACTGTGTGGTTGCACTACCCCTTGCTCTCGTGGTCTATCTGGAAGAACAGGCTTCAGGCTTTGCCAAAAGGTATGTTGACAGTTAGGTCTGGTTTATGATTGTAACTGATTAGGGATAAGTGAAACCTGTGTCATCGATCTTGTCTTAGTATAAGTCTAGGTCCGGGTTAGAATATGGTGTTCAGCCACTACAGTCAGTTTGGCTCAAAAGCGGACCGATGAATTGCAATCTAACTCGAAAACTAATAAACATAACATACTCAATGAAACGCTGATCATAATCAAAACATCATACCCACTCTGTGAGGTTTTTGCAGAATTTTTGTCCTAAAATAAAAAGGTTGTTTAACAATCTATCATTAAAATATTGACACAGTTCACTGTTTGTTACGAGGGAGGAGTGCAGAGAAAGGGACAGCCAGGTGTTCGAGAAGCACGTTCACAGACAAAGTTATTTATTCATTAACCTGTGCTGTGCCGTCTCCATCCGTTCTCGTAACTCATCCATAACTCGTAGACATAATCATGAAGAGTATTTTGCCATTGCGGGGGATATTGATGACTTTGTCTTCTTGTAGTAACATCATTGGAGCAAGTTTTGAGAAGCTTGGCTCCATTTCCCTGCATATAAATGGTTCTGATGATGTTGACAGAAATATGGATGATGTCTCCAACTGTTTCAGTGCGAAGATCATCGTCCATCTGAGCCAGACCCCTCCCAACAAGCCATCTGGCCCCACCTCCCATAGCCCACACAGCTTCATCAGGTTGTCCTTCAGGGAGGCAGGCCAGAAGGAGGTCAGTGCCAACCAGCGGCGCTGTTCCGAATAAAGGAATTTACTTGAGTATAGCATACACAAGCATAATGCACACCCAGCTTAGACACCTTTTTGGTACCCATGAAGATCTGGGTTAGAATTAATCGAGTCTGGACCAGACAATCCAGTGATCTACATCATGAACTTTGTATCATTCAAGTCAGCGAGCCTGTCCTCCCGAACCAGTTTGTCGCCTCTTACGACAAGCATGTGTTACTGAAGATCAATTTTAACCGTAATACTCTATCTGTTGTGGAATTTACCTGAAACTTAACTAGCCCCATTACTGTAAATCATACAATTAATGTTCCTCCAAATTAGATCTGAATTTTCATGTGGCATGAAATTAAAGTAAAGTCTGTGAAGGTTGCAAATGACATTATACAAATCAACCCATACTGTATCTTCCAATTCCATGTCTTCAGTCTCTGTTTTTTCATTTGCTGATAAATTTCTTAAAGTTTAAAAGAAGGACAAGTCACATAAACTGCTTGATATATTTCCATGGTAATTCTTCTAAAGGCTGTGAAAATTTGCCAGGTTAATAGTTTGTGAACCCAGTATGGACTGGAGGTAATTGTACATCTGGATTTCTTTTCTAGTTCTTCCGGCGTTTCCAAACTGAGTTGGAACAGAAGAGATGGGAACAGAAAGTGCAATCTGCGGCACCCCATCCATCGGTGAGATTATAGTTTGCAAAATATTGCACACTATACATACCTTTGTTGTTTAACACCCACACTATACATACCTTTGTTGTTTAACACCCACACTATACATACCTTTGTTGTTTAACACCCACACTATACATACCTTTGTTGTTTAACACCCACACTATACATACCTTTGTTGTTTAACACCCACACTATACATACCTTTGTTGTTTAACACCAACACTATACATACCTTTGTTGTTTAACACCAACACTATACATACCTTTGTTGTTTAACACCAACACTATACATACCTTTGTTGTTTAACACCCACACACTATACATACCATACACCTTTGTTGTTGTTTAACACCAAGGCACACTATACATACCTTTTGTTGTTTAACACCATACACTATACATATACCACTATACATACCTTTGTTGTTTTGTACATACCTTTTGTTTAAACAACACTATACATACCTTTGTTGTTTAACACCAACACTATACATACCTTTGTTGTTAACACACACTATACATACCTTTGTTGTTTAACACCAACACTATACATACCATTTGTTGTTTATACATACCTTTGTTGTTGTTTAACACCACACACTATGTTGTTTAACACACACTATGTTGTTGTTTAACACCAACACTATACATACCTTTGTTGTTTAACACCAACACTATACATACCTTTGTTGTTTAACACCAACACTATACATACCTTTGTTGTTTAACACCAACACTATACATACCTTTGTTGTTTAACACCAACACTATACATACCTTTGTTGTTTAAAACTCTTGGTATCCCAGCTGTATGACAGTGGTCTGTAAAATACTTGTGTCTGAACCAGACAATCCAGTGATTGACATCATGAGCATTGTGAAATTATAGTTGTATTGGAATATGTTGACTACAAAATATTTCACACTCTACAGAGGCCCAGATAAGCTGCGTAACCGGGTAAAATACGCATTGAAAATTTCCAATTACACATTGAAAAATAATTGTTGCGTACCAATTACACATTGAAAATGTTTGATACTCAAAGTTTAAAACATATGCGTACGGAATAAATTCATAAAAATCGTTTGTGTAATGAAACAGACATCGATTGCTATGAAGTTGTACTGTTAGTATAGGACTAGTGTTGTACTGTCAGTATAAGATGAGTGATTTTTTATGAAATCATTTCCGTTATATTTAAGTTGGTTTTGTATCGGTACGACATAAGGCAGAACATACCTGCTTAGTAAACATACTCAATGACATATACTTAGCTGAGTAAAATCACTAAAATACCCACATATTTGAAAGCAGTGGCCCAGATAGCATTCGAACGTTGGCCCAACGTTGGCAATGTTGGCAAAACCATTGCCAACGTTGGGCCAACGTCTGAATGCTATCTGGGGGGTAACAGAAAATGAAATACCCACTCAACATTCAAAATACCCACTCCAAAACAATACAGTGGGTACAGTACCCACATGAGCTAAATCTTATCTGGAGCTCTGCTCTATGTAACTTTCTTTGTTGTTTAATGCCACAGTCATTGGCATTCCAACTATATGACAGTGGTCTGTAAATACTTGTGTCTGACCAGACAATCCAGTGATTGACATGCAGTGTGTCTGACCTCACAAATCTGTTACTGTCGTGTTGTTTCAGCTGCCTCGTCACCGCCCCGGCATCGTCGGCATCGAGAGATCCATACAGAAGAAGCACCATGAAACAAACAAAAACATATCCGTGGCATTCGAGGATCTCAGTAAACTCATTGAAAAGGTTTGTCTTCACCATGTTCTGTTGTTGTATCACAGACGAGTAGTGTTAGGAATTGGTGTAAATCTCATAATTGACGATTGGTTCATTACAACCGATCAATCATCGAAAATAATTGGTTAGCGTCATTTATCAAATTTTCCTGGTTATGTTTGTTAATGCACAAAAAAATAAAGAAAAACATGTAGTTCTCTCGTTTTTCCCCGCAAATTGCACAAAATGCATTTGCAAATTTCACATCTTTAAAGGATGACTAGTGTGTTAGGAACACACATTTCCTGGAGTTGTTAAGATAAATTTAATCATGACTTTAAACGAGCTTGTAGTGCTTATGCAGTGTAGAGACAAAATTAACCTTTTGAAAAATATTGTTATTGCAAGCAAGTGTTCCAAAATTGTTTGTGTTCGATTATGAGAAAACATGATCGATTGCTTGGTCGTTTTGTCATTGCGACCAATCTTCGATTATTTCAATTAATCGGACCACCACTACAGACGAGACCGAGGTCACTGACAGAGGTCGCTTGTGGTGTGAGATAGGGTGGTAATGGATATGATTGTGGTTTGGTGGACATACTCCAGCCAGTCTTTTCCTCCCTTCTAGTGCTTGAATTGCATACTCTAATGTCAATGTATGCATTGTGAGTCACTCTCACATTATAAATTCTTTAAATTTTTAATTCCTTTTGAAAGTTCAAAATAATCCATAAATCTATTATTTTATGAAAAAAGTCAAAATTAACAAGTCTGTCACTGTCGAAGGGCAGTGTCAAATTTGTATGTATTGTTTATAAATAATCCTTTACATATTGTGCTCTAATCCTTTACATGAATGTGATCTAATCGTTTACATATATGTGCTCTAATCGTTTACATATATGTGCTCTAATCCTTACATATATGTGCTCTAATCGTTTACATATATGTGCTCTAATCCTTTACATGAATGTGCTATAATCCTTTACATTTATTTTTCCAGGCTAAAGAGATGGTTCATTTGTCAAGAACAATAGCCACGAAGATCAAGGACAAGCAAGGGGACATAACTGAAGATGAAGTAAACAGTTCATTTATGCCAACCACCTTTATAAAAAGAAAGACATGTAACATTTTACAGTTTAGGAGTTTTAACAAAAAAGCATGCTGTACTGTGATTGAATCACAGTCATCTCCCTTTGATATCCTAGGATTTGCCATGAGATCAGTTGACAGATTTACAAGGTTATGATATTTGGTTGGTACAGTGTTGGTGGATGTGGAAATAAAGCTGTAAGTATCTATGTCCTGCACTGTGGCCACCCAGCTAAACTTGACATAACATGGGATGGCTGAAATATGCTGTTACGTTGCTGAAGAAATCGGATGTGACATGAAACATCAGCTCTCTCGCCAACCAGAAATACTGATCTAAATTAGCTTTGATCCCAGCATAGTACTCATTCACCTAGTGATGATTAGAAACTAGTCAAGAAGAAACTGGTCAAGGAGAAAATAATTTGACGTTACTTCTATTTTCAGACGGTGAAGTTCAAGTCGTATCTGCTAAGTATGGGCATTCCGAACCCTGTGACGAGAGAGACACATGGGACAGGGGACAAGTACTACGTAGAGCTGGCAAAACAACTTGTCTCAGTGCTGGAGAAACCTGTAGAGGTACGACCTACCAGTGCACTGCTTTCCTCTGTCTTAAATTGAATATTAGTCCACACCTACATTCTGTCTAATTTCGGCATAGGACTTGAATAGTGTTACTGGATCAGATTTTTGTCGAGTGAATCCAAACAGTAATAAACCTAATACCTTCATCTGAACACAGAGGGATAGGGTAGCCTAGTACAGAGCTCCAGATAAGATTGAGCTCATGTGGGTACTGTACCCACTGTATTTTTTTGGAGTAGGTATTTTAAATGTTGAGTGGGTATTTCATTTTCCGTTACCCACTGCTTTCAAATATGTGCGTATTTCAGTCATTTTACTCACCTAAGTATATGTCATTGAGTATGTTTACTAAGCAGGTATGTTCTGCCTCATGTCGTACCTAATCAAAACCAAGTTAAATATAATGGAAATGATTTCGTAAAAAATCACTCATCCTATACTGACAGTACAACACTAGTCCTATACTAACAGTACAACTTCATAGCAATCGATGTCTGTTTCATTACGCAAGCGATTTTTATGAATTTATTCCGTACGCATATGTTTTAAACTTTTTGAGTATCAAACATTTTCAATGTGTAATTGGTACGCAACAATTATTTTTCAATGTGTAATTGGAAATTTTCAGTGCTTATTTTACCCGGTTACGCAGCTTATCTGGGCCTCTGCTAGTAGGTAAGGTTTTCCAAACCCGAAAAGGTGTTCACTCGCCAGACTGAAAAACAGTTTGATTCCCCACATGTGTGAATCCCATTTCTTCTGTGCCTCGCTGTGATATTGCTGGAATATTGCTAAAAGTGGTGTAAAACCAAACTCACTCACTCGCATATCTGAACACAATGTTGGGATGTTGTTCAGTCCTTGTAACTATGATTTTACTGAACGAAACTGAGACGCTATGTGCAGTTGTCTCCCTTATTGGGCTGTCAGATGTTAACTTGCAGTCCTCATCGGATATCTGGATCATCAGAGTGACTGGGTAGTATAATGCCAGGAGGTTTATGTTTGTTTACTTTTCTGTTGAAAAATTCATTAAGTTATTTGTATTGTATTGCAGGCAGAAATGTCAGGTTGGTTGTTGATTTGTTGTTTAACATCATACCCAGAATATTCTGGTAGTCTGTCAACAGCACGATCATCGATCTACTGGGGCGGTGGGGTAGCCTAGTGGTTAAAGCGTTCGCTCATCATGCCGAAGACCTTGGTTCGATTCCCCACATGGGTACAATGTGTTAAGCCCATTTCTGGTGTCCCCCCGCGATATTGCTGGAATATTGCTAAAAGCGGCGTAAAACTAAACTCACTCACTCACTCATCGATCTACTCAATTGGGATATGATGACAGAAATGTTGAGGGGCTGTGGGGTAGGCTAGTGGTTAAAGTATTAGTTAAAGACCTCTGGTTGATTTCCCACAAAGTACAATGTGTGAAGTCCATTTTGGTGTCGCCCATTGTTGTACTGATGAAATATTGCTGAAAGTGGCTTAAAACCATATTCACTAAGTCACAGAAATGTTGAAGACAGAGAGAATCTCACCCATGTGTCTACTGATATCAATTATAGCAACATGAGTTGATAAAGTTACAAATATAAGAGGATATTTTTACTTTTATTAACAAAAGTTGATATTATTGATATCAGCAGACATGAGGATGAGATTCTATTTATCATCTAACGTCTCTTTTCATTAGTTTTCAATGAAACATGTACATCTCTGAACATGGTAGTGCCATAAGACTTGCAGTGCAGCAATGTCATAGCATTGTGACATCGTCAGGTTAGGAGATATCGTTTGATCTCACACAATCAATATCTCCAGTGGAACACAGTTTGGGATGATAAATAGAGAATCTCACCCTCATCAACACTCGTACATATATTTGATATCAGAGTGAGTGAGTGAGTTATGTTTTACGCCGCACTCAGCAATATTCAAGCTATATGGCGGCGGTCTGTAAATAATCCAGTGATCAACAGCATGAACATCGATCTGTGCAGTTGGGAACTGATATATTTGATTTTAGAAGACATGAGGGTGAGATATAAGGGTGTAGATATCGCTTGTAGATATCACTTGATCTCACACAAGCAGTATCTACTGTGGGAGCCAGTTTTGGAAGATAAAGTTGAATATGCAGCATCAAGCCGTAAGCAGGTTGTGACAACTGGTAAGCTCAATCCATCTGCTGCAAGAAATTACCTTCAGGACAACAGTGCTGTGTCTTTTTCTTGTAGAACATTAATGAAAATATTTGTAATGTAAGCGGGTACATTGCACGTGGTGACAGTACCAGTTATTCGTGATTCTTAAGATGAATTTAAAATTGATTGAATTTATAAGTTGTAAGTGTGTATTGACACTCTTTTAGAATAGAACTGAGAATCTAATGAAATATTATGGAAAGATTCCTGGTGAATGATGATTATTATTGTGTATTTGCAGGAGGCTGGTGGGATGATGACCTTGACTGATGTCTACTGTCGTGTGAACAGAGCCAGAGGAATGGAGGTGGGTTCATGATTTGAAGTAGAACAGTTCTCCAGTACCTTAAACTCTGTCTCCATCCAGTACCTTATGCTCTGTGTCCCTGTGTGGGGTTGAGGGAAGAGTGGGGCAGTGGGGTAGCCTAATGGTTAAAAGCGTTGGCTCGTCATGCCGAAGACCCGGGTTCGAATCCCCACATGGGTACAATGTGTGAAGCCCATTTCTGGTGTCCCCTGCCGTGATGTTGCTGGAATATTGCTAAAAGCGGCGTAAAACCAAACTCAGTCAGTCAGTCAGTGAGGGAAGAATAGGTCCCCAGTACCTTATGCTCTGTCTTCATGCAGTACCTTATGCTCTGTGTCCCTGTGTGGGGTTGAGGGAAGAATAGGTCCCCAGTACCTTATGCTCTGTCTCCATCCAGTACCTTATGCTCTGTGTCCATGTATGGGGTTGAGGGAAGAATAGGTATCCAGTACCTTATGCTCTGTCTCCATCCAGTACCTTATGCTCTGTGTCCCTATGCGATGTTAAGGGAAACATAGGTCCCCAGTAACTTATGCTCTGTCTTCATGCAGTACCTTATGCTCTGTGCCCCTGTGCACTGTTGAGGGAAGCAAAGATCAACAGTACTTTATGCTCTTGTCTCCATCCAGTACCTTACATTCTGTTTCGCTGTGTGCTGTTGAAGGCAGTGTAGGTCCTCATCTCCCATCATAAGATAAATCAAGACCACTGAAACTGTTTCATGGTCAGGGTGAATGCTTTTCCTTCTGGTGAGATAATCTGTATCTCCTCACATGTCTTGATCTTCATATGTCCTGGAGTTTGTGTTGCAGTGATGGTGTGTGTGTTGCAGTGATGGTGCTGTGTGTGTTGCAGTGATGGTGCTGTGTGTGTTGTGGTGATTGTGTGTGTGTGTGTGTGTTGCAGTGATGGTGCTGTGTGTGTTGCAGTGATGGTGCTGTGTGTGTTGCAGTGATGGTGTTGTGTGTGTTGTGGTGATTGTGTGTGTGTGTTGCGGTGATGGTATGTGTGTTGCGGTGATGTGTTATTATTGTGAGCGCGGTGATGGTATGTCTGTTGCAGTGATTGTGTGTGTTGCAGTGATGGTGTGTGTGTTGCAGTGATGGTGTTGTGTGTGTTGCAGTGATGGTGTGTGTGTTGCAGTGATGGTGTGTGTATGTTGTAGTGATGGTGTTGTGTATGTTGCAGTGATGGTGTTGTGTGTGTTGCAGTGATGGTGTTGTGTATGTTGCAGTGATGGTGTTGTGTATGTTGCAGTGATGGTGTTTGTGTATGTTGCAGTGATGGTGTTGTGTATGTTGCAGTGATGGTGTTGTGTATGTTGCAGTGATGGTGTGTGTTGCAGTGATGATGGTGTGTTGTTGTGATTGATTATTATTATTATTGTTGTGTGTTCTTGGTGATGTGTATGTGTTCGCGATGGTGGTGTGTGTGTGTTGCAGTGATGGTGTTATGTGTGTTGCAGTGATGGTGTGTGTGTTGCAGTGATGGTGTTGTGTGTGTGTTGCAGTGATGGTGTGTGTGTTGCAGTGATGGTGTTGTGTGTGTTGCAGTGATGGTGTTGTGATGTTGCAGTGATGGTGTTGTGTGTGTGTTGCAGTGATGGTGTTGTGTATGTTGCAGTGATGGTGTTGTGTGTTTGTGGTGATGTTGTTGTGTATGATGCGGTGATGGTGTATGTATGTTGCAGTGATGATGTGTGTGTGTTCGCGGTGATGGTATGTCTGTTGCAGTGATTGTGTGTGTTGCAGTGATGGTGTATGTGTGTTGCAGTGATGGTGTTGTGCATGTTGCAGTGATGGTGTTGTGTGTTGCAGTGATGTGTTGTGTGTTGTGGTGATTGTGTATGTGTGTGTTGCAGTGATGGTGCATGTGTGTTCGCAGTGATGGTGTTGTGTATGTTGCGGTGATGGTATGTCTGTTGCAGTGATTGTGTGTGTTGCAGTGATGGTGTGTGTATGTTGCAGTGATGGTGTTGTGTGTGTTGCAGTGATGGTGTTGTGTGTGTTGCAGTGATGGTGTTGTGTATGTTGCAGTGATGGTGTTGTGTATGTTGCAGTGATGGTGGTATTGTGTATGTTGCAGTGATGGTGTTGTGTATGTTGTAGTGATGGTGTGTGTGTTGCAATGATGTGTGTGTGTGTTGCAGTGATGGTGTGTGTGTTTTAGTGATGGTGTTGTGTATGTTGCAGTGATGGTCTTGTGATAGTGTTGTGTATGTTGCAGTGATGGTATGTGTGTTGCAGTGATGGTGTTGTGTGTGTTGCAGTGATGGTGTTGTGTGTGTTGCAGTGATGGTGTTGTGTGTGTTGCAGTGATGGTGTTGTGTATGTTGCAGTGATGGTATTGTGTATGTTGCAGTGATGGTGTTGTGCATGTTGCAGTGATGGTGATGTGTGTGTTGCAGTGATGGTGTTGTGTATGTTGCAGTGATGGTGTTGTGTATGTTGCAGTGATGGTGTTGTGTGTGTTGCAGTGATGGTGTGTGTGTTTCAGTGATGGTGTGTTGTGTGTGTTGCAGTGATGGTGTTGTGTGTGTTGCAGTGATGGTGTGTATGTTGCAGTGATGGTGTTGTGTATGTTTCAGTGATGGTGTGTGTGTTGCAGTGATGGTGTTGTGTGTGTTGCAGTGATGGTGTGTGTGTTGCAGTGATGGTGTTGTGTGTGTTGCAGTGATGGTGTTGTGTATGTTGCAGTGATGGTGTTGTGTGTGTGTTGTGGTGATTGTGTGTGTGTGTGTTGCGGTGATGGTATGTGTGTTGTGATGATGTGTGTGTGTTGCGGTGATGGTATGTCTGTTGCAGTGATTGTGTGTGTTGCAGTGATGGTGTGTGTGTTGCAGTGATGGTGTTGTGCATGTTGCAGTGATGGTGTGTGTGTTGCAGTGATGGTGTGTGTGTTGTGGTGATTGTGTGTGTGTGTGTGTTGCAGTGATGGTATGTGTGTTGCGGTGATGTGTGTGTGTGTTGCGGTGATGGTATGTCTGTTGCAGTGATTGTGTGTGTTGCAGTGATGGTGTGTGTGTTGCAGTGATGGTGTTGTGTGTTGCAGTGATGGTGTTGTGTGTGTTGCAGTGATGGTGTTGTGTATGTTGCAGTGATGGTATTGTGTATGTTGCAGTGATGGTATTGTGTATGTTGCAGTGATGGTGTTGTGTATGTTGTAGTGATGGTGTGTGTGTTGCAATGATGGTGTGTGTGTGTTGCAGTGATGGTGTGTGTGTTTTAGTGATGGTGTTGTGTATGTTGCAGTGATGGTCTTGTGATAGTGTTGTGTATGTTGCAGTGATGGTATGTGTGTTTCAGTGATGGCGTTGTGTGTGTTGCAGTGATGGTGTTTTGTGTGTTGCAGTGATGGTGTTGTGTGTGTTGCAGTGATGGTGTTGTGTATGTTGCAGTGATGGTATTGTGTATGTTGCAGTGATGGTGTTGTGCATGTTGCAGTGATGGTGATGTGTATGTTGCAGTGATGGTGTTGTGTATGTTGCAGTGATGGTGTTGTGTATGTTGCAGTGATGGTGTTGTGTGTGTTGCAGTGATGGTGTGTGTGTTTCAGTGATGGTGTTGTGTGTGTTGCAGTGATGGTGTTGTGTGTGTTGCAGTGGTGTTGTGTGTATGTTGCAGTGATGGTGTTGTGTATGTTTCAGTGATGGTGTTGTGTATGTTGCAGTGATGGTGTTGTGTGTGTTGCAGTGATGGTGTTGTGATAGTGTTGTGTGTGTTGCAGCTGCTGTCCCCGGAGGACCTGCTGCATGCCTGTGAACTGATGGAACTCCTCAGGCTGCCTGTCAGGTAATCTCATAAAGCTGGACTGAAGAAATGGGAGCTAGGCTTGGTCAGACTGACAGTCCTGGACAGACTGTTCAGTCAGACACCCGTTTCTATTCCTATCCTAGACCAACATCTCGTCTACTTGTTACAGTGTCTGGTGGTCATGGATAGCTAGGACATTGGATAGTTGGATAGCTTGTATATGTAATGCGTTATTTACGGAATTGCTCCATCTGTGAATTACGCAAGATATTTGCATAGTCCCTGAGAATGGGCGAAGCTCTGCCCAAACCCTGTCACATTACGCAATTAGTAGTGCTCATTACCGTAGATTGAGCCATTAACTTATCTGCTTAATCCCATAGATTGGGCAAGCTGAGTTTGTATATTAAGAAGAATACTAACGAAACCAAAACTTTTCTTTGGGTAAAGGCATTCTAAAAGTCATTTCCCTGATTAAAATTGAACAAAAAGTTTGTAAATCACAATAAATAAAAAAAAATGTGCTGATACTTCCGCCTATAACGGAAACACCCGATAGTTAATAAGCAGAGAGGGTATCACGTGACATGGCGTCAATATGTTAAAGTAAAGACAAATATGAAAGGCCCAAATATTCAGCTTGACATCACTCCTAAACAATTACTGTGTATCACCCATATGTTACTTCAGATCTCAAATTTTTACACACTTGCCGCAAATATTCCCGAAAATGTGATCACTATCACTGGTGCGCTCGCTGTACATAACCACTATCAGTGGACCCCTGCACAGAGAGAGACTTTATTTCCTCCAGTAATTACTGATGATTACAAACAAAACATCATATTATTACATCACGTACATAAATATTTACAATTGGATGTTTAGAGACTTATGTACAGAAATTTATGACAAGAGAATCATTCTGTATAACAGTTCACAAGGTGAGGTTTCAGGTCATATACATACATTTAAAAGCGTAACAGTATGGTTTCCCAGTGTTGAATCTATAGAGTTATAAAAGTCGTTTTCTGCTCCAAAGAGAAATGACAACATATCTTGTTCACCGTGCATTTCAAATATTACGTAAGTTTCAACATCAAGTTTATCAATTAAGTATGCAAAGAAATCATTTTGTTGTTGTATTAAGTTTTCACAGTGGAGAAGCATATGGAAATCATAGTCAAATGTTTGTTTATTACAAAGAGCACACTCTTTTGAGATTTTACCTCTTGATAATATTTTGACACAAAATTGCAAGGAAGATATATAATTAGGGTGTTTATGTGCCAGTTGCCAGAGAGTATGATAAGAGAGTGTAGTATGAGTTGTTGCGTAAAATGACATGGTTGAACGATAGTGAGTTTGTGATCGCCATAATTGCTTAAATATAGTAGCCCCCCCCCTTTATCTTCATCTCAGATATCCAGAAACTTCATGTACCGGACGTCGTGTATGTGGCATGAAATATAGGCTTCATAAAACGCTTCATAAGTTGGGAAATACAGTTTCAGATCCAGACAGCATATTTTAGTTACCAAATGTGTTAAAGTATACACTGTATTCCACTAAAAAGAACAAACAGGGCCTGCTAGTGTTTCATATCAGGGAGCATCTGTGCATTTAATCAATGAAGTTTATAAATTTACAGCTTAAAAGTTCTTAAAGGCACAATGTTACACATTTTTGACAATATTTGGGCTATATTATATATATTGGGGCATATGCAGTGTATGAAATAAGCCAAAAACCCAGCTAGACATCTGGGCTGGTAACTTCAAAAACTTATCAGCCCAGAAGAGATTTAACCAGTCAGTTCCAGTGGGCATGTTATTGGAATATTTTTTTTCACCCGTCCATCGGGCTGGCTAGCTGTAAAGTTAGACCGTCCAGCAGAAATTTAGCCCGTCTTGGGCGGTCGGACGGGCCTTATTTCATACACTGGCATATGCACTCACTTTAGCTTCCTATGGATGCAATAAAAGACTTCTTATCCCTCATGACTTGCCGGAAATCGATAATTGAAACTTCCAGGCGAACAGCTTGCAAACTGAGAACACTTGCCATATATGGAATGTAAACGATTGATCCATACATCGAAAATTGTCGCACGCGGTGTTGTCAGTGTTTGCCAAACTGGTTTCAATCACATGTTGTGTTTTAGGATATTTGTGGAGAGTGCTCCAAGGGACATAATTCTATCAGGTTTGCTTGAAATAATGTTCGGTCAGTAGAGGGCGCGAGAGTTGATTTAATGCAAGGTTGCATTAATTTATTTAAAAATATCGTAATCTGAATTTGTAATTTATTTTAAAACAAATCATATTTTAGTTTCCCTGAGGGCCGATAGTTAGTATTATTGGAGAAAAGCGTTGTTTATTTTTTGAGAAGTTTGGTTTGAAATAGTGCCTTTAATCTTCACTTACATGAATTTCCTGTGGATATTTTTTTCACACCTGGCCTTTGCTTGTAGAATGATGGATAGATGGATATATGGATGGACTAATGCATACATGTCAAAGTTCCCTCTTTACAATATAGTATTTCAATCAACTAATCAGTCAATTCATCAGTCACTACTCAGTCAATGATCATGCTTGACAATGTCCAGAACAGCATTTAGACTGACTGACTGACTGAGTTTGGTTTTACGCCGCTTTTAGCAATATTCCAGCAATATCATGGCGGGGACACCAGAAATGGGCTTCACACATTGTGCCCATGTGGGGATTTGAACCCGGTCTTCTGCGTGACGAGACAACGCTTAAACCATTAGGCTAACCCACCACCCCACAGTATTTAGAATTGATACACATGAAGGCAAGAATTTATGGATGTCAACTTCTTTATTTTGAGGAATACAACATTTCAGAGTACATTCTTACTCCTTCATCACAGGCCGCCTCCGTGGTGTAGTGGTTAGAGCGTCCGCCTGGAGAGCAGAAGGTTGCGGGTTCGATCCCCGACCACGTCATACCAAAAGACGTTAAAATATGGTACTTGTTGGTCCCTGCCTGGTGCTCGGCATTAATGGGTACAACAAGGACTGGTCGGCTCGGAGTCAGTATAATGTGTCTGAGTGGGGTATTCATGCTTCACTGCGGCTTGGTATCTCAGTGGGCTAGCACTATAAAACCAGCTTCATTCTGGGCTAGTACAAGCAGCCTCAGATACACGCGCGCGCATGCACGTCGTCATATGAGCGAAATATTCTTCAGCGCGACGTTAAACCCAATTTCACCTCACCTCACCTTATGCCCAAATTTTTAGTGAAGATTTGAAAGATAAATTGGCCTTATCGTGGAAGAGAACCAGTTGTATGAGGGTACTATGCATGTGTTGTGACAAGTGTTTATAGAAATGTGGTGTTTGTGTTCCTTCCAGACTGCGGACATTTGACAGTGGTGTGATGGTGTTGCAGTCTAAAAGTCAGAATGAAGAGGAGGTTATCACAAAGACAAGCTCTCTGGTGGGTATGATTTAGAAGTACAGTAGAACATGGATGTAACAAACTCCAAGGGACCAAGAAATTTAGTTCACTATATCCGTTGTTCGATATTCACATTTGACCGCCATCTTGGATTGTAGAGATGTAGAGACATGTATATGCTGAGGCTACAAATCTTTATTCTTGTACATTGACATAACATTAAAATTCTGAATTTATCATTGACAGACATTAGCTAGAACATGTTTAACAATCACAACAATCTCAACAATGTATAACTTAACTGTGTTTAACAAAGTCCACAATTTTGCTCTGCACACCACGTCTTGCCGACTTCATTTTGTCAACTGCATCTATTTGCAAGAATAGATTCGCGATTCTTAATAATGGAACTGGGAGTGGATTTTGGAATGCCAAAGTCGAAAGTGATGTTTGTCTTAGATTTTACACCTGAATCTACAGCCTGAATTATCTGAAGCTTGGTGTCAAAGGTGATAGCTTTACGTTTGTCTGCCACAGAGACGAGAGTGAACTGAAGACCTGTATACCAGTCAAGCTTTTAAACACGATATGTTTGTTTTGTTAATTAATTAATGACCATCAAACAATGTTGATTCGCCGCCAACAAGGTTGATGTATACCGCTAAGTGGCTGAGCTGACACTGAGTGAGTTCGCTAATCACGTCGTTAATTGGGTCTTGGGGGTAGTAAATCAGTTCGCTATAGCCGTTAATTCGCTACTCACGAGTTCGTTATTCACGTATAATTTTAATGATATTATAAAGGACTATTGACGGGACTTTTAAATTTGTTCGCTATATCCGTTTGTACGCTATATCCGTGTTCGCTATATCCATGTTCTACTGTACCATCACTAGAGGAAAGCTAATCTGCATCGCTTTAGGTTTTCCTCCCATACTTGTGTTTTTGTGACTGAAATACAAATTCTCTCAGTACTATGTAATCAATAAGATGGTCTATCAACTAAATGATCAACTTGAACTCGTCTCAGTCAAGTATCTGTGCTTGTTTAAGAAGGCTTTGGATGGGTAGACATACTCAGTACTCAGTAACTTATTGTGTGTCATTGATTCCAATAGCATGGAAAACCATGGAGATCTGGGTTAGAACTGATCTTCAGCAACCCATGCTTGTCGTAAGAGGTGACAAATGGGATAAGGTGGTCAGGTTCGCTGACTTGGTTGACACATCATCGTATCCCAATTGTGTAGATTGATGCTCATGCTGTTGATCACTGAATTTTCTGGTCCAGACTAGATTATTAACCGACTGCTGCCATATAGCTGGAATATTGCTGAGTGTGATAAACAACAAACAATGGCATTGATTGTTGGTCATGGTCCATTGCATTATTTTCTGACTGCCATCATATAGTTGAAATGTTGCTGACTGTGGCATTAAACCACAAACACTGACATCTAAATTCTTTTTGCACATTTATAAGGTAATATTCCCCCTGTTCAAAGGTTCAAAATGTGAAGTGAACATATACAGTATACTTTGCAGCAATGTGTTAGAGATGACTAGTGACAGTATATAAGGAAACAGGTTCGATATTGCCAGTTGAAGCCAAGCATTTGCCAGTTGATGCCATACCTATGTATTCAATAGGGCTGCGCAATATAACCAGTTTACCGGTATTTACCCGTTCAGACATGAAAAGGATACGTATTGCGATACGCTGATCAAAAAACGGTATTTTGACATGCATTCAGAAAACTTTGTAACACTCGGAAATCTTCGGATATTTCCATTTTTTTAATTGTTCTTTTCCCTGTTTCATTAGTGCCAAATGTTACTTACATTTTTGTTTTGTCATGATTAAATTTTTTTATAAAAGGTTAATCAATCATAGTGATTTTGTTGTGTTTTTGCTTTATAATCAAGCATTAACTCGATTATTATTAGTTTTTGTTAAAAAAATAATCCTTGCAATATATTGCAATACATATCGCAATATATGCTTCCGCATCGCAATATATCGCAATATGAAAATTCTCTGCAATACCCACCCCTAGTATTCAAATAGTATACAAACACAATTTGACCAAATAATGTACATGCACAAGATGATCACTACCATAATAACAGTGTTAGTATCTACGCCAAAACGTCGCACTCATTGCAATAAAGAAGTTGACTATCAATAGAACTGGGTTTTCCTTCACAATTGTCTTGACTACAGCATGTGACTGTCATAATTCTTATAACACTTCTACCTCCATTACATCAGTTCTGTAATAGTATGTTTATGATGTACAGGTTGAAGAAAAGGGCTCCCTGACAGCTGAGGATCTGGCTAAAGTGGTGGGCGTCTCCGTGATACTAGCTAAAGAAAGGTGAGACTCAAGAATACCCAGTTAGTTTTTTGTTTTGACATAAGGATGTTTTGTATCTTGGTGATGTGTACTGTATCTTTGCATATTGATTTAGAAACTGGAGAATCAATAAGAGATGTGGACTCAATTTTCAAAAATGTATCCCTCAATATGTTGGTTCCAATAAGACTTCAGGATCTGAATTGTCGGCAACAAACCTTTGGCCTGCTGTCAGGGAGTAGGCAATGCCAAGCACTGTGTGTTTGTCATTTAATACACTAATACTGAGGTGGACAGGTCTACTCCCATTCGTGAGAACTCCCAATTGTGAGAACTGCCAGTTGTAAGACAGTGGAGTAGCCTATCTGATAGAATTGATTAACCCTAGCTAATTAAGGATTAGTTATGTAAATGAATCTTGTGGAGGTTTGTTGAGACAGGCCACTTGCTTCACCCATCGCACTACACTTGATCACGGACAACCTGGGGCCCATTCGCTAACCTTTAAAAGATATATTAATGAATGTACTCAGGTAAATGTCTTATAAAAATAAATATTGTGTCTGTAACTTCGTGATAATTTGAAAGAAAAATAAATTTACCTACTCAAATTACGTGTTTAAAAACAACAATAACTATTTTACCTATGATTAATAATTTAACTGCCCTTTTCTATCACCATGATGGCAGGCCTTCAGCAAGTAGAATATATCACCAGTTCACGAGGCAGGTGCTCTTTCAGGGTTACCTGTATTACATTAACAAGCAGCACTGGACATATACTGTATTGTAACACAATGATTGCTGACGATTGTGCATGAGTGGGAAGTTTAAATGGTGTGCACCTGATGCTGATAGTTTGTTTTGGAAAGATGATCCCACCTTCATCTGCATCCAGCCCATCTGACCAAAAGTCAAATGAAGCTGTTTATATCCATCCATTAGCCTGCTTGAACCATATTGAATATATATTCCCTTAGCCTGAAAAGTATCCCTGTTTACTTTGAAAAAAATCTGTGTTGCATTTAAGGACCAAAGAAGGGTAAGCTTGAATAGCTTGAAGCTTGAATATATTTGAGTTCATATTATTGTAATGATAACCAAAGAAGGTAGGTAACTTCAGGTAGTTCAATTATGATGCTAGAGTTTGATTGCAGGAGTGTAGGGAGATTTGAAATGTTCAAACTTTATAACAGACTACTGGCAAACAAGGATAAGTTGAGCACCAGCCTGACATTTGACCCGTATTAGCATGTATGAGTGCCGCCCACTGGTGCTTGCCATTGTTAGCGAAGGGGCCCCAGGTTGTCCGTGATCAAGTGTAGTGCGATGGGTGAAGAAAGTGGCCTGTCTCAGCAAACACCGAGGACGACAGTGGCAGCTATGCGTGTAATCAGTTTCATCGTCATGCAATGCATGTGCACTAGCCTACATCTGCTCTACCTTTCACAAACCAAATGGGTTTGCTCATTGCTGTGCACCGCCTACTTCTCATAAACACATTCTCTGTGCCGGTCCAACTTATCCTTGTTTGCCAGTAGATTGGTTGGGTTGTTGTTTAACGCCGCACTCAGCAATATTCCAGCTATATGATGGCAGTCTGTAAATAATTGAGTCTGGTCCAGACAATCCAGTGATAACAGCATGAGCATTGCGATCTACGCAATTGGGATATGATGACGTTAGTAGCCTCTTACGACAAGCATGGGTTACTGAAGGCCAATTCTAACCCGGATCTTCACAGGTTTATAACCAACTAGAAGATAGCTTTACAATTTATGAAGTCCAGTATTATGTCACAAAATAAAAGTGAGCTCCTGTACTGCTGGGTTTTTTTTCACTTTCCTTCTGCCCACCTTTTTTTAAACTGTGCAGAGCAGTGAAAAACTAACAAAATATTTTACAACTTTCAATCATTGAATTACTCTGAAATATTGCGGTTTGCTGCATTAAACAATATTCTAAGACTTTCAACAATTGAACTGAACATGTGTTTTCACTCATACCTTATTTTTTCAGATTATTACTTACTGAAAAGGTTGGAGGAATATGTCGAGACGAAACTGTAGAGGGACTGAAGTTTTTTCCTAATTTATTCCTCACACAGCCTGTGTGACCGTGTTCATCATACTGGTGATGTAAATATTCTGTATGGTGTTAGTATTTGGTCAGAAGTTGATATGATGTTGCTTCAAAAAACACGCTGAAGTGGTCAAGTTGTTTCTGTTGATTTAGAACAAAATGCAACCCTTGATTTGGACTGGAACTAATGTTTCTCCCTGGTCGAACTAGTCAACAAATATCCTTTATTATCACCCTAGGCATACCCGGTAACAGTATTTGTGGCTTCTGGAAGATGTTGGTGATAATTGTCCTGATTGTTTGGTGACGCTCAGGGCCACAAGTTATCATTTATTCACGGTTCATGCCCAATTATTTCCGGCTCATTAGGATTCAAATCCTGCTCACGTTCGATGATTCTGGACAGGAAAGGAAATTTTATGAAACTGAAAGTGAAAACCAAACTGAACATCTAAACATTGATAATAGAAACAGCCACACAAATTCCAAACAAGAGGAAGTCCTCATACAGGGTTTGCATTGTATTGATCAAAACTAGCTATGCATGCAATTGAATCAAACAGTTAATTATAAAGACCACAAGAAACTGAGTGTGCACACATTTGGTTTGTTGCGGTCGCCAATAAAAATTTGACGGTTTGACCGAGTGAGTTTAGTTTTACGCTGCTTTTAGCAATATTCCAGCAATATCACAGCGGGGGACACCAGAAATAGGCTTCACACATTGTACCCATGTGGGGAATAGAACCTGGGTCTTCGGGGGTCAGTGAATGCTTTAACCGCCCATAATTTACAAAATAAGTGAATGAATACAATATGTAAGTTGCTTTTCCAAATGGGCATGCTTTTCAGTTTTTTCACTGATTAAGAATAGGATCTTTTCTATGGCTTTGATCGTTCACAATGGTGTTTTTTTTCTCTATCATATAAATCACTATCCTCTCATAATTTGCTGGGAATGTGATCCATCAGTCTTTGTAGACTAGCTGTACATCCATATCACCACAGGTCTGTAACTGTAAAGCTATCTTGTAAGGACTGCTAGCTTTTTAGGGGCAGAGGGGTAGCCTAGTGGTTAAAGCATTCACTCCTCACGCTGAAGACCTGGGTTCAATTCCCCACATGGGTACAATGTGTGAAGCCCATTTCTGATGTCCCCTGCCATGATGCTGCTGGAATATTGCTAAAACGGGTAACACTACACTTAAACTCTCTCACTGGTAGTTTCTTTAAGCTATAATCCATGGATAGAATCAACCTGTGAAGGTCCGGGTTAGAATATTGATCCTCAGCAACCCATGCTTGTCGTAAGAGGCTACTAACGGGATCGGTTGGTCAGGCTCGCTGACTGGGTTGACACATGTCATCAGTTCCCAATTGCACAGATTGAGGCTCATGCTGTTGATCACTGGATTTTCTGGTCCAGACTCGATTATAGGTATACCGCTGCATATAGCTGGAATATTGCTGAGTGCAGGGTAAAACTAAACTAACTCACTCACTCACTCACTGGATAGAATCAGCTGGCAGCCTTAATTCTGGCAGTGTCCACATATACTTGCTGTGATGGTGGCAGGATTGTCTGAACCAGTCTTTAGCTATGTTAAAACGGACATTGATCATGAGTGAGTTGGATTAGAAACCAAATTAGGGCAAATTATGGTTTTAGAACCCACTATTGTCGGTTTCTTGCAAGTTCAAGGGACACAACTCCGCAGAAAAATCGGGCACATTAGACGACGAGCAAATGAGCACCCTAGGACCATGCTGACATATGCTTGCTCCTTATTAGTAACTGATACTAGTACACTAAATTGTGCAATAAATTGTGTAATAAAGTGTAAGTGTCCAAGAATGGATTTTCTGGGTTTTTTTTAACTAGTGTCTTTCTTCCCACCATGACCATCTTCTTGGTCTGGGGCGGTGGGGTAGCCTAGTGGTTAAAGCGTTCGCTTGTCACGCCGAAGACCCGGGTTCGATTCCCCACATATATAGGTACAATGTGTGAAGCCCAATTTCTGGTGTCTCCCGCCATGATATTGCTGGAATATTGCGGAGTAAACCATACTCACTCACTCACTCTTTTTGGTCTGGTGGATAGAGGGTCTGCCATGAGAGGCAATGTCCATTGGTTCGATCTTCGGCCTCAAAGGACGTTTACAGATGGTATTACTGTTACCTTCGCTTTTGCTTAACTTCATTTGTATGAAATAATGACAGGTTCTTGGGAGCCTGCACTGTGTCTGTGTGGGGCATCACACTTATTAAACCGCATCCTGGTATATCCGTGGGCTAGAAAACAAATAGTTCTGACTGGTACAAGCAACCGACTCCGTGGTGTAGTGGTTAGGTCGGAGAGCAGAAGGTCGTAGGTTCGATCACCGGCCTCGTCATTACCAAAAGACGTTAAATTATGGTACTTGTTGTTCCCTGCCTGGCGCTCGGCATTAATGGGTAAAACGTGGACTGTCTGGGTCTGATTCAGTATCTGAGTGAGGTATTCATGCTTAACTGCGGCATGGTATCTCAGTGAGCTAGCACTATAAAACCAGCTTTAGTCTGGGCTAGTACAAGCAGCCACACATACACACGTATACACATGGTCATATGAGCGAAATATTAAACCGTTAAACCCCATTTCACCTCACCTCTTTTAGTGCAAGCACATATATATACACACACTTATACCCGGAAGTCACCTTTCACCTCACCTAAACGTTTCTGATTTATCGGCAAGCTATTTGTGCAGTTAGTATTTCAGATGTGTAGACTGACGGAAGATGAATCACGATCGAGATAAGCACAGCCCATTTCGTCTTCACCCCCCTTTCAACTTTGCACAGCCTCCTCCACGCGTCTTCCATCATTCATTGATCTAGCTCCTCATAAACATCTTCCCGCCTGGACCAATCAAGCGGAAGCCTGGCACACCCTTTCGGGATGGCCTTTCGCACCAGTCCACACCCAAATTAATTTTGTGACAGGTTATGGGAAGCCGGCGAGTTTTGGCGCATGACCCAAATTTGAATTCAACGGGACAACTCCTGCCAGTGTTTATTCATAACTCTGTTGCCATTTATCAGCCACTTTAGGGACCGCTCATAAGTTATGGCTGGGGTGGTGGTGATGATTTCTATGGAGAAGCATGTACAATGTGAATGAAACCAAACCATTTGTGTTATCAACAGACGTGTGAAACGTACTTTCTAAACCTTGGTTATATCTAAAGATTATGAAAGACATTATATTTGTACGTTTTGGCCCCGAGGCAGTGTCAACAGTACAGAAACAATTTTACGGATATTGTGTACAAAGAGCCTGGTAAGATCAGCTGAGATATGCTAGTCTATACAATAGGAATCAATTTATGTGTATCTTTTGAAGTCGTAAGACTGTATTTTGGGTTATTAAAAGATATACAGCTTGTTTGCTTGGGTAACTAGTACAGAAATTGGGAATATACTTCTTCTTTTTCTGTCTACAAAGCAGGGGCGTAGCTACCATTGGGAAAAGAGCCCGATGATAATTGCTAAAAAGGTTTGGCAAGCCATCAATGCTATCTACATATGAAGCCTGGCAACCTATTGGGCTTACACGAAATAATTGGCTTGCTACGCACCGGCAAAGGACATTGAAAGAATTTCGAAATCTGTCTTCCTAAAAGTTTAAACAATTCTCGCGTATAACCATACTAATACCACCAAGGTTTGTTTTTCTTAATGGGTCGGTGGGGTAGCCTAGTGGTTAAAGCGTTAGCTCGTCACGCTGGTGACCTGGGTTCAATTCCCCACATGGGTACAATGTGTAAAGCCCACTGCTGGGGTCTCCCGCCGTGATATTGCTGGAATATTGCAAAAAGCGGCGTAAGACCACACTCACTCACTGTATTTCTTAACAGGTGGATATTTAAATCAAAGATACCCCATCTGAAATTTGTTGAGGATCTTGGTAGTTGATTTTGCCACAACTTGGCGGCAACCACAGAGTATGTGCATAAAACTCGACAGTTTTCTGTGGCAGATGATCGATCTACAAGTATCTGCACAGGTGTCGGAATTTTAAGACACAACACAAGTAAGGTCATTTCAAAACTTGAAAAGCTAAAGAAACTCGACTGTTTACAGAGAAAAAATGCCACACAAGGAATTTGAATAATTTGGGAATACTAGTAATAAACTTACACTCGAATTGACAAAACATGTCCTTTGGAAGTTATTGAATCAATTGCAAAACACGACTTGAGAAAGTAGAATCACCGTGAAAGCGGTCAGAAAGTCAGAAAACGTGAAAAGATATAACCTGAAACAAATTGAAAAGAAATTTCTCGAATTGATGTTAAACGTTTAATCAATTTCATATGAAAATATAAAGAAATATAATGTACCGGTAAGTTGAGTTGCCCTGACAACCATTCTTAAAATGACATGACTGAAATTAAGAAATTGAAATACGTATTCCCGAACTCTGAACGAATTCAAAAACATGTTTGCATTGTATGCAACCGTATGTAGGGTTCATTGCCCTTAATTTTAATAATTTTAGTAATGTATATTACTTTTTTTTTTAAAACAGCGTCGCCAGACTGCAATAGATGTCATGAAATCGTTTTGTTTGACATTGGCAAACATTCCTCATTAAAATGGAAATATGACACATAGGAAATCTATATTGCTAAAGCTACCAGCCCTGAAAGCGATTTCCTCCTTGTTAAACCAGAATCAATAAAGTGTGGGAATATTAACTAGATGTTAAGAAACTGTAAAAGGTTGGAGGTAACATGTGTTAGTGGATGTCTCTGTGGCGAGAAGTCAATATCAAGATAAAGATTTTAAAACATCTGTCGCTATGGCATAACAATGTCAGTATTATTCCCGTAACCCTCAATCACTCACTACGCACAAAGCGGAGATATTTTAATGCACGTCAAACATTTCCTCAAAAAATACCATTGCTTGTACAATACTCATTTTGACAAGTAATGATTATTGTGTACAATGAACTCACGCACACTTTTGACACCTGAAGTCCACACACCTGATATTGAAAATTGAAGAACGGTTGATTATTCTTCAGCCTCTGAATGTTGTGGAAAACACTTTATATTTCAACCTAAACTGGGCGTACGTCATGCCACGGCTTGCAGAAAATCAGCGTCTCCGCGCCGTGGGTATGCTGGAGACTGGAATGGCCCAAAATGAAGTCGTCAGACACTTGGTTATCAACTGAAACAAGATCTCATCTCTATGGAGACGCTTTCAACAAAATGGGAACACGAGAGATATGCCCCGTCCACGCGTGAAGTCACGTCAGCAAGAAGACAACCAGATTCGGTTGACCCATCTAAAAAATCGATTCCAGACTGCCAGGTTGACTGCTCGGACCATTCCTGGCTTACGTCCAATCAGTTCCAGCACTGTACGGAATAATAATAATTATAATACATTCATTCATTTATACATGTGCTCTTTGCGCTAAAACCGCCTCCGTGGTGTAGTGGTTAGAGCGTCCGCCCGGAGAGCGGAAGGTCGCGGGTTCAATCCCCGACCGCGTCATACCAAAAGACGTTAAAATATGGTACTTGTTGGTCCCTGCCTGGCGCTCGGCATTAATGGGTACAGCAAGGACTGGTCGGCTCGGAGTCAGTATAATGTGTCTGAGTGGGGTATTCATGCTTCACTGCGGCATGGTATCTCAGTGGGCTAGCACTATAAAACCAGCTTAAGTCTGGGCTAGTACAAGCAGCCGCACATACACATACACACGCATGCACGTCGTCATATGAGCGAAATATTCTCAAGCACGACGTAAAACCCAATTTCACCTCACCTCTTTGCGCTAAAAGAAAACGGGGGATAATTTTAAAGGTAGTGTCTGAACAAGTGGGTCTTTAGTTGAGACGTAAAGGAAGAGAGACTGGAGGCAGATTTGAGGTCCTCTGTGGTCAGTAAGCTGGTAGGAGTTCTGTCAAGTATGAAGGAGCACTGTTGGTACAGCATTTATATGCAAGAACAAGGAACCGACTGAGGGAGCACAACATTCGGCTCCGGCCCGCGGCGGCCTGCAATACGTCCAATTTTGCTCCAACGTCACAGACAAGCACGTCTTGCCTGGTGCAGACAGCATCTACAGTACAGGATACTGGACTGGGATGGTGTTTTGTTCACTGACGAGTCAAGATGTCAGCGCAAGGGTGTACATACGGGGAGGTGAAGGGTATGCTGACACGTGCGTTGTTCAATGTCGACAGTTTGGTGGCGAAAGCGTTATGGTATGGGTAAACATCACATCACATGGTCTGACATAACTTGTCATTGTCAGTTGCAATCTGACAGGTCTGCGACACAGGGATGAGATCATTGGGCCTCGTGTGCAGCAGTTCATTCAAGGACAGAGACGTAACTTCACGCTTCAGCAAGATTAATGTTCGTCCACATGTCGATCGTGTTGTGACAGATTTCCTGAGACAGCAAAACATTCCGGTACTCAACTGGCCAGCTGTTTCTCCGGACCTGTCCCCTATCGAGCACGCTTGGGATGAAATGAACGACGTTTACGTTAGCTGAATTGCGATAAGGGTTGGTTCAGACATGGAACAATACTCCCCATGCTTTCTTCAATCGCTTAGTGTCGTCTATGTGTCGTCGTTGTCAAGTCGGCATCAGCACCAATGGTGGACACACACGATACTGAATTTGTGAATTGACTTTTGACACCACATCTCTGCAAGGGCGTGTCACGATGCCTTGTGTCAAATCATACAGATTTCGATAATATCCTGGCATCAGTGATTAAGAAAAACACCACAAATCGTGTTATTAGGGACCGTTCATAGTTTATGTCCAGGTGTGTGTGTGGGGTGTTTGATGGTGATTTATATGGAGAAGCATGTAAAATGTGAATGACACCCCCCTAAAATGTATGTACAAAGTAAGTATATTAATATGTACTAAAATGCTGCCCCCCCTAAGTACATGTGAACAAAATTGCTGACCCACCTACCATCCTACCTCCCCAGAACAAAATTGGTGAACTCCCCCCTTCCCCTTCCCGGTCCCTTATCCTTGTGCATTTAAAATGCCATAACCAGGCCTACCAAAGAAAACTTTCCCACTGTGCAGAAAAACGCAGAAAAGCCCACATTAATCGTGGAAATAGCAACATAAACACATTACCTCGCTACTGAAACAGTAAAAACTGCAACGAAAAACTATGAAACTACAACATTTTCATAGTTTCATAGTTATCAGCGAACTTTGACCTCTACTGCGCATGCGCATTACGATCCGGGCTTCTTTCCAATTTCCGAGCAACCGTGAATCGCCTCGCGTAAAAAAAATATTAAATATGTCGAAATAATTGCTGTCAATTGTTTCATACAAATGGAAAGTAAACTAAACAAGTGTGCACACAAGTATCATGATGATATATGCCAAATTACACAACAGAAACACTTAAAAAGGAATGTAACTTTTGTCCAAGCTGGAAAATGTCAACATGCAGTCGAGACTTCCTTTTCCATGTGCGCATGCGCAAAATCGAAGTTGCGGGCTCCTCGTTTTATGATGCAGTGTTAGCGATTTAAAGTTGCCGTTTTCACTGTTTCAGTAGCGAGGTATTATGTTTATGTTACTATTGCCACGATTAATGTGGGCTTTTCTGCGTTTTTCTGCACAGTGGGAAAGTTTTCTTTGGTAGGCCTGATAACGTCAAAGTCTGAAATTGAGGGTGTTCTTGCGACATCAATGGGACTTAATAATATGTCGCACAATTTGTGCAAAGTCCGCTCAGATGAATTAACACAGTTCCCAACTCTGCTTTCTCAACAGGTAACCAGGTAACGAGAAACCCTGTCGAATTCCCGACATGGTAACAATATATAAAGCCGCCTTGTGGTATTCTCTGTCGTAATACGGTATGCGGCTAATACAGGCGTCACTCACTCACTCAAAGTACACACTCTCACTCACTCACTCACTCACTCACTCACTCACTCACTCACTCACTCACAAAGAATAGCATCAGACATTTCAGACACTCGTGCATCACACTTAGAAATATCCTCCACATATCTACCAGTACATCTTGCGAACGCATTAAGAGCGCCTTAACTGTTGTAACCTGATCAAACAAATCGTAAGGAACGAAACGCCTTGACATACAAAATACACAAACCAATCAACGGATTGTTTATTAAAGGTTTATTGGCCAACCGGACTTCCTGCTCAGTCCGAATTATATAGCAATGTTTTTACGTGTAACTACCTTATCGGGCCGACATTTTGGTCCGAAATCCGAAATCATGAGAGTTCGAGATACAGAACTGTTTTATTATGACAACAAAGAAGGATTACGTCGGGACCGTGAGTTCAGTCCTGTTTATACAGCAATCCGAGAAAGACAGAGTCCGAGTTTGACAGAGTGCACTGTATTCGCAAACCAGGCCGTAGTATCGATACGGTAGATGAACTGGAAACAGTGTATGGAATGAGATGGAATGAACATATGCTCCCACCTTTTCCCGAACATTTGTTTATTTGTTTGCTCAATTGTTGTTTAACGCAGCGCTCATCAATATATGTTCCAGCTGCACAACGACGGTCTTTCAAGAACTTTCTGGACCAGACAACCCAGTGATCAAGAGCTTGAGCATCGATCTACACAATTGGGATACGATGACACGTGTCAATCGAGTCAGCGAGTCTGACCATCCGTCCCTTTAAGTCGTCTCTTACAACAAGCACGGGTTGCTGAAGACCAATTCTAAATCTTCAGGGTATTTGGCTATTTGATGGTCCGAACATTAGTGGCGGATTCAGTTGACCCTGATGGCTATCGGAAATTGTTGTAGAAGTCGTGTGTTTTGTTAGCAGCAAACTGGATGAAATAACCGGTTGTTTTATGTGCATCTCGAGTTATTGCTGCTGGACATGAGGAGAATGTGTGGAATTGCAGTGAAAGAATTTTAACTGAATAAAAAAAAAAGATACATCTATATCCGTTTGATATGCCCGTTTGATTTTCCACCTTTGTCTCTGTGGCGAGAAACCATTGCAGTGAAAGAATTTTAACTGAATAAAAAGAAAAGATTTTCAGGAGAGGGAGAGAGAGAGAGAGAGAGAGAGAGAGAGAGAGAGAGAGAGAGAGAGAGAGAGAGAGAGAGAGAGAGAGAGAGAGAGAGAGAGAGAGAGAGAGAGAGAGAGAGAGAGAGAGAGAGAGAGAGAGAGAGAGAGAGAGAGAGAGACGAATTAAGCACCCCCTGTATTCTTGCAATGATAGTTTTCCAACACGTACATAGAAGACCACGATGGAGGCCACGAGTTTTCCAACCCGTATGATCCTTTGACTCATAAAATGATTGGATTCAATGTTGATTTTGTGATGATATTTGCTTATTTTCAAGAAAACACTCATTTTCATACAAAAATTGTTGTCTGTACAACTATGGCCCTGGAATGTTTAATGTTGAATTTATTGGTGAATTTGAACATTGAAAATGTCGTTTTGCGTGACTTATTTTTAATAATTTTAGTAATGTATATTACTTTTTTGTTAAACAGCGTCGCCAGACTGCAATAGATGTCATTAAATCGTTTCGTTTGACACTGGCAAACACTGCTCATTAAAATCGAAATGCGACACATTGGAAATCTGTGTTGCTGAGGCTCCCAGCCCTGAAAGAGATTTTCCACCTTTGTCTCTGTGGCGAGAAATCAATATCAAGGTAAAGATGTTTAAACATCTGTCGCTATGGCATACCAATGTCAGTATACACGATTTAAGGTCAATACCGTGTGTAGCCTCCATGTGACTATGTGACAGGCAGCATTCTCCTCCTTATACCCCCTGTCAGCCTCCTGTTCCTCTGAAGGGGCAGTCTACGCCACTTCTCGTGTAAAGCAGCTTCCAACTGGGCAAGTTTCTATACAGGAGAACCCCTTTGTTGCACACGACGACCAGTCATGTCCCAGATATGCTCCAAAGTGTTAAGGTCGGGGCTCATTCAATCCTCAGATATGTCAAGGGGTGCTTAACTATGTACTTTGTGTATATAACCTATACTGATCCATTATCAAAGTTCTTTATTGAGTACGTAAATTTTAGTAAAACTTACGAATTGATACTTCTGTATGTTATTATGATTTACAGATTACGACAAAAATGCAGCAGAGAGGGTTCGGATGATCTTGGCACAGTCAGGATCATCATCAGCTCAGGGCCCTTGCCCCCTCTACACGCAGCCTAGACAGCGAAGTTCTGCCTTGTCGGACCACCAAGCACTTTCCGGAAAATGTGGAGATCCCCCGACACTGCAGACTTCTTCATTACCCAGAGCGTCAGAAGAGCTATGTTTCAAGAGATCGGGAGATATCAAACCATGGGTACCGAGAACAATAACTGGGAACCGGACAACTTGGTACTTGGGATGAAAGCGAGTTCAAAATATTTGCCATGTTTTTCTTGAATCTTGTCAATCACATTATTGTCAAAAAGGACAGAAAATTCAAACACATACATGCTGTCATTCATTATGTTTTTTCCAAAAGCGATTATGTTAGTTACCTTCCAAATCTGTAATTGTCTTGTTCCATGACCACTTCCACATATTCTGGATCGTACCATGGATAGACCTCGGAGTCAGAACCGCTAGTAAGGCGAAGAGGGTAATAAAATGAACGAGCCCCGAAATCATGTCGTTTAAGATACTGTGTCTGTACCAACGCTTGGCATCCACTGAAAACGCGAGGAACAAAATTAAATTCATTACATAATCTTATTTCATATTAACATTTTGACGTTAAGTTTTTTGACGTACGATTTGGAAGTAACGGGTCCTGAGCAGCAAACTGAAAGCCATTTTTTCACCTTTCAGACCAGCCGACTCCATCCAAGCGTTTTCCTCAAGACACTGTACGTGAACTCGGTGCAGCGGTCGTTCAAATAGCTTTCCCTGGAAGAACTGAGCCTGTGCTGATCTGATGTGGCACCTCGCCTGGTTGACACCCATTTCAGTACCGTCCAGCAGTACAGACTCTACAACAAAATCAATATTGACACCGAGATTGTGTCCAACATCCTTGACTCTTTATAGATAACTGTGGAATGCCTTGTTGTCATTATGAGTTTTGACAAGCTCTACAAGTGAATGGTCAGACAAATATGTATGCAGTAGTGAACAATAATATTCTGTCATGATGAAACTCCACGGCCTCCCATTACAACTGTAGACGATTGAGGGAAGGGCGAGGGCGGTGGGCTCTAGTGTCTGACATGGTTCTTCTTGTGAGGGTTTCAATACTCTTTATTTCTTGTTTCGTCTCCAATCAGCAACATCAAACCAATAAGACTGGACGAGAACAGCACCAGCATTGACTTTGTTACCCCTGACTCCAGATTTCAAGTCTGCTTTTGTATTCTCCCCGACGTTGGTCCTTCATATGTCTTTCCCGGACTTTGTGTCTACCCTGCATCCTTCAGTACGTATAGGCCTAACCTTCCACGATATGGACAATAACCTCCCCTAAGTTAACTGAATGATCCTCCTCCTTGTATCTTGCCACGTCAGATGAAGAATGTTGCATTTTTCGATTTCAAATGACATTCCGATATTATTGTAAAGGACAAGGAGTGTCTGTTTTTCCCGTATAGATTTTATCTTGGCAATAAGTTCAAGGTCATCCGTGTCTGTTCTTCCCGTATACATTTTATCTTGGCAATAAGTTCAAGGTCATCCATGTCTGTTTTTCCCGTATAGATTTTATCTTGGCAATAAGTTCAAGTTCATCCATGTCTGTTTTTCCCGTATAGATTTTATCTTGGCAATAAGTTCAAGGTCATCCGTGTCTGTTTTTCCCGTATAGATTTTATCTTGGCAATAAGTTCAAGGATGTGAGTAAGAGTGAATGGGTTTAGTTTTACGCCGCTTATAGCAATATTCCAGCAACATCACGGCGGGGGACACCAGAAATGGGCTTCACACATTGTACCCATGTGGGGAATCGAACCCGGGTCTTCGGCGTGACGATGTGAATAAGAGGTGGTAGGGATCTGTGCTGAGATTATCGCAAATGAAAACTCTCTTATTCAGATGGGTTGACAGAATCATAATCTTTTTTGCAGTCAGGGTTAGGGTTAGGAAGCATGCAGCGGTTTGTTTTTCCAGGATCATGCTTTGAACCAACACCCTCCATTCCAAAACTGCTCTGTGAGCGGGGGTGCGTAATCGGAGTAATCGCTGGAGTCACGGTGGGAGTAATCACTAGAGTCATGGTGGGAGTAATCACTAGAGTCATGGTGGGAGTATTCGCTGGAGTCATGGTGAGAGTATTAGCTGGAGTCATGGTGGGAGTAATCACTAGAGTCATAGTGGGAGTATTCGCTGGAGTCATGGTGGGAGTAATCACTAGAGTCATGGTGGGAGTAATCTCTAGAGTCATGGTCGGAGTTATCACTAGAGTCATGGTGGGAGTAATCACTAGAGTCATGGTGGGAGTATTGGTGGGAGTATTCGCTGGAGTCATGGTGGGAGTATTCGCTGGAGTCATGGTGGGAGTAATCACTAGAGTCGTGGTGGGAGTATTCGCTGGAGTCATGGTGGGAGTAATCTCTAGAGTCATGTTGGGAGTAATCTCTAGAGTCATGGTGGGAGTAATCTCTGGAGTCATGGTGGGAGTAATCTCTAGAGGCATGGTGGGAGTAATCTCTAGAGGCATGGTGGGAGTAATCACTAGAGGCATGGTGGGAGTAATCTCTAGAGGCATGGTGGGAGTATTCGCTGGAGTCTTGGTGGGAGTAATCACTAGAGGCATGGTGAGAGTATTCGCTGGAGTCATGGTGGGAGTTATCACTAGAGTCATGGTGGGAGTATTCGCTGGAGTCTTGGTGGGAGTAATCTCTAGAGTCATGGTGGGAGTAATCTCTAGAGTCATGGTGGGAGTAATCTCTAGAGGCATGGTGGGAGTAATCTCTAGAGGCATGGTGGGAGTAATCTCTAGAGTCATGGTGGGAGTATTCGCTGGAGTCATGGTGGGAGTAATCTCTAGAGGCATGGTGGGAGTAATCTCTAGAGGCATGGTGGGAGTAATCTCTAGAGGCATGGTGGGAGTAATCGCTGGAGTCATGGTGAGAGTATTCGCTGGAATACAGAGTGTGGGTGTAAAACAAGGTGTAGGTGTAAAACAGAGTGTGGGTGTAAAACAGGGTGTAGGTGTAAAACAAGGTGTAGGTGTAACAGAGTGTAGGTGTAAAACAGGATTTAGGTGTAAAACAGAGTGTGGGTGTAAAACAAGGCGTAAGTGTAAAACAGAGCGTGGGTGTAAAACAAGGTGTAGGTGTAAAACAGAGTGTGGGTGTCAAACAGGGTGTAGGTGTAACAGAGTGTGGGTGTAAAACAAGGTGTAGGTGTAAAACAGAGTGTGGGTGTAAAACAAGGTGTAGGTGTAACAGGGTGTAGGTGTAAAACAGGGTGTAGGTGTAAAACAGGGTGTTTGTGTAAAACAGGGCGTTGGTGCTAAACAACGTGTAGGTGTAAAACAGGATGTGGGTGTAAAACAAGGTGTAGGTGTAAAACAGGATGTGGGTGTAAAACAGGGTGTAGGTGTAAAACAAGGTGTATGTGTAAAACAGGGTGTAGGTGTAAAACAAGGTGTAGGTGTAAAACAAGGTGTAGGTGTAAAACAGGGTGTGGGTGTAAAACAAGGTGTAGGTGTAAAACAGAGTGTGGGTGTAAAACAAGGTGTAGGTGTAACAGGGTGTAGGTGTAAAACAGGGTGTAGGTGTAAAACAGGGTGTTTGTGTAAAACAGGGCGTTGGTGCTAAACAACGTGTAGGTGTAAAACAGGATGTGGGTGTAAAACAAGGTGTAGGTGTAAAACAGGATGTGGGTGTAAAACAGGGTGTAGGTGTAAAACAAGGTGTATGTGTAAAACAGGGTGTAGGTGTAAAACAAGGTGTAGGTGTAAAACAAGGTGTAGGTGTAGAAACAGGGTGTAGGTGTAAATCAAGGTGTAGGTGTAAAACAAGGTGTAGGTGTAAAACAGGGTGTAGGTGTAAATCAAGGTGTAGGTGTAAATCAAGGTGTAGGTGTAAAACAGGATGTGGGTGTAAAACAGGGCGTTGATGTAAAACAGGATGTAGGTGTAAAACAAGGTGTAGGTGTAAAACATGGTGTAGGTGTAAAACAGGATGTGGGTGTAAAACAGGGCGTTGGTGTCAAACAGGGAGTCATGGTGGGAGTATTCGCTGGAGTCATGGTGGGAGTATTCGCTGGAGTCATGGTGGGAGTATTCGCTGGAGTCATGGTGGGAGTATTCGCTGGAGTCTTGGTGGGAGTAATCTCTAGAGTCATGGTGGGAGTAATCACTAGAGTCATGGTGAGAGTAATCTCTAGAGGCATGGTGGGAGTATTCACTGGAGTCTTGGTGGGAGTATTCACTGGAGTCTTGGTGGGAGTAATCTCTAGAGTCATGGTGGGAGTAATCTCTAGAGTCATGGTGGGAGTAATCGCTGGAGTCATGGTGGGAGTAATCTCTAGAGTCATGGTGGGAGTAATCACTAGAGTCATGGTGAGAGTATTCGCTGGAATACAGAGTGTGGGTGTAAAACAGAGTGTGGGTGTAAAACAGGGTGTAGGTGTAAAACAAGGTTTAGGTGTAACAGAGTGTAGATGTAAAACAGGATGTGGGTGTAAAACAGGGTGTAGGTGTAAAACAGGGCGTTGGTGCTAAACAACGTGTAGGTGTAAAACAGGATGTGGATGTAAAACAAGGTGTAGGTGTAAAACAGGATGTGGGTGTAAAACAGGGTGTAGGTGTAAAACAAGGTGTATGTGTAAAACAGGGTGTAGGTGTAAAACAAGGTGTAGGTGTAAAACAAGGTGTAGGTGTAAAACAGGGTGTAGGTGTAAATCAAGGTGTAGGTGTAAAACAGGATGTGGGTGTAAAACAGGGCGTTGATGTAAAACAGGATGTAGGTGTAAAACAAGGTGTAGGTGTAAAACATGGTGTAGGTGTAAAACAGGATGTGGGTGTAAAACAAGGTGTGGGTGTAAAACAAGATGTGGGTGTAAAACAGGATGTGGTTGTAAAACAGGGCGTTGGTGTAGAACAGGGCGTTGGTGTAAAACAGGATGTGGGTGTAAAACAAGGTGTAGGTGTAAAACAGGATGTGGGTGTAAAACAGGACGTTGGTTTAAAACAGGGCTTTAATTAATTGGTCAAGTATTTTCTCGTTACTTGAAGTTACTTTTAACAACTTGAAATGCAGAAATTCAGAATGATTTCTCGTTGCTTCGACATTTCGACTTCGATTAATTTTCGTGGATGTCTCGGGCTAGTACTATCTTAAGACATAATATAAATCTAAGCACGTGAAGCAATAATATGACATCGTTGCCATCGCTAATAGTGAGTGATAATGAGTTTTACGCCGCTTTTAGCAATATTCCAGCAATATCACCGTGGCGGAACACCAGAAATGGGCTTCACACATTGTACATGTGGGGAATCGAACACGGGTCTTGGGTGTGACGAGCAAACGCCCAGACGTGACTTATCATGTCATGTTTAGATTCTTGTCAAAATTAATGAGCTAAGCTTGGGCTTAAATTGTTAAATAATATAATCTCTTTAATTTGATTTATTACTTATTTAGTATTAAGATATGGATATAATGATACATACTTTGAAATTAATTCAATGATTTATATACTATTCTGCCTTGTTTCGTTTGATTTAGGACTCATTAAGCTTTACTAATTGCATATATTGATACATACTTTGAAATTAAGTCAATAATTGAACATCTTCAAGTATTTAAATTACATTCTGTCCTATTATTTTTAGTTACATAATCAGCAGTCTCATAAAATTTAGAAACAAAGCATTTAGAATTAGGAGAGAGTACAATTCTTTGGTCAATGCTTTAAGATACACATACAAAATGTCTTGGAAAGGGAAGCCAGTAAATTTTGATTTACCAAAAAGAGACCTTAAATTTTAAAGAACAAATAAACTTTATTTTTTTTTTTACTCTTTTAAGTATTACATATGAAAGATTTGAGGTCAGTCTTATGGGGAACACCAAATTCATTCTTTAAAAACTTGTGGTTAATTAGTACCGAGCGATTAAAAGTTGCCAAAAAGGTCGCCTGCTTCACTGTCGCCCACCAACGAAACCACAGACAGGTTACGTAACTCTGTCGCCAGAGCACTGCAGTGACGTCATATGAGGAAGGATTTTCAGTAAGTTGTATAGAACGTGTGTAGCAAGCTCTTCATTTTGATGATTTCTCGACATCAAAGCGAAGACATGCCAAATCGTTGCGTTGTCGTCAATTGCTCCTAGAGGGTTAGGCGATGGTGTGCGCCATGCACAGATTTCCACAGGACCCCGCAGTTCGTGCAAAATGAGTCTTGGCGAGAGCGTTGTGGAAGCCTGAAAGCGATATCTTACTTGTGTTCAGATCACTTCACGGAAGTTAAAGAATCAGAACTACTGTATGTGTAAAACAGGGTGTAGGTGTAAAACAAGGTGTAGGTGTAAAACAGGATGTGGGTGTAAAACAGGATGTGGGTGTAAAACAGGGTGTAGGTGTAAAACAGGGCGTTGGTGCTAAACAGCGTGTAGGTGTAAAACAGGATGTGGGTGTAAAACAAGGTGTAGGTGTAAAACAGGATGTGGGTGTAAAACAGGGTGTAGGTGTAAAACAAGGTGTATGTGTAAAACAGGGTGTAGGTGTAAAACAAGGTGTAGGTGTAAAACAAGGTGTAGGTGTAAAACAGGGTGTAGGTGTAAATCAAGGTGTAGGTGTAAAACAGGATGTGGGTGTAAAACAGGGCGTTGATGTAAAACAGGATGTAGGTGTAAAACAAGGTGTAGGTGTAAAACATGGTGTAGGTGTAAAACAGGATGTGGGTGTAAAACAAGGTGTGGGTGTAAAACAAGATGTGGTTGTAAAACAGGGCGTTGGTGTAGAACAGGGCGTTGGTGTAAAACAGGATGTGGGTGTAAAACAAGGTGTAGGTGTAAAACAGGATGTGGGTGTAAAACAGGACGTTGGTTTAAAACAGGGCTTTAATTAATTGGTCAAGTATTTTCTCGTTACTTGAAGTTACTTTTAACAACTTGAAATGCAGAAATTCAGAATGATTTCTCGTTGCTTCGACATTTCGACTTCGATTAATTTTCGTGGATGTCTCGGGCTAGTACTATCTTAAGACATAATATAAATCTAAGCACGTGAAGCAATAATATGACATCGTTGCCATCGCTAATAGTGAGTGATAATGAGTTTTACGCCGCTTTTAGCAATATTCCAGCAATATCACCGTGGCGGCGGAACACCAGAAATGGGCTTCACACATTGTACATGTGGGGAATCGAACACGGGTCTTAGGTGTGACGAGCAAGCGCCCAGACGTGACTTATCATGTCATGTTTAGATTCTTGTCAAAATTAATGAGCTAAGCTTGGGCTTAAATTGTTAAATAATATAATCTCTTTAATTTGATTTATTACTTATTTAGTATTAAGATATGGATATAATGATACATACTTTGAAATTAATTCAATGATTTATATACTATTCTGCCTTGTTTCGTTTGATTTAGGACTCATTAAGCTTTACTAATTGCATATATTGATACATACTTTGAAATTAAGTCAATAATTGAACATCTTCAAGTATTTAAATTACATTCTGTCCTATTATTTTTAGTTACATAATCAGCAGTCTCATAAAAATTTAGAAACAAAAGCATTTAGAATTAGGAGAGAGAGTACAATTCTTTGGTCAATGCTTTAAGATACACATACAAAATGTCTTGGAAAGGGAAGCCAGTAAATTTTGATTTACCAAAAAAGAGACCTTAAATTTTAAAGAACAAATAAACTTTGTTTTTTTTTACTCTTTTAAGTATTACATATGAAAGATTTGAGGTCAGTCTTATGGGGAACACCAAATTCATTCTTTAAAAACTTGTGGTTAATTAGTACCGAGCGATTAAAAGTTGCCAAAAGGTCGCCTGCTTCACTGTCGCCCACCAACGAAACCACAGACAGGTTACGTAACTCTGTCGCAAGAGCACTGCAGTGACGTCATATGAGGAAGGATTTTCAGTAAGTTGTATAGAACGTGTGTAGCAAGCTCTTCATTTTGATGATTTCTCGACATCAACGAAGACATGCCAAATCGTTGCGTTGTCGTCAATTGCTCCTAGAGGTTGGGCGATGGTGTCGCCATGCACAGATTTCCACAGGACCCCGCAGTTCGTGCAAAATGAGTGCGAAGCGAGCGTTGTGGAAGCCTGAAACGATATCTTACTTGTGTTCAGATCACTTCACGGAAGTTAAAGAATCAGAACTACTGTATGTGTAAAACAGGGTGTAGGTGTAAAACAAGGTGTAGGTGTAAAACAGGATGTGGGTGTAAAACAGGATGTGGGTGTAAAACAGGGTGTAGGTGTAAAACAGGGCGTTGGTGCTAAACAACGTGTAGGTGTAAAACAGGATGTGGGTGTAAAACAAGGTGTAGGTGTAAAACAGGATGTGGGTGTAAAACAGGGTGTAGGTGTAAAACAAGGTGTATGTGTAAAACAGGGTGTAGGTGTAAAACAAGGTGTAGGTGTAAAACAAGGTGTAGGTGTAAAACAGGGTGTAGGTGTAAATCAAGGTGTAGGTGTAAAACAGGATGTGGGTGTAAAACAGGGCGTTGATGTAAAACAGGATGTAGGTGTAAAACAAGGTGTAGGTGTATGTGTAAAACATGGTGTAGGTGTAAAAACAGGATGTGGGTGTAAAACAAGGTGTGTAAAACAGGGCGGTGTAAAAACAAGATGTGGTTGTAAAACAGGGCGTTGGTGTAGAACAGGGCGTTGGTGTAAAACAGGATGTGGGTGTAAAACAAGGTGTAGGTGTAAAACAGGATGTGGGTGTAAAACAGGACGTTGGTTTAAAACAGGGCTTTAATTAATTGGTCAAGTATTTTCTCGTTACTTGAAGTTACTTTTAACAACTTGAAATGCAGAAATTCAGAATGATTTCTCGTTGCTTCGACATTTCGACTTCGATTAATTTTCGTGGATGTCTCGGGCTAGTACTATCTTAAGACATAATATAAATCTAAGCACGTGAAGCAATAATATGACATCGTTGCCATCGCTAATAGTGAGTGATAATGAGTTTTACGCCGCTTTTAGCAATATTCCAACAATATCACCGTGGCGGAACACCAGAAATGGGCTTCACACATTGTACATGTGGGGAATCGAACACAGGTCTTGGGTGTGACGAGCAAGCGCCCAGACGTGACTTATCATGTCATGTTTAGATTCTTGTCAAAATTAATGAGCTAAGCTTGGGCTTAAATTGTTAAATAATATAATCTCTTTAATTTGATTTATTACTTATTTAGTATTAAGATATGGATATAATGATACATACTTTGAAATTAATTCAATGATTTATATACTATTCTGCCTTGTTTCGTTTGATTTAGGACTCATTAAGCTTTACTAATTGCATATATTGATACATACTTTGAAATTAAGTCAATAATTGAACATCTTCAAGTATTTAAATTACATTCTGTCCTATTATTTTTAGTTACATAATCAGCAGTCTCATAAAAATTTAGAAACAAAAGCATTTAGAATTAGGAGAGAGAGTACAATTCTTTGGTCAATGCTTTAAGATACACATACAAAATGTCTTGGAAAGGGAAGCCAGTAAATTTTGATTTACCAAAAAAGAGACCTTAAATTTTAAAGAACAAATAAACTTTGTTTTTTTTTACTCTTTTAAGTATTACATATGAAAGATTTGAGGTCAGTCTTATGGGGAACACCAAATTCATTCTTTAAAAACTTGTGGTTAATTAGTACCGAGCGATTAAAAGTTGCCAAAAGGTCGCCTGCTTCACTGTCGCCCACCAACGAAACCACAGACAGGTTACGTAACTCTGTCGCAAGAGCACTGCAGTGACGTCATATGAGGAAGGATTTTCAGTAAGTTGTATAGAACGTGTGTAGCAAGCTCTTCATTTTGATGATTTCTCGACATCAACGAAGACATGCCAAATCGTTGCGTTGTCGTCAATTGCTCCTAGAGGTTGGGCGATGGTGTCGCCATGCACAGATTTCCACAGGACCCCGCAGTTCGTGCAAAATGAGTGCGAAGCGAGCGTTGTGGAAGCCTGAAACGATATCTTACTTGTGTTCAGATCACTTCACGGAAGTTAAAGAATCAGAACTACTGTATGTGTAAAACAGGGTGTAGGTGTAAAACAAGGTGTAGGTGTAAAACAGGATGTGGGTGTAAAACAAGGTGTAGGTGTAAAACAGGATGTGGGTGTAAAACAGGGTGTAGGTGTAAAACAGGGCGTTGGTGTAAAACAAGGTGTAGGTGTAAAACAAGGTGTGGGTGTAAAACAAGGTGTAGGTGTAAAACAAGGTGTAGGTGTAAAACAAGGTGTAGGTGTAAAACAGGGTGTAGGTGTAAAACAAGGTGTAGGTGTAAAACAGGATGTGGGTGTAAAACAAGGTGTAGGTGTAAAACAGGATGTGGGTGTAAAACAAGGTGTAGGTGTAAAACAGGATGTGGGTGTAAAACAGGGCGTTGGTGTAAAACAGGATGTAGGTGTAAAACAAGGTGTAGGTGTAAAACAGGATGTGGGTGTAAAACAGGGCGTTGGTGTAAAACAGGGCGTTGGTGTAAAACAGGGCGTTGGTGTAAAACAAGGTGTAGGTGTAAAACAAGGTGTAGGTGTAAAACAGGATGTGGGTGTAAAACAGGGTGTAGGTGTAAAACAGGATGTGGTGTAAAACAGGGTGTTCTTACATCCCTTTCTGCCACAAGAGACCCTGACAAGACGTTAATGCGCGGTGACGTGGACACGTCCATTGGGGAACATATTTACCACTTTCCTGCTGTATCCTGAGTTAAGGATGTTGAAGAAGTGACTTATATCCTGCCTGGTAAGCTGCTTTTTGCATGCTGTACAAGAGCTGCATACGTTGGTGAGATTGCATGTTTTGAGCGTTACTGCAAGGACTACAACATCTGCAGCTACTGTTCGTAACATAATCTTTTCATGGCCCTGTTTTGCAGCATGATTAACATGAAGTATGATGTGAAAAGCGGTTTCTTGATGACTGCAAAGGAGAAGTGAAGACATATTCATCAAATGTTTTGACAGTTCCAGCTTTCAACTTTTGAACAGTGACAGTTGGCTCTTCTGATATTGCTGTAACATATGCGTCTATATGGGCCCACAGGTCACGTTTTGTACCAGTGCAACATCCATTTTCTGATAGGGATGGTGTCTGCTTTTCATGCTGATCGAAACCATCTAGATTTCCCCACGTGACTGTCGCCTAAAGTACACTCTGATAAGAGTTCTACGTCACTCTTCATTGTTTCCAGCTCTTCTTTATCCCTTTCATGGCATTTTTAATCAATCAAAGTTAAGAAAATAGGTACAAGACACATACTGTTACCCGGCTTTGTTCTGTCCTCAAACTTTCCTTTGTAAAGGTCTCAAACTGCTCTTTTCCTCTGGGTCCCATTTTCCCATGATGCGATGGTCCCAAGCAAAGTGGTGTATACATTTAAAAATTGCAGTATGTGCGCTACAATTTCCTGAAATGATTTAAAAGACGGCAGTACTTGACAAGGCAAGACGCAGACGTTCTGAAAATACATGATGGCAAGCTATTGACGTGCATGATGCAGAGGTTACCTGTCGTAACATTGGTGCTTTAACCACAAGGCTGTTAGTCCGCCTACGAGGAGCTGCGTGGGCACTGGTGAAGTAAAGGGTCGTCCACATCCTGGCAGACTGATGACCACCAATGACCATTATGAACGGGTGTAAATTCTTCTGTCAAGACATCAGTATGGTAAACCTTGCCGAAGAACTGCATGAGGAGTGGGTGTCTCTCACACGATCCACCATTACCATCAAAAGGAGGCTGTGACGTCTGAGGGTACGTCGTCCAATCACACGTCCCTTCCTCACAGATAGGAACAGACGAAACGTCTGGTGTGGTGCAAACTCCAAGAACTGCAACTTTAGAAAATGGCGTAGGGTTCATTGATCTCATGAACGTCGTTTTCTTCTACACGTTGCCCACGGTCGTTGTCATTTTACACACTTCGTATCATCAGGAGATGATCTATGCAGCTGAACCTATCAGTGATGGTGTGGGATTGTGTTTCGTGTGGCCAGTTGGATCTCATTATAGTACCCGGGAAGCACAAGGGTCAACGTTTTCGACAGGAAGTACTGGATACGGCCATGGGGCCACATTTTGTTAACTGTACCAATCGTCAGATATTTATGGATGACAACGCTAGGCCGCCTCGTGCCGTCATAGCCCTTGTTAGAGAGCAATTCCATAGAAACATTACCGTGGCCCGCAAAGAGCCCCGATATAAACCTCATTGAACATCTTTTAGATGCCATGTTCGAGCTGGACCTTATCCTTTTCAAATGAACGAATTGGGGCATACACTGTATCGGGAATGGCAGAGGGATCAGATGCTAATAATACAATGCATGATTGGCAGTATGAGGAGGAGACTGGCAGATGTTATAAGTCCGTATGACTACACAGGATACTGGCGTGGTCGCCTGTGGTGATTCATACAATCAGAACCACCATTGTCTAGAAACTACGATTTCTGGGGTAGTCATGGTGACCATACTTTCCAGCACTGTTGATGTTCACGTTTTTGTATTCTTCTGAGATTGCAGTCATGTGTTGCCATGTTTCAATATCAGTTTTGTTTTTGTTGAAATGTGCTACAGTTACCATTTCAACCGTGTAATTTTGGGTTTCAAAACACATGCACAAATATGTGTCTCCAGCTCATCTTAAAAAAGTGGGTCATTGCAAACATTAATGCTCCTGGATATGTTTCATAATGGCCTTGAGCATGAAGTCCAAATTCAATATCGTAACTTGTCGTTTGTAGTATAACTGACACAGGGCCTGGAAGCAAGGACGGTTAATGTGTCACCATGAGTTTTCAAATTCTAATAAAATATTTTATGAACATAAACTTATAGTTTGGCATGAAATGCATGTGGACCCGTTTTTTTTGTAAATATCTCTTCATCCACTGACCCAATCGATCTCAAACTGTGCAAGTGGATGTTTTGTCAGACAACCTAATCACATTGTAAATCACCGATTTTATGCATTTGTATTAAAGAATCTGTCTATGTAACTGTCAACAAAATAAACAGCAGAACGCAGACTGATTGCAGAGGGAGGGAGCCAATGACCTGTAACAGCGGCACACTTGCCACACTTGCCTTTGAGTCTAAAAGCTTAAAGATTTTATTGTTAAAATAGCCAAAAAACTTTAACTTAGTAATTATTGTCCTGGAGTTCTTTTGCCACATAGTACGGACATTTTCAGGCAGTATTGATCAGATGAAACCATACCATACTTATCTTTTGTCATGGAGCTCCATATTCGAAAAGTTGTCTGCTACTTGCCATTTTGGATGGAAGGAGCATTTATAGTTTGGGGATTTTTATATTTAACGGAAATGAACTATATCTCTTCTTTTCCTGTACCTTTAAACAACTAATTGTGAAATTAATGGTTTGTAGTTATTGCCTATGCTGGCTATGTAGGAGGAACATTGAAAACAGTACTGCACATGCGCCCACGGACATAAAAATATGTGCCTCGATATCTGAACTTATTTCAGAAATGATCCTAAAAATGATGACCCACTTTTGTGCTTTTATCCCCTTATACATATTTTATCCACTTAATGCAGAGCGCTATCGATCATACAGACACAGAACAGTGACTCGGAGACCATCAGAACATGTTTTACCCCTTAATGCAGAGCGCCATCGATCGTACCAGACACAGTATAGTGTCTCGGAGACCATCAGAACATATTTTATCCCCTTTAACGCAGAGCGCCATCGATCGTACCAGACACAGTATAGTGTCTCGGAGACCATCAGAACATGTTTTACCCCTTAATGCAGAGCGCCATGAATCCTACCAGACACAGTATAGTGTCTCGGAGACCATCAGAACATGTTTTACCCCTTAATGCAGAGCGCCATGAATCCTACCAGACACAGTATAGTGTCTCGGAGACCATCAGAACATATTTTATCCCCTTTAACGCAGAGCGCCATCGATCGTACCAGACACAGTATAGTGTCTCGGAGACCATCAGAACTTGTTTTACCCCTTAATGCAGAGCGCCATGAATCCTACCAGACACAGTATAGTGTCTCGGAGACCATCAGAACATGTTTTACCCCTTAATGCAGAGCGCCATGAATCCTACCAGACACAGTATAGTGTCTCGGAGACCATCAGAACATGTTTTACCCCTTAATGCAGAGCGCCATGAATCCTACCAGACACAGTATAGTGTCTCGGAGACCATCAGAACATGTTTTACCCCTTAATGCAGAGCGCCATGAATCCTACCAGACACAGTATAGTGTCTCGGAGACCATCAGAACATATTTTATCCCCTTTAACGCAGAGCGCCATCGATCGTACCAGACACAGTATAGTGTCTCGGAGACCATCAGAACTTGTTTTACCCCTTAATGCAGAGCGCCATGAATCCTACCAGACACAGTATAGTGTCTCGGAGACCATCAGAACATGTTTTACCCTTAATGCAGAGCGCCATGAATCCTACCAGACACAGTATAGTGTCTCGGAGACCATCAGAACATGTTTTACCCCTTAATGCAGAGCGCCATGAATCCTACCAGACACAGTATAGTGTCTCGGAGACCATCAGAACATGTTTTATCCCCTTTAACGCAGAGCGCCATCGATCGTACCAGACACAGTATAGTGTCTCGGGAGACCATCAGAACATGTTTTACCCCTTAATGCAGAGCGCCATGAATCCTACCAGACACAGTATAGTGTCTCCGGAGACCATCAGAACATATTTTATCCCCTTTAACGCAGAGCGCCATCGATCGTACCAGACACAGTATAGTGTCTCGGAGACCATCAGAACATGTTTTACCCCTTAATGCAGAGCGCCATGAATCCTACCAGACACAGTATAGTGTCTCGGAGACCATCAGAACATGTTTTACCCCTTAATGCCGAGCACTATGAATCCTACCAGACACAGTATAGTGTCTCGGAGACCATCAGAACATGTTTTACCCTTAATGCAGAGCGCCATGAATCCTACCAGACACAGTATAGTGTCTCGGGAGACCATCAGAACATGTTTTACCCCTTAATGCAGAGCGCCATGAATCCTACCAGACACAGTATAGTGTCTCGGAGACCATCAGAACATGTTTTATCCCCTTTAACGCAGAGCGCCATCGATCGTACCAGACACGGTATAGTGTCTCGGAGACCATCAGAACATGTTTTACCCCTTAATGCAGAGCCATGAATCCAACCAGACACAGTATAGTGTCTCGGAGACCATCAGAACATGTTTTATCCCCTTTAACGCAGAAGCCATCGATCGTACCAGACACAGTATAGTGTCTCGGAGACCATCAGAACATGTTTTACCCCTTAATGCAGAGCGCCATGAATCCTACCAGACACAGTATAGTGTCTCGGAGACCATCAGAACATGTTTTACCCTTAATGCAGAGCGCCATGAATCCTACCAGACACAGTATAGTGTCTCGGAGACCATCAGAACATATTTTATCCCCTTTAACGCAGAGCGCCATCGATCGTACCAGACACAGTATAGTGTCTCGGAGACCATCAGAACTTGTTTTACCCTTAATGCAGAGCGCCATGAATCCTACCAGACACAGTATAGTGTCTCGGAGACCATCAGAACATGTTTTACCCCTTAATGCAGAGCGCCATGAATCCTACCAGACACAGTATAGTGTCTCGGGGAGACCATCAGAACATGTTTTACCCTTAATGCAGAGCGCCATGAATCCTACCAGACACAGTATAGTGTCTCGGAGACCATCAGAACATGTTTTACCCCTTAATGCAGAGCGCCATGAATCCTACCAGACACAGTATAGTGTCTCGGAGACCATCAGAACATATTTTATCCCCTTTAACGCAGAGCGCCATCGATCGTACCAGACACAGTATAGTGTCTCGGAGACCATCAGAACATGTTTTACCCTTAATGCAGAGCGCCATGAATCCTACCAGACACGGTATAGTGTCTCGGAGACCATCAGAACATGTTTACCCCTTAATGCCGAGCACTATGAATCCTACCAGACACAGTATAGTGTCTCGGAGACCATCAGAACATGTTTTACCCCTTAATGCAGAGCGCCATGAATCCTACCAGACACAGTATAGTGTCTCGGAGACCATCAGAACTTGTTTTACCCCTTAATGCAGAGCGCCATGAATCCTACCAGACACAGTATAGTGTCTCCGGAGACCATCAGAACATGTTTTACCCTTAATGCAGAGCGCCATGAATCCTACCAGACACAGTATAGTGTCTCGGAGACCATCAGAACATGTTTTACCCCTTAATGCAGAGCGCCATGAATCCTACCAGACACAGTATAGTGTCTCGGAGACCATCAGAACATGTTTTATCCCCTTTAACGCAGAGCGCCATCGATCGTACCAGACACAGTATAGTGTCTCGGAGACCATCAGAACATGTTTTACCCCTTAATGCAGAGCGCCATGAATCCTACCAGACACAGTATAGTGTCTCGGAGACCATCAGAACATATTTTATCCCCTTTAACGCAGAGCGCCATCGATCGTACCAGACACAGTATAGTGTCTCGGGAGACCATCAGAACATGTTTTACCCCCTTAATGCAGAGCGCCATGAATCCTACCAGACACAGTATAGTGTCTCGGAGACCATCAGAACTTGTTTTACCCCTTAATGCAGAGCGCCATAAATCCTACCAGACACGGTATAGTGTCTCGGAGACCATCAGAACATGTTTTACCCCTTAATGCAGAGCGCCATGAATCCTACCAGACACGGTATAGTGTCTCGGAGACCATCAGAACTTGTTTTACCCTTAATGCAGAGCGCCATAAATCCTACCAGACACAGTATAGTGTCTCGGAGACCATCAGAACATGTTTTACCCCTTAATGCAGAGCGCCATGAATCTTACCAGACACAGTATAGTGTCTCGGAGACCATCAGAACATGTTTTACCCCTTAATGCAGAGCGCCATGAATCCTACCAGACACAGTATAGTGTCTCGGAGACCATCAGAACATGTTTTACCCTTAATGCAGAGCGCCATGAATCCAACCAGACACAGTATAGTGTCTCGGAGACCATCAGAACATGTTTTACCCTTAATGCAGAGCGCCATGAATCCTACCAGACACAGTATAGTGTCTCGGGAGACCATCAGAACATGTTTTACCCCTTAATGCAGAGCGCCATGAATCCTACCAGACACAGTATAGTGTCTCGGAGACCATCAGAACATGTTTTACCCCTTAATGCAGAGCGCCATGAATCCTACCAGACACAGTATAGTGTCTCGGAGACCATCAGAACATATTTTATCCCCTTCAACGCAGAGCGCCATCGATCGTACCAGACACAGTATAGTGTCTCGGAGACCATCAGAACATGTTTTACCCCTTAATGCAGAGCGCCATGAATCCTACCAGACACAGTATAGTGTCTCGGAGACCATCAGAACATGTTTTACCCCTTAATGCAGAGCGCCATGAATCCAACCAGACACAGTATAGTGTCTCGAGACCATCAGAACATGTTTTACCCTTAATGCCGAGCGCCATGAATCCTACCAGACACGGTATAGTGTCTCGGAGACCATCAGAACATGTTTTATCCCCTTTAACGCAGAGCGCCATCGATCGTACCAGACACAGTATAGTGTCTCGGAGATCATCAGAACATGTTTTACCCCTTAATGCCGAGCACCATGAATCCTACCAGACACAGTATAGTGTCTCGGAGACCATCAGAACATATTTTATCCCCTTTAACGCAGAGCGCCATGAATCCTACCAGACACAGTATAGTGTCTCGGAGACCATCAGAACATGTTTTTCCCCTTAATGCCGAGCACCATGAATCCTACCAGACACAGTATAGTGTCTCGGAGACCATCAGAACTTGTTTTACCCCTTAATGCAGAGCGCCATGAATCCTACCAGACACAGTGGTCCACAGTATAGTAACTGGAAGACCATCAGAACATGTTTTACCCCCTTAATGCAGAGCGCCATGAATCCTACCAGACACAGTATAGTGTCTCGGAGACCATCAGAACATGTTTTACCCCTTAATGCAGAGCGCCATGAATCCTACCAGACACAGTATAGTGTCTCGAGACCATCAGAACATGTTTTACCCTTAATGCAGAGCGCCATGAATCCTACCAGACACAGTATAGTAACTGGGAGACCATCAGAACATATTTTATCCCCTTTAACGCAGAGCGCCATCGATCGTACCAGACACAGTATAGTGTCTCGGAGACCATCAGAACATGTTTTACCCCTTAATGCAGAGCGCCATGAATCCTACCAGACACAGTATAGTGTCTCGGAGACCATCAGAACATGTTTTACCCTTAATGCAGAGCGCCATGAATCCTACCAGACACAGTATAGTGTCTCGGAGACCATCAGAACTTGTTTTACCCCTTAATGCAGAGCGCCATGAATCCTACCAGACACAGTATAGTGTCTCGGAGACCATCAGAACATGTTTTACCCCTTAATGCAGAGCGCCATGAATCCTACCAGACACAGTATAGTGTCTCGGAGACCATCAGAACATGTTTTACCCCTTGATGCAGAGCGCCATGAATCCTACCAGACACAGTATAGTGTCTCGGAGATCATCAGAACACGTTTTACCCCTTAATGCCGAGCACCATGAATCCTACCAGACACAGTATAGTGTCTCGGAGACCATCAGAACATATTTTATCCCCTTTAACGCAGAGCGCCATCGATCGTACCAGACACAGTATAGTGTCTCGGAGACCATCAGAACATGTTTTACCCTTAATGCAGAGCGCCATGAATCCTACCAGACACAGTATAGTGTCTCGGAGACCATCAGAACTTGTTTTACCCCTTAATGCAGAGCGCCATGAATCCTACCAGACACAGTATAGTGTCTCGGGAGACCATCAGAACATGTTTTACCCTTAATGCAGAGCGCCATGAATCCTACAAGACACAGTATAATGTCTCGGAGACCATCAGAACATATTTTATCCCCTTTAACGCAGAGCGCCATCGATCGTACCAGACACAGTATAGTGTCTCGGAGACCATCAGAACATGTTTTTACCCTTAATGCAGAGCGCCATGAATCCTACCAGACACAGTATAGTGTCTCGGAGACCATCAGAACATGTTTTACCCTTAATGCAGAGCGCCATGAATCCAACCAGACACAGTATAGTGTCTCGGGAGACCATCAGAACATGTTTTACCCCTTAATGCAGAGCGCCATGAATCCTACCAGACACAGTATAGTGTCTCGGAGACCATCAGAACATGTTTTACCCCTTAATGCAGAGCGCCATGAATCCTACCAGACACAGTATAGTGTCCGGAGACCATCAGAACATATTTTATCCCTTTAACGCAGAGCGCCATCGATCGCACCAGACACAGTATAGTGTCTCGGAGACCATCAGAACATGTTTTACTCCTTAATGCAGAGCGCCATGAATCCTACCAGACACAGTATAGTGTCTCGGAGACCATCAGAACATGTTTTACCCCTTAATGCCGAGCACCATGAATCCTACCAGACACAGTATAGTGTCTCGGAGACCATCAGAACTTGTTTTACCCCTTAATGCAGAGCGCCATGAATCCTACCAGACACAGTATAGTGTCTCGGAGACCATCAGAACATGTTTTACCCCTTAATGCAGAGCGCCATGAATCCTACAAGACACAGTATAGTGTCTCGGAGACCATCAGAACATGTTTTACCCCTTAATGCAGAGCGCCATGAATCCTACCAGACACAGTATAGTGTCTCGGAGACCATCCGAACATGTCTTAACCCTTAATGCAGAGCGCCATGAATCCTACCAGACACAGTATAGTGTCTCGGAGACCATCAGAACATGTTTTACCCCTTAATGCCGAGCACCATGAATCCTACCAGACACAGTATAGTGTCTCGGAGACCATCAGAACTTGTTTTACCCCTTAATGCAGAGCGCCATGAATCCTACCAGACACAGTGGTCCACAGTATAGTAACTGGAAGACCATCAGAACATGTTTTACCCCTTAATGCAGAGCGCCATGAATCCTACCAGACACAGTATAGTGTCTCGGAGACCATCAGAACATGTTTTACCCCTTAATGTAGAGCGCCATGAATCCTACCAGACACAGTATAGTGTCTCGGAGACCATCAGAACATGTTTTACCCCTTAATGCAGAGCGCCATGAATCCTACCAGACACAGTATAGTAACTGGGAGACCATCAGAACATATTTTATCCCCTTTAACGCAGAGCGCCATCGATCGTACCAGACACAGTATAGTGTCTCGGAGACCATCAGAACATGTTTTACCCCTTAATGCAGAGCGCCATGAATCCTACCAGACACAGTATAGTGTCTCGGAGACCATCAGAACATGTTTTACCCCTTTAACGCAGAGCACCATGAATCCTACCAGACACAGTATAGTGTCTCGGAGACCATCAGAACATGTTTTACCCCTTAATGCAGAGCGCCATGAATCCTACCAGACACAGTATAGTGCCTCGGAGACCATCAGAACATGTTTTACCCCTTAATGCAGAGCGCCATGAATCCTACCAGACACAGTATAGTGTCTCAGAGACCATCAGAACATGTTTTACCCCTTAATGCAGAGCGCCATGAATCCTACCAGACACAGTATAGTGTCTCGGAGACCATCAGAACATGTTTTACCCCTTAATGCAGAGCGCCATGAATCCTACCAGACACAGTATAGTGTCTCGGAGATCATCAGAACATGTTTTACCCCTTAATGCCGAGCACCATGAATCCTACCAGACACAGTATAGTGTCTCGGAGACCATCAGAACTTGTTTTACCCCTTAATGCAGAGCGCCATGAATCCTACCAGACACAGTATAGTGTCTCGGAGACCATCAGAACATGTTTTACCCCTTAATGCAGAGCGCCATGAATCCTACCAGACACAGTATAGTGTCTCGGAGACCATCAGAACTTGTTTTACCCCTTAATGCAGAGCGCCATGAATCCTACCAGACACAGTATAGTGTCTCGGAGACCATCAGAACTTGTTTTACCCCTTGATGCAGAGCGCCATGAATCCTACCAGACACAGTGGTCCACAGTATAGTAACTGGAAGACCATCAGAACATGTTTTACCCCTTAATGCAGAGCGCCATGAATCCTACCAGACACAGTATAGTGTCTCGGAGACCATCAGAACTTGTTTTACCCCTTGATGCAGAGCGCCATGAATCCTACCAGACACAGTGGTCCACAGTATAGTAACTGGAAGACCATCAGAACATGTTTTACCCCTTAATGCAGAGCGCCATGAATCCTACCAGACACAGTGGTCCACAGTATAGTAACTGGAAGACCATCAGAACATGTTTTACCCCTTAATGCAGAGCGCCATGAATCCTACCAGACACAGTATAGTGTCTCGGAGACCATCAGAACATATTTTATCCCCTTAATGCCGAGCACCATCAATCCTACCAGACACAGTATAGTGTCTCGGAGACCATCAGGACATGTTTTACCCCTTAATGCAGAGCGCCATGAATCCTACCAGACACAGTATAGTGTCTCGGAGACGATCAGAACATATTTTATCCCCTTTAACGCAGAGCGCCATCGATCGTACCAGACACAGTATAGTGTCTCGGAGACCATCAGAACATGTTTTACCCCTTAATGCAGAGCGCCATGAATCCTACCAGACACAGTATAGTGTCTCGGAGACCATCAGAACATGTTTTACCCCCTTAATGCCGAACACCATGAATCCTACCAGACACAGTATAGTGTCTCCGAGACCATCAGAACATGTTTTACCCCTTAATGCAGAGCGCCATGAATCCTACCAGACACAGTATAGTGTCTCGGGAGACCATCAGAACATGTTTTACCCCTTAATGCAGAGCGCCATGAATCCTACAAGACACAGTATAGTGTCTCGGAGACCATCAGAACATGTTTTACCCCTTAATGCCGAGCGCCATGAATCCTACCAGACACAGTATAGTGTCTCGGAGACCATCAGAACATGTTTTACCCCTTGATACAGAGCGCCATGAATCCTACCAGACACAGTATAGTGTCTCGGGGAGACCATCAGAACATGTTTTACCCCCTTAATGCCGAGCGCCATGAATCCTACCAGACACAGTATAGTGTCTCGGAGACCATCAGAACATGTTTTACCCCTTAATGCAGAGCGCCATGAATCCTACCAAACACAGTATAGTGTCTCGGAGACCATCAGAACATGTTTTACCCCTTAATGCCGAGCACTATGAATCCTACCAGACACAGTATAGTGTCTCGGAGACCATCAGAACATGTTTTACCCCTTAATGCAGAGCGCCATGAATCCTACCAGACACAGTATAGTGTCTCAGAGACCATCAGAACATATTTTATCCCCTTTAACGCAGAGCGCCATCGATCGTACCAGACACAGTATAGTGTCTCGGAGACCATCAGAACATGTTTTACCCCTTAATGCAGAGCGCCATGAATCCTACCAGACACAGTATAGTGTCTCGGAGACCATCAGAACATGTTTTACCCCTTAATGCCGAACACCATGAATCCTACCAGACACAGTATAGTGTCTCGGAGACCATCAGAACATGTTTTACCCCTTAATGCAGAGCGCCATGAATCCTACCAGACACAGTATAGTGTCTCGGAGACCATCAGAACATGTTTTACCCCTTAATGCAGAGCGCCATGAATCCTACAAGACACAGTATAGTGTCTCGAGACCATCAGAACATGTTTTACCCTTAATGCCGAGCGCCATGAATCCTACCAGACACAGTATAGTGTCTCGGAGACCATCAGAACATGTTTTACCCCTTGATACAGAGCGCCATGAATCCTACCAGACACAGTATAGTGTCTCGGGAGACCATCAGAACATGTTTTACCCTTAATGCCGAGCGCCATGAATCCTACCAGACACAGTATAGTGTCTCGGAGACCATCAGAACATGTTTTACCCTTAATGCAGAGCGCCATGAATCCTACCAAACACAGTATAGTGTCTCGGAGACCATCAGAACATGTTTTACCCCTTAATGCCGAGCACTATGAATCCTACCAGACACAGTATAGTGTCTCGGAGACCATCAGAACATGTTTTACCCCTTAATGCAGAGCGCCATGAATCCTACCAGACACAGTATAGTGTCTCAGAGACCATCAGAACATATTTTATCCCCTTAATGCAGAGCGCCATCGATCGTACCAGACACAGTATAGTGTCTCGGAGACCATCAGAACATGTTTTACCCCTTAATGCAGAGCGCCATGAATCCTACCAGACACAGTATAGTGTCTCGGAGACCATCAGAACATGTTTTACCCCTTAATGCAGAGCGCCATGAATCCTACCAGACACAGTATAGTGTCTCGGAGACCATCAGAACATATTTTATCCCCTTTAACGCAGAGCGCCATCGATCGTACCAGACACAGTATAGTGTCTCGGAGACCATCAGAACATGTTTTACCCCTTAATGCAGAGCGCCATGAATCCTACCAGACACAGTATAGTGTCTCGGGACCATCAGAACATGTTTTACCCCTTAATGCAGAGCGCCATGAATCCTACCAGACACAGTATAGTGTCTCGGAGACCATCAGAACTTGTTTTACCCCTTAATGCAGAGCGCCATGAATCCTACCAGACACAGTATAGTGTCTCGGAGACCATCAGAACATGTTTTACCCCTTAATGCCGAGCACCATGAATCCTACCAGACACAGTGGTCCACAGTATAGTAACTGGGAGACCATCAGAACATGTTTTATCGCCTTAATGCCGATCGGCGTGGATCGCACCGCTGTGGCCACCTTTAAACATCTTAAAAACACTATCAAACATGTTCAGACGGGATTTTTTTCATTTCGGAACCATTATAATGGAATACAACATCACACAATTGTTTTGCAGTCATTTATTGCACATATATTAACATTGACCTGGAATGGTAATTATTATTATTGGTAATGTACAAAATATCGGACATAATGTGCATATGGAATTCTTGGAATTCGCTGTATCCGGAGATCGTTACATCAAGAGTTAGTTACATACGAATGGGGTTCGTTTCATCACGAGTTTGTATATCAAATGTTCGTATAGGCGGATCAGCTGTTTGTTCGTCAAATCAGAAGTTGAGTGAGTGAGTGAGTTTAGTTTTACGCCTCACTCAGCAATATTCCAGCTATAAGGCGGCAATAAGAAGTGAGTGAGTGAGTTTGGTTTTACGCTGCTTTTAGCAATATTCCAGCAATATCACGGCGGTGGACACCAGAAATGAGCTTCAAACAATGTACCCATGTGGGGATTCGAACCCGGGTCTTCGGCGTGACGAGCGAACGCTTTAACCACTAGGCTACCCCATCGCCCCGCAATAAGAAGTGGACATAGTAGTAATGAATTTAGTTGTTATCAGAGACCATTAAACCGATTTCATATAATTACAAACAGCCCAACAAGCACACACACGCGCGCACGCACGCACACACTCACACCCATCTTTTCAGCCCTCACAAACGGATCCCATGAAATGATTGATGAGGGAATCAAGGGCTAACGAGTTTGGATGCTGGTCGTCGTTTTCTGTGGCCACTGTCAAATCTATATTATTTAAGAAAAGCACATTGTTCTCGAGCCCCTTAAATGCGTCCCGCTGAATTGTGTCGTATGGGAACATCCAACAGTCATCCAGAAACCCTATTTTGCCCCTACCCTTGAAAGCATGAGTCCCTCGTATCGCCACTTTAACCCCGGGGGCGCGAGCAGCTAACGATTTGACAGATCGGGCAATTCGTTGCATATGTGTTCTAAAAACCTCTGGAGGGGAAGGGGTTAAAATGAAGGTATATATGAATGAGAAATATATCCCTTGAATTATTTGGAATGTCATCAAGATAGGCATGAGTTGCTCTGTTGTAAGCCAGTTTGTTGAACGTGTATCCATGATAAAACGGGTACTCATGAGGCACCAGCATCAGCGAGATGTTCAAGTTCTTGTCCATTGCCACTGCTGGTTTGTGCCACTTGGAATGGTGCCATTGCTCTGTGACCAGTTTCAATCCTAAACGCTCAGTTAAAGTATTGAACCACGATCTGGAAGAGGAATCGCCATGGATCCAAAGTCTCCGGTTTTTCAGACATTCTCTGTATATTTTCGGATCAGCTGGAATTGTGTTTTTACAAGTTAGAGACCTCCAGGAATTCTTGTAGAAGAAGCCAACAGGTGTTGATGCCTCCCAGCTTTTCCTCAAAGGCGTTTTGTTACAAGGGACACTTGGCAAGGAAACTGTCTCTTGGTCTGCAAGAGAAATCATTTGTTGATGAACCACAGTAAAACAACGTTAGTCGAGGTAGAAGGTACTTCGCGTTATCCGAGGTTTGACATAAGGAATGCGCAAGGACCAAGGTTTTACTTCGAGACAACAGCAAGATGGACTCATCAAATTTAAAGTCAATATGAGTGAGTGAGTGAGTGAGTGAGTGAGTTTAGTTTTACGCTGCTTTTAGCAATATTCCAGCAATATCACGGCGGGGGACAGCGGAAATCGGCTTCACACATTGTACCCACGTGGAGAATCGAACCCGGGTCTTCGGCGTGACGAGCGAACGCTTTAATCACTGGGCTGCCCGACCGCCCCATTTTCAACATGAGCGAGTTTGTATCCATATAGTTTGTATCTATCTATATTATGTATAAGTATGAACAAGTACTCAATACTAAGGACTCTTGACAGTTGACACTAACTAGGACTCTTCTGCATTCCATATATTAGAAATAACAAATGTTTTATACAAGCCTTTTATGACGTCATAAACAAAATATGACATCCTCATGTGACGTCATATCTTCTATTCACCAATCAGCATTGGGCGTTGCTAAAAGTGCACAAGTGCAAATGTCTGGTTCAATGATTGGTCTACAATTGCTATCCTTTTTCAGTCTACTGCCAAGGTGGCCTTTTCCTGACTCAACTGAGTAAGAACATAGTTTGTGACTGTTCACGCACGCACGCACGCACGCACGCACGCACGCACATACGCACGCACACACCCACGCACACATGATACAATACGATCTGTCGCAGTCGCAGCTTAATGTACGACGAAATCCCGAAACGATGCACTTATAAAACGTTTCCCTATGTGGTGAAACCTACAAGCATGGGTATGGTGCTGGCAATCCGAACTCTCACATAATATTGAGACCTCACAGGACACGTGTCTCGGTCCCACAGGGAAACAAACATTCAATGACGTATTCACCGCTTGTTTGTGTCTAACTGGTGTGTCAACTACTGCTCATTACCAGGCATATTGGACCCGTAAAGATCCGAGTTAGAATTGATCTTCAGTAACCCATGCTTGTCGTAAGAGGCGACTAACGGGATCAGATGGTCAGGCTCGCTGACTCGGTTGACACATGTCATCGTCTCCCAGTTGCGTAGTTCGATGCTCATGCTGTTGATCACTGGATTGTCTGGTCCAGACTCGATTATTTACAGACCGTCGCCATATAGCTGGAATATTGCTGAGTGTGGCGTAAAACTAAACTCACTCACTCACTACAGGCATATTTTATGTGACAAAGCTGGACTGTTGTGTGAATCTTTAATCAGCTGACAACGTTAACATACCTGACGTCACTTTAATCTCAATAGCTGTGGGAATGGTTTGATGTAGCATGTTTCTGAAACAAAGGTAAGGAATGTATTTTATGAAACACTGAAGTTAGAATAATAATATTGTTTGAATTCGAATTCGAAATAAGAATATTATTATGGTTTACAGATTAAAAATAGTATGCAGCAGAGAGGGTTCGGGTGATCCTGGCACAGTCAGGCTGGTAAGGCTCATCATCAGCTCAGGGCCCTTGCCCCCTCTTCACTTAGCCCAGACAGCGAATGGGACTTCTCCCAGGAAACGCTGCCTAGTCGAACCAACCAAGAACATTCCGGAGAATTCTGCTTTACGCAGTGTCATAAAGGCTGTATATCATTATTATTATTATCATTATTATTATTTCAAAATAATGACAAACACAGTAATACATAAACATGATTTGGAGCGATTCCGAAAAAACCCACCCTGTCTAAAAATACAAAGATAACGAGAATGCGAAACCAGCCATATCATGGCGGAAGACACATTTTACCCAAGTAGGGAATCGAACCCAGGCCTTCAGTGTCACAGAAAGTCTGCAGGCTATCCCACCACCCCATTATGTTGGAGTACACGTCATACAGAGGTAATCAGTCTGTCGAAACAAACATCATATCCAAATAACCATAACTCTAAAATACGCACCAAATCAAGAAAACTGTCATGTCGAAAAACGTCTTATATGGAAATAGTCAGTACATGGAAACAACCATCATTACTTGATAATAGGTTCGTTGATATAACTAGAACGGCGCGGTAATCAGCTGGTTGAAAGAACCGCGTTACCAGATAATTAGAGTCGAAACTATGCAACATAACTAGAAAATAAGTTTTATCCAGTCTAACGTAACAATCATCAATGTTGAAATCACTGCCATGTTGGCTGAAATATATAATAATATTCATCATTATCAGTCACCACTGCTGAGAGTGAGTGAGTATGGTATTACGCCACTGTTAGCAATATTCCAGCAATAACACGGCGGGGGACACCAGAAATGGGCTTCACACATTGTACCAATGTGGGGAATCGAACCCGGGTCTTCGGCGTGACGAGCGAACGCTTTAACCACTAGGCTACCCCTCCACCCTCCATTGCTGAGAAACGGATCATCAGCCTAATCACCAAAATATTCAAATATGAATGAACATGGTATTGACATAAACAAATATGAAATAATAAATATATGAATAAATTGATTAAAAGTTGTACCCTTGGAAGAATTTTGCTTCGTGTGGCGTAAACAGAGATGGCTGTTTATCCGGTTCACGTAGTCCCGTGAAGTCGTGACACAGCAACTTCCGGTGTGATGGTTTCCCACAATACCATGGGAGACCGTAATTCTCGGCCGTCAAGTTACAGACGTTCGTAAATCCTCGGATATTTGGGATAGGCAGGCACAAAGTCTCCTCTTTGACGCCGTCGCTCTCGAACATCGCTGATATATTCCTCAGTGTGTAGTAATCGCGATATACCCTATAGAATATATCCACATTTTCTTTACGACTGGCTATGGTGGCCTCGATTTTCGGACTTCCGGTCCAGAGAGCTCGGAGAGTTCCTGTGTAGGTGCCGTCTTTGTTGTCAGTGACAACACCGGCTGCTCGTGCTTCTTTCGACTTTTCGCTCATCCATATTCTCACGTTATCCCCTCCCTTGGTTTTACGTCGCTTGTACTCGTCGAAAAGTTGGATTTTTACAGAAATTGTGTCCCCTAGTTTAAAGTCCGTTTTAGTTGAAGCGAGTTGAATGTTTGAATTTGGAGCATATGAACAGCTTTTAGGGTCCGTCTGTGCAATAGTACTCCCTAAGGCGTTTCCCTGGTCTGCCTTCAAATCAGATAGTGTTTTCCCGTTCACAGACATCGGGCCTTGCCAGTCACTAGAACGTCGAACTTCCTCTCTGACATCTGGCTTTGAAAGAGGCGTGCTCTCTCTGAAATCAAAGCAGAATGAATTGTACAAATATAGGATCATCTGAAACGAAAAGAGGATAATTTCTCTGCAAAAGTATTGTCTACAGCAATATGTAAATTACTTAAATCATGTTTAGAACACCCACAATGGGAAGGCTGTGAGTGGCAATACCCGCCAGGAATAACTGACTAACTACAGCTGCATGAGTGAGTGAGTGAGTTTGTTTTACGCCTCCTTTAGAAATATTCCAGCATTATCAAAGCGGGGCACACCAGAAATAGGCTTCACACATTGTACCCATGTGGTGACTCGAACCCGGAACTTCGGCGTGACGAGCGAACGCTTTAACCACTAGGTTACCCCACCGGCCCAGAGAGCTGCATGAAAACATCGTGTGATCTTTAACTTGGTGTGCTTTGTATGTTACATGTAGCCATGGCAACTAACATTCATAAGGACGCACAATTAAAACTTGCTCTTTGAGATCTAAACATGATAAAAATTAAAAATGACACTTTTATCTTTTGGATACCAGATCCCATGATGGTAAAACATGAACTGAACCTAGTCAACTTTAGTAGGCTACGTAGCAAAACAACCTCTCCAATCAACTCAATATTGACCTCTGGTAAATGGAAACCAGATAGCCACATCGGATTCAAAAGGTTACGTTCGTCCATTCCTCTGCGATCGTCGCGCGCTGAAACAGGGGAGGTTATCCTGCACACTAATTTGTTTTAAAAACTCTGCTGAACCAGCCTGGTTCCCTGGGTCTGTTGCGCCTGCGTTACCGCCTGCGCAACAGACCCAGGGAACCAGGCTCCTGCTGAACATTTGAGATGTTCCTGGTATGTAAAAGTTCGGTACGGTACACGTCAAATATATTTAAGTGTGATGGTTATGTGGATTTTTTATCACGTTAATTCCAACACAGGAAACATGTCAACGTTGGTACAACATTCTCGCTTTTCTTTTTGTTGTTGTGACAATTAGAAAATAACGTTGCCCCATCGTCAAGTTGTTTGAATGTTTAATGTAGCATGACGCCACGGTACCCAAACACACTCGTGGAACATTTATATAATACTGCATTTATATACATTTTTATTCATCATTGTCATATGATACGATTTATGATTGTCATGCTATGCATTACGGATATGACTGTTATGTATCTTTACCCACATGGTTGTCATGTTATTCATTAATGACATGCTTGTCATATTGTTAGTCATTGACATGATTGTCATATTATTCATTATTGACATGGTCAACATATTATTCATTATTGATAGGGGATGTGGGGTTGCCTAGTGGTTAAAGCGTTCGCTCGTAACGCCGAAGACCCGGGTTCGATTCTTCACATGGGTACAATATGTGAAGCCTATTTCTGGTGTTCCCCGCCGTGATATTGTTGGAATATTGCTAAAAGCGGCGTAAAACCATACTCACACACTCATTATTGACATGGTGAACATATTATTCATTACTGACATGATTGTCATATTATTCATTACTGACATGATTGTCATATTATTCATTATTGACATGGTGAACATATTATTCTTACTGACATGATTGTCATATTATTCATTACTGACATCATTGTCATATTATTCATTACTGACATCAGTGTTATGTATCGTCATCTCTTCGTGGCAGGGTTGATATTCATAGCAAGATTTTTGTGCTAATCCCCAACTGTTGACAGGGGGGTGCTACCCTCGGAGCGGTCTCTCTGTACCTGGCGGCCATGGGGCTGGGTCCAGGTTGATGGCATGTGTCAACCAAGTTAGCTAGCCTAACAACCCGATCCCGCTAGTAGGCTCTTACGACCAGCAGGGACACGGGTTGCTGAAGACAAATTCTAACTCTAATTTCCATTGGTGTACGCATTAGGTTTTCAGTACTGGAATTCAAGCATGAATAATCATCTATAATGAAACTATACACCAGGCGTGTTGCAACCCACTTTTTGTGTAAACCCGATATGTTACAAAGCTTCAAATTTAGATAGTATTGAGGGCTTGCCCCAGCCTTTTGTGCAACACTCATGTGTAAGCCCGGGCTTTTTGTATCATAGTAGCTACGCCCATGCATACTGACAAATACTGACAGTCTTCAAAATATCAATATTTGAACAAGTGTTTTTATACCCTCCTTCTCCCTGTTGGCAAGCAAATAATTATTCACGTCCATAATGTCAAGACCATCGGACAAGCTCCATTATAATCAGATAAATGCAAACCTGTTTGAGCAGCATTTGGGCTGGTTTGCCTTACAGTCACTGAACCATGTTACTTTCCCTACTGCCCAGCCCTCCCTGCAATGCTAAAGCCCTAAATGAAGCAAGTCTAGATTTCGCCAGGTACTGGTCTCCCTGGGGCTCCTTTTCAATTTAAATGTTTTTTTTTGTTACAATCCAGATTATACATATTCAGAGGCTAAGCCTTTGTCTACATTTATTCGCTAAAAAGCATGTGTCATGACACACGTATTCGCTCTGCAAAGCGCTTGCTGGGAGCAATCGATACAAGCAACTACATGTACCAGTATCGACTACCCATACGTTGACCACGTGGGAAATAAATCTGGATATCACACTCAACAGTCGTGTTTATATTTCCCATGCTGTGAGTGGCCTTTGACACTGTGTTGCTAAGAGACCATAAAGGACATCGCAGAACATCCGTTCTGTCGCTTTAGCATTTTTATTCTAACAGGTTCATCCTGTTATACTCTGAACATCATTGATACGAGGACCAAGAAAAGTAGCACCCCACCCTACCCTACTCCAGCCCTCCCCTCACCTTTTGAAACAGAACTGGTATTGCTACCAAGCCTTATCGGTTATACAAAACGGGAACTCACACAATACAATCACCAAACTGTTCACCGCGTGACTTTAAAGGCGGTGTGATAAGGATTACACGTTCAATCCCTCAGCTAAAGATTTTAAAGTTGAAAGGATGGGGCGTAGGTGTCATTTCCAAGTCTGACGTATCAGTTAAAAAAGTTATGTCCGACGAAATTCCTTATTTTGACTTCGACCATATGAACATATGTCTTAAACATAGGCAGGAGCCACGCACACCCCACCCTCCACACTTGTCCCCACCCTTGTCCTGAAAGTTTATTGAAAGACCATTGAAACTCTCGTGAAACGGGTGAAAATGAATTGTGCACCGCGTTTCTCAAGAGTGTGCACCCACCTCCCTTTTTCAAAGAGTTATATCCCCCCCGTTCTTGCATGTTTTTATGACGGGTGCCACAGGTCGAGCAGGAACCGCTCACCTTTCGAGAACACCTGGTGTCATTACTAGTCGATAAAGATTAAGAAATTCATGCGATAGTCGTAATCGTTCGTTGTGAAAATGGTGCTTATAATTGTCCTGTATGATTCTAGTGTATATCATATGCCATCAAAATTATCAATTTTTATATGTTAGATATTAGGGCTGCGCAATATAACCGGTATTTACCGGTTCAGACATGAAAACGATACGTATTGCTATACGCTGATCTAAAACCGGTATTTTGAAATGCATTCGGAAAACTTCGTAACACTAGGAAATCTTCGGATGTTTCCGTTTTTTAATTGTTCTTTTCCCTGTTTCATTAGTGCCAAGTGTTACTTACATTCTTATTTTATCATGATTAATTTGTTTTATGAAAGGTTAATCAATCATAGTGATTTTGTTGTGTTTTTGCTTTATAATCAAGCATTAACTCGATTATAAGTAGTTTTTGTTAAAAAAAATAATCCTTGCAATATATTGCAATACATATCGCAATATATGCTTCCGCATCGCAATACCCACCCCTATTAGATATACATGTTCCTTAATTCATAGCATGTCCAATACAGCCTTTATGTTGACAACTTCAACGGCTTTATACAGGTTACATTTATAGGGTTACACTCAACCACCCCCCTGGTGTCATCATTATTTATCAGTGATCCATACACACTGAATGGTACAATAAAGTCTGCCTTCAGAGACTGTGATAATACAGATTATACTACACCGTTTTATGTTTTATCAATAAACATGCCCTTACGATAAAGTCCGAATCGTACAATGGATTCTGCATTCGGAGACATCTTGTAATAATACAGATTATGTTATACAGTTTTATGTTTTATCAATAAACACGATCTGACGATAAAGTCCGAATCGTACAATGGACAATAGAGATTTCTTATGATGATGGAACTCGTCTTTGTGTCTATATTTATTTCCCATCTTTAACCCGTGAGTTTATACTAAAATATGAGACAATTTATTTCGATTTGTAGCCTGTCGGTTTTCGAACTGACAACTGTAGTCATAGTAGTGTTAGCCCCTAATTCATGTGTATCACATATAACATTGATAAAACGGAGTGCAGTGGATATACGCATGATTACACACAGGTTTGCAAATCTAAACCACATTACCACATTTGTAACCACGGAAACCATTGCCCCCGCCCTAATATTGATTTAAAGTGTCCTGTTTTGAGTCGGACCAAAATATGCATTACAGCTGTGCTCTTCACATTTTCATCGTCCTATTATTACAGCTGGTTCCTCACATTCTACGCGCGTCGTATTGTATTATTGTACATTGTATCATAAAGAAACACGGATTTCAGAAAGCCTGAAAGCCACCCTAAGGGTTCTTCCACATTTCATTGGCAAGCTATTATACAATAGTACGCGGAAGGAAAACTAAAGGTCTGAAAACAGATTAAAGCTTATCTACATGTTTTTATTTAATTGTTTAATTTTCGATTGGGTTTCTAAAAACTCCCTCTAAACCGACATCCATCTAAACCGACATTTTTCACCGGTCCCAAGCGATGACGGTTTAGAGGGAGTCCACTGTAATATAGAACTATGTCCTATAGTGTTCAAGATTTCACATTTGACAGACATAACCCTCTCACTCTGTACTCAGTGTTCTGAAGAGTCTGGCGTAGAAGAACACGGCTGTGATAGAGCCGTTACGGTGATGACATTATATACCGTCACACGGCTGTGATAGAGCCGTTACGGTGATGACATTATATACCGTCACACGGCTGTGATAGGGCCGTTACGGTGATGACATTATATACCGTCACACGGCTGTGATAGAGCCGTTACGGTGATGACATTATATACCGTCACACGGCTGTGATAGAGCCGTTACGGTGATGACATTATATACCGTCACACGGCTGTGATAGGGCCGTTACGGTGATGACATTATATACCGTCACACGGCTGTGATAGAGCCGTTACGGTGATGACATTATATACCGTCACACGGCTGTGATAGGGCCGTTACGGTGATGACATTATATACCGTCACACGGCTGTGATAGAGCCGTTACGGTGATGACATTATATACCGTCACACGGCTGTGATAGGGCCGTTACGGTGATGACATTATATACCGTCACACGGCTGTGATAGGGCCGTTACGGTGATGACATTATATACCGTCACACGGCTGTGATAGGGCCGTTACGGTGATGACATTATATACCGTCACACGGCTGTGATAGGGCCGTTACGGTGATGACATTATATACCGTCACACGGCTGTGATAGGGCCGTTACGGTGATGACATTATATACCGTCACACGGCTGTGATAGAGCCGTTACGGTGATGACATTATATACCGTCACACGGCTGTGATAGGGCCGTTACGGTGATGACATTATATACCGTCACACGGCTGTGATAGGGCCGTTACGGTGATGACATTATATACCGTCACACGGCTGTGATAGAGCCGTTACGGTGATGACATTATATACCGTCACACGGCTGTGATAGAGCCGTTACGGTGAAGACATTATATACCGTCACACGGCTGTGATAGAGCCGTTACGGTGATGACATTATATACCGTCACACGGCTGTGATAGGGCCGTTACGGTGATGACATTATATACCGTCACACGGCTGTGATAGAGCCGTTACGGTGATGACATTATATACCGTCACACGGCTGTGATAGAGCCGTTACGGTGAAGACATTATATACCGTCACACGGCTGTGATAGAGCCGTTACGGTGATGACATTATATACCGTCACACGGCTGTGATAGGGCCGTTACGGTGATGACATTATATACCGTCACACGGCTGTGATAGGGCCGTTACGGTGATGACATTATATACCGTCACACGGCTGTGATAGGGCCGTTACGGTGATGACATTATATACCGTCACACGGCTGTGATAGAGCCGTTACGGTGATGACATTATATACCGTCACACGGCTGTGATAGGGCCGTTACGGTGATGACATTATATACCGTCACACGGCTGTGATAGGGCCGTTACGGTGATGACATTATATACCGTCACACGGCTGTGATAGGGCCGTTACGGTGATGACATTATATACCGTCACACGGCTGTGATATTTACAAGTTAATTTTAAGTTAACTTTAATAAAATTGTATTTCTATATTTTATGGCGATGTGTAGGCAGCATGGTTTTAACTAAGACGTCACAGACTGCCCCAGTTTGATGAGGTCGTGAAATGATTCACAATTCATCTGGCTCACTGGTTACACCAATTATGTGTTCTTTGCGCTTATTCAGTATAGTTTTGTAACGTACAATGTGATTGATACAATATCAAGTCCGTACCAGACCGCCAAACTTTTCTAGCGGCAGAGCCTCGTTTTGAGAGTTCCACGATCTCCAGATTTCCGTTTGTCAGAGCCCGCTGTACGGCAGAGCAGGCTGCACGACGTGTTTGCAAGGATTAGAAGGAGCGTAATGTTGCAATATACAAGTGCTCAGATGTATCAAATAATACTGATTGACATTTATGTATCCAGCAAAATATATATATGAATTGGTCTCAAAATTCTGGACTGGTTATTGTACTAATATGCGCACTAGGACGGAACCCAGTCAGCAGGAAACGAGACTGTTGTGTAATCAATATTTTGACTTGATTGCGAATCTAAGCTGCAAGCAGGTCAGTCCATGCTCCCTCAACCGTGACGGACACGGGGACTGGTCTAATGTGCACATTGGCAGAATTTCTTCAACCTAAAGGGTGCGACATTAGGAAGGGTGGATGCCCATCACACGCCGTGTTATTTGAAAATATCCCCTGCAGTTCTTGTCTGATTGTAGTATGCAAGCAGTGTAGGCTTTTTCTGATTTTCTAATGCGTGAATGCTATAATGACTGATCCAATTTCTGTGTCTGACCTGGACATTTAATCACGTCATGTAAAAAATATGATGTCTAATACCTATGAGATTGAAAACACACACTTGATTTATTTGAATCCGTAAACTAAACAACCCCACTTTGCCATTGCTAGAAAAATCTGAAACAAGGTATAAACTGATGTCTTTCAGTGGCATTTAGAAGTTGTACATTGATGTCCAAGATATTTTTTATGGATTAAACTTCTTTTTTAATTTCTCTCACAACGTTTCGAGACCATTCCAGGTCCTCTTCATCAACTGCCAGTTCACCTGATGAAGGGACCTGGAATGGTCTCGAAACGTTGTGAGAGAAATTAAAAAAGAAGTTTAATCCATAAAAAATATCTTGGACAAGGTATAAACTGTTTTTAACTTTAGTACACAGCAATTGCTCATATGTATTTCTTGAGCAACAATGAAGTTCTGTTCGTATCCTCAAAACAGTGTCTACCCCTAAGTGTTTTAGGCAATTAAAATTGCATGCAATACAACGAGTACTACTCCCTTGCTGTAGGCGGCGTGTTTGGTGGTATAAACCTACACCTGTTTATTAGTCATTCACTTGATGTTCAGCTGATGGATTTATAACAAACTTTAATGGTATAATTAATGGTAACACCATTTAAATTGCTCTGGATCAGTATCCCTTTAAGTCACGTGGAATTATTTCAGCTATACAGTGATTTGATTAAAGGTCACATGCAACCAAAAATCAAACATAATTAAAACACAATTATCACTTATTCATAACATATAATATGCATTGCTGGTTATGAAAAAACATATAAGCAAAATTATAAGTGTACAATCGCAAATCAAAAGTGCAATATTTTGTACTTGGGTTAACTTCCCATGAAACGAAGCAGCCGGGATACCGAACCCAGTCAGAGCTGGTGGGTGTGCACTCAAGTGTAACGGCTGGTTCATTTGCAGATGCCCTCACGGCTCATTGTGTATGTATATATAGAGATGTTGGGTTTTGTAAATACATGCTTATTTTTTGTGTATAACATTTTGCAATCAACAGACATCATAACATGTCATGTGTACAAGTATCACACCTGCCTATCTGTGTAATTACATAATGTGACAGAGACCGAATTCGGGCCATAAATCAATGCGTTTTGTTTATGGTTTATAGCCTGATAGGTGTTAAGTTCAAATTGCATGTGGTCAGTGATCGAAGTTGTGTATTGAATATTGTCATTAGCAGACGGGCAAGCAGACACACAGGTGTCAATAAACAGACATTGAGTTTTGTCTGTGACAACGACATATCTATATCACAGTTAGAAATTCTGTCAACGCTAAATAATGACATTGCTTTTAAGTATCGAACTGAGAATGTGACTCAGTAAGAAAACGTGTTGTGAAATAATACATTTCAAACATAAACCTGCCTACAAAGGACAGTAAAATAACCACATGATCACAGGTTGAGATTTAGCATGTAACCATACAATATATCATCATATTTAACAAACAATACAAAAACGGCCTATAGATCACCAGCAACTGAAGGTAGATCACCATGCTAGGGACCACGAAGACAGTACTTTTGCTACCTGCATGGACCCTTGCTGGATTTACACCATCCCTTCAGCCTTTGGCGATTGTACAGTAACTCCAATTAACCAAACAATAAAAGAACAATCATATATTCTGCGATTAAAACACGGAGGATGACAAATACTTTGATTGAAATGGGACTTGCATACACTCTCAGTTTTTAGGCTAATGGAAACATGCACGCAAAGCCATAGATTGTTAAACATTAAATGCCAAGTAATCACCAGCAATGTATTCATGGCCGAAAAACTACATTTGAATTGAAAAGGTAATATATTTAGCGATATTCTGAACTAGCCTGCCCTCCTATGTTTAGGGCTTTTGCATGGGTCATACATTAGTACTCACCGGACGTGCAGAACCAGCAAAGACAGACAAACACTAAATAGTCCTAGCATGACCACAAAGTGAAAGGCACCCTTCGTCCTCATGGTACCTGGTGCTGAATGGAACGGCAGCTAGTATCAAGTTATCAAGTATTCAGTTACGAAACTTATAAATCCTATTTATCCACGGTGAAAGTCATTTCATGCTAAACTGGCTCCTCTTCGGTTTGGCACCCCTAGCTCAGCGCGTCTATCCTTTACGAAGACAGGAACCTGGTCATTCTTGGCCCACTTGTGTTATTCCTCGACAAGCCGATTGTACCGGGTTAGGGAAAGGACGACTGGTGCAAAACTGGTAACAACAGGATAAAAACATATCTCCGTTTTCATTGGCCTAGATTAGTATCACGTGACAGAAAATAAACACAGGGGGTATTGTAACATGCTGAGGGCTGTTGCATAGGTACAGTAGTTATGCATCATAAGCCATTAATCATATCATTGAGTTGATTCGGTCCATAGGACGTGTTGCACGCCATACTATATCTCTGTGTAACATTCTTTCAATGCTACCCGTAGTGCAAGACATGTCACAGTGACCTTCTTCGCCTGGTGTCGCTCATTTTCGGGTATCAATTCATGTAAGATTCATCTCGATTTTGCATTTAATGTCCACTGTCATCGGTACGGTTTCAGGGGCGGATCCAGGATTTTGGAGTAAGGGGGTGCACAACAAATAAATCATGAAGTCCAAAGGCTAGGGGAAAATGATCCTCAGGGAATTGGAGAGGGGGGGCACACACACAACACCAACCCCCATCCCCATTTACATTCTCTATTCTATAGATTTTGTGAGTAACACATGTGGGAATTCACCGCAATCGACAATTTTGTGACCTTGGCCTCGCGAAAGATTGCGTCAAACCAATGTTGTTCTGATGAAATCATTGAATTATTGAAAGTACGGTTATAACGAACTCAGTGGGCCCACTACTTTTAAATCTCAAAATTTTATTCAAATTAGGATAAAAGTTGTTTAACAAACGATCATAGATTCAAATCGCTATTACTGGTTTGTATTACAAGGGGGTAAGCGCAGTAGTTGGAACAGTGAAACAAATGCACGTGCGGTACGTGAAGAGCGTTTACTTATAACAAACCTTGTCGTTTTCGGTGTTCATTTGATGTGCATACCCCTTGTAATACGTACCCATAATAGCCATGTGAAACTATGCCATGTGAAACCTAGCCATGTGAAACTTTTATCCTAAGTCGAATAAAATTCTGAGATTGAAATGTTCAATTGGCAAGGTAAAATCATGAGGATTCGCAGTCTTAATTTCACTTTATTTGTTTTACTTTTTGGTTTAAAGTGACATTCATCGGTACGTTTTCACTGCAAACAGACTATAACCATAACATAAGTATTTGCAAAATATGAACGGGCATCGCCGAGTGAATGACGCTGTAACCATTGCCACGCCTAAACTAAAACATATACAGTATCAATAATATGTAGTGAGCGAGGTTAGTTTTACGCCGCACTCAGCAATATTCCAGCTATATGGCGGCGGTCAGTAAATAATCGGGTCTAGACCAGACAATCCAGTGATCAACAGCATGAGCATCGATCTACGCAATTGGGATACGATGACACGTGTCAACCAAGTCAGCGAGCCTGACCACCCGATCCCGTTAGTCGCCTCTTACGAAAAGCATGGGTTACTGAAGATCAATTCTAACCCGGATCTTCACGGGTAAATTTAACGTGTATCACTTTCATAATGTCAACCCTCATCAAGCCCCATAAGCGTTGTGACGCGGCGTTAATTGGGCCTACGTCTATTTAGAGAAGTAGATATTTTTTCCCGTTTGTGGGGTTGTTGTACTTTACTACAAAACTGTTATTTCAAATATAACGTGTTGGCACTTTTTTGAAGAAAAACAAGACACGGCTTATTCACATGCTCTCACAACTGTAGATACCCGCCTTTCACCCAGTTGTTATTGAGTCATGTGAAGGTAAAGGTGACTGATCCGATTACATTTCCGTCCGGCCGTCAACCAGCGGATGACGACCCAACCTTCGCACAGCGTCCTGAACACTATAGACTGACGCCTAGTCTTTGAACACTGGGACGGCCGTTGACCTGGTTTGTTCTACAGTCCCTGAACCACAGTATTCTCCCTTCAGCCAGACCCTACCGCAATGCAGAAACCATAAAGGAAGGTCTAGATTTTCTTCAGACTACACGGGCTCCTCTTCAATTATAATGGAATTATTCTGTCAAAATTATATATCGTCGGAGACTGAGCGCCAGTCTAGCACCGACCCTAAAGCCTTTGTGTGCCGTACCCGTGTACTGGCAACTGGGCTATCTAAATTTGGATTTTCGCATCTCGCTTCTTTTCAGTCTCAGGAATAATGTGTTTTTATCAAAATTGTACATTTTCACAGTATATATCCTTAGGTTTGGCCTTTGTAAATGACTCCAAGAAACACACGCACACACTTTAAATATATATTCGGTATATTTGTCTCAAATATAATATCGATATAATCCACACAGAAGAAGCCTCTCCACCCTAAACCCCAATACGCTCCCACTCACAATTCACCCTGAGCACTAATTCCTGGCTGTTGATTAAAAATAATAGATTTCGTCTCAATCTAAATCTGCTCATCGGAGATCGGAAAGAAATATGCTTAAAAATTATGGGAAAGGGGTAGGGGGTTGATTTTGTACATGACATCAAGGGGGGTTCACTTACTTTGTGCATAACACGGTTTTTTCGTGTGTGTGAGGGGTGTCATTCACATTGTACATGCTTCTCCATACAAAATCATCATCACCCCCGTTCAGATGTTTTAGTATCCTCACAGTATCTTCGCTCCTCATTTATCTCGATATCATTAAGATTACTAGAACGCATGCGGAGACAGCACCCGCCGACAACACACCAAATAGCACGTGAAACCTCTCACCTGTTGTGTAACGATAAAGCCAGGAGAGAGAGACTGAACAGTCCAACACCGATAACAATGCAAAACGTCGATTTCGTCTTCATCGCAAATCGCTGCAGCTGATGCCCGAGACGGCTGGGATATTATTATTCGTCTCATGAACACGCACCCTAATTGTCACGTGTATCGTTGGGTAGCTCGATTGTAAGGACATCTGATTGGCCGAGGTGAATAACCTCTGAAGATTATACTATCTGCAATAAGTCAATAAAACATGGGTGCCTATATATGTGAATATTTCAGTTTAACGTGGACTTTATGAGTGTGTACTGCTTTAGTTTTATGTACAACACGCTGTATAAAGCCTAGCGAAGGACGCCTCACGCAAGACCTTGGTACAGAAGCTAACGAGGGTGTTCACATAAAACTATTCAAAAGAGGTGAGCCTTTGTCACGTATCCGTCAAACGGGGTTTGTGTTGAGGCGGAATGGGAGAGATTCTTTCATCTTCTCAGATATCACGAGCAGTCGGTTTTCTTTGTGGCAGGGTAGGCGGATATCTCCTCACCCCTCAGACATTTATTTCCCGGGTGTGTGTGTGTGTGTGTGTGTGTTTTCTTTCTTTCCTTATTCAGAATGTTTGGTTGTGACTGGTTGTCGTAATAAAAGAGAAGTTGTTTGATATTGATTATTCTAACTGGTATTCACAGCTATGGGATGATACTGGCTGTTGTAACGGCAACAAACTACGAACGTTCAGTCTGTTTGAGACCTCTTTATCAGTATCCGCACTATTTTCAATAGGTTGCAACAAAATACCCTGGCCAAATTACGATGTGGAACTTTACCTCTGGAGATTGAGCTTGGTCGTTTTTCACGGCCTAAACCCCCTCTTGAACAACGGCTATGTAAATATTGTAAGAATAGTGCAGTTGAAGACGAGGTCCATTTTTTATCGAAATGTAATATATGTTCTGGGGTCAATTTTATGGCAAAAGGCATGCTCTCGTAACCCTCTGTTTAGAATTTATGACTTCTGTCGACCAGACTATTTTTATTATGGAATGCGATAATCTAGTATATCCCTTAGCTGCTTCAGTGTTACTTATGTTTAAAAGAAGAAAAGTATTATAACGTATGATATTACACCACCCACCTTTTCTATAAGTTTCACTATGTGTGTCTATCTATGCACTGTTTTATGCATTTTAATTCTCTCTCTCTCTCTCTCTCTCTCTCTCTCTCTCTCTCTCTCTCTCTCTCTCTCTCTCTCTCTCTCTCTCTCTCTCTCTCTCTCTCTCTCTCTCTCTCTCTCTCTCTCTCTCTCTCTCTCTCTCTCTCTCTCTCTCTCATGGGTTCAACGGGTGAAGCCGATTTCTCGTGTCCCACGCCTTGATACTGCTGGGATATTGCTAAAAGCCGCGTAAAACTAAACTCACTCACTCATTTGTATGGGGATGTATGTTTACAGGTATGTGTTGTACGTATACATGTATCTATGCTTGCATGTATGTGTTGTACGCATGTGGGTATCTATGCTTGCAGGTGTGTTGTACGTATGTAGGTATCTATGCTTGCAGGTATGTGTTGTACGCATGTGGGTATCTATGCTTGTAGGTATTTGCTGTACGCATGTAGGTATCTATGCTTGCAGGTATGTGTTGTACGTATGTAGATATCTATGCTTGCAGGTGTGTGTTGTACGTATGCAGGTATCTATGCTTTCTGATGTGTTGTACGTATGTAGGTATCTATGCTTGCGGGTATGTGTTGTACGTATGTAGGTATCTATGCTTGCAGGTATGTGTTGTACGTATGTAGGTATCTATGCTTGCAGGTGTGCGTTGTACGTATGCAGGTATCTATGCTTTCTGATGTGTTGTACGTATGTAGGTATCTATGCTTGCAGGTATGTGTTGTACGTATGTAGATATCTATGCTTGCAGGTGTGTGTTGTACGTATGCAGGTATCTATGCTTTCTGATGTGTTGTACGTATGTAGGTATCTATGCTTGCGGGTATGTGTTGTACGTATGTAGGTATCTATGCTTGCGGGTATTTGTTGTACGTATGTAGGTATCTATGCTTGCAGGTGTGTGTTGTACGTATGCAGGTATCTATGCTTTCTGATGTGTTGGTAGGTATCTATGCTTGCATGTATGTGTTGTACTCATGTAGGTGTCTATGCTTGCGGGTATGTGTTGTACGCATGCAGGTATCTATGCTCTCAGGTGTGTTGTACGTATGTAGGTATCTGTGCTTGCAGGTATGTTTTGTACGCATGTGGGTGTATATATGCTTGCAGGTGTGTTGTACGTATGCAGGTACCTATGCTTGGAGGTGTGTTGTGCGTATACAGGTACCTATGCTTGGAGGTGTGTTGTACGTATACCGGTACCTATGCTTGCAGGTATGTGTTGTACGTATGCAGGTATCTATGCTTGCAGGTGTGTTGTACGTTTGCAGGTATCAGTGGTTGCAGGTGTGTGTTATGTGCACCCCCGCATCCGCCCTCAGGATCTGCCCTGAGTAGCTGTAATATAATGAGTGATTGACTGAGTAAGTGAGTTTAATTTTACGCCACTTTCAGCAATATCCCAGCATTCTCACGACGAAGGACGCCAGAAATGAGCTTCACACATTGTACATCTCGGCGGAAGGGAATATACCTGCGAGTAAGACGCGTGTATTCAGGGGTCTTTCTATGTGCCCAGCACCTATTGTTTCAGGTGTAAAATCACCCATGCGTGCTGATTGGTCAAACAGTGGTGGGGTTAAGGGGGGATCTCTGAGAGTTAGAGAGAATTTTAGTCAATTAATTTGTAGGAGTGAACACATTTCACTTAGTGCTGGATTGTGGATCAGTTGGTGAACTTTATCTAAACTAAAATGATATAGTGGGGTTAGTGATGTGTAAAGTACAGAGGCTACCTCCTGATGTAACATATGTTACAGATGCCAGAAATTGCGATTTCTATAGCCAATTAAGTTATAGTCTATATCAGACTTCTGGTCTCCGGTTACGCAGAATCATGAGTGAATGAGTGAGTTGAGATTTACGCCGCACTCAGCAATATTCCAGCTATATGGCGGCGGTCTGTAAATAATCGAATCTGGAGCAGGAGGTCCAGTGATCAACAGCATGAGCATCGAGCTGCGCAATTGGGAACCGATGACATGTGTCAACCACCCGACCCCGTTAGTCGCCTCTTACGACAAGCATGGATTACTGAAGATCAATTCTAACCCGGACCTTCACGGGTCTACGCAGAAGCATGATCCCCCCATAACGATATAAAGTTAACAGAGACTAATGGTCAGATATGTGCATAAGATTTTATTCAAACTCAAAAACATTCAAACAATATATTCATACATGTCAAGACATAAAAACACCATATCATAAATGCTTTGAAGAATGATGGTAATTTTATGGATATACAACGACATTAGAATCTATGTCGAAACTTCGCCTTTCACAGAATAAAGTGAGTGAGTGAGTTTAGTTTTACGCCGTACTCAGCAATATTCCAGCTACATGGCAGCGGTCTGTAAATAATCGAGTCTGAACCAGACAATCCAGTGATCAACAGCATGAGCACCGATCTGCGCAAGTGGGAATCGATGACATGTGTCAACCAAGTCAGCGGGCCTGACCACCCGATCCCTTTAGTCGCCTCCTACGACAAGCATAGTCGCCTTTTGTGGCAAGCATGGGTTGCTGAAGACCAACTCTACCCCGGATCTTCACGGGTCTATAGAATAAAGAATATATCCATAAAATTATCATCATTCTTCATCACCTCAACTTCTAAAATGTCCATCAAAGAAGTCATACAGACTCTGTCAATTAGCACTCTTTATAGCGTCAGCACTACACACATGTACATACAAATACATTCTAGATAACACAATACATCAAATTCAAAACTGTATCATATGAGACGCTGCATCAACATACGGCATCAAACATCTTGTGCCGATTACAACTTCTGTCTCGTAGGTCCCAAGTCTTTCATCAAGTTGCCTGTACATCTTCCTTCTTGACCTCATAACACATTTACATTCAACTGACTGACTGACTGAGTTTGGTTTTACGCCGCTTTTAGCAATATTCCAGCAATATCACGGCGGGGGACACCAGAAATGGGCTTCACTCATTGTACCCATGTGGGGATTCGAACCCGGGTCTTCGGCGTGACGAGCCAACGCTTTAACCACTAGACTACCCCACCGCCGCACATTCAACTGAACAATTCCTACCTCTGCATAGGCTTGTTCTCTTTGCTAAATAGACAAAAGTTTGTTCAAATTAGGGTGGTGGTGGCCAACAATCTTATTCAACCTACTGCGCCACCCTTCAACGTGGTTAGTGGTGCGTGGGCCCACAGCCTCGTAATGGTTCCACGGCTTTCTCGACAACTAACCCTCCACCCACTGCTCAGTTACATAGTCAGCAAACCTTCAGACAGGGGCTTTATTTGTTGGTGCGTTGTTCAGGGATTCGAACCATACGTCTCCAACTAAATCGGTCGGAACAATCGGTAGAGGAACAGCTGTCTTGACGAACCTGTTGACATCGGTGTTATTCTGGTAAGACGTCTACAAGCCAACTGCCTGGATCTTCCTCCACAAATACTGACCGTAATGAAAATCAAAGCCATTTACTTCGGCGTTTGGGAACACGGACTTAACACTGTTTCTTGCTGATGTTTCATAGTCCATGAAAAACTAAGGATTGCGACTGGTTTGATAAAGTACTGTCGGAAACTGTTTTTCAATTTTTTATCTACAATTTATGTAGTTGATATGTGAAAGTGTGAAATATCCGCTAAACTGAGTTCGGCATAAGTACAGTCTCGGTGGTAGGAAGAGTGGAAGCGTGAAAAAGGACTTTACTGAGGAGAGATTAGTGCAGAAATGAGCAATTCTGTTTTTTGTCCAAAGCCACTTATTTGGAACAGACCATGCTTTATGCAAACTAGTGTGCGATGATGTTGTATTAAAGGACATTTTTTAAACGCCCATTTTGAAGTTTGACTTAGCTTCATTATAAACGGTAACTGGCGTAAATAATAACTTTAATACTGAAACTATAAGGATGTAGCTACTATGGAGTCTCACTATCACTATAAAAAGAAACAGGTAGGAGGGGTCGTCTCAAAAGCAAAACCAGGACGGGTGTCGCAGACGGTGGTTGGGGTCGGGCTGGGGAACAGAGATATCAGCTAAGATAAGATAATCCTTTAGGGGAATTAAACTGGGGAAGTACACGGCATGTCATAATTTACAAATAATATTCAGTCCTGTCGATTGAGTCATGTCACCTATATAATATGAGCCATTTAATGCGATGGCTGATGGCTTTTCTATGGCTATCATGCTCTTTTACACATCTCAACATAAACTTTATGAAAGAAAGACACGTAAGATGTTAATCAACAGATGCGACATGTTCAACACACGTGAACAAGCATAAAATATCTTTGAGATGACCCCCTTGTGCCTGTAGGCAGCACATGAATTTCATGCCAGGTGAGTCGACGGTCCGTCGTCATACCTGGCTGAGCGACCTAATTGTTTGATCAATTGTTTTCAGCAGCTATTCATATTTTTTTCAATTTTATGATTAAACATGCTTTTCCGGATATCCTATTACGCATCCCACTGAACGCCCAGTTACGCCGATGTGGGTTATTTCGACATATGCTATTTGCAATTGTGTCAATTTTAGGGATACAGAGTAACATCCTAAAAACATTTTTTTCTATCTCCGACAGTACTTTAGCATCTCATCTCTCACTGTCTGGTGTACGTGGTTTCTTTCTTGTCAGGACACAGGGCATCCACTATGAGAAACATTGTGCCGTTGACGTGGACTTGAATGATGTAAATCTGGTGGAAGATGGCGGGGCAGGAATGTTCCATCGCAGAACCACGTGGAAGCTTCTCCAAGATGGATGAGGTTGTCTATTGGTGCCAGGATGATAATCTTGTCTCTGTCACCATCTTCTTTGAGGATGAAGTTTTCACCACTGAAGGTCTGACGCCATTTTGCTTCAATGTTGACGTCTTCACGGCTTGTAGGTATTTGTGGTACAAGCTTCTGTGTTTCGCTGTACAGGGATGACAGGGCGGAATATAGTGGCAGTAACTTGGCAACCAGTGCTTCTTTTCTCAAACCTGTAATAAATTGAACATTAGATTAGTATGTCAATTTAAAAAAATAAGTAAAAGCTTATAAAAACATTAATCACACTTATTGAATATATGCTGTAATGATAGCGAATGATAACGATTGATTTCAAGTTTGAGCTAGCTGAAAATGTCCGTTTGGACAAATCTGCAGTGCAAGATAAACGTAATTAATCAATAAACGTGTTATCGGTTAATCCTCTGCTGATAATTCATCGGAATGTTCCCATCCACCCAGTCCTGTTTTATGGATTTAATGAACCAGTCAAGCGTGATAGTCCCCTAAAACAACAGGTATTGGGTGAAACTAGATACCCATGTACTGGATCGATACAGAGCGGACTTGAGGTTGTTGAACATGGGAATCTTTGTGATGACTTGTGCATCTGTATTTGTGGCTCTCAAATCTGAGATGAAGAAAGAGCTTAGTTAGTAGGAAACACATGAATGCAAATTTGTATCCTTTTACATGTGTTTTAAAATATTTAACACAGATGTTCCCGACTACAAGTAAGCATGGATAAGCAAATATATAATAATTACCTGAAACTGTGTCTTGGTGTAAGGCTGGAATCGAACGAGGTGTCTGTCAGACGGATTCGCGAAGTTCAGCAATGATGATGTCTGTAGAGATCTTGCTCTCATCTGGTTGATGGTTGTGCTGGTTGGAGTACGTGGTAACAATACCACCTTTGGTATTGATTGTAGCTCGACAATCTTTCTGACAACATCTCCAATGAATAGACTTTAGTTTTCTGGTTTTAATACTAATTTTGTATCCCATGGGAATCAAATATGCCATCCTCGTCCATTTGGAATGAAACGAGTTCCGTTTGCAATCTGAGCATTCGCCATGGTTAAGTGATATTTACTTCTTTTTGATATTTATTTATATTATACTATATATATATATATATATATACTGAGCCGCAAAAGAAACGCAAGTCAAAATCCAGATTTATAAAAACTTTACTTTTGACACATAATGCATGAAAACAGGTACATAATAACAATCAACACGTATTGCATGATTATTGGGACATGTCAGTCAATGCATGGAAACATTTTTGGTTTACTTTGCATTGAGGACAAAATGGAAATTGATCCAACAAGTCAGTAGCGCGTATGTCCACCTCGTGCATTCACTACAGCTGTGCACCGCCTGAACATGGAGTGAATCAGACGGTTGACAAAGGCCCTACGGATTGCCGCACATGTCCGGATGATGGCCTGGAGTTCTGCTGCAGTTGTCGGGCGTGGTCGGACTTCATTCAGTCGTCTCTGCACCTCGTCCCAAAAATGTTCGATCGGGTTTAACTCGGGACTGACAGCAGGGCATGGCAGTAGTCGGATGTTGTGCTGCTGGACAAATGCCTGAGTGACTCTACCAGTGTGGGGCCTGGCATTATCTTGCTGGAAAATGTGTTGCTGGTGTCGGACGAAAAATGGCACAACCTGGGGTCGGAGGATCTGGTCGATATAACGTTGGGCAGTGACTTCATTTCCCCGACCTGGCCCAATATTCTGGAAGAATACTGGCCCTAATCTCTGATTCAGGCCAATCGCTGCCCATACCATAACGCTCGGACCTCCCTATGCATCAACTTCCATTACACATTCGTCAGCAAAGCGTTCACCTCGTCTTCGCCATATTCGAACTCGGCCGTCAGCATGAGAAATGCAAAACCGACTTTCATCAGAGAACAATACCAGTCTCCACTGTTGTTGACGCCACTTTCGATGCAACGTAGCCCACTACAGACGATTCTGACGATGTCTCTGTGTGAGGATAGGACGTCGAGCTGGACGAAGACAACGGAAGTGGACTGCTCTGAGTCTGCGCCGAACTGAATCTCCGCTTATTGCTCGTTTGTGACGTCCAATAGTCTGTCGGGCAGTCTCGTTGGCAGATAAGAATGAATCCCCGATGTCCGAACGTTGAATGTGTCGATCTTGCCGTGGTGTTGTGACTCTCGGACTTCCAGGACGTTGGCGGTCAGCAGTGGTCTGTGTAGCAAAACGTTCCTGAAGACAGTAGATCGTCGTTATGTGCACATGGAATGCATTGGCAACATCTGCAACACTCTGTCCAGCTTCAAGACGGCCGATGGCTTGTTCCCTCTGTTGCGTCGTTAACCTTGGCATTCTTGGTGGGCGTATGTCGGGAGTGATTGAAACTGATTTGAGGGCATATTTATACCCCTATGTGTCCGTGACAAAATGCGCATCATGATTGTCATGAAAAACTTCTGCAACCACATCCCACGGGCAATTCAATTGCTGCGTTTTGGCGATGTGCAATATCCAGGAAAAATCACCAAACAGAACCTGAACATTACAAAACTGTTTTTTCACAACAAAGGTGACCAATGTGTAGTTACACAATAATATTTAACAATATTCTGTCGAATATGTATTAACAATTTTTATGCGGTTCAGTATATATATATATATATATATATATATATATATATATATATATATATATGCGTATTATATATATATATATGTATGTATATATATATATATACGTTCTGATTTGTGTTCACTTTGTTAGATAAGTGATTTATGATCGATGTGAACTCATACTCAAGATTGACAGCAACCATACAAAGATGATTAAGTGTTCACCTATCAAAACTAATTGCTGTCAACGTCAATTGATTGAACTGTTTTCAATTATCTCACCTGATGCAGTTTTACAGGCCTTCATATATAAACTTGATTATGAATTCTTACAAACAGAATTTTAATAGTTAAGTGTTAGGTCTAATTTGTTTAGTATCCAGATGAAAACCTTGTTGTGTTCCCTTTTTAACAAAGGGATTAAAATTTTATGGATATAATTTCACAGGTAACTTACTAAACCTACCCCGTGGCTGACCAAACTAATCCTAATCCCTAATAGATAGGTCGATAGACATCACATTGTTACATGATATGAATGAAAAATATAGATGAGGTAATAAAATTGTTGGCACGAAACATCAGTCGCTCTGGATCAGTGCCCCTTTAAAGAAACTCGGATCTGGCACTTTCTAAAGATTAGGATCACATTTATCAGGTTGTCTCTACATGTGTGTGTGTGTGTTTTACCGACTGCATGAACTGACCGTGATAACGCCGTGATAGCGTTGGAATAGTCAGTGAGTGAGTGAGTTTTGCTTTACGCCGCTTTTAGCAATATACAAGCAGGGGACACCAGAAATGGGTTTCACAATTTGTAACCATATGGGGAATTGAACCCGGGTCTTTGGCGTGACGAGCTTTATCCACTAGGCTACCCCACGGCCCTCGTTGGAACAGAGCTGGAAGTAGCTTCAACCATACACGCTTGTATTATTCACGTGAATGTGGAAATAGAATCCCATCTACAACGTACGTGGCCGTCACTGCAGGGCGACGTCAAGCAGCGACAGTCGTGACAGAGTTTATGCATCACTGTGATGCAACCAGGTGTCTGCGAGTTGACCTATCCTGCACACCGGCTGCACGTCATAAAACATGGGAGTGAGCCCTACAGGAAACTGGGTAACGGAAACGCACTGGAGCCCTACAGGAACCAGACTTGTAAGTTTCCGCTTTCCGAAACTTGAAGGAAATGTAGAGAAACAGTCCGGAAACCTAATTGAAACTTAAGCTTCCATTTTTTTTTTGGTGTCCGGAAACCAAGTGAGTGTTGGCTGAGGAACTGTTCATAATTTATGGCTAGGGGGTGTGATGATGATTTTACAGAGAAGCATGCACAATGTGAATGTCCCCTCCCTCCCTATAAAATTTATGCACAAAGTAAGTGACCCCTCTACATGTCATGTACAAAATCAACGACCCCTCCTTCCCATAATTGTTTAGCATAATTTAAAAATAATTTTATGTACAAAATTGCATACCCCTTAGTAAAATTGATGATCATCACCCCACCAATACCCTATTAAAATCACCCCAGCCCCCAAGCCATAAGTCATGACCGGTCCCTCACCGTTTAATGATAAACATCCAAGCAGAACATCATTATCGCAGCTGCATATCTACACTGTCATGGGATAAGGACAAACTTTATGGTTATTCGGCTGATGCGACGTTTTGAAGTTGTTCATCCATAAAGTTCGTCCTCATCTGATTCACCAACTTCTAAATATGCCACTTAAAGAAGTTACACTGTCATGGCTTAATGACATTTAGAGCGTGCCAAACATTTACTGTCCCAGGACCTTGTTGATTTCACCCCACATGCCGTCAGGTCATCTAATTTCTCCCTGTCGATCACCAACAGAATCAACCAACTATAAGTAGTCACGAGCATATACCGACACGATTATACTGTGGAATATTTATACCATCTGTGGCACAACGCTTGCATACTGGGATAATATATGTACAACTCTTACCTGACGGTTAAGGCTATCACAAGCAGACAGGAACAAAACGCTCCGAATATCGTCACAAAACCGAATACATGTTTTGTCTTCATTGTTTTGCTTGACTTTGAGAATCTGCCAGGAACCACAGACTGTTATTTGGTGCCACGGAAGAGGACAACGCGAGCTTGTCCTTCCCGAATGCTGTTTATGACGTGAATGGTGAATGCCACCAGCTGTACTGTTAATAATCTCGAATCTCGTGAACAGCTGCGCTTTTTCAAATGTGAATGCGTACTGTCGGGCAGGAGATCCGCGTAGTGGTACATGGACATTCCCAAATAGACGTCTAGTTGGTTAATGGCTGAACGCGTAAAACCGGAGCATCTCGCAGATCGATAACCAGGATCTAGGACAAAGGAGACGGAGGTGGAGGAGAAGTATCGATTTTGGGCATTGCGGCTTCATCTTCTCCAGATGCAGCAAGGGTGAAGTGACTCGAATAATCGAATAAGCATATCACAGGGATGTATCCAACAAAGACGTTCTGATATGTTATGAATGACAAGTAACCCATAAATCCACACTATCGTATGCAAATAAAAGCGAAGTGTTACAGATTATCGACTCCGAAGACATTTGCCTTAAAGGCTTTTTAGTTTACGGCCGGTTATCATTACGCGCTGAACTGGGTCGATGTGTTCGGTCGAAGTGGCTTTACGTTCTTTTTCATTATAAACAGACTTTCATTAAAAATGAATTTCCGAAACAATTGTCAATTTAGTTCATATACAGGCCCAAGAAGGTGATAAGTCCATAATAGTGAGTGAGTGAGCTTAGTTTTACGCCGCTCTTAGCAATATTCTAGCAATATCACGGCGGGGAACCCCAAGAATGGTCTAAGATGAAAAACAGTGAACAAGTTCTCAGAGATTTCATTTGAAGGGAAATGAACTCCGACATGAGTGAGTGAGTGAGTATTCTCAACACCGCTTTTAGCAATATTCCAGCAATATCACGACGGGGGGACACCAGTAATTGAACTCTCTGAGTCTACAGGAGACAGGATAAGCCAGTGATGCCCATCAATATGTGACAATGTGGGTGAGTGAATGAGTGAGTGAGTGAGTTTGGTATTAAGCCGCTTTTAGCAATATTCCAGCCTATACCACGACGGGGGACACCAGAAATGGGCTTCACACATTGTACCCGTGTGGGGAATGGAACCCGGGCCTTCGGTAACCTCACCACCCCATTCCACAGAAGAAGTGCTTCCTGAAATTGTTCTTCATATCAGACCACCATGCCATTTACCATCATGACTGTCGAATTTCTTATTACTAAAGAGAGAGGGGTGATGCGGTAGCCTCGTGGTTAAAGGGTTAGTTGTCAGACCGAAAGCCCGAGTTCGATTCCCCATATGTGAAGCCAATGTCTGTTGTCCCCTGTCGTGACGATGCTGCAATGTTGCTAAAAGCGGCGTAAAACCATACTCACTCAACCACAACGAGATATAGATGCCGTGAAGAGATGCGGGGAAGAGTTGGAAGCTAAAGATTCAGCGTTGAGGACCACTTTTCAGATGAGATGAACCAGTACGATAGAGCAGTACATACAGCATATGAACTACGAGAAGAGGGGCGCTAGACTTTCTCCCAGTCCCTGAACCCCAATATTTTCCCATGGAGTAAGAGTGAGTGAGTGAGTTTAGTTTTACGCCGCTTTTAGCAATATTTCAGCAATATCACGGCGGTGAACACCAGAAATGGGCTTCATACATTGTACCCATGTGGCGAATCGAACCCGGGTCTTCGGCGTTATGAGCGAACGCTTTAACCACTAGACTACCCCACCGCCCCCCATGGAGTAAGAATCTTGATTTTAGTGATACATTTAATTATTATGATTGTGTTGATAAAAGTGTAGATAAATTAGCATTACGTGGAAGACTCTCTGGTATACTAGTTATAGTACGAAAAACGCTGTAACAACACATAAAGTGGTCCAAAATAACGGATAACACAATATTTATGTGATAAATGTCTCTTTGATCTAGATGCTGACTTACTATAAGTTCAAGATATTTGTATGGATTAAACTTCTTTTTTAATTTCTCTCACGACGTTTCGAGACCATTCCAGGTCCCTTCATCAGGTGATCAGGTCCTTCATCATCCATAAAAATATCTTGGACATCAATGTTCAACTTCTAAATGCCACTGAAAGACATCATTGCTATACGTTGTACTTATATACACCCAGAAGGACCTTCCTGGTGCAATAGTTTAAATGCATACTGCAGAAATGGTATTACAATTTTCCAAGAGAGCTGATATCTGATCTTCCAGACATCTAAGTGTTATGTGGGGGCGACTTGCTCGAACAGGTACTAATCCGGATTTTGTTGATGATGACATTATTCTTCACACTGAAAGTAAAGATCACTCGATCACATTTACATTAATCTTGAACGATTCACCTGTGATAAGATTATGAACCATTATGGTGGATGCTTGTTAGATATATGTAGTATTCTAAATATCCACATTGTAAATGATAACTGTGGCTCAGATTCTAACACTGGCCAATACATGTGTGTAGAATTTTATTTGACTTCAAAGTGAGAGTTGAAGGGGAAGGACATATATGTCCCTGTGGCACCCAGGGGGTTAAAGTAACCCCAATACTATTATATGGATAAGAAATATGGGGTTTGAATAATTATGAATCTATAGAAAAAGTCCACCCATATGCATGCAAACATATATCGGTGTGAAATCCAGCACATGTAACTATGGTATACGGCGAGTGTGGTAGATTTCCATTATACATATATTCTACTATTAAAGTTATAAAGTACTGGTTACGATTGTTAACCATGCCATGTCATAGATTTCCTGAGAAATGTTATAATATGAGGTGAGGTGAAATGGGGTTTTACGTCGTTCTTGAGAATATTTCGCTCATATGACGACGTGCATGCGTGTGTATGTGTATGTGTGGCTGCTTGTACTAGCCCAGACTTAAGCTGGTTTTATAGTGCTAGCTCAACTGAGATACCATGCCGCAGTGAAGCATGAATACCCCACTCAGACACATTATACTGACTCCGAGCCGACCAGTCCTTGTTGTACCCATTAATGCCGAGCGCCAGGCAGGGACCAACAAGTACCATATTTTAACGTCTTTTGGTATGACGCGGTCGGGGATCGAAGCCGCGACTTTCTGCTCTCCGGGCGGACGCTCTAACCACTACACCACGGAGGCGGTCCTTATAATATGATGATAGCATATGATAAAAATGGGAAAAGAAATTGGGTAACTAACGTAAGGGATTTTATATTCAAAACGGGACATGGTTATGTTTGGAATAATCAAAACGCCCATACAGAAACGTATTTTATTATGTCACTGACCCAAAGAATGAAAGACATTTATCAACAAACATGGCTTGAATCAATCTATCTATACTCTAGATGTCTGTAAAATAAACAATGGAAATCTGAACTGTGCCAAGAATATTATCAATCAAACATCACTGTAAAGAAATTCCGTGTAGCTTTATCCTGTTTTCGCAGCTCATCGCACGAGTTGTTTGTTGAAACCACAGGCAAATTGTAGCGCAAATGGGGTAACGCTTCAAAGAGAAAATGACCAGTCTTCCCATATGCGAGCGAAGCGAGCAAAGGTTGGCAACGTGCTTCCCTCGCTTCGGTTCGAAAAATATTTTGAATGTCAAAATAAAATAGATTTTTTAAAAATATGCTTTCATTTACCCGTCACCCCAGAAGTGTTTCTGTAGAATAAATGTTACGAAAATTCGACAATAACGACGGTAGATAAGAAATATAATATCCAACAGTTTAACGGTAAAATTTTACAATATGATATTTGTGTTAAATTTCTGCTTATTCTTGTTCCTTCACTCCGTTGAACCGGAAGCTGGCAGGTGTAATGGAGGCGAGGGACGATTTGACATGCCACAATTTGCGCTTAAAATGTTGAATTAAATATATTGTACTTGAGTAATTATTAAATATGAGGTTGGAAATCTGAGAGCACAACTCTGTGAAGACATGGGTGTCTACCTTTGATGATGGCGATATTTTATTTTGACATTCAAAATATTTTTCGAACCGAAGCGAGGGAAGCACGGTTGCCAACCTTTGCTCGCTTCTCTCGCATATGGGAAGACTGGTCATTTTCTCTTTGTTGCGCGACCCTATTTGCGCTACAATTTGCCTGTGGTTGAAACTGCGCGTTATATTAATATTCCCCGTAATCATAGAATTTGCAACCTCTGTAACGTTAATGCTGTAGAAGACGAATACCATTTTTTTTTATCTGTCCCGCCTATGAAAACGCCAGAAAGAAATATTTAACATCCTACTATTATACCCATCCAAATAAAATATCATCACACTATTAACAAATGAAAAAACTATTGTTGTAAGGTTAAAATGCATCTGTTATAGAAGAAACGTATCACAAATCTATTATTGAGAATTACGGTTATTTCATGATACAATGGACTGACTGACTGAGTATGGTTTTACGCCGTTTTAGCAATATTTTCACAAATTGTACCCATGTGGGGGAATCGAACCCGGGCCTTCGGCGTGACGAGCCAACGCTGTAACCACTAGGCTACCCCACCGCCCCGTGATACGATGGATGCTATCACTGCTTGGTAATAAACTAAGGGATAGAGAGCATAATAACTGTCGCTAACAGAACATAAAAGTCCCTTAAAGTAGCAATTAACGGTGAATTATAGATGAGAGTTAACAGTACATTCACAAGAGACCATGGAATGATGTAACTTTAAACGAATCAGAACCATTGTATCGGGACATGTGACAAGGGCGGAGCAGGCTCGAACACCTTAAAAAGATACCGTCAGTACTAGAAAGTGGTGCAGGTTTCAAAGTCAGCAGAACCTTCGCATCGCGATCATGTTTGGTAAAGAGCTTGCCCTGCCCTGTCCTGTCCAAGTCACCTTGTAATGAGTGAGTTGGGTTTTACGCCGCTTTTAGCAATATTCCAGCAATATCACGGCGGGGGACACCAGAAATGGGCTTCACACATCAAACTCGGGTCTTCGGCGTGACGAGCGAACGCTTTAACCACTGGGCTACCCCACCGCCCCTACCTTGTAATGAAGAGAGGGATCGAGTAAACCTATGCGAGTATAAAACTTGGTGTGTACCTATTCCTGGTATGGCAGAGTGCCAACGCATGAATGAAATATGGTTATTGGGGAGTTACAGTCGTCTGACCTCTCACTCCTAGACTTAACATTCCCCATGGACCAAGCGAGTGTGTAACTTGAGCTTACATCACCCCTGACAATGCGGAACGGCCATCTTAATAGGTAACTGGTAATAGGGTTTGCTGACACCCAAACGACACTATTGACTTACAGAACCTGTCAATGTAGATCCATTTTGCATTTATACACAGAAAATCTGCTTTAAATTTGCAAATGCTTTTCTACTGCTGAGTACTAAATATTGTATATATAAATGAACTATAGGCCTGTGATCTTTTAAGTACCGAATAAAGATTGATTGAGTGAATATTTTCCCTTCCGCCCAGATGTACAATGTGTGGAGCACATTTCTGGTGCCCCCGCCGTGAAAATGCCAGAGTATTGCTAAAAGCAGCATAAAACTAAACTCACACTCTTACTGTGTTTCTGGGAACTTATTACTACCATACTTATGAGTATCATTCTCTGACCTCATAACTTGTTGTTATTACTTGAGCAGTGGCAGCTTGTCCAGCAATCCTAAAATACCTTACAGTCGCAGTGACTGAGTGAGTTGGGTTTTACACCGGTTTTAGCAATATTCCAGCAATATCACGGTGGGGGACACCAGAAATGGGCTTCACACATTGTACCCATATGGGGGGATCGAACCCGGGTCTTCGGCGTGACAAGCGAACGCTTTAACCGCCAGGCTACCCCAGCGTCCGCAGTTGCAGTGAGATACCTTTATGAGATCGCTATTCTGTGTAACAATAAATTCGCAAACTGTGGATATCGTTATTCAAAGGCTGAAGGTCAAGCAGCCGCAAAAGATTGAAACCCGTGAAGATCCGGGTTAGAATTGATCTTCAGTAACCCATGCTTGTCGTAAGAGGCGACTAACGGGATCGGGTGGTCAGACTCGCTGACTTGGTTGACACATGTCATCGTATCCCAGTGGCGTAGAACGATGCCCATGCTGTTGATCACTGGATAGTCTGGTCCAGACTCGATTATTCACAGACCGCCGCCATTTAGCTGGAATATTGATGAGTGCGGTGTAAAGCTAAACTCTGAGGCAAAATGCCGAGTATTACGTCATGTCAGAACTACATGTTGTGATGTGGAGACCATTAGTGCAGTGGTGAGGCGTCTGCCTATCAGGCTGAAGGCCTGGGTTCGATCCGCGGTGGAGGCACCAAGGTTCGGGTCCCGAGGTTGGCACATTTGCGTAGTATCCTTGGACAAAATACTTAGATTAACATTGTCTCAGTTCACCCAGCTATAAAATGGGTACCCGTGAGGATGTGCTGGCATTGCGCCTAACAGGTAACATGGTTGTATGTTCCCCAGGGAGTTGAACAATTATGGGAAAGTACGATGGTGTCCTATGACCGGGGAAATTTAATGTATATACGTAGCTAGTGAGCAGGCAATGTGCGTGGATAAGAGCGCCATATGAGCGGGCTATTACCATTACTAATCCTAATTTTCGTACTGGAACTGGGAGATACGTCCACTTCATGAAATATACTGATAAGGTGATCTTTATGTGTATATCTGTCAACATTAAGAAACGGAACATTACCATTTTACTCAAACTTCACTACAAATGAGTAAAAAAAACCGATTATTCATTCCGAACTTTTGCAGTCTCCAAGTAACTCTTTCTTCTACGAAATGTACAACTAAACCAGGGTCTGTATGAATGTTGTTATACGCCGCACTCGGTAATGTCCCAGCTCTGAGACAGCGGTCATTAAACAATTGAGTCTGTAGTGAGTGAGTTTAGTTTTACGCCGTACTCAGCTATATGGAGGCGGTCTGTAAATAATCGAGTCTGGACCAGGCATTCAAGTGATCAACAGCATGAACATCGATCTACGCAATTGGAACAACATCCTCCAGCTGTTTTCAAGCATCTGGTGTCGTCAGGGGCGGTGGGGTAGCCTAGTGGTTAAAGCGTTCGCTCGTCACGCTGAAGATCCGGGTTCGATTCCCCACATGGGCACAATGTGTGAAGCCCATTTCTGGTGTACCCAGCCGTGATATTGCTGGAATACTGCGAAAAGCGGCGTAAAACTATACTTACTCACTCTGGTGTCGTCAAGGCGTTGCCCTTTTCCATTGCCTGTATCAAGGCTAATGGATGTCACAATCAATATTGATCTTGTTGATGAGTTGTTAGGCCACCTGCGATATAGGACACGCCCTTGCTCTGTCTTTTAACAAACATGGGTTTTGTCATTGCATTGATTTGTTATGATAAAACATTGGTCCTACAAATGACCCTATATTGCAGTTTTAGTCATTGTATTGAATCAACCCGACACCACAGTTGCGTAGATTGATGCTCATGATGGTTGATGCCCTCTCTAGCAACTCCCGGAGAGCGGAAGGTCGCGGGTTCGATCCCCGACCGCGTCATACCAAAAGACGTTAAAGTATGGTACTTGTTGGTCCCTGCCTGGCGCTCGGCATTAATGGGTACAACAAGGACTGGTCGGCTCGGAGTCAGTATAATGTGTCTGAGTGGGGTATTCATGCTTCACTGCGGCATGGTATCTCAGTGGGCTAGCACTATAAAACCAGCTTAAGTCTGGGCTAGTACAAGCAGCCGCACACACATAAACACTTATTATACACGCATGCATTGCGAATCCTCATACCCTTTTACTTCCTTGGCGAAATCATTATGCAGACGAACCTGGCGGGGACATCAGGAAATGGGCTCTCACACATATCTAGGAACGATTTTGCAAAATCGTTCACGCTCATTTTGAGGTTGTTCAGAATTAGATATCAGCGACCTAAACTTGTGTATATCAGAATGAAAACGCCCGACATGATATTTTTACTTGCGGTTTCATGATAAGACTTAATATCAAATACCCGGCGTACTGCACCACAGCATGCGGAACACCACTCAAAAGCATCAACAGATTATTAAAAGCACGTGTACGGAAACACCACTGAAAGGAATTGATATTTTCTGAGCTTAGGGTCTCCTCACCCGGGATAATAACAGATTCATTTCGAAATACATTTTGCCAAATCGTTTACTGCGGCTTCAGGCTCGGTTGTAGCGACCTAAACGCCGATAAGTATAACAGACATTTAATAGGCAGTCCGTGTTGGTCTTGTGTAGATCAGAATGAAAACGCCCGACATGATATTTTTACTTGCGGTAACTATACTCAGATAAGACTTAATATATACTGAACATCATTGAAAACGCACCACTTATAAAAGTTCAGATTATTAAAAGCACGTGTAAGGAATTGATATTTTTGGAGTGGATAATAACAGATGGACGACTGACAGAAAGGATCAAACACACGTGGGGTCAAATCGAAAAGTCAATATCGAGTTTGACCGCCATTTGCTTTGACACATGCAGTTCAACGTCTCCTCGTTGAGTCAATAAGCGTCCGAATAGAGTTCTTGAGGATGGCATTCAAGTGCCTCAAGTTCCCGGATGTTCCGCATCTGTTGTCGCCGCGAATGACTTTGACCAATTTCGTCCCACAAGTGCTCCATGGGGGATACATCTGGCGACTGTGCTGGCCAATGAATAACCCGGATGTGTTGCTGGGCCAGATACTGCATGTTGTCTTGTTGTGTGTGCCCGTGCGTTGTCCTGTTGAAAAGTATGGACATCTTGGTGGTGATTGAAGACAGATACAATGTGATTCTGAAGAATCTGCTCACGGTAATAAAGGGCATTAACTCTCCCTTGACAGACATGAAGGCAGTCCTGTGATTGTAATTTATTCCACCCCAGACCATGACACTCCCACCGACAAAGGTCTGTCTGCACCACACACTCATCAGCATAACGTTCACCACGTCTACGCCAAACACGTAGTCGGCCGTCAGCATTACGTAGATGAAGACGTGACTCGTCAGTGACCACCACACCATGCCATTGTTGTAACCTTTACTGAAAATGCCTGCTAGCCCATTGTATACGCTCATTGCGGTGTCTGTCAGTCAGAATTGGTCCAACGTAAGGACGTCGAACATGCAGCCCTGTAGCGTGTACACGGCGTTGCATGGAGTCAGCGCTGATGACCTCCACGTCAACCTTGAACTAGCGCAGCAGTCCTGGCAGTCGGCAGTGTTCAATCACTGATATGGGCAAGGTCAATATGGCGATCCTGATGGAGCGTCGTAACACGTTGTTGCCAAGGTCATTGAAGGTCACGGGTGCAGCCTGTCTACTGATGTCGTCTATGAAGCCTAACGATGGTGGAGTGGCCAAGTCGAAGTTGTCGAGCAATATCCCTACTGCTGGTGCCAACCTGAATCATGCCTAGTGCACGTTCTCTTTCGTGAGGTGTTAACCTCGGTATCTCTGTCCTCGTTTCACAATCGTTAGTGAAGCAATGAGACTCGGTTCTCATACACCTGCTTTTAATGTCACAGTCAGTATGATTTCAGAATGAAATTCGCGAAATGGCGGGGGATGCATGTTGATGCATTTTGGAATTAAGAGTCATACTGTGGACAGGAATTTGTTTTTAAAGCATTTTTTCAACTGGACATGCCCTTCGACTTCATGTTATTTATATTCATTGATCATTGTCATGCTGAAATCCATCTTGATGAAAATATGGACAATTTTAGACTGGTGCGTTTTCAATGATGTTCAGTATATAATGTTATACTACCGGTTATAACCTGGGCTTTGATTTTCGAAGCTCTCTTAGCGCTAAGATAGTCATAAGTGCCATACATTAACATTAACTTACGACTATCTTAGCGCTAAGAGAGCTTCGAAAATCTAGGCCTTTGATACTATTGTGAACGGGAGCAAAGAACTTAATCACAGTGAAAACCAGAAAATAGTTGAATCCGTCCACGATTGTATCATCAAGACACAACGCTTTAAATTTTCACAGAAAAATAATTAAATTATATTAACAACAACCTCATGATTTATTTAAATTCTTACAAATGGCTTGTTAGATACACAAAACCGTTACTCTTTATTTATGTTTACTTAGAGAATAGTTCGTATTTGTATTTGATGTGTATATATAAATATGTATATATTATTTACTGTATATACATTTTTATTTATAAAATAGTCAATATCGATGACGTCGTATCCTTCGTTTCATTTTATATTATATGTTGTATGGGAACGGTGTTAACATATTTAGCTGTAAAGCTTGTTCACCAATCCCAATTCGTTTTCATGAATACAAATATGTTTAAACCAAACAACCTTTGCCGACAGACTGGTGTTTGTGTGTCTGAATAAACTACAGAATAGATCCCCATCGTTTTTTAATTTAGTCAGTCCTGTGATTTATAGTTCCGGATAGCACTTTCTTTCAGATCCAGAGCACCCTGACCTGGCCGCCATATCACGAAACATGTTGTATTGCACGCCCTTCGCGAGAACAGTTAGAAAAGAGAACAAGTTGTTTATTGAGGTATTGCCAATGTATTGCAACTGGTTTATTGACGTTAAATTAAGCAAATAGAAGAACCCAGACACCTTCGCGTGCTTGCAAACAAGTCGTAAATAAGAAAGTCCTATTGCATTTTAAGCCGATTCATTATAGTGCTTGACACGATGGTATAGTGAGGGAACACAGAGCCGTTTTTTCGGAAATTATTCTATTTGTGAATTTTACAAGAACACGTGACAGAAATATCCCTTACCCTAGTCTGACACTTTTCTGACGTTGAACCCATCGGTGTGAGTGTGTGAATATTTTATTACGACACCCGAGGGAATACAGTCAAATCAATCAAAACGTATGGCTAGAGGGGGTGATGATGATTTTAAGGTTGGGGTGTGGGGTGTGCGTTATGGGGTGTCACCCATTTTGTTCTGGAGAGGTAGGGGTCATCAATTTTGCACACACGTACTAGGCTGGGTCAGCAATTTTCTACAATTTGAAATCGAAAAAATGTGCTTAAACATTATGGGAAGGGGTGGTGAGGTGAGGTGAGGTGAGGTTTTACGTCGTACTTGAGAATATTTCGCTCATATGACGACGTGCACGCGTTTGTATGTGTATGTGCGGCTGCTTGTACTAGCCCAGACTTAAGCTGGTTTTATAGTGCTGCCATGCCTCAGTTAAGCATGAATACCCCACTCAGACACATTATACTGACTCCGAGTCGACCAGTCCTTGTTGTACCCATAAATGCCGAGCGCCAGGCAGGGACCAACAAGTACCACATTTTAACGTCTTTTGGTATGACGCGGCCTGGGTTCGAACCCGCGATCTTCTGCTCCGCGCGCGGACGCTCTAACCACTACACCACGTGTGTGTGTGTGTGTGTGTGTGTGTGTGTGTGCGTGCGTGCGTGCGTGCGTGTGTGTGGTCATTGATTTCGTACATAACATGCAGGGCGGGGGGAATTACTTTGTACATAAATATTGGGGGGGGGGGATGGGATTCACATTGCTTCTCCATAAAAATCATCACACGATTTCTTTACCCACACATTATGTCTGTTTAAAATGTTCATATATCGGGTCCATGTGTGAGTATTTAGCATTACGAATCCCATCAGATCAGTTGACCCACAGTAAAGAATGTTATATGGCCGCCTCTCTCTTATAAAGGCGGTGACTGGGTGACGGCATTTCATTCCTGATGGACAATCTCAATTGAAACAGTCCAGCAGCTATATTTTACTAGCGCTTCTGTGACAAATGAACTCGCGGTGACTGGCAATGTTGGTTTTCTCCTCGTCTCCTGTTTATTATTTTGAAAATGATCTCCATTCAAGAAAGAGCAAACATTTTTATATCAAAAGATGGTCGTGGGATTATATTTATTTTTCTGAAACATTCTTCCATCTTTTTCTAAACCGTATTTAACGGCGTCGCGAGTGTAAAACATACAGCGAGGTAACTGTCAGAGATTTATTATGTCATTTTACTGTTCAGGGTCCCGATCCACAAAGCGTTCGTAACGTTACGACTTATCGTAACTCTATAGTTTATCACTGGCTTACGAATGTCGTAACGCTAAGAACTCTTTGTAGTTTGGGACCCTGGCTTTCCTTCCCTCCATGGAAAAATCGCCTTAACAAAGAGATTTTAGCGTAAGCCTATGTTAAAGTATGGAAGTTACGATCACCTTAGCGCTAAGATGGATTTGTACAAGTGGACCCAGAACTTTTCTTTTTGTCGTTTGTATATCATTTTAGATAGAGATACGTCTTTGTTAATGCTCTACCCCGCGCCTTGTTCCAGTCCAACATGTGAGGATCGGTTCTCAGTGGTTCTACTGGAACGTGTAGCTGCCATACATTTATAATTACTAATGTGTTTGTAAGCGTTATGGTAACCTGTACGAATACCATATCATAAATAGAAGATAAAGCTACTCTGTTTTCAATTTTGCGGTCCTTTATCTTTGATTTAAGACCGCCTAAATTAAACATTTAGCGGTCTTAAATCAACGATAAAAGACCGCAAAATTGAAAACAGAGTAGCTTTATCTTCATTTTAGCACGACTGATAAGCGTTGTAAAACCGAACTGTTTTGGCGCGCAAGAACACAAGGCATGAAGGGGCCTCTTTCCTAGAAGTCGCTTGGAATCGTCCCTTTGAAAGGCAGGTTGTATAATGAACAAAATATGACATTTTCAGCAAACTAAATGCTTTATTTCAGGAACCATTATGCTTGTTTTTGTAATAAATAGCATACCTAAATAATAAAAAAATACAGTTTATACTGTGAGCAAGTACAATTATTGGATTTTTCTCAAGCGAATTATTGATGTCCCCTACTGAATGACAATCGACTCGCCCCAATTCAAGCCGTGAACTCACAAAGTTTACTCGCCGCTAACTTTATGCACGGAAATAATTGTGATAACCACGCCTCTATTCCCAATTTGGAAAATACCTGACATGCCACGTTTTATGTGGGAAACACGGATAGTGGAAGTGGAAGGACTGGGCATTACGACCGGGACGGAAGCGATCAGGTTAGGACGTGTGGGCAGACGTGTGTTGGACCCGCTAGATCTGGACCCGGTTTGAAGTATAGCGGAATACTGCCGCTTTTGCGCTGCTGACGAATTTTCCACCTTCGTAGTTTCTTCACTGGGATTAGGGTCAAGAAATTCTTCTTCAAACCATTCGGTTTTTACTTCAAAAACATCAAAGATGCTGTCGAGGTAGAAATCGCCGATGTCCGACATGTTTGTTTACAAACAAAAGGATCAACGCGTTCATTGTATTCATACGCGGTGAATACTTGGCATTTTACTTGGCGGTCTTAAACTGCCATTTATGTACGGTTTTGATGAGTTCTCAGCCAGTCAGAATCGAGTATCACACAATGTCGTGCTAGAATCATCGATCTGCGCAAGGGGGATGCGATTGCATGTATTAACTAAGTCAACGAGCCTGACCATCCGATTCCGTTAGCCGCCTATTACGACAAGAATGGGTTGCTGACGGGCATCAATATGGGACGTTAGTGTTACCCTAGGCACGTTTAGGAGGGCGCTAGGGGGACTACATGGGATGTTTTGTGGACCGAGATTCAAGCGACTGTGTTGTTTAAGTGAATGTCTGAAACTAGAAAATGTCCACCATTTTTAATCCATCTGCAATTCGAAATCGGTCTTGAATGATTTTGTTTACCTTGGTAAATAAATTAATTAAAACGGCTCTGATACATATTGTTGACACTGTAGCCTTGTTCTTTCAATGTTTAGTGATGATTACATAAAACAAGTATGTCCTGTAGGAATAGAACTAGTTTATGATTTTAAACAATGGGAAGCCACACTCCTTGTGGAAACCTCTTTACAATCGATACTTACCTTCAGGAGTATTTTATGTGGTAGTTTTGTAACAATAATTTCAATTTCAAATTTGTATATAATTTTGTATGATTTTTTCAGACCCAACTTAAACTTGTCAGAGGTAGTTTGTTTTGAAAACTGCTGGTCACAAGACTATTTGACACAAAGTGGCAACAAAACCGTCCCTGGTTGAGGTGTTCAGAAGGAACCAGAGAAGATGGCAAAAAGAAAAGCATGGTGTTTTGTTCCCTATGCTCTAAATGGAACATAAAGGGCAGAAATGGATCTCAGGTTGGATGTGAGACTTGATAAAGACTCCCTTCATGAAAATTCTCATATGCATTAAGACGCAGTCGTGATGTAAAAGGATGCTAAAGTGCCCATTGAGAATATTTTCTCAAAGTACACAGGAAAATGACGCACTGGAGGATGCGCAGAAAGTACTGCTCTTCCTTATCAAGCATAACCTGCCACACAACCTTATATCGTCCACTTGTCGACTTGTGTATAGAACTTGTAGCATCAAATTTGGCAAAATGCATCACACATTGAAGACAAGTCAGTTCAGGAATTTATAGAGTGCCAAGCTGAAGTTGTTGAAGAAGATATCAGTTCATTCTGACGAATGGCTGCGTACACAGATGTCTCGACCAGAAAACATCTATCAGTTGCTGGACGTAATGTTGAGAATGGATAGTCAAAGCTTGCACTTCTACAGAATCCTGAAATACCACATGGAGCAGCAGATACGATAGTGAAGAGTGTTAAATACTATGTGGAGAGGGCCAATCTGGACCAGAAGAAGATGCCATGATTTGCAAGTGATGGACAGTCATGACAGGGAAAAAAGAATGGTGTTGTGACACAGCTAAGGAAAACTAACTCAGCTTTGATAGATGTGAACTGTGTTAATCACAGGCTTGCCATTAGTTCAGCATTAAAGTCTGTCACACTCACTGAAAGTGTGAACTGCTGATGGGACTGTTGAAGTACTACCATTACAGCACATGTCAGATGAACCAAATAGATTGTCCAACTACAATTAAGAAGGTTGTTCATACCCGGGTGCTCAGTCATGAGAGAGCTGTTCATGCAGTAGGCAGTTCTACCCATCAATCCTTGCTGACTGAGAGAATGCTGTAGGCATGGCGAATGATGGGAGGACTGGGGATAAGCGGAGCATCACTGCTGAAGGACTCTACAGGCAGCTCAAGTCTTATGGCAGACTGTACACTATTCTCTTGCGTGCTCTCTGTTATCTGAACTACCAAGTTGTTCGAGAGAAGGGATTTGGATCTGAGTGTTTTGGAACCACAAATATAAAGTAGCAATGCAGCTTTGAGAAAAATGAATGACAAGCCAGGCCATTGATCATTGATCAGCTTGCTGACCTGTACAACATGGAGAAGACTGAGAGCAGGCGGTCAGATATCAAGTCTTCAAAGGACATCTTCCTGGACAGCCTGATACAGAACATGGAAGAGAGGCTACAGGTCTGTAAATAATCGAGTCTGGACCAGACAATCCAGTGATTAGCAACAATGAGCATCGATCTACACAATTGGGATACGATGACATGTTGACGTCCACATCAATCGCCTGACCACCCAATCCCGTTAGTCGCCTCTTACGACAAGCATGGGTTGCTGAAGATCAAATATAACCCTGATCGTCAGGGGTTGTCAAGAGTGTCCTTGACAAAGGTATATGAACAAAGGTATAAGAACATAACGTCACATCATAATATGGTAAAGAAGTTGTCATCCTTAAAGCAACCCAACTTTATGAAGCGGTGTCAGTTGGAATAACTCAACACGGTTGCTGGTCACCTAACCTTTGGAATGTAAGACACTGGGTTTTCTCTCAGACGCACGTAAAGACCTGAACAGAGACAGCAATCTACTTTGTAACATTTACGCTTTTTCAATTAGTTATACTTTATCTTTGCATCATAAATGATGTCGATGTCACTTTGTACATCCCTGATATCTTGGTATTTATTGTATTCATTTGCATTTATTTGTCTCTTGTAACACCCTTGGTGGGTTTTTGAGAAGAAAGAAAGATAACTGTCGCTTTTATTTACACCGTGTCACCGCGTCAAGCAGTAGTTATTTTAGCGTTTGTTAAATAAACAGCCCACATGGACTGTACAATTCCTCGCTTTTGCATTGATTGCATTAACAGAAGTTTCGTAATATTTCAGTGTTTGTTTGACACAAACAACTGTTGTTCTATGTCAGATGTCTGTTGCGAGAACAACTGCAGAAAAATTTGACAAAGTTGGACACCTTCGTCATATGATTTGAAAACAGTTATAAGAAAATCCCCCCAAACCCCCAAAACAAACACACACATCCCGGTCTTACATAACGTATTTTTTTACTCATATAGATTATTGTTGATATGCACATATGCAAAGCGCCTAATCGACACCCAAAACTCGTTGTATTATTACCCGAGACAATGGGTCATTGTCCGCTATATTGTCATTCTCAGCTCCCCGAGGAAAATTCAAACCGAGTTGCCTGTGAACCGACTACGGACCTGTCAATACAGTGATTGATATCATGAACATGTATCTACGTATTTGGATACGGTTTTTACATCATTAAATGTACAACGCGGTCTTGTGATTATATGAATTTCCTGACGTAACGTCTCCGGTGTTGTCAGGGATGTGTTGTTGCATTCGTTTGATGTATTAAAAAAAATCTTGTTTGCCAAATCATTAAAATCGATTATATACGAATCGATCAAGAGTCATAATATGTCTTAATAGGACTTTACACAATAGTGTTACCACAAAAATAAAACACCTTTGAAAACTGGTGTGCGCAGAGATTATTTAAACGTTGTAAATGCAAACTTTTGTCGTTCTGTGATTTTTTTTATTGGTATCAATGGCGTTAATGTGGAGATTATTGGCTGTTTGTGTTGTAATGTTTGTTCCTAATTTCAGCTAAATAATAATCGGAGGGAACCATAACCATAACACCCACTTTTGAAATGAGGCTATACCGAATGTGATAGCACATGTTCCTGTGCAATGAGTTCTGAGCGCACATTGGGTGGCGTGAAGTAAAGGTGCTTGCGGAAAGTAATGAGGTGGAATATTGCCGAGTGCTGACGTTAAACAAACAAACAAACAAACAAACAAACACTTAACCAATTATGTTTACACCAAAATACCCAGTCACCGATTATGCTTTACAAACTGTGAAGGAACGAGTGATGGTGAAATAGACAAAAAGTTAACGACTAATTCAATATTTAATGTTGATTTTGATAGTAACAGTTCCTTGGTCGATCTCGAAACAGCTGATTCAATGTCTTTCGTGAAATGAATGAAATGATTGGTCAGAAAGTCGCTGACGTAGGCCTTATTTTACCATGTTGACAAAAACGTTGGCGACGCATTGCTAACATCAAATTGTGTCTCACCAAACATAGAAAGGTCAGTGGTTAGCCCTCTGTTCAAACACGAATTGTTGGCACGGCGTTCCTGGGGCAGAGATTCAATACAGTCCAGGTTGCAAACGTAATGATTTACATATACACACACACGTAAACGACAAGCCTCCCAAGCTCATGCAGCAGATTAGTGACTTCATGCTAACTAGCCTCTACAAATATTGAAAAATGCATCCTTTTCCGTAATAGGCACACCTGTTTTTCTAGTCAACCAATGGAGTAATATTTCCTCAACATTGTTTAACTTCCCCTTCCACTTGTATAAATTCAGTGAAAAATTGTTCATCAGCCTCTTTGATCCTTTCGAGATTTTAAGAGCTGTTCGGGAAAAGTTGCCAAGATGAAGCTGATCGTCCTTGTTCTGTTGGTTGTCGTCTGCTTTGGAGCATCTTCAGGTTTCTACGGAGGTGGAATCAGAAGACAAACCACAACGCCAAGTGAAGATCTGAATGATGCTCTTTGGTGGATGAAGAAAGGAGATGCCAATGGTAATACTGGCGACAATGGTAATACAGATGACGGGAATGACAATGGAGACGACGATAACAACGACGATGATGCTGATGATACCGATGGTGGTCAAGTGAGTGGGGGTAATCAAGGTGGACCGACCGGCAGGCAGACTGGTAAAGGAAACAAAGGTAACAATGGAAGAAACAACAATGGCGGGGTTAAGAAAAATAATGGCGGAAGAAACAACGGAAGGAACAATAATGGAAGAAACAATGGCAAGAACAACGGAAGAAGAAACAATGGAGGAAGAAATAATGGAAGAAACAATGGCAGGAACAACAATGGAAGAAGAAACAACGGAAGAAACAATAATGGAAGAAACAATGGCAGGAACAACAATGGAGGAAGAAACAACGGAAGAAACCCCAATGGAGGAAGAAACAACAATGGTGGAAGAAACAACAATGGTGGAAACAACGGCCAAAACGGGTACAATTACAATGGAAGCGGCACTAACGGAAGAATCGACAGTACCACAGGTAGTTGTTCCCATGGTAACCCTTTGTAATAGATGGTATACATGTCAGTTTGATTGGCACATTATTTTATCATGAGGGACAATACGTACATCATTGCTTATGATTTAAAGCCATGGGCGTAATTATTAATAGCTGTTGGCCTGATAATTCTTTTATGCTTTGGTTTTAACTTCTATGTGCAGATTACAGGCTTACATTAAATACACGTTTACCAATATCCAGTTTTAGGAAGACATTTTTACCTGGATTGAATACTCAGTCGACATATTGAACATATTTGCCATTTGAAACTTATTTAACAAAAGGACCGATGGGTGTTATATTGATCTTCAACCATGTTTTTTTTTAAATTTACAGCAGCTCGCACCACCCCTTACCACACCCCCAACCACTACTACACCCTCAACCACTACCACTGCCTTCGGTAAGAAAAACTAGTTTCTTTTTACTTCTATATGAGAGCAGTGCCTGCACGACTTATTGTCTACATACATTTTACAGTTTATTTGTTTCTGTTTTATTGCAATCAGACAATCGTTCTTAAAGATTGATAGCGATTCATAAACAATTATCATTTGCACAGTCGGAATCGTACAGTATACTCAAGTTCTATTGGCGATCACAGAAAGTATTGCTCTTTAGATCTCAGGATTTTTAAAAAGAGTCAAGCTGTTAATCAAAACAATTCTACTACATCGTACATAATATGTATCTCAGATATGTCTCCTCCCCATGTATTAATCTATTTGTGAATATTACCCATCATTTAGGTAAGTCAAAGAGTCTTATTTTTACCGTTAGATACTAGCTTTAAATTATATATCTGTGCTACTCAGGTTATATTACTGTCCCTTGATGGCAGGCTCTATATAGTCTGAATTATTTGTTCAAAAGTAGTACTAATACTACTGTCACAATATGGCTGAAATATTGCCGTCGTGATTTTATATTTTAACTCACTCACACACATACAGCGATCAGGTACTTGGGTTCATAAAGGGAAGTTAGCGATCCCAAGTTTACGATTTGAAAGAGGACAATTTTACTGGAAGGGAGATTTGATGTATGTTCGTAATCCCATGTTTCTCATCCTTCTCCTCTCATCACAATGCAGACCTGTGCGGGAATTTGGCCGACAGCGGTTCCTGCAGCTTCTACACCCACCCACTGTGTCTGCAGAAAGGGTTGAACACCTGCCGTCCACTCCCAGTCCTTGCAGAGAAGATCTGCACCCAGTCCGTCATCAGAGAGCCCGAGTTTGATAACGTGGTAAATATGTGTTAAGTGTAAATTATACCACTCCAAAAGAGTTAAGTTAGTTTTTTGGTTTGCTGTTTAACACCGCACTCAGCAATATTCCACTTATATGGCGGCGTCTGTAAATAATCGAGTCTGGATCAGACAATCCAGTGATCAACATCATGAGCATCGATCTACACAGTTGGGATGCCATGACATGCGTCCCAAAATAGTAAAGGATCTCTTAAACACTGCAAAATACTACAGTTAGAAATTAGTAGTATTTAACTGTGGTAATGGGAAAGATCGGACGAACATTTTAGTCGTATACCTGACTTTCAAACTGTCCTAACCCGTGAAGATCCGGGTTAGAATTGGTCTTCAGCAATCGCTGCTTGTCGTAACAGGCGACTAACGTGACCGGTGGTCAGGCTTGCTGACTTGGTTGACACATGTCATCGTATCCCAAATGCGCAGATCGATGCTCATGTTGTTGATCACTGGATTGTGTGGTCCACACTCGATTATTTACAGATCTCCGTCATATAGTTGGAATATCGCTGTGTGAAATAGAAAAAACCAACAAAAACTGACAACAATCAGTGTATCACTGAGTTTGTTTCCTGCATTTTATAAAAATGATTGATGGTGCGATTTTCAGTGCCTCCAAAATAAGGTATCCGAAAATCAGTGAGGAGGGTTTAAGGCCTCTTTTTGTGAGTGGGTGGTTCGCCGCTTTTAGCAATATCACAGCGGCGTTGTTTGTAGTATTCCAGTTATATCAGCTTACCGTGCAGGCAATGTCGGTACTGATGCATGTATTAGACGATAATCGCTTCGGTGAAATCCATGAGCACGGACAAAGTGATAGCAAACCAAGACACAAAGTCAGGGCTTACCGGGACTCGAACCAACGATCATGCTTTTTGTTGAACCCAAGGGACGCAACTCTGCACATGTATTGTATCTTCTGTGACACCAGGGCCACGCATGTCAGATTGACTCTGGTAATCTTGTCCCTATAATTACTTAAGTTGTAAAGATGAAATAATGAAACTCTTTGCACTTTTACCTCAAGGGTCTCAGCTACATCCAAAACGTGAGAAAGTGCACGACCAAGAAACTGCTTCCATTTGTGAACTCTGATGAATGCGATGAGATCGACAAGCTGATCCTGAACGGACACACCAAGAACCCTGGATGCCTATTTCAGGACGGGGATTTCTGCGACGTTGCTGCCGACGCCCAAAACTGCGAAGCGCTGTACCACATCTTTGGTCTCAGTCACGCTGGCGAGCTTCAAGCCAAGTAAGATCATAGTCATTTTAATATTTAGTTTGTACCCGTTTTGTTTGTAAGTGCGTGAGGTTTTAGGCCGCTTTTACAACTAAACAAGAAATATCACACCAATAATGGGATTCACAAATTGTACCCATGTGGAGAATCGAACCCGGGTTTTCGGCGTGACGACCGAACGGTTTAACCAGCAGTTTTGTTGGCAATCGAAATGTTGAAGACTAAATTTGTTAGAACATTTTTTCTCCTTTATTTGTGCCTTTGATGGCGGTTGCAATGTTAATAATTGAAAAGAACAAAACATGTTTGTACCGTTTTGTTGGTTAAAGAGAAAATTGGTTAAAACATATTTTTCTCCAATTTATTTTCGTCATTGTCGGAAGGGGACACTGTTTCCCAAACAGCTGAGAAAGCAGTTCCATCTAGTCACATCAGGGTCGTACACTGATAGTGTAATCATTATCATCCAAACACAGTGTGTATTTATAAGGAATGATATCCTTTCTTTGGTACCATGAATTGATACACTTGAAGATTGTATAACTTGTCAGCCACGAGAGACGACGGGTACATACTGTCCACAAATAAAGCATCGCTCCTCACGCCAAATCACGGGTTCGATTTCCTACATGGATACAAAGCGTGTTGCGACATTTCTGGTGAAATCGCTGAGATATTGCCAAATGCGTCGTCAAACGTTTCTCTTTCAAAAAGAAAACTTTGAGCTATGATAACGTTTCCACCCCAACATCAATTGTGGCCTTAGATGAAGTTAGTGAGTACGGTTTTACGCCGTATTTGGGTAATAATCGGACAACATCACGATTGGGGAACAGCTGAAAAAGGTTTCACATATCCATATAAGAAATCGAAACCGTTGTGCGAATCTTGTAACCACTTGGTTACACCCATGAACATTTCATAACAGATAAACCCGCGACGATCCTGGTTAGAATTGGTCTTCAGTAACCCATGCTTGTCGTTAAAGGCAACTAACGGGATTGGGTGGTCAGGCTCGCTGACTTCTTTCACTCATGCCAACGTATCCCAATTGCGTAGATCAATGCTCATGATGTTGATCACTTGATTGTCTGGTCCAGACTCAGTTATTTACAGACCTCCCCCAATGTAGCTGGAATATTGCTGAGTGCTGCGTTAAAAACAACAAACAAACAAACAAACAAGTTTGGTAACTGATACTTGGTTCTAATTATTACAGACTGTTCACCACCTTCAACTCTTTGATCACGAACTGCGACAGCAACACCCAGGCGATCTTCAACGCCAACTTTGTCCTGAAGGTCCTCAACAGCCAGACTACCACTACTACCACTACAACCACTACAACCACTCCCATGATGAGGATGATGGGTGGATTTGGTGGTGACTAGATGGCCGTACGCTGGTCGGAAATCGTGAAGACACAGAGATTACAACCGATGAAGTATCACCGAGATTGCGATACGTGGTTGTGTAATCGTGACTTTGAAAGAGGAATAAAGGGTTGTATTTCATGAAATTATATGGGTTTTTTTCATTTGATGTTCAATATTCACAAATAGTGAGTGAGTGAGTTTAATTTTACGCCGCACTCAGCAATATTCCAGCTATATGGCGGTCTGTAAATAATCGAGTCTGGACCAGACAATCCAGTCATCAACAACATGAGCGTCGATCTACGTAATTGGGAACCGATAACATGTGTCAACCACATCAGCGAGCCTTACCACCCGATCCCGTTAGTCGCCTCTTACGACAAGCCTGGGTTGCTGAAGATCAATATTCTAACCCGGATCTTCACGGGTAACATTCACAATACTGTTTGACAAGGGGGACAACTCCGAAAGTCAACTTATTCCAACAGTTTCAGTCTGTGCTGTCTGCAGGGGCCAGTGGATCATGAACTTTTTATGAAGTTTTCAAAGAGCGACATACATAAAACGTCTCAATTAAATTCTGAAAACCCCAAAGTCCAGAACCTCTCCGCCTTGTGACCAGTTTCTGGCAAAGGATTTGACAAAATTCAACATGCAGTTATCATGAATGTATACCAAGGATGAATTTTTTTTCGAAAACTCAAAATTTAAACTCGCTCGCTTATGTTTACTTTTGCTCTAAATACATGTTTGTTCATGTTTTTGGGGTTGTGAATAAATGAAAGTATATATATGTTTATAAGTATCATGAAACAAAATGTAAGTCTTTTGACTTAATTCGGCTAATTTAGAACGTTAATCAGAAACTCGAACATGGGTGAAAACATTTACTTTAACTCAAAACGCAATAATAAATGTCAGTTCACAATAGGGGAAACAGTTTGATCCACCAGCGAGCTAAACGTCATTTCAAAATTCATTTGGTTTGTTTTGCAAAGAACATATATCAATGTCCGTAACTATCCTAAAACTCATTCTGCGTGTTATGAAAGCACAATGCGAATTGCTTCATTTTATCCTTACGACCAAGGTTCATTGAAATAAAATGAAAATAAATCACTGTAAATGAAAACGATTGGAGAGTGAGTGAGTGAGTGAGTGAGTGAGCTAGTTAATATTCATCCTCACATACCTTGACGAGAACCAATTTAACATTGACAGTGAGTGAGTGAGTTTAGTTTTACGCCGCACTCCCAGCAATATCCCAGCTATATGGCGGCGGTCTGTAAATAATCGAGTCTGGACCAGACAATCCAGTGATCAACAGCATGAGCATCGATCTACGCAATTGGGAACCGATGACATGTGTCAACCAAGTCAGCGAAACGGACCACCCGATCCCGTTAGTCGCCTCTTACGACAAGCATAGTCGCCTTTTATGGCAAGCACATAGGTTGCTGGAGACCTATTCTACCCCGGATCTTCACGGGTCCTTAACATTGATAAGGAATAAATGTATATTATAAAATCTGTCGTCAAGGGACAGTAAAACAACCAGAGTATCAGATTAATCAGTGTAATAACACTACTCGGACAATACACAATATACAGAACAAGCTATAGTGCACCAGCAACTGAAGGCAGATCACCATGGGGACTTACAGTACTTTTGCTACCTGCAAGAACCCTAGATGGACTCACATGGTCCCTTCATACGTTGACGATTGTGCTCAAATGTACTAAATAATTTAGTAAATTTGAGCACAATCGTCAACGTATAAAGAGACCATGTGAGTCCATCTAGGGTAATTCAGTAAATTTGAGCACAATCGTCAACGTATGAAGGGACCATGTGAGTCCATCGAGGGTTCTTACATAAATAATTTATTTAATTTGAGCACAATCGTCAACGTATGAAGGGACCATGTGAGTCCATCTAGGGTTCTTGCATAAATAATTTAGTAAATTTGAGCACAATCGTCAACGTATGAAGGGACCATGTGAGTCCATCTAGGGTTCTTGCATAAATAATTTAGTAAATTTGAGCACAATCGTCAACGTATGAAGGGACCATGTGAGTCCATCTAGGGTTCTTGCAGGTAGCAAAAGAACTGTAAGTCCCCATGGTGATCTAGCCACCACTGAAACCTAGTGCTTCTAAATTTACTTCGAATGTTTTGGGACTTACGTACCCGTCAGGGGGACAGTGATTCTACTCTACTTCAAGACCATTTAAAGGTGAAAATGATTATTAATGAAACAACTGGCTCGAACATATATAACTATATTTAAAATGACGGCATTTGACATGTTAAAAGTTGAAATGCAACATAAACATACACACAATAGCTAAATTGAAAGGCATATCGTGCTAAACAAGGTTTTCCAGAGCATACATGTCAATGTCTATTGTTGTTTCTTGGATTCCTATCTTAGTAAACAGGGCTGTCCAATCACACATATATAAATATAAATATATTTACACACTAGTTGTACATAACAAATAACTTAAGGCACATACGATAATCTAACAAAAGATCAAATTTCAACATTATTCATGTGCATATCTTGGTATCTAAGGCTTTGAATGCCTCACCTACATAAACAACAATGTGTTTACACTCTAATTTCACATGTCAAAGAAAGTTTTATACAAATAACAAAACATTTGGTCCTGATAAGGTGAGTCACCCCAAACAGGATTCCAATTGGTCAGTTCAACATCTCATAAAACAATCAATTCGAGATTTCCTAAGAATGTAAGATATTTGGCACATTATGCGCAATCAGTTTCATCAAACTGGTTTAAACATATTTATTTCCAAAAGTGGAACCGGATTGGTAATCAAGCAGTATGTTGCTTATCTGAATACCGCTTCGGGATAAAAATAACGTGTAAATATAACAATCATGAAGAGAAAAACATGTAATTAACAAACAAACAAACAAACAATACCTTTCTGCTTATAGTGGAGCGGCTAAGCAGATAAAATGTGCATTTAATGATAAAAGCATGAAACGTTGCACATTTATAGACTGATGCCTAGTGAACATTTTAGGATATGGAGGCACTTAAAATAATTTCATTTTGCGCATGCGCAGTAGATAGATAATATTTTGCCTTTTCTGGCGCTTGTTATAGCTTTGGGGCTGCCATCAATACACTAATTTGTCTCAAAAAATACAGACCTGAAATATTGGTTAAACATCTTAAATATATAGAAGGGTCAGTGTTATGAACACTGACCCTCGCACCAGCAGAGTCCAGTGCATGTAAATGAGGACTGTTTGCACTTGCTGCGGATGTTCTACAGCCACAGGAGACCAACTCCTGGCAAGATGTTGGTGCTTGGTGTAGTGTTGTCTAGTAGGGAACATACTGTCCACTTTACTTCTGTATCCAGCCCTACTTAGTTGGAGTGTACAGGCTGTGGAAGAAGTGACTGACCCCATATATGACCTGCCTGGTAAGCTGCTCTTTTGACATGTTGAACAAGAGCTGCATGTGTTGGTGGGATGGCATGAATTGAGTTTTTCCTCGAAAATAGTCCCTTTCTGGCTGGATCAACATTCGTGTCAAGGCTGGTCCTTTCATACATCAATACGATGATCTTCTCAATGATTTTCATAACATCATCTGTGATGCTTCTTGGAGCACTAGACAGAGCAATTAAAGCCTGCGTCACCTCTGGAAAGATTTCCCGTGTAGTCCAGGCTGTCTTCTTACCGTGTCTTGAAAAGCTGATACAGTTACCGTGTCTTGCAGAAGCTGATACAGTTACCGTGTCTTGCAGAAGCTGATACAGTTACCGTGTCTTGCAGAAGCTGATACAGTTACCGTGTATTGCAGAAGCTGATACAGTTACCGTGTATTGCAGAAGCTGATACAGTTACCGCGTATTGCAGAAGCTGATACAGTTACCGTGTCTTGCAGAAGCGGATACAGTTACCGTGTCTTGCAGAAGCTGATACAGTTACCGTGTCTTGCAGAAGCTGATACAGTTACCGTGTCTTGCAGAAGCTGATACAGTTACCGTGTCTTGCAGAAGCGGATACAGTTACCGTGTCTTGCAGAAGCTGATACAGTTACCGTGTCTTGCAGAAGCTGATACAGTTACCGTGTCTTGCAGAAGCTGATACAGTATCACATCCTGTCAGAGCTTGAAACATCGGAAGAGCATGCGATTTCTGAGGTCCCACACATGCCTTGATTTCATGAGCTGCCAAGTAACGAACAGTTCGGGATGAATTGGCAAGAAAATCTGGGAAACCATGACTGCAAGCATGACAGCATCTGTATCTACTGTTCGTATCACAATCCTATCATGGCCATGTTTAGCAGCATGAGCAATATGGAGCATTATGCGAATATCAGTTTCTTCGTGGTTGCAAGGAACAATGGAAGACAAATCAGGTTGTTGAGGAACACAAAGTACCTCTTCTCCTTGTGTCTCAATAATTTCCTTGTGCTGATCTTGGACAGACTGAATAAGGGCTTTTTCAAAAAGTGGAAAGGCTCCCCTTTGTTGCGATTGTCAGGTAAAAAGCTCTGCCAGTTAACTGTTATAGTAGCAGTACCAATTACATGTCTTTGGACGCCTGTACCCCGCTGAGCTCTAACAGTTGTTTTTAGACATTATATCTATTAGTGCCGGAAAGTACTAGTTAGTGCAAATCTGGCAAGGTCCGGGTTAGAATGAACCTTCAGTGACCCATGCTTGTCGTAAGAGGCGACTGACGGGATCGGGTGGTCAGGCTCGCTGACTTGGTTGACACATGTCATCAGTTCCTTATTGCGCAGATCGATGCTCATGTTGTTGATCACTGGATTGTCTGGTCCAGACTCGATTATTTACAGACCGCCGCCATATAGCTGGAATATTACTGAGTGCGGAGGTCGGAGGTCAGCACCTGACAAAAATCATTTAAGACTTGAGAAAAACAGGTAATCGCTCACGGAGGTCAATGCATTCCAATGACTATAAAATTCATTCCTGAGGTACAGAATCATCACATATTTTCTGTAGTCTGTCCGACAGATATAGATGTTACAGTGGTAAGTATTTGCCTCGTTTTTAGCACCCCAACATTCCTTTCTGTCTTCTTTCTGCTCCATGCAAATAATATCACTGGAGGTGCCGCATGACCACACCAGATCTGAAAGACAACCTGTATATTTACTATTTTGGACATAACCAAGGCGGAACATCTTAAACCAAGAGAGAAGTAAAACAGGGTGTTTTTGTTTGTTTGTTTGTTGTTGAACGCCGCACTCAGCAATATTCCAGCTATAAGTAACCTGGACCGGACAATCCAAAGGTCTACATCATGAGCATCGAACTGGGATACGATCAAATGAGTGAACCAAGTCAGCTAGTCTGACCACCCGATCCCGTTAGTCGCCTCTTACGACAGTTACCAATTCTAACCAGGATCGTCACGGGTTTATCTGTTATGAGATAACCAATGGGGTAGCCAAGTGGTTATAAGCTTCGAATATTATCAGGCCCTGGCGCCGTATTGGATACAACTTCTCCTTCTCCTCCTCCTCCTCATCATCATCATCATCACCGCCACCACCATCATCACCACCACCATCACCACCAACATCATCATCATCATCATCATCATCATCATAATCATCATCATCATCAACAACATAACACGTTTACATTATTGCCTCAGCGAACGGTCTTGTGTGCATTCCAATTACTTTCTGACCTCCCAGGCATCTTGTTAAGCAGTACACACGTCACCGTGTTGATTTCAGTCACTTACCGAATGCCTGAGAGGTGCATAACCATTAACCCTTCGTCAGTCAACACAGTGCGCATGGCCAGCCTCGTTCCCACATTGTGCCCAAAAAAGTCATTGACCTTCTAACTCTTGATTATACAAATAGCGTTGGGCGAAATCACGGGTAAATGTTGCATGGAATGTTTTCTTTTGCCTGCAAATACCGGCTACCACATGACACTTGAGAACGTCTGTTTATGACCCATTCGTTAATGCTGCATAGAATGGTCTAGATATATTTGTTGGCTGTATTTTTAATTAATTAGAGAGGGATATATATCAAAATATCAATGAAATGTGAATTTTAACCTGGAGGACCCCCCAAAAAAGTGTACGACGCTTGCTGTTTATGTAATTGAAAAGTGAAAGAAGTTTTGTTGAACTGTTTGACAAATGTAACTATTTAACCACCACAGATTCCTGCAACAGTTTGTAACACGTAATCTGTCATTGCGTACTTTTCAAGATTGTTTCAGTGGAAACTTAGTTAAAAAATGGATTGCAACAGCATGGGCCCTTAAACATTTGAAATATTTTAATTCTATTGATTTTGAAGATAACCCGGGAGACCCTTCAACAGTTGTGCATAAAGCATTTTTAAATGTTTTCAACCAAATTTTAAAAATATATCCATATAGAGTCCGAAGTACGCCGTTGCAGTTCATTTTACAATAAAGCATGCCCAGCTTTAAATGTTTTCAAGTGGATATCAAACCTAACTTAGAGGTATAGTTTCATTTGCTCCTGGTTTTAAACACATTAAATCTGGGCTAAAAATATTCACTGACGATGCGTTTCAGTTATGTTCAGTGCGATCTGGTGCTTATCATATCAACCACTGTTTTTTGTTTTGATTTGATTCGAATAATTATAGATCGACGTGATATGTTTGCATGTAGCTTAAATGCGGCATAATGCAACATTCAGTTGCTATTTGTCATATATAGCTGACGCAAATGACATGCCTCACCAATATGTGATAATCTTTTGTTTGGAGTGGGTGAGTTTAATTTTACGTCACACTCAGCAATATTCCAACAGAGACCATATATGGTCTCTGATTCCAGCTACATGGCGGCGGTCTGTAAATAATCGAGCCTGGACCAGTCAATCCAGTGATCAACATCATGAGCATCGATCTAGACGATGACATGTGTCAACCAGGTTAGCAAGCCTGACCACCCGATCCCGTTAGTCTCCTCTTTCGACAAGCAAGGGTTTACTGAAGATTAATTCAAACCCGGATCTTCACGGGCCAGTGGATGAGAGGGAGGGAGGGAGCGAGTCTAATGCCGGTTGTATACCAGCTATATCAAGGCCACTTACCGAAATGGAACTGTGATAGCAGAACTATCTTTTTAACCGTGTTACCTTTTAAACTGCCGGTTTATCCAAATAATTGTCTTCCGATTACAGGGAATAGATAGAGCTGTAAAAAGAATTATACCGAGGATTTTTTTTAATATAGGCGATATCCGAGCCGACACTAAGTTAGTCAGTATTTGCTCAGCATTTAACTCTTGACGTGCGCCTGTTTACTAGGGCATCACAAACTCCTCTCCTTTATCAAACAAGCCGCGTCAACACATTAATGATACGATCCAAAAAAATTAAGTGAACACAAAATTTTGGTACATTGTTAATTCCTGCTATGTACAGAGAAAATAAAGTTTTAACTTGTTGTGAGGGTGTGCATTTCCTGGTGTGTATTGTGGGGTAGATTGGTGCTGTGGGGTGGGTGGGGTTTGGATTGGGGGTGGGGTAATAAATATTGGCATGATACTAACGGATGACACCTTCCTTACTATACATCTGTGCATAAAATAAGCACCACCCTGTATTTTTACCAATTAATTTTGTCTGAAATGAAATTTAACATTAAAAAAACGAAAAAATCATTGCAATTACCATGTACCTTAATTAGGATAATTGCCTATATTTAAAACAGGTGTTTTTCTGTCCTAAAACAAATTACCTTATTTTGAAAAGTGAAAGTTATAATTGATTGTTGTGTGGCCTATAAATTCGTTATTTATTGTGAATGGATGAACGTCTGTAAAACTAAGATTGAGGAAAAGTTACAGGCAAACCAAGCTTACTTGATGTGTAAATGTCATCTTGGTATATAAGAGAATTGTTATTTTTAGTCAAAACATAATTTAATTGTGTAGTTTCAGCAGGAGAGGAACAGTTATTGTGGGTACAAATTCAGTCCCATCACATTTTAATCAACATGTTCTTTCATAAAGAATAGAACAGGTTATGGTATTTGTAAACTTGTCAGTGGATAAAGCTTGTTTAACTACAAGTTGATTAAATTGATGGCTATACCCTTATTTTTCTGTAGCATCACATCTTATTTTTAAAAAAAGGGTGCATCCTCGATAATCTCTATAATCACTATAATCGATAATCACTATAGTGGAGAGTGATCGTAATGTATACCCTGGAGATTATCGAGATTATCGAGATTATCCACTATATCACCGAAACCCTCTTTGTCTCTCGCACTCTCACCTCGCACTTTGTCACTCTCTCTAACTTTTAACAAGTTAAGACAATCGAAAGAGATTTAGTGAGTTTAGTTTTACTCCGCTTTTAGCAATATTCCAGCAATATCACAACAGGAGACACGAGGAATGAGCTTCACACATTGTACCCATGTGGGGACTCGAACCCGGGGTCTTCGGTGTGACGAACTATAGTGGAGAGTGATCGTAACATATACCCTGGAGATTATCGAGGATGAATAGGGTGGTTCTTAATTAATGCACGGGTGTATATATTATGATGCTGATGGTGTAAATCCCGGAGGAACTTCAGGCAGATGCTCTGTAAGTCCCCAATAAAGTGGTCAAGGTGTTGATGGAAGTCTGTGACCCGTACTTTAGTGTTATCGTGATACATATATTGATTCTGTGTTTTAGTGCTTGATGTGCTAAAACGTTTGGCAACAAGTTATCTTATATACTGCTAATAGTGTACCGCCCTGTAGCTGTGACCGGCATTTGTCTATGTAGCCTACTGTTATTAGGAGAGCAGTAGGCTAAGATTTAGAGTCGATTTAATGCCCCCATCTCTTGTATGGACATATTATAGCTCTTTGGAAAGCTTATTGTATGTAGATTATGATGTAGCATTATGTGGTGGTCAAAAGTGGTCCCATTTTCGAGAAATCGAGGCCACGTGACAGCACCCTGTTTTGCTTTGTTTATATTCAAATCAGAAATATGGAAAGTCAGTTGTTCTTTAATGATGAAATACAATGAAGAATACATCAGATACTCTTTAATGTGTTTACCTGGAGCTAACGAATTACCCAGTCATTGAAATTTGTCAGAAATAATGTTTGTTTGATTTAAAATTGGATTTTTAGTAAAACGTTTAATTAGTCAATTTGATATCTTCTTCATAATGCATACATAGATAAACATAGTACTTTTATCATTATTTCAAATATTTTATTGTGAAATGTAATTACTCAATTCACAATGTATTGATGCTCAGAAAGTAACAATAAAAAGTATACTTTCCACAGGGTGCGCACAGTCTTGAACAAGCCTGAAAGTTTGACATTATACTCTACCAAGGTCTAAAATTCGTTTCAGTCTTGAAAAAGCCCTAATGACCAGTGATTTGCAATAAAATGGTCTTAAATTTAGCAAAACATGTCAAATTATGTTTTGCTAGGAAACTAATACATAATAGAACTACCTTGCAGTGACAGTGGGCATGGTATTTTCTACCGCGAAGCAAAACTTTCCCAGTGCAGCGATGTAGCTAAATGCTATTCCCCCTGATGGTTCGGTCCAACATTTGACCAATCTTGTGTATATTCAACTACTTATGTGATATATGTATGTCTATAGTTCCTTAAGATTGTTGATTGGGTCTTAAAAGGTCTTAAAATTGATAGCTGAGGATCTGTAGGAACAGTGTTCGATTTTAGTTTATAGAAACAAACCGACTTTATATGTCATCAATGGCACTTTTTAATTTGTATTTTGATAAACAGGCATATTTGTGATGAGAGCAACTGAAGTACTGAACATGTATGTATTTATATAAAAGTCGCATTGGAGATTTCATACTGTTTGCTGCTACATTGTTTCACTTGGAAAGTTATAGGGAGATAGTGGCTACCGATATGCTAACTGATTCTGGGGTTTACGCTCCGATGTACACTTTCATTGAGCAGTTCGAGAGACATGTCTCTCCTATTCATGTCTGTCTTTAGTTGGCGTAGAGAGAATACTCTGAGTCTCTGTGTATTTCTGGGAACCTCTTGTTGAATCATGGCAGATTTATGTGAATGGCGAAATGGAATCTAAGAAGATGACATCCTCATGCCAAAGTTTATTGAATGTCAGCAAATTGGAAATAAGTCTTCTCCAACCTTTGCGCTTTGACTAAAGTTTATTGGGGCGCTACAAATCCTATTGCAGAACATCAGGCTGAGAGAGAAGGTATCTGGAACATCCACATGCTTAACCAAAATGCATTGCTCCCACATTACAGTGCAAATCCAACAAATTACGCTTGTTGGCTACCAGTCGACATTTTTGACAAGGTGCACCTACATGACGCTGCCACAGATGCATATGAAACAGTTCACTTTGAGGGAAAAACCTGGACGCTAAAATGGACTGACATGGGTGTCGAGAGAAGCCACCCAGGATTCAAAGAGTGAAGGTGGACTTGCAAGACACCGGCTAATGCGATGGCCTTTGACCAGAAATATCATAGGTTATACATCTAAGCTCAGAGAAAGAGATAGTATGTTAAGCATCAGTGAAGACAACACCCATGAGGTTTACAAGACTGCCTGTATGAAGAACATAAAAGTTATCTAATCAAACACATTCATAACAAATTCTCATCCTGAAGTATCTCTGAACATCGCAAGTGTAAACGGTAAACTGAACGCTCTGGGAGCACAAAAATGATGTGAGTCTTGCATGTGCCTCCATGCTAATATAGTTTCACATAACATGTACGACGTGTATGTTGGCAAAGCAGAGTATTGATATCTTTCCGTATTACAAAACAAGTTTTGGATCACCCTTGGCCTTTGGCTGGAGTAAAGAGAATGGCGATCTGGAACCTGTGTACTTTCAAGGGGTGATGGAATAAGAGATACTACTGTGTTGTCTCTGCTCCTAAAGAACTGAAACTTCGGACTGGACGTTTCGCCTACAAATAATGCAACCAAATACCTAAATGTGCACTTGTCAGGGAGATACAAATTGTCTGATTCAGTTGGAAAAGTAGACATTCACAGAAAACAGGGGCGGTGGGTAGCCTAGTGGTTAAAGCGTTGGCTTGTCACGCCGAAGACCCGGGTTCGAATCCCCACATGGGTACAATGTGTGAAGCCCATTTCTGGTGTCCCCCACCGTGATGTTGCTGGAATATTGCTAAAAGCGGCGTAAAACCAAAACTAAGTCAGTCAGTCACAGAAAACAGAAAACTGTAGATAAACACTGACAATGCTGTATGAAAATAACCTTGAAAGATTTGCAACGTCGTGCAATTCCATAGACTATAATTCTAAGAGTAAAAAAGGCACGTGTCTCTATTTCATTGCAATATTTGAATTCATTGCCCTAATGCTATCTGATTTCAAAATTTATGTTGCCTTGGCATGGGCACAGAGATTTGAAGCTGTCACGCAAAGTGAATGTTTCCTGATGAAATTGATGTGTAAATTTCCAAAAAGGTTGATTTCCACCAAAATATGATTTTCAGGTATCTATCTGTATTATTGCCTTTGGTCATTTAATTAAATAAAAACAATTCAGAATAATTATGCCTTAACACCATTGGTGATGGAAACTTAACAAAAAATGAAGGATTTATATATCTAAATTAAACGTCGTAAGTATATATCTTTTTACCTTGGTGGGATCACGCGACATGAATTCTTTTAAAGACTTGACCATATCTGGTCACTACATCAGGGCCTGTGTTAACGTAGGTACAATAAGCTTTCCAATGAGCCATAATATGTCCATACAAGAGATGCGGGCATTAAACCCCTTAATTTGGCCACTTTTCTTAAAGTCGCTGCTCTCCTACATCGTCAACATATTGCTCAAATGATGCCGATATGACGGTGAATTTTGACACACACTCAAAGCAGTTATCGTATTCGCTCTATCGAAGTTCTGTTCTCATCATTATTGCACAACTAGTTTATTATTCGTAAATAATAACAGCACAATCTGTTGTTGTTCGATCACTGTCAATTATAGTTATGATACCATGTCTTAGGGCAGGTATGAGTGTATTCTGTGGCTCTAGTGGCACCAAACACACGAAAAGGCAAATCAATTGTTCACATCGAAACAAATTGTAACGTGTCGGTTGAGACAATAAGTTAATTGGGTTTCAGTCCGAAAAAGAACAAAGAAATGTAATAAAATCAACAATTGTATTATAAAATACATAACTTTACACTGGAAAGTATACTTCTAAAGACGTCTTGCAGTAGTGAGACGGCCCGTCAGTCGCGGATGAACACATGAACGTCGAGCAACGGTTTACATCTGTGTACAGTCCGTTTGAGACGAAATGATACCGATGAATTACAATCTAACACAAAAACAAATAGACATAAAACCAACGCGGACTGCAATAAAAACAACAGCCCAACTCTAGAAAAAAATGCGTAATTTTTGTCACGAAAATAAAAAAGTTGTTTAAGAAACTGTCATCATTTGTGCGTTTTCCCAGTTTGTTATAAGGGCGCATTGGCAACTAAAGGAACAGCGCGAAAAGCGAGATGCACGTGCATTAGTAACGTCAGAGACATGTGATTACTGCTGATTGACAAAGTGAGAGAAAATGAAAGTCTATAATTTACGGTCTATGGTTTCTTCAAGGATGAAAATGACAGGGGGTGACCAAAGTATGCAATTATTAAGCACATACAGCGCACTGCTTGTGCAGCTGGGGTACGTGTCATCTCGCCAGCTCAAAAGTTTGTTGAGAACCCGTTAACGCACGAGCATCTGTTCCGCGCTGTTCCTTTAGTTGCCAATGCGCCCTTGTAACAAACTGAGTAAACACACAAATAAATTATGACAGTTTCTTAAACAACTTTTTCATTTTTGTGACACAAATTATGCAGTTTTTTTCTAGAGTTGGTCTGTTGTTTTTGTTGCAGTCTGCGTTGGTTTGATTCTTTTATGTCTATTTGTTTTTGTGTTAGATTGCAATTCATCGGTATTATTTTGTCTCAAACGGACTGTAGCCGGCGAATCCAGACGTGACAGACGTCGCGTGTACAAAAAGATTTAACTGAGTTTAAAATGTCAGATAGTCTGGTTCTTTTCAGTGAAACTTACAACACACTGACACGTTTAACTGTAAATTTCGAATTTTACCTGAACCATGTTCACGTGCACATCATGAAGACCCTTTACACGAAACTGGCGTGATCGCGCAAAATTCATGAAGTTGAGAATGGAATAACTATTTTCTATAACCATAGACAATCAAACTGTTTGAGAGGAAGTTGTGGACATAAGGAAAGAGAAGTGTTTATGGATGATCAACTTCTCTGTTGTACACTATCGACATTTCGAAATAGATACTTATAAATACCGTTTTCAAGCATGCTTTTCGGAAAAGATACTTATACCGTTTTCCAGCATGGTCGATAACGGTATAAGTATCTATACTGAAACGCCGCTAGTGTACAATAAAGAAGTTGATCATCCATAAACACTTGACATTCCGGCCGCCTCCGTGGTGTAGTGGTTAGAGCGTCCGCCCGGAGAGCGGAAGGTCGCGGGTTCGATCCCCGACCGCGTCATACCAAAAGACGTTAAATGGTACTTGTTGGTCCCTGCCTGGCGTTCGGCATTAATGGGTACAAAAAGGACTGGTCGGCTCGGAGTCAGTATAATGTGTCTGAGTGGGGTATTCATGCTTCACTGCGGCATGGTATCTCAGTTGGCTAGCACTATAAAACCAGCTTAAGTCTGGGCTAGTACAAGCAGCCGCACATACACATACACGAGCACGTCGTCATATGAGCGAAATATTCTCAAGCACGACGTTAAACCCAATTTCACCTCACCTCACTTGGCGTTCCCATATACAATCGTACAACTTTCACTGGCTCGCAAATAATAACACCTCAAAATAGGATTCAGTTGCTTTCTAAATCAATCTCCTTAAGGAGAATCGTGTTACATTAACAACAGAACATTCATAATTCACAACACTGAATACATAGAGAATGTCACCCTCGTGTCTACTGATATCAATTATATCCACACGAGTTGATAAAGATACAGGCTTGCCCCGTGTAGATATAATTGATATCAGAAGACACGAGGGTGAGATTCTATATATCATAAAAAATCACTCATCAGTAGTTATCAATGAAAAACGTACATCTCTGAACACGGTACTACCATTAGACTTGCAGTGCAGCGATGTCATAGCATTGTGCGTCATCACATTTTGACGGCATAGCATTGTACCAAATCTACTGTCAAAACGATATCTCCCAGGAGATATCGTTTGATTTCACACAAGCAATGTCTCCAGTGGAACACAGTTTTGGATGATAAGTAGTTATGCTTATGATAGCTGTCTACTTCTTGCAATCCACGCTGAGTAATGAGACGCGCAACAACTTCGGAATTAACATCGCTTCCTTATTTGGCAGTGCAAAAAGCCAGTGCGTCATGATAGAAGGTTATAGTGCCATCTTCCTCAAGAGGTGGCATGGCTTTTTAAGAATTCAGTGTGTTTTTTCCAAAGCAGTAGTATGACCAAAGCAGGACCCTGAGCCACAGCAAGCAGAATGGACCAGCCAGGTTAAGACACCGTCAGTATGTGGGATAGTGTACAAGAGATGCGTACCTTTGCATTTAGTCATTAACACGCAATTACCCTAGTTCAACAGGAGCGCTGGTGGTATCCACGACCTGTTAATTGCAAGTAAAATTTAAAAATGTTAAGTTACTTTAAAATGTCAACTCCGACTTGTTACACCGATGTTGTAACATACCTTTGTTTTCTCGTACTCTAGACGTCAACAGATCTTCTCAAGTGATAATACCTATCACACCTGGTTGAAATGCTGCAGGTGTAAAAGGAGACCCATCCCTAACTGCAGGTCATGAAATAAAAAACGACACTTAAATATTTAGCGAGGGATGATTAAATCTACAATAACATTCTACAACTGCTGTTTTTTAAAAAAACCTTTTTATCAACATAATTTCCTGAATACAAACTTTTGTCCTGGGCTTGTCTCAAAAGGGCAGATTTTTGACAATGTATGCAGTTTACAACTGATAAATAATATATGCAACTTTATCAATAAAAAATGCTGCTTAATCAGTACACCTGTAGTCATCACTGCATACAGTTTAATCAGTACACCTATAGTCATCATTGTTCACAGTTTCATCAGTTCACCTGTAGTCATCACTGCATACAGTTTCAGCAGTACACCTGTAGTCATCACTGCATACAGTTTCAGCAGTACACCTGTAGTCATCACTGCATACAGTTTCAGCAGTACACCTGTAGTCATCACTGTTCACAGTTTCATCAGTACACCTGCAGTCATCACTGCATACAGTTTCAGCAGTACACCTGTAGTCATCACTGTTCACAGTTTCATCAGTACACCTGCAGTCATCACTGCATACAGTTTCAGCAGTACACCTGTAGTCATCACTGTTCACAGTTTCATCAGTACACCTGTAGTCATCACTGCATACAGTTTCAGCAGTACACCTGTAGTCATCACTGTTCACAGTTTCGTCAGTACACCTGTAGTCATCACTGCATACAGTTTCAGCAGTACACCTGTAGTCATCACTGCATACAGTTTCAGCAGTACACCTGTAGTCATCACTGTTCACAGTTTCATCAGTACACCTGTAGTCATCACTGCATACAGTTTCAGCAGTACACCTGTAGTCATCACTGTTCACAGTTTCAGCAGTACACCTGTAGTCATCACTGCATACAGTTTCAGTACAGTAGTCATCCTGTTTAGTCATCACTGTAGTCATCAGTTTCAGTCAGTACACCTGTAGTCATCACTGCATACAGTTTCAGCAGTACACCTGTAGTCATCACTGTTCACAGTTTCAGCAGTACACCTGTAGTCATCACTGTTCACAGTTTCATCAGTACACCAGTAGTCATCACTGCATACAGTTTCAGCAATACACCTGTAGTCATCACTGCATACAGTTTCAGCAGTACACCTGTAGTCATCACTGCATACAGTTTCAGCAATACACCTGTAGTCATCACTGCATACAGTTTCAGCAGTACACCTGTAGTCATCACTGCATACAGTTTCAGCAGTACACCTGTAGTCATCACTGCATACAGTTTCAGCAGTACACCTGTAGTCATCACTGTTCACAGTTTCAGCAGTACACCTGTAGTCATCACTGCATACAGTTTCAGCAGTACACCTGTAGTCATCACTGCATACAGTTTCAGCAATACACCTGTAGTCATCTCTGTATACAGTTTCAGCAGTACACCTGTAGTCATCACTGCATCGCTGTACACAGTTTTATCGATACACATGTAGTCATCACTGCATACAGTTTCATCAGTACACCTGTAGTCATCACTGCATCGCTGTATACAGTTTCATTGGTACACCTATAGTCATCACTGCACATACACACACACACACACACACACACACACACACACACATATATATATATATATATAGTTTATCCTTTGATGCATACATGTATATATACAGTACAACCAGAAATTATTGAGAATTTAAAGATTGTATTTTTTTTTCACTCATTACTCACGTATTAAATGTGAATATTAGCAGAACATAACTCCAGATTCAAAGACAGGTGAACAGTTAGTATTTTGTCAAGTCACTATGGGCAGCAATGCGGCGGGTCTGATCAAAGAAGTTAGAAAGTCGTGGTCCATGCTGTCCCAATATCGGACCACCTCTTCTTTCATTTCAGCAATGTTTGTCAGATTTTTCTTATTGACACTTTCCTTCATAAATCCCCAAACATTTTCTATTGGACTTAGGTCAGGGCTATAGCTTGGCCAATCTAATAATGTCATTGACATTTTGGGTCCGAAACCAGACTTTCTAATAATGTCATGTGGGTCCGAAAATGCTTTGAACAATGTTTTGGGTTGTTGTATTGCTATTGCTGGAAAATCCAAAATATTCCATAGAACACGTGAGCAGATGGAAGTAAATGTCCCTCGAGAATATCTGTGTACAGCTCACTGTTCATATTCCCTTCAAATACACAGAGGGGCATTGCCCCTAACACAGATATGCCACCCCACACGTTCAATTTCGGACTGTACTTTGGGCGCTGATACAAAGTTTTTTCAGTTTGTTTGGTCCAGAATTTCAGTGTATTAGGAAACAGCCACACAGAACTTTCATCTGAGAAAATCACATTGTCCAGTTAAAATTTCTATGCTGTAAGCACCAGTTCAACCTTCGCCTTTTTGTTCAGGTTTCATGATCGGTGATGGAATTCCTCGACTTTTCTGCCAACCCATTGCATGCAGCTCAGTTCTAATTGTCTCCTTACAGACAGCCACAGTTCCTCTATCAATCATATCCAGCCTTAAGTTTTCTAAACTCCTTCGTTTGCTTTTAGAAACAAGAATACCAAGCCGCCCCCTGTCACCGACAGTCCATTTTCTGGGCCTACCTGCGCCTCCCTGGTGCTCAATGCCATATCCATTTGCAATAGTTTTCAAAACACGATAAACAGTGGACGAAGGGATGCCTGTTCTACTTGAAATCACTTTAGCTGATCTGATGTCCTTGTTATAATACTCTAAAATCAACTTCCTCTTCTCTAAATCATCCATACTGAGGATCACTGAAAATGTCGTCTGCGAGCAAGTAAACAAAGGGGGATAACTCTTCACAAACTAATGAAAAAGGATTAACGGAGTTGTCTCTCTTGAATGAAACTAAGCACTTGATAGCTGGTCAAGGTTGTTTATACAAGAAATCCAATTAAACATATTCCTAAAAAAACATGTTGGAGAAGATCCGTGTCGTGTGATTATTTCAGAAACCTCTTCTTATATATGTACTACTGTACGCTCGGTATTCTCATCGCTTTCTTTATATATATATATATATATATATATAATATATATATATATCTGTGTGTGTGTGTGTATGTATGCGCGCGCGCGTGTGTGCGTGTGTTGACATTGTACAATAAAATGCAATGTTTAAATCCAACTGTGATAGGCATGCGGCTTTAAACGACTTGCGCTCATCCATAATGACTCCACCAAGGGTATCAGCTGAAAGGTCAGCCTGTAAAGACGTAAGATGCATTGCTAAGGAAAACAAACATATTTCACCGACCACACTTCAGCAAGTTCAGTTTGGTTGGTCTTTCAAGTTATGACGTCCACGAAAAACCATTTTGGTGAAAATGGAAATACCATCTACATATGCATTGTCCTCATATGGAAATACAGTCAGTCTCATCTGGGCCATCATTTGTTCTCAAATTTGATTAAAAAAATATTGTCAAACCCTATAATATTTGTAATAGAGGAAAACCTTACATTAACTGTGATTACGGTACATTAACAGTGAGTCTTAACTAGTTTTTGAATGTAAGTATAGCTTACAATACTGACAGTTGCATGATGTCATAGAGCCTTAGTTTTCCGACAAAGCGGCGGTTCTGAATTATACACTTAGGAGAGCGTGTCACCAAATATTGAAAGGTCAGTGGTTAGCACCCTCAGTAAATAATTATTACCAAGCATTAGGCATTCTTGGAGTAATTAACGCGCTTTTCGACATGTCACCCGAATAGTATTTGACAAGGGTACACATAATAAAAACACGTGCACACAGTGAGAGACGAAAGTCCTCCTTTCGGATGCAATAAAAGCGTAGCAAGTCACCTTTTACAGGGTTTGACAAAGTAAACGAGCATCAAAATGACATTCTATTCTGTGATTAACACCCTAGCGATAATCCGTCCAATCGCGTAATTTTTCTATAAACGCTTCATTCGGTTGGCCCTCCCTCCTGCACGGTATAAAACGGGAGCATCAGGATCTCGCTTTGACTTTCAGCAGGTACTTGCGGACCTGTGAGGAGGTAGGGCTTCATCATGAGACTATCGTTACTTCTTGTACTTGTGGTGTTCAGCGTCGGGGCGTTTTGTGGCTCCAATAGAAGACAGTCCAGTAATCATGGAAGTTCTTGCAACTGTGGCTGTAATGGAGGGAGCGGCACTGGCGGCAGTGGTACTGGTGTGACGAAAGGTGGACAATACGGTGGAGGAAACACTGGAGGAACCAAAGGCAATGGAGGTGGCAACTACAATAACGGGGGTCAGAACAATAATGGAGGGAGACCCGGTACCAACAGTGGACGAAGACCTGGAACCAACAATGGCGGCTACCCAAATGGCGGTAATGGTGGAAGTAGACCCGGTACCAACAATGGCCGAAGACCCAGTACCTCAGGAAATGGAGGTGGCGACTACAACAGCGGTGGTCAAACGAACAATGGATACCCAAGTGGTGGCAATGGCGGAAGTCCCGGCTCCAACAATGGTGGATACCCAAGTGGTGGCAATGGAGGAAGTCCCGGCTCCAACAATGGTGGAAGTCCCGGCTCCAGCAATGGCGGCTACCCAAATGGCGGTAATGGTGGAAGTAGACCCGGTACCAACAGTGGCGGAAGAAGACCCGGTTCCAACAATGGTGGAAGAAGACCCGGTACCAACAGTGGCGGAAGAAGACCCGGTACCAACAATGGCGGAAGAAGACCCGGTACCAACACTGGCGGAACAAGACCCGGTACCAACAATGGTGGATACCCAAGTGGTGGCAATGGCGGAAGTCCCGGCTCCAACAATGGCGGCTACCCAAATGGCGGTAATGGTGGAAGTAGACCCGGTACGAACAATGGCGGAGGAAGTCCTGGTACCAACAATGGCGGAGGAAGACCCGGTACCAACAATGGTGGAAGTCCCGGCTCCAACAATGGCGGTTACCCAAATGGCGGTAATGGCGGAGGAAGACCCGGTCCCAACAATGGCGGAAGTCCCGGCTCCAACAATGGCGGCTACCCAAGTGGTGGCAATGGCGGAAGTCCCGGCTCCAACAATGGTGGATACCCAAGTGGTGGCAATGGCGGAAGTCCCGGCTCCAACAATGGCGGCTACCCAAATGGCGGTAATGGTGGAAGTAGACCCGGTACCAACAATGGTGGAAGTGGACCCGGTACCAACAATGGCGGAAGAAGACCCGGTTCCAACAATGGCGGAAGTGGACCCGGGACCAACAGTGGCGGAAGAAGACCCGGTTCCAACAATGGTGGAAGTAGACCCGGTACCAACAATGGCGGAAGAAGACCCGGTTCCAACAATGGTGGATACCCAAGTGGTGGCAATGGCGGAAGTCCCGGATCCAACAATGGCGGCTACCCAAATGGCGGTAATGGTGGAAGTAGACCCGGTACCAACAATGGTGGAAGTGGACCCGGTACCAACAATGGCGGAAGAAGACCCGGTTCCAACAATGGCGGAAGAAGACCCGGTTCCAACAATGGCGGAAGTGGACCCGGTACCAACAGTGGCGGAAGAAGACCCGGTTCCAACAATGGTGGAAGTGGACCCGGTACCAACAATGGCGGAAGAAGACCCGGTTCCAACAATGGCGGAGGAAGACCCGGTACCAACAGTGGCGGAGGAAGACCCGGTACCAACAATGGTGGAAGTCCCGGCTCCAACAATGGTGGTACTCCAGGAAGAGTTGGGACAAACGACAACATTGACATTGGTAAGCTGACATATAATCGGCAAACAACATGCGATTGTAACATATATATCTATGGTATATTTAATGGAAGAGAACACGGGCACCGCAATTCTCTGTACAGAGTTGCCTCCACTCAGGCGCCAGGATCCTATGTCCTTGGGTGGAAAGCCAGTTTGTTCCGATTGCGTCTGTAGGTTTGCCAGCGCCAATCCTTGCACCTTGTTTGACCAAAATTGCAAGCCTCTAAGACCTGCATCGATTCGGTCTTCTTTGACATAATAACTACAGTCCGTTTGAGTCAGAAACTTTTGACACAGTTCACTATTTGTTACGAGGGAGGAGTGCAGAGGAAGGGACAGCCAGGTGTTATTGATTCATTAGCCTGTGCTGTAGGGCTGGGACGGGTACTCGGGTACTCGAATCCGGGTCGGGTACAGCTGGAATCGAGTCCTATTTCTAGGAATCGAGTACCCGGAAAAGGAGAGAACTCTGTAATGGCAAGGGTAGATAATAACTTTTCATTTTAATTATTGACGTAAGACACATTTGCATCATTGGCATTGTCCGATTAATGGAGGTCATTATTAACGACTGCATGTAATATATCTGAGCATGAGCAGTGAGGTGTCAAGTTACAGTAACAGCGGTAATGGTGTTACTCTCTATATTGGTTAAACCAGGGATAATCTACAACACATATAGTTTCCCTGGTTAAACCAGGGATAATCTACAACACATACAGTCTCCCTGGTTAAACCAGGGATAATCTACAACACATATAGTCTCCCTGGTTAAACAGACATAAAATAAATAGCCCATGTTCAGTTTCAGTGTCTTATTGACATCATTTCAAGATTTTCTATAAAAATCTTTGTCAACTCGTGATTGGATATTCAGAAAGTTGACAGAAGCGCTTTATTCCTTACATTTACGGGTACTCGATTCCGATTCGGGTAAGTACATGCGGGTACTCGATTCCATTTTTTCCTACCCGTCCCAGCCCTACTGTGCTGTGCCGTCTCCATCCTTTCTCGCACACCTGGCTGTCCCTTTCTCTGCACTCCTCCCTCGTAACAAATAGTGAACTGTGTCAACATTTTAATGATAGTTTCTTAAAGAACTTTTTTGGTGGAGTCTGGAAAATTTTCAAATATCAGAAAGCTGTTGGGTATTAGTAAATGATAAACATGTGTACTATTTATATTTATGTGGCAATTTTGTACAATGATAAAATTTGCAATTCATCAGTCCGTTTCTGACTCAAACGGACTGTTTTTTGTAACTCTCTCTCTCAACGCTTCTTCCAGCATTGTGCACAGAACTGGCAGACGAAGGTTCCTGTGACTTCTTCACGGACCCCTATTGTTTCCAAGCACTGCTCAATACGTGCCGCGTTTCTCCTGTATGGGTCATGCAGATCTGTCAGTTGTCCGTTGTAGTTAATGGCACGTTCAACCAAGAGGTAGGTGTTGCACCGATTACTTTGTCCAGTCGAAGATGGGGACGGGCAAAACACGAACTTTTACTGTTTGATAGATTTCTTACAGAAGGGCCATTCCGCTTTTGTAAAACAAAGTTTGCATACTTTGAAAGAAATGCGACATACTCTGTTTGCAGTAGGTAACGGTTGATTTGGAAATTGTGAGTTTTAAATTCTTATGTTAAATTAAATGTGTTATCAGTGTTTGGTTTTGCATGTTCCTTTGAACCTTGCGTCGAAACGAAACGTTCCGCAAATCGGAATGCCTAATCAGATAAAATCCTTTATTATAAGATTAATTAGATTATTCGTGTTTTAGGTGCAGCAAAAATACATTTCTAACCATTGAGGTGAATTTAGGTGAAGAGGCAGCTGATAACAAATTGGGAATTTTGCTCCAAAGCATAATTATATACCATTTAGAATATATTTTATGTATTGGCAGGCATTATTCCATGTGACGAGATTGCGTACAGTATGTATTTTCTTATGAACTTGAAATAGCAGTCATCTATGCACACTCTTATTGCATTCTACCGGTGATGTACTTAGAAAATACTCTGTTATACAGCTTCATAATATACTCACCAACATTGAAAGCGCACCAGTCTTAAATTGCCCATATTTTCATCAAGATGGATTTCAGCATGACAATGGTCAATGAATATGACTAACATGAAGTCGAAGGGCATGTCTAGTTGAACAAATGCTTTAGAAACAAATTCATGTTCACAGTATGACTCTAAATTCCCAATCTCATCAACATGCAGCCACGCCATGGAAAAAGCTCACATTTCATTCTGAAATCATGCTGAATGTGACATTAAAAGCAGGTGTATGAGAAACGATTCTCATTGCTTCACTAACGATTGTGAAACGAGGACAGAGATACCGAGGTTAACACCTCACGAAAGGGAACGTGCACTAGGCATGATTCAGGTTGGCACCAGCAGCAGGGATATTACTCGACAACTTAGACTTGGCCACTTCACCATCGTTAGGCTACATAGACGACATCAGCAGACAGGCAACACCCGTGACCTTCCACGACCTTGGCAACAACGTGTCATGACGCCCGTCAGGATAGCCATATTGACCATGACCATATCCGTGATCGAACACTGCCGACTGCCAGGACTGCTGCACTAGTTCAAGGTCGACGCGGGGTCATCAGCGCTGACACCATGCGACGCCGTGTACACGCTACAGGGCTCCATGCTCGACACCCTTACGTTGGACCAATTCTGACTGACAGACACCATAATGAGTGTATACAATGGGCTAACAGGCATGTTCAGTAGACGTTACAACAATGGCATGGTGTGGTGGTCACTGACGAGTCACGTTTTCATCAACGTAATGCTCACGGCCGATTAAGTGTATGGCGTAGACGTGGTGAACGTTATGCTGATGAGTGTGTGGTTCAGACAGACCGTTGGGATGGTGGGAGTGTCATTGTCTGGGGTGGATTTAAGTTCCAGCCACAGGACTGCCTTCTTGTCTGTCAAGGGAGAGTTAATGCCCTTTACTATCGTGACCAGATACTTCAGAATCACGTCGTATCATTCTTCAATCACCACCAAGGTGTCTATACTTTTCAACAGGACAACGCACGGGCACACGCAGACTGACTTTCCATGCAGTATCTGGCCGAGCAACACATCCACGTAATTCACTGGCCAGCACTGTCGCCAGATGTATCCCCAATTGAGCACTTATCGGACGAAATTGGTCAAAGTCTTTCGCGGCGACAACAGGTGCGAAACACCCGGGAACGTGAGGCTGCACTACTGCAGAAGTGGAATGCTATCCTCCAGAACTCTATTCGGACGCTTATTGACTCAATGAGGAGACGTTGCACTGCATGCGTCAATGCAAATGTCGACCACACGCGATATTGATTTTTCGATTTGACCCCACGTGTGTTTGATCCTTTCTGACTGTGGAACAATTACATGAATGAGCGTCTTTTCTGTGTTGTTGTTTTTGTCAGTCGTTCATCTATTATTATCCGCTCAAAAAATATCAGTTCCTTTCACGTGCTTTTAGTAATCTGAAATTTTGTAAGTGGTGCGTTTTCAATGTTGTTGAATATATATTGATGCAGTGTTTAGGATAAATTGTGTTTGAAGCTAATGTTATTCCATGAAAAATATATCCCATAATCGGGTTATTAAATGTGATTTAATTCATGGTTAAATTACCTACCGTAACTATAAGAAGTAATAACTTTCATACTATGAATAAGTACATATCTCATGGATATTTAAGTTTGTCGTTTATATCAGCTTAGAGTGTATGTTTCATTCCTGGTTCAAGTATATAAGTACCCTGTGTGTTGTTTGTAGGGAAGGGATTACATGGGCAGCGTGAGGCAGTGTCTGACACAAGGCACCATACCCGCACTGCAGTACAATAACTGCGACAGAACGACGCAGCTCGTTGAAGACACTGTATTTGCGAGAGACAGCTGCATTGATCAGGACAACTTCTGTGATATGATATCCGCTCCCGAAAATGCAAAAAATATCGTCTACAGCTTCGGTCTTGCACACGAAAGTGACTTCCAGCAACGGTAAGTGATTGACGAATGTTGTTTTATGCCGCTTGATTTGTTATGTCACTGACGTCTAAAAGATTTTTTTTAACAAGATTGTATTTTTTCCCATGGTTACAAAGTCAACGTTAAAGGTATACAGTAACAAGAAACACAGGAAAAGTGAGTGAGTGAGTGAGTGAGTTTAGTTTTACGCCGCACTCAGCAATATTCCAGCTATATGTCGGCGGTCTGTAAATAATCGAGTCTGGACCAGACAATCCAGTGATCAACAGCATGAGCATCGATCTGTGCAATTGGGAACCGATGACATGTGTCAACCAAGTCAGCGCAACTGACCACCCGATCCCGTTAGTCGCCTCTTACGACAAGATAGTCGCCTTTTTATGGCAAGCACATGGGTTGCTGAAGACCTATTCTACCCCGGATCTTCACGGGTCACAGGAAAAGTGAGGATACATTGCTGTAAAGATGTAATTATATTTAGTTGCTGAATATTGGGATATGTGAATTCCATTTAAGATTGTATTTTTCAATTTCATTGTTTCTCTTTGAAATACATTTTTCTACAGAAAATATCTCTTTTAATACCTTTTTATAATCAGTGAATTTTGGCATTGACTTTTAATATTACATAAATTGATATGTTTTTTGGCAGAGATAATGATTTATTATGCAATGTACCAAACCAAATCAAATATTTTTGTAATGTTTATTTTTCATGGTATATATTTATTAATCCAAAGTCCTAGAGTTCTAATCCAGAATTTCATGCTTTCGCAACATTCTCAATAAACATGACAAATGCTCTCAGAAACATCATTGCAAAAACTACACAAATCATTGTCAATCAGATTCATTTTCGATAATTCGTTTTTAGTATCAATAACTCTTTGCAAACATCTGCATTGAAAATCAAGCAGGTTAACATTTCAATCCATGTCTATAGAAGTTAAAAATTCTACAAGACTTTGTCTGGAACAATCAAAAGACTGATTGTAGACACGAACAAAGATCCGATCAGTCACGTCACAGGGCTCTCTCTTTAGCCAATCTCAATGCAATGCTTTTAATGCAGTACTAAATATACCACGTTACTGTCCATATTAAACACATTGTTCAATTTCCTACTACCCGGGCCCATACCCGTGAAGATCCAGGTTAGAATTGGTCTTCAGTAACCCGTGCTTGTCATAGAGGTAACAACGTGATTAGGTGGTCAGGCTCGCTGACTTGGTTGACACATGTCATCGTATCCCAATGGCGTAGATCGATGCTCATGATGTTGATCACTGGATTGTCTGGTCCAGAGCCGATTATTAACAGATTTATTCCATATAGCTGGAATATTGCTGAGTGCGGCGTTAAACCACAAACCAGCTTCAAAGGCCCTATTCCACAAAGCGATCGAGGATCTACAGTCCGTTTGAGTCAGAAACGGACCGATGAATTGCAAATTTTATCATTGTACAAAATTGCCACATAAATATAAATAGTACACATGTTTATCATTTACTAATACCCAACAGCTTTCTTATATTTGAAAATTTTCCGGACTCCACCAAAAAAGTTCTTTAAGAAACTATCATTAAAGTTTTGACACAGTTCACTATTTGTTACGAGGGAGGAGTGCAGAGGAAGGGACAGCCAGGTGTTAGAGAAGCACGTGCACAAGTGCCCACCAAGTTATTGATTCATCTCGAACACCTGGCTGTCCCTTTCTCTGCACTCCTCCGGATCCCTCGTAACAAATAGTGAACTGTGTCAAAATTTTAATAATAGTTTCTTAAAGAACTTTTTGGGTGGAGTCTGGAAAATTTTCAAATATAATCACGTTTCTGACTCAAACGGACTGTAGTTTAGGTGTGTGAGCTACGATGGCCTTGAAGAATAGTTCCCAGTTTCTTATGCTTCCCTAACACGCGACAACTTACTCGGTCCGTCTCAGTGCAATCGGACCTTGTCAAACTCTGGTAGATGCCCATACTACCAGTGCGAAATAGTTTCCAAATTCTGCTATGCCTGAAAGTCACTAGCCCACAAAATAATTCACTAGCCCTAAATTTGCATGTAGAAACTAAGCCATAAGCCCTTAGGATCACCTACGTAGGACTTACTATCACCTACGTAGGACTTACTATCTCCTACGTAGGACATACTATCTCCTACATAGGACTTACTATCTCCAAAGTAGGACATACTATCTCCTGCGTAGGACTTACTATCATCTACGTAGGACTTACTATCTCATACGTAGGACATACTATCTCCTACATAGGACTTACTATCTCCTACGTAGGACATACTATCTCCTACGTAGGACATACTATTTCCTACGTAGGACTTACTATGACCTACGTAGGACTTACTATCACCTACGTAGGACTTACTATCTCCTACGTAGGACTTACTATCTCCTGCGTAGGACATACTATCTCCTACGTAGGACTTACTATCACCTACGTAGGACATACTATCTCCTGCGTAGGACTTACTAAGACCTACGTAGGACTTACTATCTCCTACGTAGGACATACTATCTCCTGCGTAGGACTTACTATGACCTACGTAGGACTTACTATCTCCTACGTAGGACTTACAATCACCTACGTATGACTTACTATCTCCTACGTAGGACATACTATCTCCCGCGTAGGACTTACTATGACCTACGTAGGACTTACTATCTCCTACGTAGGACTTACAATCACCTACGTATGACTTACTATCTCCTACGTAGGACATACTATCTCCTACGTAGGACATACTATGTCCTGCGTAGGACTTACTATGACCTACGTAGGACTTACTATCTCCTACGTAGGACATACTATCTCCTACGTAGTACTTAATATATCCTTTTTAAGGTTCGGATTATGAAGTATGGTTATTAAGTTGAGTAATGTTTGGCTATGCAGGACGTTAGATAGTAGAAATGTGAGTCAGTGAACATTCATGACACTAACGCAGTGTTACTATACATTGTGTGTGTGTTACGTTAGGGTGACGTGGACCCTGTTCTAACTGCAGTTATGGAGGTTTGGGTATGGCTATGATTAATCTATCATACATACATCTATTCTCTCTCTCTCTCGCTCTCTCTCTCTCTCTCTCTCTCTCTCTCTCTCTCTCTCACACACACACACACACACACACACACATACACACACACACAGAGGTGGTTGGGGTGAGGTTCTGATATGAAACTCGGGTTATAACACGACCTCCGCAAGTTGTTGCTTGTCTTCAGATGGGGCTAGTTGGATCGGATGCAACGCTCGTTTGCGGCTCGTTTTTTCGTAATTGTTTACAGCTTGACTTGACTGGGGTGAAAAGTGTTGAGTGCGGCGTAAAACAATACAAAATTCAAAAAGGCAAAGAATTGTCATTATTGTTATTTGTATAATTATATGGGGATACGTACACATAGATTGCCACCGATAGTCTAAGATACGTCTGTACACGCAGATTATCATTCATGTGCAACGACCTTTGAAATATCCAACGCATATAATAGTAAAGTGTAACAAACTGCAACATAGAACAGTGAACTAACTGCAACGCGTAATAGTAGACTAACAGTGACTGAAACAGCGAAGCAGGAGATTGTGTGCGTGCCTGGGGATTTAAGTCGACCATTTCAGATTAATGTTTATAAACGTATATCGATCATCTCCAACAGGAGATACTAAGTCCTACGTAGGAGATACTATGTCCTACGTATTTATATGTAGGAGATACTAAGTCCTACGTAGGAGATACCCACTTAGGATATACTAAGTCCTACGTAGGAGATACTAAGTCCTACGTAGGAGATAGTAAGTCCTACGTAGGAGATACTATGTCCTACGTAGGACTTAGTATCTCCTACGTGGGAGAAACCCACTTAGGGGATACTAAGTCCTACGTAGGAGATACTAAGTCCTACGTAGGAGAAACCCACTTAGGAGATACTATGTCCTACGTAGGAGATAGTAAGTCCTACGTAGGAGATATTAAGTACTACGTAGGAGATAGTAAGTCCTACGTAAGAGATGCTTAGTCCTACGTAGGAGATAGTAAGTCCTACGTAGGAGATACCCACTTAGGAGATACTATGTCCTACGTAGGAGATACTAAGTCCTACGTAGGAGATAGTAAGTCCTACGTAGGATATACTATGTCCTACGTAGGACTTAGTATCTCCTACGTAGGAGATACTATGTCCTACGGAGGAGATAGTAAGTCCTACGTAGGAGATATTAAGTACTACGTAGGAGATAGTAAGTCCAACGTAAGAGATGCTTAGTCCTACGTAGGAGATAGTAAGTCCTACGTAGGAGATACTACGTCCTACGTAGGAGATACCCACTTAGGAGATACTAAGTCCTACGTATGAGATGCTAAGTCCTACGTAGGAGATAGTAAGTCCTACGTAGGAGATGCTATGTCCTACGTAGGAGTTAGTATCTCCTACGTAGGAGATAGTAAGTCCTACGTAGGAGATATTAAGTACTACGTAGAAGATAGTAAGTCCAACGTAAGAGATGCTTAGTCCTACGTAGGAGATAGTAAGTCCTACGTAGGAGATACTACGTCCTACGTAGGAGATACGTAGGAGATACTACGTAGGAGATACTACGTCCTACGTAGGAGATACCCACTTAGGAGATACTAAGTCCTACGTATGAGATGCTAAGTCCTACGTAGGAGATAGTAAGTCCTACGTAGGAGATAGTAAGTGCTACGTAGGAGATAGTAAGTCCTACGTAGGAGATAGTAAGTCTCGTAGGAGATAGGGAGATACTACATAGGGACTTAGGAGATACTAAGTCCTACGTAGGAGATACCCACTTAGGAGATACTAAGTCCTACGTAGGAGATACCCACTTAGGAGATACTATGTCCTAAGTAGGAGATAGTAAGTCCTACGTAGGAGATGCTTAGTCCTACGTAGGAGATATTAAGTCCTACGTAGGAGATGCTTAGTCCTACGTAGGAGATACTAAGTCCCACTTAGGAGATACTAAGTCCTACGTATGAGATACCCACTTAGGAGATACTAAGTCCTACGTAGGAGATACTAAGTCCTACGTATGAGATACCCACTTAGGAGATACTATGTCCTACGTAGGAGATAGTTAGTCCTACGTAGGAGATATTAAGTCCTACGTAGGAGATAGTAAGTCCTACGTAGGACATAGTTAGTCCTACGTAGGAGATAATAAGACCAACATTTTTTTTCACTGTGGCCCTACTACGCTTCCGTAATTCTTCAACTGTATGACTGAATTATGTTCAGTCCGGAATAACATCCACTGCTGACGAAAGTGTCATGCATGAGCGGAAAAACGGTACAGTACCGTGTGGTAATAGTCCATATTTAACTGAAGTAATACTATGATAATGCATTTTTTTCATGACGAATTTTCATTCTAGGCTAATATACAAACTTTCAATATATTTCCAGCCTTCTTTCTAAATTCAATGACCTCCTCGATTCATGTGGCAGTGATGCAACGGATGTATTTGAATCTGCAGTCACTGGTGGAGGTGGAAATGGAAACGGAGGAAGTGGTGGCAATAGAGGTGGAAATGGTGGAAACAGAGGAGGAAATAATGGTGGAAATAGAGGGGGAAATGGTGGAAATAGAGGAGGAAATAATGGTGGAAGCAGAGGAGGAAATACTGGTGGAAGCAGAGGAGGAAATACTGGTGGAAGCAGAGGAGGAAATACTGGTGGAAGCAGAGGAGGAAATAATGGTGGAAATAGAGGAGGAAATGGAGGTCGAGGTGGAAGTGGAACAGGAAGTGGTGGACGAGGAACAGGTGGAAACGGTGGAAGTGGAGGTAGTACAGGAGGCAATGGAGGCTACGGTGGAGGCTATGGCGGAGGCAATGGCGGAAGCAGAGCAGAGGGAAATAATGGTGGAAGCAGAGGAGGAAATAATGGTGGAAATAGAGGAGGAAATACTGGTGGAAATAGAGGAAATGGTGGAAGCAGAGGAGGAAATGGAGGCTATGGAGGAGGCAATGGAGGCCGCGGTGGAGGCAATGGAGGCTATGGCGGAGGCAATGGAGGCCGCGGTGGAAACGAAACAGGAAGTGGTGGTAGTGCAGGAGGCAATGGAGGCTACAGCGGAGGAAAATGAGGCCGTGGTGGAGGAACTGGAGGTCGAGGTGGAAGTGGAACAGGAAGTGGTGGACGAGGAACAGGTGGAAATGGTGGAAATAGAGGAGGAAATGGAGGTCGAGGTGGAAGTGGAACAGGAAGTGGTGGACGAGGAACAGGTGGAAACGGTGGAAGTGGAGGAAGTACAGGAGGCAATGGAGGCTAGTGGAGGAGGCAGTGGTGGAAGTGGAACAGGAAGTGGTGGAAGAGGAACAGGAAGTGGTGGACGAGGAACAGGAAGTGGTGGACGAGGAACAGGAAGTGGTGGACGAGGAACAGGAAGTGGTGGACGAGGAACAGGAAGTGGTGGACGAGGAACAGGAAGTGGTGGACGAGGAACAGGTGGAAACGGTGGAAGTGGAGGAAGTACAGGAGGCAATGGAGGCTACGGTGGAGGCTACGGCGGAGGCAATGGCGGAAGTGGAACAGGAAGTGGTGGAAGAGGAACAGGAAGTGGTGGACAAGGAACAGGAAGTGGTGGACGAGGAACAGGAAGTGGTGGACGAGGAACAGGAAGTGGTGGACGAGGAACAGGAAGTGGTGGACGAGGAACAGGAAGTGGTGGACGAGGAACAGGTGGAAACGGTGGAAGTGGAGGTAGTACAGGAGGCAGTGGAGGCTTCGGCGGAAGTGGAACAGGAGGTGGTCGAAGTAAGTGAAATGTTACAATTTTAAGGCTCGTAAGTAATATCACGACAATAAAACAGCTCAAAAGAAGTCTTCAATCACAACCAATGTCGGAATGGAACTGAAACCAAAGCATGTAGCCTGTCGAACACATGTATGTAATGCTGCATGTCCTAGATTCCGAAACGTGTAGGATGATCAAATATGTACATGTACTCAAAGGGAAAAGTTGTGATTGACTTGAAGTTAGATATGTGAATTAACAACTGATATTTTTATGATGAGACTTTTTGAATATTGCAAAACAATACTTTCTACAATCGTATTGCAAATGGCACATTTGAAACCTTTCTGGCGGACACATGCTAATGAAGTCATTGTGAGAAAACGGTCAAAATGAAATTCACACAGTCAATAACCTGTATGTCCATCATGAGCATTGATGCTTGCTTGACACCTGCGCTTCATAGTGCGAATCAAACGTCGCAAGAAGTCTTGTAGAATGGCTTTCCATACCTGGGTAAGCACCTGGCGGAGGTCCTGAAGCGTGACTGGGACATTTGGCCAATGTCTCAATCTCCTCTCCATTTCGTCCCAGACGTGTTCGATAGGGGACAGATCGGGTTTGTCCATCAGCGCTGTGCGAGAGGAATCTGGACCCGTCAGTAAACAGAACATGTCTCCACTTACGTGCTCTCCACCACAGATGTCTGCACCACTGCAGTCGTAGACATTGGTGACATAATGTCAAAATTTGCCGTCTGGCAGGACGTCTACCACGTATCCCGTGTGCAGCCAGCCGCCGGCGAATGGTCCTTGGCGATATCCTGTTGCTACCAGGAACTGTTCGGGCTGTCAGTGTGGCTGGTTGGAATCTTTGGCACAGATGGGTGGTTCGAATCCAACGATCGTTGCGTGGAGTGGTTACAGGTGGACGGCCGCCTAGGGGACGGTCTGCAACGACGGCGTTTTGTTGATAACGTCTCCACAAGCGGCAGATTTTGTTCATGTGGACGTTAAAATGCTGTGCAACGCTGTGCTGGGGTGTTCCGGTTTCAAGCATTCCAATGGCTCGCCATCTTTCATTTTCGGTTAGACGTGGCATAGAGAAATGTAAGCAGATTCTTCCAAATTTGTGTTTTCTGGACCCGTCGATGTCTTAACAATGATTTGGGTGACAATGATTCGAGGTTTAGATCCACACTTATAAGAGGCCATGTTTTATGCCTTTTTTCAACGCATTTCTTGAAAGCTCGAACATCGCATGTAAAACAAAAACTCCCGACAGGGCCCTGTTTGGGTTATGGATTAAGTGTAATATAAACAAGATTAAAGTGCATTATAAAAATGTGTTGATCACACTAACTTTTGCCTTTGAGTATATTTTCAATATTGAATTGCCGTCCATATATGTAATAAGGTTTGGTTACTTTCAGGCTGCTCTCAAATGGCTGAGGATGGTTCTTGTGATTTTTACACTGACCCATTTTGCTTCCAAGCAACCCTCAACACATGCCGTGTTTCGGCCGTGTGGGGTATGCAGATTTGTCAACAGTCTAACATCATCGGCACTGCTTTTTCCGAACCAGTAAGTTACATGCAGGATTTACATTACAAGTATTTGTCATTTGCTCATTATACGCGTTAAGTGCACAACATATCATAATTATTCTTATTTGCTATCTAACCGGTGTTTTAGGAACTTAAGGGGATTTTTAACAGGTTACATGCAGGATTTAATTTATTCATATTCATTGTCATACTGTGTGTCAAATCCTCCCAGAAGTGTCATTACATCTGAGTTTATTTGTCGAAGTCATTTGTGTGATACCTCCAGAATTTATGTGTGTATGCAATACATAATGTAGGCCCGTTACTGTTTTTCGTCCTATGCCAAACAGATAGCAATGATCCCAATCAAACGTGAATCGGTGTATATATTAATAACAGCATTGTCGGTATCACTATGTCAGATTCTGTCTATTCAAATTTGCTTTGAAAATGGCAAACAGTTGATGTTATTTTTCATTTGCGATTCACTCTCGAGAGTCCACAGTATACTTGAATCTGTTGAGGTGAACCCAGCTTTAAACAGTACTACTATAGTATTTCGGTTACGATTGTGTCACGACCCAGTCAGTAAAAGCAATAGAGTAACGAACTAGCTAACAATTGTATTCTAAAATTAACTAAGTTCATAAACTAATACAAATCACTACAAATGAATAACAGTGGCGACCCGTGAAGATCCGGGTTAGAATTGATCTTCAGTAACCCATACTTGTCGTAAGAGGCGACTAACGGGATCGGGTGGTCAAGCTCGCTGACTTGGTTGGAGCATGTCATCGTATCCCAGTTGAGTAGACCGATGCTCATGCTGTTGATTACTGGATTGTCTGGTCCAGACTCGATTATTTACAGACCGCCACCATATAGCTGGAATATTACTGAGTGCGGCGTAAAACTAAACTCACTGACTCACTATTACAGTGGAGGTACAAATTCAAAGGCAGTATGATATAAAAGCAATTTTATAGACAGAGATGGTAATATAAGCTCAATGAGACAAAGTATCAAAGTAAGAATAATCGTTGGTCTTCTAGTAGCTTGAGATGCAAGATGAGACGACAGTCAACAGTTATCGCTCCTGGGTACAAATAAAAGCCCAAATGTGCAGATGGTGATAGTTACAAAGGCTTAGACATTCAAATCTCTTTCAAAACTTAACACCTGCTAGAGTATATACCGACAACAAGCATCTTATTGAAAAACACTCCTTTGTCCTCCTTATTGTACAGAATATAATTGCAAGGGTTGCCTGATGACCACCAAAATAAAAAAGTGAGATGTAATTTGATGTAATTGAAAAAGTAATTGAAAAATTCAATTACATTGAGATTTTAATTAATTAAATTACAATTACAAATTACATTTTAAACATTCAATTACAAATTACATGCAATTACATAGATTTCTGTAATTAATTACATTCAATTACAATTACAAATTACAATTACCCCATGTCTGCAAGAAGATAAGTCCCTGAATCAGAACATAGTAAAAAGGCCCTAAGGGTTGTAGTACTTGCAGTACGTCCTAGAACTCTGTCTATAAATAGCAAAAGTCTAAATATAGCACATCTCTGCCCCCTTACAACACCATAGAATCAACCTCGAACATTCAATTTTTTTGCACAATGGATAGCGCTGTCATTTAACATATGCCAATAATAGTTAATGACTATGCTGATACTAATAATTTACTACGATAAAACTGAAGAATTGGTGATATTACCAATGAATTATCATAACGCTGATGACGTTCTGTGATAATGACAATCAATTTTCATGATAACACCCCTATAAGACCATGGCAATAAAGACACACTGTGGAGAATCATAACTACCAATGAATTAATGTTATAATACCCATAAATTGCTATGGTAAGTACAGACGAAGACTTTTAGGAGCCATGCTTTGGCACTTTGGCACTTTGGCACCCGAGCTGCTACTGTAATTAGGCAATGTCATTAGAAGCAGGAAGAAGATGAAATCTGAAAACCTCTGTCAGTCACACATGTGTGTTAGTCCAGACGCCATTACCAAAACTGTCTCGACTGATCATGTTTTCTGGTTTTCTTCAGGCTGCCGAATACATGCTCAGTGTCAGGAAGTGCATGACAGGGACATTGTCAGGAATGCTTGAAAACCCTGTCTGTGGAATCGTTGAAGACGTGGCTGAAAGTAGTCTCACCACAACCGACGGCTGCATAAATCAAGATGGTTTCTGTGAAGTCATGTCAGATTCCGCAGACGCAAGAAACCTGTATCTCATCTTTGGCCTTCCTCACCCCAGTGACTTCCAGGCGAAGTAAGATGACCATAAGCTATTCATCCGCATCCCTTAATAGTAATGTTTTGGAGCAGGATGACATCGTAGGCTAGTCATTACCACATAAAGGCCCACCTCAGATGGTAACAACTACCATGGACAATTACACAATGCCATTTAGAAAGTGGTCAAATGTAACATATGTTATATTTGGGATTACACTGTCTTAGTAAAGCACATATTCTAGTACTTTTGGTGCTGAGTCCCATCCGGGATTCGAACCCACACCCTCAGAGTCCCCGCGACTTCCACAAGAATGGAAGTCGGACAACTGCTAGCCTGCGGACAACTAAGAAAGTGTAATCCCAAATATAACATATGTTACAACTACCATGGATGTGTAAAACCATAATTGTCACACGTTAAAAGAGAATCATTAGGAGCATTTCCATAACCATACGAATCTGTGTTCGACCTTCGCCTATTCTTTTCTTTTGAAGACATAGAGAGTCAACATGGATTCTGATGCATGGTACTGTAAATCATAGTGCCGTCGGTTCCTCCCCGCTGTATCCATGTCAATACTAGATTTGGTTATTAAACCTTCTCTTAGTGGTAATATTCGTTATGGGTGGATGGGTATTAGGATATTTGTCAGTTGAGGATATTAGTCAGTTGGAAAGCATAATTTCGTTCAAGCATCTCCTGATATTGGCTTCGCGGCTATGTCTGTTTTCCGTCATGTTCCTTCTGATTGCAGGCTTTTGCAAGTGTTCAATGACCTCATCAGAACCTGCCCTAGTGATGCTCAGGACACGTATGATAATCTAGTCAACTCGTTCGGTGGAGGAAACAATGGAAACCAAGGAAACAACGGAGGGCGTGGAAACCAAGGGAACAATGGAGGAAGAGGTGGCAACGGAGGAAACAATGGAGGCAGAGGTGGCAACGGAGGAAACAATGGAGGAAGAGGAGGCAACAGAGGAAACAACGGAGGGAATGGAAACCAAGGAAACAATGGAGGAAGAGGTGGCAACGGAGGAAACAATGGAGGAAGAGGTGGCAACGGAGGAAACAGTGGAGGAAGAGGTGGCAGAGGAGGAAACAATGGTGGATTCCGAACGACCACGATGATGATGATGATGGGTGGAGCTGGTGGCGACTAGACGCGTCACCAAATTGCGATAAAGACATTGCCCACTGAATATCATTAACGAATATGACACAACATGATGCTTGACTGTTTTCAGATGCTTGGAAATCACCATTAATGACCTGGTGCTACAAAGCAAATTCTTTCACGAATCTCGTTGTCCTCATGATTTCAAGTTGATAAACACTTACTATAGAAATATGAAACATGTTTGTTTATTTTCGTTGAAATGAGACTCTGGGTTGTTGGGATAATTTTTGTCGAAGATAAATCACTGGTAATAGTCACTGATACGTTCGGGCATAATTCTTGTCACTTTATTTGCATTTATATATTGTTATATACATATATATACATATAGCAAAGCAATAAACCTTTGACCATGAAATGATTCTTCCAGTACTTTAATACTAACCTTTGGAGTCAATACCCAAATCACATCCTTGTAATATATTTGGGAATACGTAAATATTGCGACTGGTTCTGAGTCAAAGGGCTTGTCGTTGATGACTTGAATCATCAGCATTTATCCTCACATGGTATATAAGTGTGTGTGGATGTTTCTGTGGTCTTTCGCGACGCGTCACTGACAGCATTCCACACCGTCAGAGTACGATCACAAGCAATGTACCTGTCTAGCCAGATATGCCATCAGACCCATAGAGATGTCCTCTTCCAACAAGCATAAGGCAGTCCATGTTTTCTACCTGTTTTTCGTGTGTGTGTGTGCGTGCGTGCGTGCGCGCGCGCGCGTGTGTGTGTATGTGCGTGTGTGTGTTACATCACCCACCCGCTTTGAAATTTTCATTCCTAAATATTCAAAAGTTTTCCTACCTCTTATTTCCATACCGCAAAGGAAATTAATGTCTGATGTAATAACAATTTTGTTTCATTGTGCACACATACAGGTCAGCTTGACCTTTCTTCGTCAAATTTACAAATCAATGTTTTTGAAGCAAACCGAGTCGGTCTACATCTTCGATGTATTTAAAAACTGATCGAAATACTAAAATGTTATGCAAAATGTGTTACACAATTCGTGAAAAACGTGTTATATACTTGGCACATAAAGAAACTGTGCATACAAAAATTTAAAATCTAAATTTATCAAACCTGTGTAGACACATAAGGATTTAAACTCAGAGATTAGTGACATGAATCCAACATGCATGCACGTACCACGTTCCGTGACGTCAGTGGGTTCGTCCTTGAGACGTGCAATACGTTGTTGCACGTGCATTCCGGGAAAGAGAAACAGAGCTAATAAATGCCACACAATACAGTCACTTTGGAAAGCTCAACCCCTGCCCTTGCGATCGTTCAAAAAATTAAACGGCTATTGAAACGCATAGCATGCCAAGGCTCAGGTCTGCACAACGTCATGAGGCCATTGGGATGGTACGTGGGGGAATGTCTCAACGACAAGTGGCTGCACATTTCCACGGCCACCGGAACACCATTTCTGCACTGGTGAGAGGCTACCAGAACAGAAATGACGTCATCGATCGGCCACGTTCTGGACGTCCACGTGTAACAACGCCAAGACAGGACAGATGGATGAGGGTGACCCATCTTCGCCACAGGTTTCAGACTGCAGTGATGACTGCCCGAACCATCCCAGGACTTCGCCGTATCCACCCCAACACAGTTCGACAACGTTTACGTCATCACGGGATCAGACCACGACGTCCCACCATACGGCCTATCCTGACACAACGTCATCGACAAGCTCGCCGAATGTGGTGCCGAAATCATGTCCGCAGATACTTGTTTTGGTGGAGAAATGCTGTTTTTACAGATGAGTCCAGGTTTAACATTTCCAATAGTGATGGACGTCAACGTGCCTATAGACGCGTGGGAGAACGTTATGCACAAGCCTGTGTCTTGGAGAGGAATGGCTTTGGTGGTGGTTCCGTGATGATTTGGGGTGGAATAACAGCACGCCAAAGAACTCCTTTGGTGATTGTTCAGGGCAACTTAACTGGTGTGGGCTACAGGGATCAGATTCTTCGACCTGTGGCAATTCCTTTTCTGCAACGTCATGGCCCTGGGTTAACATTCCAACAGGACAATGCCCGCCCTCATACGGCAAGGGTTGCTATGGATTTCTTGCAACACCACAACGTTGACTTACTGCCTTGGCCTGCAAATTCACCGGATCTCTCCCCGATAGAGCATGTTTGGGACGAGATGGATTGACTTCTACGCCGTCTTCCTCATCCGCCAGATAACGTCCTTGACCTTGCAACAGAGCTTGAGAGAATCTGGCGTGACATCCCACAAGCCATCCTTGCACGTTTGATAGGCTCTATGCGTCGTCGATGCACTCCTGTTTTCAATGCCGATGGTGGACATACCCGTTATTGAGCTTGTGACATGGTCGTTTGACCCCTGTCCCGCTTCTGGACTCTCCCGACTTGTTATGGTCTCATGATCCCTCCATTGCAGTTTATATGTACCTTTGACATTGTTATCGTACTTATCAACTGGGATAATATTTTGACAATGCACAGTTTCTTTATGTGGCTACTATATATAATTCTTCTTTTTTGTTTCGCCGGCCAGTTGTCTTGCCGGTTAAGGGCGGAGATGATAATCACACAAAATTGTACGGATGGCCAAAAATGGAATTTATGTGTTTAGAAGAGTGAATGGTCCCTGAATTTGCGAAACACGTAGGAAATTAACATAAATATCACCGATTCCGTATCCACGCAACAGTGATTAACACACATTCCTTGGCAGCAGATTTGAAATGTTGGTTTGAAGATACGGTCCATTTAATGTTAGTTGCACTCAGCAATATTCCAACGGTCTGTGAATAATCGAGTCTGGACCATACAATCCAGTGATCAACATCATGAGCATCGATCCATGCAGTTGGGATACAATGGCATGTGGCAACCAAGTCAGCGAGCCTGAACACCCTATCGACGGCTCTTATAATAAGCACGGGCTGCTGAAGACATATCCTGACCCGGATCTACGCGGGATGTAGACATGGTTTAATACGAGAAGACTCATATGTTGTAGAAGACGAGGCCACAGATGTTGTGTAGCAAAAACCAAAAGATGTGAAAACATAAGATGTGTATTTCAGAATTTTGAATGCTACTTTGCATAGTGAATACCTCAACACACTACTTCGCGGTTGGGTAGCCTAGCAGTCGAAGTGTTAGATTGGCCACATGGGTACGCTGTGTGCGCCCCACTTCTGATATCGCCCGCCGTGATATTTCTGAAATATTCCGGTGAAAGAGGATTATCACTCACTCACTCATTCATTAGAATTTACCGCCTACATTTTTCAAGTGACATGACTCTCCTGCTATTTTATGTCTATTATCAACTGTTCAGGTCAAATACTTCATTGATCTATATTATAAATTCCATAACTTCGTTCGATATTGTCAAGATTTGAAAAAGGGTGGGAGTGTATGAATAGTGAATAATTATGAAACTTTAGAAAAGATTTATAACCGGGGATGAATCCAGTTTGTAAAACAGAATGCGTTTAATGATTTTCAACACTGGCCATTGCCGTAAAGGGCAACTGCGTGGGAACATATTGGCTAAATGCTCTGGAAAACTATACAACGTTTTGACGTACAGCCGCAGCGCATGACGGCAGTTTTAAAATTATTAAACGTTCTCCAAGTTCACCAGACTGGGCTTCGTCAGATTTCCACCAGTTTCAAACCTTGGAGAAAGAAGTGTCTAGCAAGCATCATGATGACGCCATTTCAGTTGCGGACAGCTTTTCAAACCTCCAGGAGGAAGCGTTTTACAACATTAGAACAGAGGCACTCAAGCATCGTTGGCGTACACTCCAGCATAGCTAGCATAAATGTGTGGATCACAGAAAATATTTAAAAATAGCACGCAAATTAGCCCCCTATCAACTTACTATATCGTATTACGATTAATCAATAATACATTTGTTTGCACAAAATATATTATTATACAAACTGGCTTCACATGGAAGCATAACACATTAACGCGACAAAACCATTTCCGTAATTAAGGAAAATTTCTCCTAAATGCACATCCCATTGTCCATTTTAAATTGCAGCATAAACTAGTAATTATGGATCAAACAGTTGTGAGATATCCTGCCCGACGGGCGAAGTCCGACATAAAACATTGTGTTCCTCAGTTTTGCTTGTGAATTGTTTTGTTAAAATTGTTGAAATACTGTAATATTTATACTTACATTATGGAAATAAGTACATTCTCTTTTATTTGATTCATAACGATAAATCCATGAACCTATTTTGCAAAATAACTCATTTTGTGTAAGTAAAATTCTGAATTCAAACCTTCCGTATAATGGTGTGGATGGGGATAGGATGGCTGCAACACCTAGATTGGTATAAAGCTGCTTGTTCTAGTCCTTGCTGACGCAGGGTTTCTAGTCATAGACAGTGAGATACCATACAGCAGTGTAACTTGAATACCCCACTCAAAGCACTCTCAACGTACCAGTCGTTGTGCTACCACAAACATACCGAACGCCAGACAAGGAACAAACAAATACCCTATTTTTACGGCGACGGCGATACAACCGACCTTCTGCTCTTTGCATATGACGACGTGCATGCGTGTGGATGTGTGGCTGCTTGTACTAGCCCAGGTGAGGTGAGGTGACAGTGGGTTTTACGTCGTGCTTGAGAATATTTCGCTCATATGACGACGTGCATGCGTGTGTATGTGTATGTGTGGCTGCTTGTATTAGCCCAGACTTCAGATGGTTTTATAGTGCTAGCTCACTGACATACCATGCCGCAGTGAAGCATGAATACCCCACTCAGACACATTATACTGACTCCGAGCCAACCAGTCCTTGTTTTGCCCATTAATGCCCAGCGCCAGACAGGGAACAACAAGTACCATAGTTAAACGTCTTTTGGTATGATGCGGCGGGGATCGAACCCGCGACTTTCCGCTCTCTCTAACCACTACACCACGGAGGCGGTCAAATCAATAGACCAGTGAGCTTGTAGACTTATGTCAGAAACAACAACTTGGGCACATATTCTCTCCCCAGTACTAGTTGACTCTTAACTGTATCGATTGTTACCCGACATTATCTATACATGATTCATGTAATGTTTATAAATATATTATAATATTGGTATCTTATCTGTACATCCTGTAGCTATATTACTTTAAGCCGTATGTATCACGGCTCTGTATATCTGTGATATTGTAATCTGGGGACCCCCCAACGCCCCCCCCCCAAAAAAAAAACAAACAAACAACAAACAAACAAACAAAACAAACAAAAACAAACAAACAAACAAACAAACAAACAAACAAAACAAACAAAAACAACAACAACAACATAAAACAAAAACCAAAAAAACATAATAATAATGCAATGGTTCTGAATTATGACAAACATATGACAGCTGCCACTGCACAAATAAGCCTAGTTGTACAAGCGTCTAAATGTCTTGTAAAGATTAGATTTACGGATGCCCAATGACATGTACATGTCAAGTATATTCTACAAGTCGTTGGTGGCGACTAACCTCCAGGAGAATGCCAAACAAAACAGTGAAAGGCCATCGTTTAGCATCCTCAGTAAACAATTATTACCAAGCATTAGGCATTCTCGAAGTAATTAACGCACTTTTCTACTTTTCAACCGCATAGTGTTTAACAGTGACACACATTATAAAAACATGTGTATACACACACTGAGACCAAAGCCCCTTTTTGGGTGAAAAAGAGTGTAACTAATCACGTTTCACTGTATTTTGCAAAGTCAACTAGAAAATTTCTTCATAAAAATTCATTTGGCTGGCCCTCCCAACCGCACAGTATAAATTGGGAGCCACAGATTTCTGCGCGACTTTCAACTGATGTCATCATGAGATTACCGTTACTTCTGGTGCTTGTGGTCTTCACTATTGGAGTGTCCTGTGGCTATAGTTCATCGAGACGGACCAGAAAGCCGCAGTACCACGGTGGCAGGACTACTGGCGTGATCAACGGAAGATACAGCGGAAGGAATACCGGTTCTTACATTGGCAAAACCATTCGTCGGCCCTCAGGAAGTATTACTGGACGTTGGGGTAGTACCGGCGGCTACTCTAGCAGCAATGGTGGCCTATGGGGAAGACTCCTTAATGGGAGATACCCCAGTCACGGCAATATAGGAAGACCAGGTTATAACTATGGAAGAAGACCCGGCTCAAGCTATGTGAGGATATCCAGACCATACTATCCTAGCAGCGGTTATGGAGGAAGATATGTCGGCTCAAACACTGGTGGGTACATAGGTGGTGGATATGGAAGAACACCTGGGCACAATAATAAAGGAAGATTCATCCAAAGCTATGGAGGAATACCCAAGCCCCCTGGAACAGGAAAACCTCGTCCCAGCTATGGAGGGGGACCTGATTCCAACAATGGCGGGAGACCCGGGACGGGAACTGGTGGCTACCCAAGCGGCAGTAACGGAGGAACAAAACCCGGAACCAATTTTGGTGGAAGACCCGGAACTGGAAATGGTGGCTACCCAAGCGGCAGTAACGGGGGTACAAAACCCGGAACCAATTTTGGTGGAAGACCCGGAACTGGAAATGGTGGCTACCCAAGCGGCAGTAACGGGGGTACAAAACCCGGAACCAATTTTGGTGGAAGACCCGGAACTGGAAATGGTGGCTACCCAAGCGGCAGTAACGGAACAAACCCGGTACCAAACAGGAAGACCGGAACTGGAAATGGTGGCTACCCAAGCGGCAGTAACGGAGGTACAAAACCCGGAACCAATTTTGGTGGAAGACCCGGAACTGGAAATGGTGGCTACCCAAGCGGCAATAACGGAGGAACAAAACCCGGTACCAATTTTGGTGGAAGACCCGGAACTGGAAATGGTGGCTACCCAAGCGGCAATAACGGAGGAACAAAACCCGGTACCAATTTTGGTGGAAGACCCGGAACTGGAAATGGTGGCTACCCAAGCGGCAGTAACGGAGGAACAAAACCCGGTACCAATTTTGGAGGAAGACCTGGCACCGTCAATGTGAGACCCCCAAGCGGCAGTGGAGGTGTATACGGTACCAATAGCGGAATTGACTATGGTAAGTTCATGTAAGTTGAAATTGTGAAAGATTGTGCAATTGCAATCAGCCAATCCACATATATATCTAAAATGCTGCCTATATTTTCAAACAATATGTCGCTACTTTCAGAACGCTGCTCTCAGTTGGCCGATAAAGGTTCCTCTGATTTCTTCACTGGACCATATTGTTTACAAGTAACACTCAAAACCTGTCGTCTACCCCGTGGGGTCGTCACGCAGATCAACCCACAACTTAATACCCTCCTACCTTCCTTTACCGGTCAAGTAAGTTTCGTGCACGATTATACCTTTTTTTGTCTAAAATAATGTTTGTGAAATTAATCCGAACAGGTTAAAATCAAACAATTTCCTTTCAATATATAGGATGAGTCGCCGCTGTTAGGGTCGTTTTAGAAGCTGCAAGGGAAGCTTCCCTCCGACCCCCTCAAAGCTTTATGATCGTGGCTTCGAGTTTTTGGCCTTGTACCAATTATGCCTGTAGGTTGGGCAGCAGCTTATCCGTGCTGATGTGTTTCATCAATGTGGTAAACGTCAAAGATCTGATTGTTTGATGGGCATTCTAGAAGTAAGTGACTCAAAAATGAGTCAAGCATGGGTTACTGAAGATCAATTTTAACCCGGATCTTCACGGGTGATAATAAATGAGTGAGCTGAGTTTAACGTCACCTGAACGTCAGTCTAATGGAGGAGAAAAGCCCGAAGTAAAGCAGATCTTTGACTCAAAAATGAAACATACAACTTTATGGATGACAACTTGCTTTTTATTGCATAGAGCGACGTTTCGATGTAGATTCTTACATCGTTACCAATCTAAAATAGCTTGATAACGATGTAAAAATCTACATCGAAACAGCTTGAAATTGTTTGATTGTTTGATTGTCATGAGTACGGCGAAAAACTACATTCACTTACTCACTATTTAAAAAAAAATGAAATTAACGTAAATATTATAACCATAATACAATTATGTTAGCCCGGACGTCTTGACCAATGTGTGTCTCGTTTGACCATGTTCACGTTTGACAGGCTGCTGACTATATGTTCAATGTGAGGAGGTGTATCACTAGGAGGCTGTTGCCGACACTAGAGGAACCTAACTGTAACACCCTACTGCAGAAGGCTAAGGGCAGCCTCACCGACACAGGCAGCTGCATAGACCAAGAAGGTTTCTGTACCGTTATGTCTGATGCCGAAGACGCAAGAAACCTGTATCTCATCTTTGGACTTTCAAATCCTAGTGACTTCCAGGCACGGTAAGATGCTCCTCTTACTCTTAATAGCAAGTTGAAAGAAACCTGTATATTATCTAGATCTTTAGTCTCCCCCTTCAACTGGCTAGCGTCCGCCCGGAGGGCGGAAGGTTGCGGGTTCGATCCCCGCCGCGTCATACCAAAAGACGTTAAACTATGGTACTTGTTGGTCCCTGTCTGGCGCTCGGCATTAATGTGTACAACGAGGACTGGTCGGCTCGGAGTCAGTATAATGTGTCTGAATAGGGTGTTCATGCTTAACTGCGGCATGGTATGTCAGTGAGCGAGCGTCTGGGCTAGTACAAGCAGCCATACATACACGCGTATGCACGTCGACATATGTACGATATATTCTTACGTACGACGTTAAACCCCTTTTTACCTCACCTTCAACGTGCTTTCAGATACGGTAAGAAAGACCACATGAACTGCATGCATATCAAACACAGCCATGCCAACCATTGACGTATCGAACAGACTGTCTCCAAATAAAACTTGTCCCTGTGTATATAATTTTCGTCATCATTTGGCGGTTTTGTCGAATCTCGAAGTATTTTCGAAGGTCCCACGAACTTCGACCTTCGACACAACAGTGTCTACCTGGATCACCTGCAATGTCAATGTTTTACTGCTAAAAGGACCCATTCCTGTCGTGACAACTTTAATTTCAAACATGACTCTTTCTATAATCATTAGTACTCTGTGTTCTTCCATTGTACGATTCGACTATATTACAAGCGTATGTTCATACTCCATACCTTGATCCATGGGGCATTCAGTGTGGTTATCATATACACTCTTACAAAAATGAAACGCATAAGCCATTTTAGGAGAATTTATTGCGTTAGTTTAAGAGCAATTATTTCATGTAATTTCAATGGTAAAAAGGTGAAAATTCGCCAACATAACAGCAGTATTTATTGTTGGGTTTCTGTTTACACATGTCATCAGTTCCCAGGTTCGCAGATCGATGCTCATGCTGTTGATCAATGGATTGTCTGGTCCAGACTCCATTATTTACAGACCGTCACCATATAGCTGGAATATTGCCGAGTGCGGCGTAAAACTAAACTCACTCACTTCGAGCCCACAAGATGTCGTCAAAGTCAGTACTTTGTATGGCCACCAATAGCAGCAATTACTGTTAAAAAGTTAAAATCCCCGCGTTTTGGTGCTGAAGCTGTTTACAATTACACAAAGATGACGTTTTGGAAACAAATAGTATATTTGTATTATTTTTGCCGCAGCAACACGAGTCCAATATTCATAACATCACATATGCGTTTCTTTTTTGAAGAGTGTATATCAGATGCCATCATCATAGATATTTGCTAAGTATCTTTCTTCAAAGGTTAAGGACAGATGTCAAAAGGAAATCAAATGAAGCTATAGAGGAAGCAATAAGCATCATCACTACCACTGCCTTATCTCTAAAATGTGTTTCTTTATTCTTACGAGTCCAGGTTTCATCGCAGAGTGGCAAGATAAAAAACAGGAATTTGGCTATGAATTTTAACCTCAGCCGCAAGTGAAATGTTAGTTTTCAATAATGGTCAAACAGTTCTCTTTAGCTGATTGGCCCAGGTTGGAAGTCACAATTCACTGCTGTGTTTGCAATCATGTTTTATCTGATTTCAGACTGTTGGATGTATTCCGTGGTCTTATCAAGAATTGCGATGGTAATGCCCAGAACAATTTTGAGAATATTTTCAACCCGGTCAGAGGATCTGGAGGATTCAACGGCGGAAACAATGGAGGAGGGCGTGGTAATGGAGGAAAGAATGGCGGAGGGCGTGGTAACGGAGGAAAGAATGGAGGAGGGCGGGGCAATGGAGGAAACAATGGAGGAAACAACGGAGGCTGGGGTGGCAACGGAGGAAATACTGGAGGAGGGCGTGGCAATGGAGGAACCAATGGAGGAGGGCGTGGTAACGGAGGAAACAATGGAGGGGGGTCTGGCAAGGGTGGAAAAAATGGAGGTTGGGGTGGAAACGTAGGAAATAACGGAGGAAGGCGTGGTAACGGAGGAAACGATGGAGGTGGGCGTGGTAACGGAGGAAACAATGGAGGAGGGCGTGGTAACGGAGGAAACAATGGAGGAGGGCGGGGCAATGGAGGAAACAATGGAGGAGGGCGTGGTAACGGAGGAAACAATGGAGGTTGGGGTGGTAGCGTAGGAACCAATGGAGGAGGGCGTGGTAACGGAGGAAACAATGGAGGAGGGCGGGGCAATGGAGGAAACAATGGAGGTTGGGGTGGTAGCGTAGGAAACAATGGAGGAGGGCGTGGTAACGGAGGAAACAATGGTGGTTGGGGTGGCAACGGAGGAAATAATGGCAGAGGGCGTGGTAACGGAGGAAACAATGGAGGAGGGCGGGGCAATGGAGGAAACAATGGAGGTTGGGGTGGTAACGTTGGAACCAATGGAGGAGGGCGTGGTAACGGAGGAAACAATGGAGGGGGGCGTGGCAATGGTGGACAAAATGGAGGTTGGGATGGCAACGTAGGAAACAATGGAGGAGGACGTGGTAACGGAGGAAACAATGGAGGCGGACGTGGTAACGGAGGAAACAATGGAGGAGGGCGTGGTAACGGAGGAAACAATGGAGGTTGGGGTGGCAATGGAGGAAACAATGGAGGAGGACGTGGTAACGGAGGAAACAATGGTGGATTTCGAACGACCACGATGATGATGATGGGTGGAGCTGGTGGCGACTAGACACACTCCAAATTGTGATACAGACATTTGCCCAGTGAATATCATTTATGAATAAGACATTACGTGATGCTAGACTGTTTCCAGACGCTTAGATATCACCATTAATGATCCGGTTCTATCTGACAAATTCTTTCACAGGACGCGTTGTTCTCATAACTATATAATGTTATAGAAGTGTGGTACAGTTTGAAGCTTTCTCTCTACGGCACACATACACTTTTCATTTATGCTGAAGGTAGATAACTAGTAACATTCAAAGAAAATTTCTGGTGCCATTCTTGTCGCCCTATGTACTTTTATATATGTATTCATAATAAAGCAATAAACATCTGACCATTGTGTGATTATTCCTGGCTTTATATTTACACCTGTAGAGATATGCCCCCATTATATACTAGGAATATTCTTTGGAATACACCACGATGGTAACTAGCGTTGAATAAAACGACTCCCTCAATTTTTGCATCGTTGATGCACAGGTCACGGTCACCAATAGCATCGGGTTTCAATGACGGTCAATAATCAGATCAGCGAGCCTGTTCAACCGATCAGCTTACGACATCCGAGAGTTGGCACGCAGGCAATATCTGTCGGTGAATGCATACACAACATTATCTATAGGACTATCCTAACAGTGGCCAGTTTCACTCAAAGCTCAAATCATTTTGGAGCAGATGTGAAATGCCTGTCTGAAGACAATACAATTAGGTGTGTGTGTCGTGTGAGAGTGTGAGAGAGAGAGAGAGAGAGAGAGAGAGAGAGAGAGAGAGAGAGGAGAGAGAGAGATTCTCTCTCTCTCTCTCTCTCTCTCTCTCTCTCTCTCTCTCTCTCTCTCTCTCTCTCTCTCTCTCTCTCTCTCTCTCTCTCTCTATATATATATACGAATGCGGATCCGGTCGAAACTCAAAACATACCTGTGGTCTCACATCGTAAGGTTAGAGTAGCTTCCCTTTGAGAAAGGGCGGTTACTCTAGAGGTTGGACTAATGGAATGCCGGGACAGTAAAATAAAAACACAATGCAATTGTTATATTGCCTATGTATCGTTACGCCCCCGCTTCAGTTGGAACACTTTATGTCAAGAGTCTCAGAGTAGGGGATATGTTTTACAGGTGAAATTGCAGGAACATACATCGATGTCTGGAAAGCAAAGTAATTGATGTATGTTGTATGTAAACTCCCAAACGTAATATTGTCACAATTACAACTTATAATAGGAAACTGGTGCAATGGTACATGTCCAGACGATGCGAAATTATTTGCACTGATTGCATGTGCGAGCACAACGTCCATATGTCATCCCACAACATACTGCACAACATTGGAATCAGAGGGGGTTAGTTGTGTAGGGAACATCCGCATTAGGATGACATGATGGGGGCTATTCCCGCTCACCCAGCCCTATATTAGTTAGTCCTATCTATTAGAGATTAGGATTAGCTTGACCAGCTACGGTGTAAGGGTAGTAAGTTACCTGTGAGATTATATCCATGCAGTTTTACCCCTACTTTGAGGACACAACAAGGTCTTCATCTGGCATACACAATAAAGAATACTAAAAATCAAAGTGCGCTCGATTTTGTCAGTGGTAGAATCACAGGTCATTACTACCTGGACATCAGCATTGCACCATTCGAACAGCATTTTGCGCAGTGTTTCATCTTTCAGCATTATAATGTCCATCGTGCTCATTCCTCTAACAGCAAAACATCAATTTCATGCCGTGGCCAACACTCTGCCCTGACTCCTCAAGTGCATCAGGATGAGGCAAGGTGACATTGGTTAAATTATCACAAGCATACCTCGAATAATTCGTACATGCCTACCCACCTAGGGCGGTTGGCTGCAAAATGCAAATTTCAAATTTGACCCCCGACCTCTTTATCAATCCACCGCCTCATCAGGCAGGACACTTTAGATCCGATCTATCTACCTCCCCACAAGGAATCTCGAACTATGTCAACCATAGAGTGTACGCCTTTTAAATTTTGTAAGTGCTGTGGTCACCCATGAGTGTTGATGGCACACCGTACAATGACCCTTCAAAACCGAACATTACGACATTGGGTGACGCTAGAGTCGCTAAAACGTTCTCTTAAACATCTGTATATCATTGCACGCCAATAACAGCTGTCCAGAAGTAGCCAAGGTTCGTCTGTGAATAGTTTTTTCCGTCCAAGTCTTGTCTTCTGAACCCAGACGCTGTCAACTGCAAGCTTGGTGTGCCCTGTGGTGATGTCGAAGTAACGTTTGGCAAATCGCTGGACGTCGGGACGGATGTTGTGCTCCCTCAACCGGTTGCGTACGGTTCTCAGATTTTTGATGCCAACCCATGAACTGTCTGTGCTGCTAGCGTAAAAGTTGATGTCGTGGTGTCGATGTCGTAGATTCACCAAGCGAGTATTGTTGTCTGGCTAACTTTGCGTGAGCGTTATTTATTGTTAAACAAATGTGGTATGAGTACCAGATAGCTAAGCAATCATCTTCACTGTTTATTTTCAAAGAACACCTGCATGTATACCATGCTTCTGACAAACACCCAAACACGCACTGTGTACGTCATGCGTGAACAGCCACGAGCAACTTATGAATCACAACCATGTTGTAGAGAAGGTGTCGTCTCAGGACGCCGACCTTTCGAATTCTAGGACTAGTCTAGGACGCCGACCTGCGGTTTCTTTTGAAGGTTAGGTTCTGATTAGGCGTAATTAGGGTTGCGGATAATGTACTCTAGATGTTTTGATAAGGTGAACTCGTCGCACTAGGTGAACATATCGCAGTGGAACGCAATGGAAAACCACAACTCACATGGGCCAAGAACCAACAACCACCTGGAAGGATGGCATTCACGTCTGAAGAGACAGAGAAGTCTTAATGAATATCTATTGAATGTAATTTAGAATAAATATATTTTTATTTTATATTAATTTTCATATGAAAATTCATTTGAGACACACTTACCTTTTTCATAAGTTTATATTCACATGACGTAAGAGATATTCTCTTTTAAAAACGATACATCATTTTAAGTGAGTGAGTTTAGTTTTACGCCGCAGGTGCATACATTGTTCATGAAACATCCAATGAATGGGCAAGACACGGAATCTTGCAATTAAATACATGTTTATGTTGTTGACAATATTTTTTTCTAAATTACCGATGCTAATATTAAAAACATTAAAAAGGAAATGCCAACATTGTATAAATATTGAAGGTAGATTGGGTATTCTACACGGAAATGTGATAATTATTGAGGTAAACTCCCGGCCACGTTTAGTCAGTGGATAAAACCGCCCCTCTATTTAGACTAGACGAACATCAGCCAACAAAATACACACACAGGTATCCCCAGCGTTTAGACAGGTAAGCCTGTCTACTGTGAACAAACATTGCAAGCGTCACTAGCGAAGTGAGATTCCCATCGTGTTTGTTATACGTTAAGGTTAAATACTCAAGAGTAAAAATTCACGTAATGATTTAACTAATTAACATTGCGAACTCGCGCTGTCAAAATCTTTAAACTGATCCGTTTCCCGAAAACACCAATCCCCTACAGGTAGGCCAATGAAACCTTTGGGAACATTTTTAAATGAACATTTTAAAGGGTATAAATATTTTACTAATGATTGTGCCTTCCTCAAAAGATACGAATTTTAAGGTAAAATGACGATTTTAATCAGATTCTTTGTTTTGGGATTGATTTTAAATTCTGTGTTTTCCTTGAGACAGCCGGCGTACTCAAGAAACAAATGGCAGAGTGGGGGCAGTGGTAAAAATAGAAGTAAGTATACAAGTAAAAGTTTCTATAGTCTATGTTCTTATAGTAGAGTGCGTTGGCTACAAAGATATGTTATTATGCAAATTGTTTCAGTGGGCAGGACCATCTTACATCTTACGCAAACACCTGGTTTCATCACGGAATTTCTTGTGATAAAATAAATATTTTGCTGATTTGCCTTTTACGCCCAATAGAATCAGATTCAGGAAATAATCAAATCTGGTTGTTATCTGGCGTTGGCATTGTATATCATTATCTGCAAATATGCATTAAAATATTGAATTAAATATATTTCATGTAGGCTAAGAAGGGGAAAGTACTCAGTAAATAAGGACATACATAGGAAGCAAGATAGTCGAATAAAAATATGAAACCTAACATGATGAAATGTGAACTTACGAATGAAATTGGTATCATATTGTCGTCGGATGTCTACACGATACAACCGGTGTATGCAACGAAGGTTTCCCTTGAGCAGGATGCGCTAATCTTTTCGCGAACACCTGGTTACGTTACAACTGACATGCTCATTTCGCCGGAGTCCTACAATCCTTTTAACAGACAGTTTTCATGAACAAAATATTGCTGGATAAGTTTCAGTAAAAATCGAGTCACAATATTAAAAAGATGTATTTGTTATCAAAATTAAACCGTAAAAACTACTTATAAAGATTCATGTAAAGTATATGTCAGTGCTTATTTAATAAATCGCGACTGTATTTTTATGTAAGTTTTTAGAAAATATTTACCGAAATTGAAAACACAAAAATTGAATTTATGGCACTTTATATCTCATGTACTGTCAGCATATATTCACTAATCTATGGTCATATCTGATGTAAATTATTATTTATTTTAGATGTGAATACGAACTGCGACGCTCTGGCCAAAAGTTCGTCATGTGACTTCTACAGCGCATGTGTAAAGACGGATGTGACGTCATGCAGCCTCAGAGATGCAGCCGAAGACTTCTGTCAGAAAGCCAGGGATGGTGAGCGGGAACTAAACAGCCTGGTGAGAATTGGCACATATTGTTAGGCGGTTGATACCCCAGTCGTTAATGTGTTAGTTCAAGGATTTAGTTCGAATCTCAACGTGGTTACCATGGGAACAGCTGATCATCGGTGTTATCAGTTATGTTGGTCATATTCTAAAAGATTTGTTTATACTTCAAAATCTCACTTACCATCGTAGAAGTATATGTCCTCCTCTTGTGTATAACACAATAGGGCAATCTGTATTTTGTAACGATGTGGGACGACCTGTGATATAAAACGGTATGGGACGAATTGTAATGTGAAACACTGTTATTCGAACTGCAATGTGAAACAATATGGGACGAGTTGTAATGTGAAACAATATGAGACGACCTGTTATGTGAAACAATATTGGACGACCTGTTATGTGAAACAATATGGGACGAGTTGTAATGTGAAACAATATGGACGAACTGTAATGTGACACAATATGGGACACGTTTTAATGTGAAGCACTATGGGACGAGTTGTATTGTGAAACACTATGCGACGACCTGTTATGTGAAACAATATTCGACTAACTGTAATGTGAAACAGTATTGGCCTTCAGTATAGCTTTTGTTTAAGGTAAAAATGGGCGCGACGTGGGTTTGGCGCTTGTAGGATTAGGTTTTGTTTGAATATTTTGTTCCAAACACATTTTGTTCTCTGACCAGACACCAAAAGAAAAGTTATTTAGACCTCTACTCATAATTTTCAACAAGATTGTTCATTCAATGTTTTTTTATAAACCCTGTTATTGGTTATTTTTTCAATTTTCCCCTAACGTTCCCGTAAGATGATTGAATTGTAAGTCCCTGAATGGTTAAATGGTAAATTGACGGATAATGCCGAGAAAGAATCCCAATGTCTACTATGTAATTTTTTCATGACTGATTATACCTATAGTATTTGTGTAACGAATGCTCACGACTGTTCCAGGGCAAAAGTACCTCACAGATGTGAGGACGTGTCTTCAGAAGAACCTTCAGGATCTTGATGCCGCCACGTCTTGTGACTCAACAGACCTCGGACGTGTTTTCGCGAGATCTGATATCAAGTCAGATTGTATTTACCAGAATGTCACTTTATGTGCCGTTCTCAGCTCAACGGAAAACGTTTTTACTCTTCTGGAAATATTCTCCAGCTTGGAGTCTGGAGGCTTCTCACGACAGTACGTATAATTAACATTCCTTCACTGTGATGTGTTTTTTTGGCTTTGAATTTTTTAGGAATATTTGTGGCTCCATTCCTGAAATCAAAACACCAGGTGTATATATTTTCCAGTTCTCGTAAAATCGTGTAGCTTATTATTTTGCGTAATATTCTATCTGAAGATAAATATACGTGTGAACAACATTCCTCCGTAATATTAAGCACAAACTTCCATTGAACTACAGAACATCCCTGCTTATCGCAAATGCGTATTTTGTCAACTACGAACATATACTACATCTATTATACTTTGTGGCTATGTGTCTTTTTCGCCGTGCACATCCCTCTCTGTCTATTATACTACTTACCTACCAACATATAGCAAAACGTGCGCGCATATGCACGTTCGCCCACGCGTACGCACACACTCACACCCTACCTCTATTAGAACTATGTTAAGTTATCAAATATATGGCGAATATACAGTTCATAATCTCCATTCTCAATATATTACAATTCAACCCGTTTGTATTTCAGATTCATCGCTCGATTTCAGGCCCTGTCTCAAGGTTGTAACGAAAGAGCCAAAGAAAACATCGAAAACATATTCCCCAAGGAGTTTCAGGACATACTGATTCCGAAACCTGATGCAAGAACAACCCCGAGAGCGGACATTACGACTTCACCGACAACACCATTTACATCCTCGGCAGCAACTACTCAGACGAGCATCGACTTACGAGGTGGGCCCCGATGTTCATATCATCACTTTCCACCTTCATTGACAGATCCAGGTTATGTTCAAATGTCAAAAGTTATAATTCTGTTTGTTGTTTAATGACGCAATTTTCCATTTGGTAATCGAAACCGGTCCCGCCAATCTAGTGATCGAAATCATGAGCATCGATCTATGCAACTGACATACGATGGCATACCTCAGCCATGTCAACGATAATGACGCCCCGACCCCGTAAGTCGCCTCTTACGACAGACATGGGAATATAACATATGTTATATTTGGGATTACACTTTCTTAGTAAAGTACAAATTCTAGTACTTTTTGAGTTTAGCCCCATCCGGGATTCGAACTCACACCCTCAGAGTCAGGCACCTAATCGCCAGCGCACAAGGTCAGCCGCCTAACCCGCTCAGCTACCGCGACTTCCACAAAAATGGAAGTCGGACAACTGGTAGTCTAGACTGCGGGCTTTGTGTACCCCTCTGATAATCATAGACATGGGAATCACTGAAATACATGTATATATAATGCTACGTAAAAATAGTTACTGTAGGAAATATGCAACATTGACGTCATCCGTCATAACGTTTTACTCGGGTGCGTTTCACGACCTCCTCGTGTGAAGTCAGGTTTTCACTTAACTATTCATATACTTCTCTTTCTATTCATATACTTTTCACCACTGTTTCATTCCTTTTACGCCAAGTGGAACCTGAAGGAAATCTACGCTGATGTTTCTCTGACGTTGACCTTGACATTGACTATTTGCTTCTATTCACCCTTGCCGTGTCGAGCAGGTTCTAAGACATACGGCACAATGTGTGAAGCCCATTTGTGTTGTCCCCCGCCGTGATATTGCTGGAATATTGCTAAAAGCGGCGTAAACCCATACTCACTCACTCACTCTAAGACATACGAAATTGTGGATGAGAACTGAAGGTTGTGGGGCTTCAATGTGTTCTACATTAAATGACGAATGTTAGTTATCCTCGAAATACGTTACATACTACTGACGTGTACAGAACCATGTGGTATGAGATGTCCCGAGCAACCTCCAGCAGGTGAGTTGGTCCCATCCTGAACAATTTAGGGACTGGTTCTGTTAGAGGTACTTTATCGCAGTTATAAATTTTTCAGGAACAGATTGTGAAACGCTCAGTAAACGCACTACCTGCGACTTCTTTCCTGCTTGCATGAAACCGGATTTGACTTTCTGCGAATTACGCTTGGACACTGAAGACTTCTGTAAACAAACAAGATCAGCTGAGGAAAAATTTGACTCTTTGGTGAGAATACCCTTTTGATTTGCTCTTTGTTTTTGTTTATTTTTGTGATGATATTCTTATAATTAACCCCGAATGAATTCAGTAAACATAGGTCTAGGTTAATCAAGTTTATTTCGTTACGAAATTAATTTTGAAATACACTTGATCAACGAAATGAACATAAAACTTTGATAAACAATCATGTGATAGATGTAGTAAGCCACGATCCACGACCTCGAGTGACGATGGCACATAATCAACCATGTCATCAAACCGGACCGCCGATGCATCAAATGATCTCTTATGACGTTTACATGTTGGTGGCTGTGAAGGGAGACATGCGTTCCTAGCAATTACATAAACGTTTTGTCCTTTTTTAACAAAAGGCAACAATAAAATCGAAGTACATCTTAAAACGTAAGACATGTGAAATCAATATTATCCAAAGTATCCATCGGTACCCGATGCTAGGTGCTACGTCGGTGACAGTTTGGCGAAGTCACATCATGACATGACATGACATGACATGACATGACATGACATGTAAATGTTTCCCAAAATTACATAGGAAGTTCAGCACATATGAAATAATAAACAAGTAGTGCTTACATGTAGCTTATTTTTCAATGTGTATATTATATAGTATAATTCCATAGCACTGTCGGGCCGTGGGTTAGCCTAGAGATTAAAGCGTTCGATCGTCACGCCGAAGACCCGGGTTCGATTGCCCACATGGGTACAATGTGTGAAGCCCATTTCTGGTGTCCCGAGCCGTGATATTGCTTTAATATTGCTAAAAGCGGCGAAAACCTAAACTCACTCACTCATCCTTAGCACTGTCTGAATGCAGGGCCGGAAGTACCTCCAGGACGTCAGAGTGTGTCTACAGAAGAACTTGCTAACAAATGACGACGTCACTTCGTGTAACGTCAACCAAGGTGGTGGCATGGAACAGGTGTTTGCTCCGTCTGGCATCAAGTCTGACTGTCTGTATCAAAACGTATCCCTGTGTGCAGTGGTCAACTCAGTATCAAATGTCCAGGCGTTGTTTGATCTCTTTACCTCCCTTCAGCCCGGACCATTCCAAAAACAGTGAGTACTGCCATTCCAGGGGTGGAAATAACCCATCGCCCGACGCCCGAGTCCAGTGTTTTTTTCTGTCGGGCAAGCAAATTTGTATATCACACTGTACCGGTGTCCAGTTGATATTCCAATGTTAATTATGTTGTTTATTTAAAAAATCAACAAGAAAATGGCCGATATAGTGGAAAACTTATCAGGGCAAGTGATTTTACATGTGCCACTGTACCGGAGTACACTAGCAATTTTAAAGTTATTTCCACCCCTGCATTCGCCGGTTCTTTGCCAAATTTACCCATGACCAAAGGGAATTTGCAAGACCGGGTTTCAAAATGTTCATCCACATTTACTTTGCAGCGCAATGATTTTATATCGATCAGAAAGAAATTATCAGAAATTAATCAGACTGTCCTTCTAACTCCGAATTATTAGAGTAATTTGATTGATTCCAGAGCAGGGTGAGCAGGTGCCTAAACTTTAGTCATCCTAACGACAATAACATTGGGTCATTATTTGAAGTCTTGGCTTTGCAAGTGTTTGTGACGAAGGGCAGGATCCGCTCACCTGTTTAATAACACATGGTCTTATCACTATTTGATTATGCTTGATGAAACTGTTCACAACATAGTCAAAAAGGAATAGTGGACTCTGCATTTCGCATACGTTTGTTTGTGATTCTGGAACGATTTTATTCAGTTAATACTATTAATATTATTAAAAACCCGTGAAGATCTGGATTAGAATTCAAGAACCCGTGCTTGTCGTAAGAGCCGACTAACGGGATCGGGTGATCAGGCTCGCTGACTGGGTTAACACACATGTCATCGTCTCCCATTTGCGTAGATCGCTGCTCATGATGATGATCACTGGATTGTCTGAAAGCATAAACAGTTTAGGCTTTCAGTGAAAAGAAGCATTTGGCTAACCGATGCTGTAAAAGGTCAGGTCAGTGAGACTTAGTGTGCATGGTCTGATATTAAAAGCCATTTCTTGTTAAAATTCTCCCCATGAGTTTCAACAGAAACGAAAAGATTAAAACTCGGTTCTGTTGCCCATTTGAAATATATATCAAGTGACGAACACCAGACAGCTAATTCAAACAGGATGTAATTCTATTCATATTGTATAATTCATTATTCTGTAATATTTGCCAGATTCATATCCCGATTTGATGCTCTGGTGGATGGATGTAACGAAGGCGCTAGGCAGAAGTTCGACTCTATCTTCCCTGAGGATGCTACGGAAATCCTGACTCTGCTGGATGATACAGGTAAAACAAAACATCCCTCTGTGACGTCATGTAGTATTCTCCCCAGGGAGCTGAGATGGCATTTCTTATCAGTGAGGAGTTGTTTGTATTTGATCATTGGGAACTGGGTTGTATTTGATCATTGGGAACTGGGTTGTATTTGATCATTGGGAACTGGGTTGTATTTGATCATTGGGAACTGGGTTGTATTTTTGGATCAGTGATGTATTTTATCAGTGGGAACTGGGTTGTATTTTATCAGTGGGAACTGGGTTTTATTTTATCAGTGATGTATATTATCAGTGAGAACTGGGTTGTATTTTATCATTGGGAACTGGGTTGTATTTTATCATTGGGAACTGGGTTGTATTTTATTATTGGGAACTTGGTTGTATTTGATCATTGGGAACTGAGTTGTATTTCATTATTGGGAACTGGGTTGTATTTTATCAGTGATGTATTTTATCAGTGGGAACTGGGTTGCATTTTATCAGTGGGAACTGGGTTGTATTTTATCATTGAGATCTGGATTGTATTTTATCAATCTGAACTTGTTGGTAATTTATCAGTGAGAACTTGTTTGTATTTTATCAGTTCGAGCCCTCAGGGAATGTGAGAGGCTGGCCCAGGATGGTAACTGTGAGTTCTACACCCAGTGTGTCAGTGT